>NC_133754.1:30106250-30829375 GCF_036562045.2 Rhinolophus sinicus | reverse complement strand
TAGCTCCATTTCACCACTACTTTGAATATTTTCCAGAGATTATGAGAACAAACCAGAAATATGAAGAATTAGCAAGATCATGAATGAAGCAACATTAGGGGAAACTCAGGCAGGAAGGGGAAAGAAAGAGAGAGAGGAAATGGAGGAGAGATAAGATAGAGGAAAAAGAAAAAATGTAAATTGTCACCAACAGTAATTAGCATTTCCTTGCAGTCTTGTTTATACTCCTTTCCACTTCAAGTGCTCCTTTTGGAGAAATGTGCTTGCTTTCTTTGTTTTGTCCTCTCTTCTCTCCACTCTTTTTCCCATTTCTGGAGCTATTTTGTAATTTTCATTCATTTATGATTGTTAAGTTTTCAACAAAAATCCACCATTTTGAGATATTTCTCTAAAAGAGCTAGTCTAAAAGAGTATGATTTTAAAGATAACTGCTGTTACAATTGTATATATTCTTGTCTTGCTTTTTGTCTTTTCAATTATACGGAAAAAAATACATAGTCTCAGGGTAGATATCCGGATCTATGTGTATTTGTATTCAAAGTTCCAGACATTTTAAAAAATAATATTTGGCAGGAACACTTATTGAGAAAAAAAGTTACTATTGTTACTAACCATATAACTTGACTAAAATATAATTGTTGATTGCATAATTGTCACCAATATCGAAATTATTAGTAGAAACTAATCCCAGTATATTAAAATAGATTCCTCAATTTTGAAAATTTCTTTAGGATTCAACAGAAGGTTAACTTCATTTAAAATTAATATGGTGGACAAACTATCACAGAAGTGATTATCCATTCATAACCCCAAATCACCCTGATCTGCTCTCTTCATTAAAGGGGTTAATTGTTTTTGACATTAAGGCATAAGTGAAACATGAGCAGTGTTTGAAATGAACTTTGAAGTTCATTGACTATGAATTACAAGTACTCTAAGGAATGTAAAATACAATTTGCTTTACCTCAAACACCAGAGTAATGTCTACCCATTCCACCTTAATAATGTTAATACATTGGAACTGTGAAATAGTTTCAAAGTCAGAATAATACATTTTAGCCATTAATTTTCATATCAAAACCACATTAAATAAATTACTCTTCTGATTTTAATCATGTCACAAGGTATAGAATGTTAAATTACTTGACCATCGAGGACCAGTCAAGTCAGTAGTAGAATAATGAATAGAATCCAGTGAACTCTATTTTGTCTGTTGTTTCAGTACTTTATTAATGGTGTTGTGCATTTAGGAAATATAGTGTTTAATGTCATTCTATATTATGTTAGCAATAAATTATGGAATGATAATTGGCTGATTGTTTCATGTACGGAAATACTATAATCAATAGCTTTACTTACATAGGGAAAATAAGTTGGCAAATTAAAGAAATATCCCTTATTTTAATATTCCTTATCTCTTTCAAGGAGTAATTTAAGAGGAGAAAGGTAATTTTCAACATTAGCACACATTAATTGCATGAAGTAGTTTGCTTTCATTTGTGGAAATATAGAAAAAAATCCCTCTTACAATGATTTGCTATTTCACACATTTTCACTGGAGCAAGGATGAAAGATCATGATTAATGTCAAATGATCGACTCATATTATGTGTCAGTCATTTAACATATGTCATCATAGTCAACAGCCAATGTTCACCACAACCCCTTGAGGTAAGAACTAATAAATTTGTTTTCCAGTGATAAAACAGACGTTCATAAAGATCATCATATCAATGAATCTAAAACCAATTCCATTAATTGTAAGATACATGTCATCTTATTGCCACAAACAATAGAAAATGCTGCAAAAAATAATTATAATACAGAGGATGCCAAAAAAAAAAAAAAAAAAAGTATAACATTTTAAGAAAGGAAAAAAAAACTGTATTAAAATTGTAATATTCAATATATAGCAATAACAAAGATGAATACAAGTCATGTGTATATAATTTTTTGGCACCCCTGGTACATGTCAGTAGATTGGTACAGATTCAGAAATGTTAACATGGTAGGATGGGTGGGTGGGTAAAGTGCTTCCTAGAATGATGCCATATGCTAAGGCACGTGTCTAAGGCACGTAAGCTGACAGCTCAAGTGTATTCCCAGGCCCCCCTGGCTCCAAAGCCCCTGATTCTTCCATTAAACTTCACAGCTTCAGCTATCTTCCATGAAACAGAATGCATTTGGAATTTTCCTTTATGAAAACCAGTCTTTTTCTTGATGGCACCCTGTAGTGTTTGCAAACTTCATATGAAGTAAATCAAAGTGCATGACAGTGTATTAATCAGAAAAATTGATTGTGCCTGCCTCATCCTGTCAATCACTTGATAAAGGAAAACAAATAGCAAAGATTAAATCACAAGCTGCATAAAGTGCTTTTTACTTGGGATAAATACATTTCAGCTTTCACGAAAGTCCATTATGCACTGTTTGGCTTTGATTAGCAAGAGGCATTTCATAAAGCATGAAATAAAGCTACGGCTAGAGGAAAAATGAAGAAATGTGTGAGCATTTCCTCACTGTTCAGTTAAACAGCTGTTTCACCCCAGTCAAAGAAAACAGCAAACGCTCTGCCAGTTATGGATGTCCTTGGCAAAGGATGAATTTATCTGCCTGTAAAGGAGATGTCGCATGAAAAAGCAGAGTCTGCTGTAAACAGAACATCAGTAGAACGTGAAAATAAAGAACAATCCATATTTGCTCTTGCACAGGAGAGATCCACAATTGCAACTTGATTGTAATCCTCACCAGGGAAATCTGAAATCACCACCTGTTTTCTTTGGATGCTTGTGTGACACACTCCAATTGCTTACTTCAGAATTTAGACCATTTACTTGCTCCAGTGGATATACTTGGAGCTTTACTTAATGCATTTCCATTAAATAGCAGACTCACTAGTTAGATTTATGAAAGCTATGCCCATCGCTATGTCTTTATAGTCATATTTATATTTCCAAAGTATATACAGCAACTATTGTTTCCAGTCCATGACATGTTTTCATGAAAGTGTTATTCTTCTTTGTACTTCATTAAAAAGGGGCAAGATATTAATGTAAGAACAATTAGTTACCATGCATCCATTTTAGTCTTAGGAATATTGTCGAAAACACTTAAAACTAGTGAAATAAAATCACAATAAACATCACAAAACTCTAATTCACTTCTTACAGACACCTTTAATATTCAGTTGCAAATGTGTTGTCAGGGCCTACATTTTTTTTATGTTCAGTTATTCTAAAACAGTATATTGTGAGAATTAAAAGAATGTTGATAGACAAAACCTTAGACTGTAAGACTTATGGCCATCTATAGTTATTATAATTTCTGTTATTTTTAGCATTTCAACTTTACTTAAGTCTGCCACTCAAACCTAGTAAAATAAACTATAGTATGCACTTCATTGCAGTGCCAGTAAAGATAAATCCACCAAACTATGCACTTTATTATCTGAGCAAAACAAGTTAACCAAAAATAAATAGCTTAATAATTTCCCCAATACAGATCCAATGTGCCAGAGCCCATGCACTTTGTAAGGGTCTAGTACATAATTATGAAACATTTATAATCATGTAAAATAGTCTGACTTCACTTTTTCTAATTTTGAGTTCACTAAGGACAATCTACATTATCAAATGTTTAAAAACAAATATTAATGCAATTCTAGAATTAAGTACTTGTAAAATAGACACAAAAGGCAGCAATAAGCCAAAAGTACAAATGTTGAACAAAGAAAAAAATTATGTGAAAGTTTTATCCTGAGATTGATTGTGGCTAAGCAAGACCTTTTGCAGCTCATACTGTTAGAGAATTTTAAGGCGAGTATAATCATTGCATAAAAGGCCTATAAAAAGTACCACTTTAGTTTTTGCTAAATGATAGTACCATTTACTGGTGTAATTTATCACAGTATTGTGATGGCTTGGAGCGGGAGGTATTTGGTTTTTACAGGTACACCTGACGGGTGTGTCCTCATGAAGGTATTGTTACATGTAGATTTTGTCCTATAAGCTAAGGAATAAACAAGGATCGACACTGTTATGAATTAATTGCAATTTCAGAATTTGCTGTACTTTTATTCGTTACAATATATATATACAGAATAAAAGAGAAATGCTTTAACTAGGCAAAATCATGTTAAGGCTTTTATTTAATGACTTAAGTCATGCCATATATCTAAGATCTGAGTGTCCAGCTAATCAACACTCTGTACCTTTGGCACATTGAGTGAATTTTGTGCTCAAAAATTTTGACAGATTCAATAATAAAACAGGGAACTTAAAGTAGACAATAGGAAAAATAGAAAACTGTTCCTGGATTAAAGCTTGCAGATTGAATCAATATTATAGAAAAGAAGCACAAACAAGGACCTGTGCCAACCCCTAGGTTTTGTTTAGTTGAACATCTGAATTAAATATGCTTGAAATTCTTCCTTTAGTTTACTATTCAAAAAAAGCAGTTAGCCAACAAAGTAGTTGCCTTAGTGCTTTAGGGTGGTCCAGGTACATATTTTAAGGTATGAATAAAAATATGGGTGTGGGGTAGGAGCATATTTGAAGGAGCAGTAATATTTGAAACAGAAAAGTCAGAAAAATGCGAACAACAGCTTGAGTAGGGGTAATAGAAGCGAAAAAAGTACACGAGAAAGATGAGATTTGTTTCAACTGTCACACAGCAACCACAAATGTGTCCTTAATTCTGAAATACAAATTCTTAACAATTCTAACACTATTAGAACCTAGTGCGGACTTTGTGCTCATTCTTCACATAGTAAAATGTCTGGTGTGGTCACTGGCAGTATCAAAGAGCGAAACCATCAACCCCACTCTTCTAAACTACCCCAAGTAAAATACATTCTGTTAGTAAAAGCAGAAGAGAGGTGGTTGGCCGTGCAATCACTGAGTTTGGGCAAATTTTTGAAACTGTTACCTTATACGCCTTATTAACTTCGGTGCTTTGGGATGTAAGTTATACTACAACATGTACTCAAGACTGTTAAAAAAACAATATTCAACAAGTAAATTTGAGGATCTAATTTGCTTTATTAAGAAGCAATTCATAAATCAGGCTGCATCCCATTCAGCAGCTAGAAAGGCATTTGGAAGGGTTGTACAAAATGGCAAAATGGAAGGTTTTTAATAAAGAGAAGGGTGAGGCAAGGGAACTATTAACAAAACAAAAGAAAGGATTATCTTTAGACCAGCATATCTTTGGGGGAAGGTACCACCAAGGGTTTTAATCTTGCAGATTGCCTCTTCTTTCTCTGGGGGCTAGGGTGGAGCTGACCCACAACACAGATTACTTTACTGGTGCTTGACCAGAAAATCCCAGACTGGTTGATTAAGATTCTATTTCAGAGAGACACTGAGACAGCAATTAGGTCAGGTACTAAATCTATGTTTGATATCATGGGCTTTAGCACAACTAACACCATTTTGAGCGTGTGTTTTTTTTCTTTTTAATAAGAATAAGTGCATTGTACTCCCTTGAATCTATACAAATCTCTCCAAGTTTTAAATAGTTTTTAAGCTGGGCGCTAGTGTCCCTGGGAATTTCCAAGGATGCCCCTAAGGGGAGTGAGAGCAGTAGTGTAATCATTAATTTACCCATGCCTGCCACTATACAGTTAGAGTGGAACAACTTTGATCTGATACCTGTGTGCACGTGTGTACATGTGTATGCATACTCATAAACACACATGCACACATAAATACACGTGTGTGTGTATGTGTGTGTACCGGGGGTGCCAAAAAAATGTATACAAGTGGACACTTTGGTCAACATTGCTCAAGCAGTAGTTCGTCGTAATCAGAAGTGTCTGGACGCTGATGATAACCACTTTTAGCACCTCTTGTAATTGCAGAAGTCAAACGTGACTTGTATTCATCTTCTGTTATCAATATATGAGTATATTGAGTATTACAAATTTAATACAGTTTTCCTTTCTTAAAATGTGTATATATGTTTTTTTGGAACTGTGTGTGTGTGTGTGTGTGTGTGTGTGTGTGATTTATATGTACATATTTTATATGTACATATGTATAAATATATACATATGTCCATATTTATATATTTATTTATATATTTATAATATTTATATATACATATGTACCTATAAAATATGTACATGTAAATCAAATTATATACATATAATTTGATTTACATGTACATATTTTTGAGCAAGTGCTCTGCTACTAAAAATAATACTGAAAGCAAATCAATTTAAACATTGAAAATATGACAAAACCTGTAATGGAATACGAAGAGGAAAATGTATTGGGAAAAGTAGCTCGAATAGAAAAAAGTAAGGAAAAGGAAATGTAGAGGATGAGCGTGAGATTTTGTTTTAGCTTTTGTACAATGACACATTAAACTCTTTGATGGTTCAATTTATGTTGACTTAGGTGTGGACATAGTCCAGGATGCTTCCTTGACTAAGCCGGGGTGCAATGGTCTATCTCTGTACTGGTGACCTCTATCAATCACTGTTCTCTCACTTGTATAGCATGATATTGTATACTAATTTCGAATATTATTACAAATTTTGTATGTCTGGAAAACTTGTATCTCTAAAAAATAAGTTTTGCTTGGACAGGACTCGGGTCTTACTTCATTTGAATTAGCTATAACACCAAACATAATGTAATGCTAATAGTTTCTGGAAAATATAAATAACTATCAAAATCTCTCTCTCTTTTTCTCTCTTCTCAAACACACACACACACACACACACACACACACACATAGACACACACATACACACACGTTAATTCATTAATGTCATAGAAACAAGAACAAATATAATAATAGGCATAAGTCAAAATAGGAAATGTAACAGGGTATAAGAGCTGCGAAGAAATGATTACACTCATAAGAAATCAAAATATTTCAAATTATAACTATAAAACATCACTCTGCAATTGTCAGAGTAAGAAAAACCAGCCAGGCTATGGCAGGGATATAAGCCTAATAGGACTCACGTGCTCAGCTGGCAGAGGTGGACACTAGTTACATGTATTTGCAGAATTATCTGTGTTAACTTAAAAATCAAAAGCAACAGTGAGAGGCAATAAGCATTTGAGATAAAAGAACAAGGACAACAACAACAAAATAGCCATTTAGGAAGCACAGATTTAGGCAGAAACCCAAATAGTGTTCCCATTAGAAGTAAAAGCAAAGGGTTTTTATGAGAAAGGGAAGTAGATAATTATATGAATAAAAGGAAGGTATTTCTATTGGTGTTAATAAGTCAAGAAAGGAATTTCTAAGGTGCAGATAAACAAAGTCATTCTTTAATTATACATGGTGGTGATAATTCTAAAGAATGTGTTTAATTTTCAATCCGGTAGCCAGGAGGTCTGATTTCCTGTTAACTTTGCAAACAGTTGTTTGAAATACAATTTTGCTTTGGCTCAGTCCAAAGGTTATTTTGCTCAGTTCAAACATTCCAAATGCTTGGGGAATAAGACATGCAAGTCAGTTCCTCTGGAACAGATGCCTTAGATCTATTTTTAAATGGCTCCTCTTATCTGAACTTTCACATGTGGCAATACTTTACAAAATTAAATATCATTTAAACATATCCTATGTTCATGCAGCTGTTTTCCTGGATGTATGTCCTAAAGCAATGATCAATATACCGTTTGGGGGACAAATACAAAGACAGTCAGTGCATACTTGTCTCGTCTGTAGTGAGTTAAAGTGTCTAGGGAGTGAGAATGTATAAAGTGATGTATGGATACCATAGGATATCATGCAGGAAGTACATATAGGAATGCCGATGGATCTAAAATATGGAATTTAAAGCTAATATAACCTTTAAAATAGCAACATGCATGCAAGTTTAAAGTAGGCATGTAAATCAATGATACATTTTCTATGTGAACATACACAAAACGAAGGATTTACATTCAACCATGAAAAATGAGGACTAAAAGGAAATAAACAAACAAGCAAATAAATAATAAAAGAGGCTTACACTGATAACAATAATGTATATGGTTGAAGAGTGTGATTACTCAAGTTCATGCACCTGACACCTAACTAGGTAAAGAAAAAAGACTAGAATAGCAGCCAGCTTTCAAAGTGATACACAAAATAGGACGTGAACAAGTGCAGAACTGGAGACCTACTTTAGGTTGTTGATCGTTGTTGTTATGGTTCTTGTTTACCTGTGAGAATAGGAAATATTTGTTTCTTGAGTTTCCTGATGACTTACACTATGAATCAAACTTTTCCATCCACCCCCTAAAGACAGATCTTTACTAATGCCAAATTCCTCTTCAGTTAAATACTACATTTTGTCTTTCATTTCATATCTCAGGAAGGAAAAAGTCCCCGTAAACTAGGAAGAGTGACAAAACATCTGTTGTCTGAATGAGACAGCATCACTTTCAGGAACTCATTGTCAGCCTTACTTTTCTACAGTGTTGCACATCTATCATGAACATAAAGAAAATATTTTCTCTGCTTATATGTTATTTCCATAATTCTACCCAGGAAGAAAAAGTGTTAAGCAGAAGAGTACTGCATTTCTACTTCAGATGCATTCAGGCCATCGAAAACATTTCTTGTGTATATTAGCGACAAAGGAAATGAACAGGAAGTCAGCAAAAGACTATTTAGGTTTCTGACTCTGTAATGGGCAATCTGCATACACACATTTGCAGATGCAGAAGGCCAAGTCTTCACATTTTCATTAAAAGTGAGGCTAATAATATAATCAACATAGTCCTAATTCAGTGAAGAGAAATGAAATCAAATATAAAACAAAGACAAATATTATATTTAGCTAACCAGTTATTAGCCGAAAATTGATGTTTCATGTGAGTAGAATTTTGGAATAGGTTATTATAAGGTGTTGTCTTTCAGAGTTACAGCTGTAATGCTGTTCTAAAAAATAAACTTGTATAGACAATTTTTAACTTAGATGTGATGGCTAAAAAATGATGCTAACCAACAGGTTTAGTTTTTCCAAGGCTACTACTTATATTTTAGAATTAATTACTACTTAGTTTAAGGAAAAAAATAATGAATATATTTAGAATGCAATTTTATTAATTGTAGAACACATTTCCTAATATCTGAAGTTAGTCGTCTATTGTGTTGGCTATGTGAAGACCAGGCTATGATTAGTGGTCAGGAATAAAAATAATGCTTCTCTATTGACCTGAGGTGTATTCATGAGAAAACCATTTTTCAGACATATTCCTCTCTTCAGTAAAGACATGCACCATGTGATGGGAAAAGAAGAAAAAAAAAATGAGCACAGCCATAATTATCTTAAAAACATTGGTGGAAAGTACTACATTGATGTCCTGCTAAGGATAAGGCACTGCACACAGTTAATATCAACTTATGTTTTTAACTTCAAAGCAACCATAGGAAATGGGACAAATAAGATGGGGAAACTGACTCTGATAATTTGTGACTCTCGCGGTGTTCCACACACTAAGTCCTAAAATTAGGGCTTAATTATATTTATTCTGACACCAGAGACCAACCATGCTGTGTTTAAAGAAGCCATTATAAAGTGAGAAGAATTCACGAAAAAAAAGTAAGAAAATATAGGTTGTATAGATAAAAACAGTAATTTGATAAAATTCATAAAATACCACAAATTGAAATTGGACTTGATTATGAAGGTGCAGAGAGTCATTGTAGAACTTAAAACAGAGAAAATATATGTGAAGGACATGTTTTAGGAAGATTAATATGGCAGAAATATATCAAATGGATTAAAATAGAAAGGACTTAAATCAGAGAGAACAAGAAACTAATGCAATCTTCCTGGTGTGAGATAAGAGTCTACCCCATGGCAGAGGGAAACCAATTTAGGAGAAACAGATCCAGATTTAATTTTAATTAAAAATATGATGGAATCAGAGAATTAATCCAAGTTGATTAAGAAAATGAGGTAGGTATAAAATTATATGTGAAGATATCATGTTTAATTCCTTTTATTGTTCAGGCAATACTCTGAAAAGAATGCTTCAGTTATGTATAAAATGCTTAAATACTGAATTTTTTTGTCCAGAGAAGAAAATATTAATGCATTAATAATCATTATCTCCATCCAAAAAGTATTAAAGAGATAAGCAGGTAAGAAATTATTAATAGAATTTCATTAAACTTGGAACAAATAGAACAAGAAAGGAGAATAGGGCATGCTCAATTAGTGGCTATTAAGCAATTGATTTGGTTAAAAACATTAAAAATAAAACAAGGAAACAAAAATGTATGTACATATAATGAATAAATGTACAATTTCATGCCTGGAAGAGGTTACTTTTTGTTCCATGAATCTGTGATTGAAATTCACTGATACTGATTTTCAGTGTGTGCAGTTTTTCATTTTGTTTTAATTGTGGTAAAACATGCACAAAGACTTACTATTTTAATCTTTTGAAAATGTATACTTCACTTGTGCAATTGTCATCACCATCTAATTCCAGAAACTTTTAATCATCCCAAAAGGAAACTTCACACCCATTGAGCAATCATTTTTCATTCTTCCCCACCCCTCAGGCCCTACCAAATACTAATCTACTTTCTATCCCTGTGGATTTGCCTATTCTGGCTTTTTCATATAAAAATAATCATACAATAAATATGTGGGGGATTTTGTGTGTTTCTGGCTTCTTTCACTTAAGATAATGTCTTCAAGGTTCATCCACATTGTAACGTGTATTAATATTTCATTCTTTTTATGGCTGAATAATGGTCCATTGTATGGATATATCATATTTTCTTTATCAATTTATCAGTTGATGGACATTGGACAGATTCCACCTTTGGTTATTGTGAAGAGTACTGCTATGAACATTTGTTTACCAGTTTTGGTTTGAACACCTATTTTCAATTATTTCATCCTTTTGGGGTAAAATGTTGTCTAGGGTGTAAGATAGGGGACCAACTTCAGTCTTTTGCTTGTAAATATCCAGTTATCCCAGAATCATTTGTTGAAGAACTCTTCTTTCCCCATTGAATGGCCATGGCACCTTATCAACAATCAAATGGCCATAAATGTATGGATTTATTACTGGACTCTCAATCTATGCCATTGATCTATACGTCTATGCTGATACCAACACTACACCATTTTGATTATCGTAGTTTGGTAGTAGATGTTGAAATCAGTAAGTGTGTGTCCTTCAACTTTATTCTTCTCTTTTAAGAGCATTTTGACTAATTAGAAACCCTTATACTTCATGTAAATTTGAGGATTAGCCTTTTCATTTATGCAAAATAGCCATTGGTATTTGATAGAGATAGAAATCAATCTGTAGATATGTTTGAAGAATATTGTCATCTTAATATTAAGTCTTCCAACATATGAACACAAGATACCTCTCCATTTATTTGGATATTGTTTAATTACTTTTACCAGTGCTTTTCAGTTTTCAGTATACACATCTGACAACTTCTTAAATTTATTTCTAAGCATCTTATTGTTTTTGTTGCTATTGTAAATGGAATTCTTTTCCTAAGTTTCTTTTCAGATTAGTCATTGCACTGTACAGAAATTCAACTGATTTTTAGTGTCAGTCTTGAATCTTACATCTTTGCTGAATTTGTTTATCAGCTCAAACAGTTTTTAATAATTTAGGGTTTTCTTTATATAATTTCATGTCATCTGTGAATATAGATGTACTTATTCATTTCTGATTTTGGATACCTGTTCTTTTTAGATCTTGTCTAACTGCTCTGGCCAAAGCTACCACTGAATGTGACATCCTTGTCTTCTTCCTCATCTTAGGGAGAAAGCTTTCAGTCTTTTACTGTTTAGTAAGATGTTAGCTGTGTGTTTTTCATAAGTGTCCATTATCATGTGAGGAAGTTCCCATCTATTTCTAATTTGTTGAATGCTTTTTTATCATCAATGGTACTGAATTTACAAATGGCTATTCAGCATGAATTAAGATGATCCTGTATTTTTTCCTTTATTCTATAATTGTTTTATATTATATTGATTGATTTTTGTATGTTAAAGCTCCCTTGCATTCCTGGGACGTATCCCACTTGTTCATGGTGTATTATCTTTTTAATATGCTGCTGGATTTTGTTTACTAGTATTTTGCTGAGGATTTTTGCATCTAAATTAGTAATGGATATTGGTCTGTTATTTTTTTTTTTATTGTATTTTTGTTAAGCTGTGGTATCAGGGTAATGCTGAACTCAGAATAAATTTAGAAATGTCTGTTCCTCTTCTGTTTCTTGGAACAGTTTGAGAAGGATTGGTATTAATTCTCCTTTGTTTGGTAGAATTCACCAATGAGGACAAATGGTCTTGGACATTTCTTTGTTATGAGGATAGAAGCAGAGGTGGAAGTAATTAACTTTGATGGTGGTGGTAGAAGGCTATGAGCCAAGGAAGGTATCAGACCTTAGAAAGTAGAAAACCAAGGAAATGTATTCGCCACCCGCCGCCCACCAAGATCGCCAAAGAAACATTGCCTTGTTGATTCATTTTAGACTCTAAGATTTAAACTATAAGATTAAAAACAAAACAAAACAGTGTGTTGTAAGTGACTAAGTCTGTGGTGGGGTTATAGCAGCAATGAGAAACTAATAATTCATACATTCTACTATACCTCAAAATATATAAACTCTCCCTACAGTTCAGTCAGTGTCCTTTAGTATGGTTTCATTAGGAGTCTAGAATTAGTCATACCCCTGTTATCTATGAGGTATGAAACAACTTCATTCCTTCAATATTTTTTTATGTCTGTTTTGAGAGTTCCTATTTCCATCATTGTCCCTGCTTTTACTGTTACAAATATGTATGCAAAATATTAGCAGAGAAGTGTATAAATATCATATTATGTTCACGGAGAGGCAGTATGCATAGCAAGTTTTTTGAGGAGTGTAAATTCTGATGTCAGACTGCCTCAGCCTGGAATCTAGGTCCCGGCAATTGTTTTCTGGTTTTGGCAAGTTTACTTTATCCCTCCATGCTTCACTTATGTAACTAGCCAAATGAGGATAAAGATAGTATTGCTATAAAGGATTGTTCTTAGGATGATGTGAGATAAGAAATGTATAGATAATGACACAGAACCTGTTTAAGGAATGCTGTCTTATTTTTTCTATCAAGACAAAATTAAAATAAAAGATATTCTAAATTCATGCATTGATTTTTGCTTTGGGACATTTAGTTTATAAGAAGGATCTACTTTAGTAGAATGTAAAGAATATGAAGGCAAGGGTTTTTGTCTTATTTTTTCACTGATATATCCTCAGTGATTAATTCAGCATCTGGAATGTAGTCAATGCTTCAAAAGATATATGTTAAATAAATATTGTAGTCATTACATAGCAAATTACCCACAACACATAAATGTGCATTTCTGAGGTTTTATCATTATATACCCTTATGTAATAGAAAGATAGTAATTATCATAAACATTTTAAACAGCTTAAACTACATTATGATTTTTAACCAACATATATATAATTTATATGGATGTTTTATAATTATTAACCCTATTATAATTATTAACCCTACTACACCACTTTCTTTAAAGTAGAATATATTTTTTTTAATAATGTAGTTATATTTTAATGGTAATTACTTTTAAAAGTGGTAGCTATCAATAGAGTTAATATACTATCTATAGGTTAAACTTTTAAGAAAATATTTCAATGGAGTAAACTATCTGGAAGTCCACAATTTATTATATAATTTATTTTTCATGTTTTGCAAAACTAAAATCATTTAAAGTAAATTGTTTAGTGAACAAGCCTAGAAAAAAGATTAGTCAAAAGAACAACATGCTATTTATAATGGATGTATATTAACTTAATATGTGACATCTTTAGGGAACTGATTATGATCATTAGTCAAGATAATTTTATACATGATTATCCTCTGCATATAAAGTAAAAAAAAAAAACAAATATGATGATTGAGAAAAATATCAGGCAAGTGTGGAAGTATATACACAGGAAAAATTGAAGTTTGCATAAAATAAATTTGGGGATGGGGTTGGAAGCATTTGATAAAAGATCACATTTAATGGGAACTTTATAAAGAAGTCAAATAATGGAATTTGCCTTCTTCCTGTTCTTTCTTTCTTAACTTTTTTTTAATTAGTTTCAGGTGCACAAAACAATGTAATAGCTAGACATTTATCATGTATACCTCTCACACAGTGACGACCCCCCTCCCCCCATCCACTACCCCTCTGACATCGCATACAGCCATTACATTTCCACTGCCTCTGTTCCTAATGCTGTACTCCCCTTCTTGTAAATATATATAAAATTGTAGTTGACATTCATTATCATTCAGCTTCAGCTTCAGGTGTACAGTTGAGTGATCAGGCATCTACATCATCCCTGAGGTGGTCTCACTAATGAGATAAGTGTCCATCGGATACCCTACAAAATCTTTATTACATTATTGATTGATTACATTCCCCATTGACTTTCATATCTTAACAATCTTATGGTTACCAACTGTGCTTTCTAATCCCCTCACCTTTCCCCTTATCCCCACCCTCCCTCCCATCTAGCAACCCTCAGTTTTTCCTCTATGTCTGAGACTGTTTCTGATTAGTTCATTCATTTATTCTTTTCTTTCGATTCCACATATAAGTAAGATCATATGGTATTTGTCTTTCTCTGTCTCACTTATCCTTCTTCCTTCCTCCCTTTTCTTACATTTTAAAATAACAATAAATGTGACCAGGTAACGAGTTTCTAACGAAATAACTGAGTAAACATTAGCCAAAAATTTAATCTTAATTATAAGAGCACAAACCAAATTTACTAACATCCACTGACCAATTTCATAAGTTATTTTTTTAATATACTGCTTCATTTATTCTTCTATATATTTTGTAAAATCTCCTGCTTACACCATACCATAGGTCTTCAAAATAAGGCTTTACCTCCCAATCTGTGTAGGTTTAGTAATACATTCCCACTCTGACTCTCAGCCTATGCCAGAACCAGTGCTAGCTGCAAGACATAAAAGAATGAAATCACAGTAAAAGATTCTGCCTTTTCGAGCATAATAGTAATTCGAGCATGGGATCTCTCAGAATTTCTATTAAGCCTCACCTAATAACTTGTTATCGAGATAATATTTTCGTGTACCTAGAATAATAGCGATAATAATAGTAACAACAACAGCAGCAATAATACCTTCTGAATTGTTCTTACAGAGGATGACTCCAGAAACAACAATAACAATAACAAAAACCGATAAAATAAAACATTAGTTTATTTCTATAACCATAGAGTAAAACCAAATATAATTAACTGAATTTTGTGATCTATTCAAATAAATAGTAGTACTTGAAAGCCTTTATCCAATTATCTCTTTTTGCAAGGGGTTTCTATACTGTCCTGTGTTTTACTTTGTTGAAATTTAAAATATCTGCTTGTTCCTTTGCATAAATATGAATGTATGTATATATTTACATATGCATGTGTATGTATATATGCATATATATGTGTGTTTTATGTATACATGTGTATCTTTGTATACATATACACATTTTACATATTTTTGTATATTTACATAATCTAGCTTTATCTAGCTATCTATCTATCTATCCATGATACAATAATTATTAATGTCCTGTCTGGATTTTTATTTATCTTAATTAATTGCTATTATACTTGTGTAGAATGGAAAATTTTAAATACCATTTAAAACTGAAAATAGATTGCTGTATTTTTTTTGGTAATATGCATGATGCTGTCTACCAAAACCATATGTATTGGACTTTATTTACTTTCTAAATGGTTATCAAGTCATTTTAATATAGAGAAATTTAAAAGAAAAGATGAGCTGTTAAAACCATATGGTTACAGTGTAAAAATAAATTTAAACTTTTAAAATAGTAATAATATAAGAAAGGGAATCCATCAGTTTGCAAAAGATGAAAAATATTTACCTAGATAATGGTAATTTTTCAATGTTGTGATGGTCATTTAGGAGTAAACAGATAAATTGTAGTCTTGGTCACAAACATGCATTTTATTATTGTAACATAATTGGCCACGCATAAGCTAGGGTTTTGCAGTACTTTAAAAATGCCCATTAAACTCCAACGCATAGCAGAAAGATACAAACACTGAATAATTCTTTGGAAAATAAACCATTAAGAAAGATTGATTAAATGAAATGAAGAAACCTAACTTTGAAATGTTCCTTTTCTCCTGATCTTATTCTTTAAAATAAAGGATACATGTTTACAATGGCTCACAGATTAATAAAATATTTGTTGCCCAAATTCTAATCTTGAGAGAACCATGATGGCAAACTATGGATTAAACTTTATTTTCACCTTCTTAAATTATACATTCATCGTATTTTCTAAAGTTAGAAATGGGGAGAATATTATTGATAAGAAGTTTCAACATGCATAAAATTTGTTTTTATGCCTTTAATTTAGACAAGATTAAGTGTCTAAAGTTTTGGACTTCTTTTCAACACAAGAATGACTTTGTCTCTTTATAGGATGAAAATTGGCTTTTACTTTTTTAAACTGTCACTAAACCAAGGGTTTTAAAAAATGTGAGTTAAGTAAGACAGAAAGACTTGAGAACCATATGATTTCACTTATATGGGATATAAAACTGAAAGCAACAAATGAACAAGGCAAAAAACAAAAACTCATAGACACAGATAACAATTTCCTGGTTACCAGAGGGTAAGGGGAGAGGGAGGGTGGAGAAGAGGGTAAAGAGGATCAAATATATGGTGATGAAAGGAGAAGTGACTCTGGGTGGTGAACACACAATGAAATATATAGATGATGTACACGTATTAAAGAATTGTACACTTGAAACCTACATGTATATAATTTTACTAATCAAAGTATCCCCAATAAATATAACGAAAATTTTTAAAATATCAGTTAATTAACAAAACACAGATAGAACAAAGTATTACCAAGGCTACAACATCAATTCTTTTAAAATAGACTTCATTTATTTGAAAAGGAATTAAGGGACTTGGAAATGTTAGTAATAAAAAGGTCTAAACTAATAATAGAATACAGATATTCAGAGTTGACAGCTTCAAAGAAGAGAATCACTCAAAATAGAAAACATTGTTATGGCTATTGGATTGTATAAGAAAACTCACAAAATATGCAAACAATGATTTAAAAAAAAATTAAACCCTTTCATTTTATTTTCTCCAGAGGGTAGGAAGTTAATGGAACACTGATTCTTTCCAGACATTTGGGGACATCTCATGTAGTCATTAACTAATGCCTCAAAGAATGCACCCAGACTTTATAATAATATACAAAAGACTCTGAATAGCATAACACATTTCTTAATATTCTTACAATGAAAATTATATTCTCTAACCATTATGCTCTAAACTCGTTTCTTTTTTGTTTTGTCTTGAAAAATAAGTAAAAACCAGTACTGTCGTATTCTACAGTTTGTTTTGTTCTCCCATTTACTTCATTCTACACCTCAATGAGATGAGACCAGTTTCTTTAATCTTTCTCCAGAGATTATTGCTTCCAAATTGTTCATTTACAAGTCATATTGCAAGACAGTCTTGTGAATACAGTATTTTGAGTTTTATCTGTGGTGTTCAGTTTTGATACTCATCATGTCCTTTACAGGAACAACTGATACCCCTAATTTACTCTGGTTCTTACCAGCCCGTCTAATCTTCAAGAAAGAATTTCAGATCCAGGACTTTCTCAAGGTAAGCTGTGGGTTGAAAGAATACATTCTCTTGAACTCTATAATTTTGATTATTGGAAAATCTATCCAAACTGTTATTATATTGACATACACATGATTGGACATATGAATATGATAAGATATGGTGTGTTTTCATGATGTTTTTTCACATTTGAAGCCAAAAGATCACTATGGGATACTAATCTGGTAGAAGAAAGTCGTATTACCAGTTGTTTTCAATAATTCTTAATACCTGTGTGGAAAAACATATTTTAGGAATGCTGTGATGTATCTTTGGTAAAGACTGAATTATGACATTTACAAATTAATCCATGTGTCTCAAATAATATAAGATCAGAATGATTGGGGTTTTTTTGTTGATTACTTTCACAAAGAAAGCAGTATTTCTAATTACTGTTTTCTCATCAAATATGTTTTTGCTAATTTTAAGGAAGCTGATGGTAATCTTATTCTAATACATGAACAAAGTTGATTTTTAAAAAATCATTAGGAAATATTTTAAAGTCACATTGGTGTTATTGGGTACTGAAAAAAATGGAGTTGACACAGCAACATGACTCAAATGTTAATATTACACTTGATTTCTGAAGCTTCCTTTAAAAGAAAGAATTTCGATCCAGGACTGTTGTATTTTATAGTTTATTTTAATAAATATGAATATGAGATTTTTTCAAGCAAGTAAAATTCTTCTTTTGAGTGATTTCAATGACTCTTTGGTTGCATAAACTCTTTAACGTTCCTGAGGTTTCGTTAACTTGGTGTATCAACCTTAATTGTGATCTGAGGAATTGTTTCATAGCTGAGAATTTTTGCTTAATGCTGTGTAATTTGGATAAAGGTGTTGCTTTCTTTTGCTTCTCAGATGGAGGGGTTTCATTGATGAAATAGTTTGGATTCTCATTTTCTGTTTCTTCCTATAGTCATAATTTATGGACGTTTTCTTCTGTTTTCTCTTCATTTTGTAGTATGTCATTTTTATGGATTAGCAATAATGTTTATGCAGACAGGGGTCAGGTCTACTGAGTTTCATCCCTAGTCTTATTATGTCACCATTCATTGTATATGCACTGAAGCCATTATTATAGAATGTTTCCTGAAATACCCCAAATCGCTTTCATGTAAATGACTTTTTATTACTGGGAAGGCATTACTTTATAAGTCATAATAAACAAATTGTATTTTATATAAATAAAATGTTCTACCTACTACTAAAATCTATCTAGGAAATAAATAACAGAGCACCATTTTTGTACATCTTAGAAATTATATTTACTATAAAAAGTAAATAAAAAGGCAAAGCACATTTCTGATATTTGTATCAAAACAGCACAATTATAAATAATCCAATCAATAATATAAGGTAAACTTTCTTAATTTTCTCCAAATAACATTATAATCTCAAGATAGTCATAGTATTGTACTTATCTAATATGTGCCTGATAACTTACGTAGTAAAAAAAAAAATCTGAGTCAGCATCAACTTACTCATTAATGTCTAAGCATTTATTTTTAACATACCGTATTCCAGACTTGGTGTAGGCAGTACATGGATGATTAAATGATAACGTTTGCTAAATGAGTTAATATTTTTCTTCTCTAGGAAAAAGTATTAAATGCTTCTAGATTCATTAAAAAATTAAAATATAATCATATTTTTGAAAAGATAATTAAAATATATTAAAAGAACAGGATAAAGAAGATATTGATGCTACTAAGCAGCTTGAAAGAACTTCAGTCACATTATTTTAGAGGTAAGTCAAGGCTAACCATGACGTAGGGAAAACTTTGTTTTGATGACTTGAATATGACAGGGTAATATCAAGCCTCTAACTGTTCATCCATTCTTTTAGCCATCCGTGTATTTATTTAGGGAAAAAACACTTGTGTCAGGCAAACTACTAGAAAGAAGTTAGCAATGAAAAGGCAAAACTCTCTTTCTGTCTAGTTGGCAATCTAATTATAATATCATAGTGTGGTAAAGTTATGAGAGACAAATGTGTAGAGCAATGTACTGATAAGGGCTAGCATAGTTAATTCAAATCGAGGCTTAGCTAAGCCATGTCTTGGGCTAATTCATAAATTAAAAAAGAGGAATTAATTCAAGCAGATGGAGAGGTGGCAGGAAAAGCCTTGACAGTCCTAAGGGAGTGAAGAAGCTCAGAAGACGTAAATGAGAAGAAACATAACAGATTCAGGGAACTGCAATGACTTTGGCATGCTAAAGGGTAGGGAAGATAAGATGGAGCAGATCACAGTACTCCTTTGAGAATGCTCAGTTCTGATTACTTTAAGGTCAGGTTCCAGAGCTTTGTATTCTACTTTTCTAAGTAATTTTATTTCAGGAGACTCATTGCCATCCCCTGCAATTATATCTTATTTGGAGCCACCATTTGCCAAAGCCCCCAAGTTTTCCTGACATTGTCACTCAGGGTACCTATTTAGGTTATCCATCTGTTCCCTTTCAATGACAAAATGTGCAGAGATCTTAAAAAGCAACGGCCTTAGTCAAAGAGACTTTGTAAATCATAATTCTAAAACAATAAATCTCTTCTTGAAACGTCTATGACCATTTGAAGATAATGATTCATTTATCCTTTTCAGACCAAAACCAAAAAGGTCAACTTTTTTTTTTTAGTACAGGACAAATCAAATGACTCACTTATGGTGCATTTACTATTACCTCTATATACCAATTTTATTTTTCTTCCTCTTAAAAAAAAAATTTAACTCCTTTAAATGAATATGAGAGATGAGCCACAGCCCAGTCAAAATGATAATATACTTACCATTGTTATGTCTCGTTTAATGTGCACAGAAAACCCGTGGATGGATAATAATATTTAATGTTTAATGAATGAAGTAGTTGAGGCACCAAAGGACAAGTGATTTTAATGATGCCCAGCTATTAAATTACAGAGCCAGGAATCAAACCCAGCTCTCTGATGGCGTAGGCAATTGCATTTCTACTATTACTCATCTTGTACTATTTTTCTAAAAACTCCTACATGGTTTGCCTTGCAAATAGTAATTTAGATTCCTTCTTTATTTGACTGAAATATTCATTCATTCTTCCCCTAACAATATTTAATTATTCCTCTCCTAAATCTGACCTAAAAATGAGAAGGGCTTTCTGGAATCTAATAATTTTAAATCCTGGTAGTAAAGTTTCAGGTGCCATGATTCTGATAAATCTAGATATTCATTTAATTTATAGTTTGAAGTTGGTGGGTTACGGTCAATTCTTTTTCTGCAACCACTTCATCTATGCTCTGTGAGATTTTTTATTCCCTTTTTTAAATAGTGTACCAGATATATTCCTCCTGCCTCTCCAGATCCACTCCACCCTTGCCCCACACTCATCTCTCCTAAAGTGGCTAATATGTGTAGACTAAATAGTGATATCTCCTGGCCTCTGGCTTCCAGTCTGTCTGGCTGTTGGGAAGCTAAGCAGATCAGAGGTAGAGAGGAGGAGAATAAGGTCAATGCATTTATTCTCCAACTCACCCTTGACCGAAGGTCACAGCTGCTCTTGAAGTGGCCTCTCACAGGACTCTCCTTTGAATTCTAAGAACCATCACCTCTCTCTGCTCTTCAGGTTTGAGGCAGTAACAGTCCTGATGTTATTAACTCAGACTACTGCACTATCCCTGTGTGCTTTTGTAAAATATTTCCATACCCTTGTTAAATTATCCATTTATTAAATTCTCTAGAAATTATACTAAATTTAGTGTGCCATCATTTTTGTCTTAGGGACTTGGATGATAAAAAGACATGTCAGAATGTCTTACAACTTCATGACTAGTTTCATGTATTAAAATAGTCTTTGTTGTTCAGTTTAACTCCAAATCTTTCTTCTTTAGACATTGAAGGTGAGGCTGAGAGAAACGGAAAGACAGGCATCCTTCCCCAGTGGTGTCATAGTTTAATCGACAAAAATAGTTTAATCCATGTTTAACACAAACTGCCATCTACATACTGGCCCTGGGGTGGTGCAAAGAGATAAAAAGACATCTACCCTGGTTGCACCTCTAAGAACCCATATAGCATCCCAACTAACTAGTCACGTCAAACCCTCTTGCTGCTGGGATCTTCAGCCCAGCAGGTTTCATCATTTCTAAAATGTTTAGTAGAAGCTCTCCCCATCTCCTTAATTTGATTTGCAAGATCTGTACAGGGAGAAATACTCAAACCCTATGTTGATGGTTTATGAAGAATGATTGCTCTCTTGCCTCAGGCTTTTATATAAAAAGCCTGGAGAAACAGGTACACTCACTGTTTGGGAAAACTTTATTAAGTCCTGTGAAGGGTGTCCTCCCAGATAGTTTCCAGGTTGTTTGTTTATTAAGAATGTGAAACATTCAAAATCATTTTGTTTTCACCATGGATGTTACTTTATATTTTTGTTACAATAGGAAAAGTCTCCTTTTATCATATGGTTGCATCTACAAAAAAAATGAATATACCATTCATTACAGTCTCTCAAGAAGTATTTATTAGACCAAAAAACAAACAAATAAAAAACTCATATACTTCTTTCCAATAACAAGGCATGTAAGAATGTTATGTGAGGGCACATTGAGTGTAGCAATTAATCAATCAAATGACTAAGAACAAACTATTTTATAGCAGCATTAGTAGTTCAATATGAGTGACAGGTGTTTGAGAGGTTATTATACTTTAACATATACTTGAAACTTTTCATAATAAATGTTTCTGTAAGTATTAAAAGTTCAAAAAAATTATATTTCATCACAAATTGTATAACTGAAATCCACATTAGTGGGCCTCTTCCTACTGCACTTAGAACAAAATCCAAACTCCTTAACTGATCTAGCCTCTACCTAAATTGACACAGTCCCTGTGTCACATTGTGTTCCAACTACATTGGTAATTCTTTCAGCTTATTGAAAGAGCCAAGTTCTTTCTTCCTTACATAATTTGTCCTACTGGCAGTTTCTTGCCCATAATGCTGTTACCCCTATTCCTTATGTGGCTGGTGTTTTGTCACATATCAGATCTCTCCCTAAGTAGCACCTTGTCAGACTGGCTTTACGTGATCAATGTGTCCAAAATAAAAGCTCTAACTACTCATACAATTCTTTCTCAGGGTATCCCATTCATTCTCTTCATAATCCTTAGGACTGTTTTTAGTACTACATTGCCAGATCTTTCAATGCATTAACTTTCTCTGTTTTATTCAACTTTATATCCATGTAGTTAGTGCCTGGTACATAGAAGGTACTCAAAAAGAGCCTGACACATAATGAAATCTAGTTTGAACGATTCTGAATGAATAAATATAGCCCTTTACTCTTTCAAATAAACAACAGGAATGAATGATGGTAGACTCAGAATTAGATCCCATTCTAAGTTTTTTTTACCCATCAAGTTCCATGGGAATGTCGTAAGCTCTGGCATTTTAATGTTGAGAAAATACTATGCAAACATAATCATTGTCTCTCAAAATTTTGTTTTTGGTTAGACTCCAGTGTAGTTGTTAATAAAACTATCACAGCTGTTACATAATGTCTTTATTAATCCCATTGATTATGAGTTAACTTGCATCTTCAGGAAACAAACAAATAAAAGAATTCCCAACGTAATGTTGAGTTGCAGTGTTAACAAATACCAAAGAAATCAATCAAGACAGCAGTTTACTCAAAGCTTCATTTATAAGGTATAATCAACCACATTTCTTAATCTCTTTGTCAGGAAAAATAAATGTTCAATTTGTTTTCCGACCACTTGTTCAAGTTCCAAACACCTGTACTGTGTAGATACAGCATTAATCATTCTACCATCCATCTATGTCTTTTCTCAGGGTCTTTGTTTATCTTGCTATTATCGTTCTCAGCTTACCTTCTCAAGACGTTTTTCTATGATTTATAAGAAAGATTGCACTTGATGCAAACTGTATATACACACTGAAACCCTATACTGATGAGATCATATTCTTTCTCATCAAGGGTGTGTTGAAGTTCAGTTTCTTTATACTGTATGTTTACACAATTGTGGATTATTTGGTTATTCTTCTCCTACTAGTACAAGAATACATTTAAGTATTTGAAAATTTTATATCATACACAAGATTCATGTAAATTTCTCCTAGAGATAAAAATAGAAATTGAGTAAGAAAATTATGAGAAACCTAAATGAAGTCCCTGACCTTGTAATGGTGGCGAAAACAAAAGCATGTAAGCAAAAAACATGCTCTAAAAACAATGAGAAAACAATAAAATATAGAATGTAAACAGAAAGCGAGTGCACTGAAATTTAATAGTGAAAAAGAAAAACAAATATGGTGTATGTTCATAGCACAGGACCTGTGAAAGAAAGGAAGAAGAAAAGAGAAGATTGAGGGAAAGGGAAAGATAACGCAGAGGATAAGAAAGAAAAAGGAAACATGGCACAAAATGGATCTGATCAGAAGCAAGAAGTAAAAATAGGGGAAGAAAAAAAGTAGAGAAAGAAGGTAAAAGTATAAGAGAGAAAGTAGTACGAAGAAAAAAGTAGTAGAAATCTATAGGAGAACTAAGTGAAAAGGGAGACTTGAAAAAAAATATTTGCCCAAAGAACAATTGCACATATTCATTAAATATGACCATTGTATTTTATATGCTATAGGATGAATAGCCAAGTCCTTGATTACTACTGTAGTACTGGAATCATAATGATAAATCCCTAACAGAACCTCACAAGCAATAAAATTAATGAGATATATGGTAGAGAGACTGTGTTTCCAGCTATAGTTAATTGATATAATTGAAGAAATGGAGCCCAGTGTTTGCAGTTTTTCTTATTTTTCAATAGTAAGTTGGTGAGTTTGACATTTTATGCCATGTACCCCAAATCTATTCATCTCTTTTTCCTTACAAATAAAAAAAATAATAAAAAAAATGATTTGAGGGCACAGCATGTTTCCCAACCGTAATAATTATTTTCTTGGCCTTTTAAGCTAAGGATTGCCATGTGAATCAACTGTGACCAATGAGAGTAAATCAGCTGTAGTACGTTGGGACTATGGCACAGCTTTTGCTTTGCTCATAAAAAATGGCCCATGCGATTAGCATCTTCTCTTTATCCCCTTTCCTTACTTGAATAGGATGTGCTATTTGGAGCTGCAGTAGCCAATTTGGGCCCATTATAATCGATATTGCTGAGTAGCTGAATCAATATCAACAACCTCTTAATTCTGGACCTTTTTATGAGAATAATGAACCTTTATTTGGGTAAGGTCCTATTAGTCCATTACTCTATCAACAGAAGCCAAATATATCTAAATAATGTAGTGAAAATCTAGATTGTGGTGTAACTTGTTTTATTATAAGGTTACTTACATTTTAATACTAGTTTTGACAAACAAAATATGTCTACAGAGTAGATCTTGACCATAGACAACAACACTGACTTCTACATATTGATTCATTTCGGCAAATGAGCCAAAATTTCCCATTACATAACTGTTTTACATTCAAAGTAGCTGTTTGTGAAGAGCTGCATTTATTCCAAAGAATCTAATTTTGGATATATTTGTCCTTATTGAGTATAGAATTCCTGTTATAACTGAGATTTTATAAATGTACTTTTTTAAGTTTTCCCCTCACCCTTAAATATTGTCCATAGTGTCTCTTTTTCTGTTTCTGATGGTTTCACTGCTCTGTGTGCCCTGTGAGACTGGGATTCAGTTCTTATTTAAATCAGAATCTGACTTCCCAAAAGAAAAATTCCCCCAGATCTTCCCTACTTCTAACTCCAGAGATAGTAAAGGGCATAGCATGGAGAGAATGCAGGATTGTATGGGGAAGACGAAAGGGCAGTCATCCTCAGCAAAACCAACACCAGCATTTTCTAGGCTACCCTAAAGGAAACCAAGGCCTTTTTAAAAATGGCCATTGATAAAACTGCAGAGAAGTGGAACATTGAGCAATTGCCTAAGAAAGTGCAAAACACTATTTTAGAGTAGTAATGGGACATAAGGAACAGAAACTGCCATCACAATAAAGAAGGATGCAGTGAAATAAGAACTTTGGGCACATTAGGAAGCATACAAAGATGCTGCATAATGCACATATAGAAAAGGAGTCCTGAACAGACGTAAAATGGATCTCTAATTCAAACTGGCCTATGAAATTTCACGCTACTTATCAGTAAGAAATTTAAAATTATGTCTAAATATAGATACAATGATTTATTTATAATTTAGTTAGGTATATAATAAAATGTATATAGCTCTCATTCTTTAATATGAATTCCTTATATAATTTGTTTTCATGTGTTCTATTTTGAAAAAGCTATGCCTCAAATTTCAAATGTAGATGCATGAATTGACAAAACTTATGTTTATAATCAATATTCTGGAACATATTATAGAGAAAGATAGGCAAATAGCATTCTTGGCAAAATACTGCCTTCACGCGATTTATTTATGTTGTGTTTTCTGCTGTTAGAGTAATTCTTGAGTATGTTAATTGTGATGAGATATATATATAAATATAACACATATGTTATATTTTATGTATATATATATTTATTTATATATATTTATATATATTTATTTATATATATATATATATATATTTATTTATGTATAATATAATATATGTGTGTGTGTTATTCTGTAATTATCCTGAACAAAATTTGACAGTATATAATTCTGTAGAACCTATAAAATTGTGGATAGTTTTCTTGACACAGGTAAATTCTTATTTCCTCACTGAATATCAATTGGGTTGTTTCAGTTATTGCCATCTTTGATGTCAAATAATGTAGTGAAGTAAGTGTTACTCTACAAAACTTATTTTTGTATTTTCTCAAGAATGACATATTTAATGGAAAATCTCTTTCCGATGCCTGTTCCAAGCTGATAAATACAGAAATTGTTCCCATGCATTTGCAATTGGCAATATGTTCTCTGGCTTGTCCACAGAGCAGCATTATAGCTAAAAGCCAGAGTGAACATTGTTCTGTTCTCTTATGCTTTGTCCAGCTACACAAACAAGCAAATCTAGTATTTATCCTTTCCAATTTTACTTTCTTTTATGAAATGTATGCCTATTCAGAAAATAATCTAGAGGCATATTTTCTCTAGTTCCACTTAAACTCCCACATACAGAACCATCCAGAATTAAATTAAACTACTTGAAAGAACAATTAGTAACAGTTAGTGTGTTTATCCCTTACCTATTGTCTCTTAGCGCTAAGGCCTCTCCCCTAGAGTCTGCTCTGGGATTCTGCAGCTGTTTTCCTCCACTGCTGGCTGTCTGCTTCTATAATTCTGACACTTGAGGGTGATTAGACATTACAGAAAGAGAAGACACTCTCCTGTCTGTAGGCTCAGTCAGCATCACACCAGCTGGAGAGCACAGCTTCCAGTTTCTTTTGTCACTGCTTGCAAGAGCAATGGCATTGTTCTCAGAGGTCCTGACACCAGCCAACCCCGTTGGTTAGTTTTTCTGAGTGTCTGATCTTGGATCTAAATAAACACCAGCAGTGATGTGCTCTTTGGAGAGATCTAAGTACTAGGTATGTGGTATGTTCCTCAGATATGTGACCACATAGCGTGATGATCTGTGCCTATGGTCAGTTCCTATAGTTTACCCCACACTTTCTGTTTTGTTTTCTTAGCCTAGACTTGATAACTGTTTCCTACCATTAATAATATTTGTGTTATAGCAAGATCCCTTTTTTCAATCTTTCACTTTGCTACATGTTTAATTAATTCCTTCTTTAAAATCCTTTCTGTTTAAATAGTGTGTTGTTGGTTGTGGTTTTTTTTCAGTTATTGAGGTATAATGGACAAAACTATGCAATATTTAAAATATATAATGTGATGATTTGGTATATGTATACATTTTTAAAGAATTCCCCCATCAAGTTAGTTAACACATCCATCACTGTGATGTTAATAGTCTTGCTTAGACCCTGAATTGTAAAGTATTTGGTGGAGGAAATAGGCTTTATTCTTCACCCTTTACTGTACTAAGGGATCTAAGATAGCTGCTACCTCTGCTGATGAGATTCAGTGACAATGTCAGAAATGTACTAGATCAAACATGATCTATGGGATATTAAGTGACAAAGATCTAAACAGACTAGAACGTGGCACAGAGTACAAGGGTCGACATAGCCCTGAGGTAAGACTGTGAAGGTATGTACTAACGGCTGCTGCTGCCAGGTAAGAACAGATGTTTTGCTAGCACTTGCAAACTTGTCGAGAACATGAATCTGCAAACTAGAGCCACAAACCAAATGCAGCCCACGGCCTTTTTTTTTTTTTTTTTTTTTTTTTTAAGTTTAGTTGGAACACTGCCATACTCATTCATGTATATATTGTATATGGCTGATCTCATGCTATAATAACAGAGCTGAGTGGTTCTGTTAGAGACCAAATGGCCCGTAAATCTGAACGTGTATGCCTTACGGCCCTGCACAGAAAAAATCCTGCTGACCCCCTTTGTTAGTTTCCTGGGGCCACCATAAAAAAGCACCTCAAATTTGGTGACTTATACAAAAGAAATATATTGTCTTACAATTCTACAGGCTAGAAGTCTGCGATCGAGTTGTTGGCTAGGCCATGCATCCTCTGAAGGCACCAGGAAAGGATTTGTTTCAAGCCTCTCTTGTAGCTTCTGGTAGTTCTTTCATGTGTGGCAGTGTTAACTCCAATTTTCGTATGGTATTCTTCCTATGTGCATGACTTTTTATAAGGATCCCGATCATATTGGATTAGGAGGCCGATCTACTTTAGTATGAACTCCTCTTAACTAATTACATCTGCAAAACCCCTATTTCCAAATAAAGTAACATTCTGCGGTACTCAGGATAGGACTACACACACATCTGACTTTGGGAAGGACACAATTCAATCATAACTCTCCTGGTCTAGGAAAATTATATGCTAAGTCAATAATTGCATGCCATGTTCCAGAGGGCATGTTGACTTGTTTCTGAAATTTACCACAGCTGGAAAAGCTGCTGCAATTTATGTCACTCTGTGTTTAAGTATTCACAAATCTACAACCATTGCTCAAAATCCATTCACCCACAGCATGGGCCAAAGAGCAATTTAAATTAAGTGATAGTAGGACTCCCTAGCCCTGTAACTTTGAAGTCTTTGATGGCAGCACTGATCCCTACAGTTCCCACTGGGATGTGGCATTGCTTTTTGCTTATTATACTCTTCGGGAGAAACATTTTCAGAGGCTTCCATGTGTTTTTATTCTACCATAATAACTCACCCCACAAATATGAAAATCAAATGTGGCTATTCTGCCAGTTTTGGGTTTTTTTGTTTTGTTTTGTTTTTTAATATAACTATATTAGAAATTGTGTACGTAAACACCAGGTATTTAAACAGACACACTGAACACACTATGAGATGAACTGGTGTGCTTCCCTTCCTTTTTTTTAATTAAAATTTATCAGGGTGATTATGGTCAACAAAACTACACAGGTTTCAAGTGTACAATTCTATAATACATCATATATATATTGCATTATATGTTAAACACCCAGAGTCAGTTCTCCTTCCATCACCGTATATGAGGACGGACAATTAAGTTCACATATTCACCCTAGAATAAGTGCTACATACCTCATTGCTGAATATCACTGCAGTCACCTTGGAAGGACTCCCCTTGGAAAGCTATCCACCGACACCACCACCTAGTTCACCCTCCAAAGCAATTTTGGAACTCTTTTTCTGGAGTGGCCATCAGAGCTGTCGTCATCTTATCCTTGATGCCCTGAATGTCATTAAAATGTCTTCCTTTCAATATTTCCTTTATTTTGGGGGTAGAGAAAGAAGTTGTTGGGGGTCAGATCATGTGAGTAGGGAGGGAGTTCCAATACAGCTATTTGTTTACTGGCTAAAAAACTCCCTCACAGACACTGCCATGTGAGCTGGTAAATTGTTGTGATGCAACAGCCATGAATTGTTGGCAAAAAATTCAGGTCGTCTAACTTTTTCACACAGCCTTTTCAGCACTTCCAAAAAGTAAACTTGGTTAACTGTTTGTCCAGTTGATACAAATTCATAATGAATAACCCTTTTGATATCAAAAAAAGGTTAGCAACATGGTTGCAACAAATTCACAAACTTAATTGTCAGACCTCGTATTTGATGCTCCCCTTTTTCTTTAGTATGGAAATGTGTCCTCGAGCAAGCACCATTATGGGCTACCCCATCATCATAGTAAAAGGGGAACCCATTTTCCTGGAAGCATTTGTATTGTATTCCCCAGCCTGCATAGGAATGCTGCCATCATGCACTTCAATGATGTTGCCCGTTACATTCAGTAATGTTTTATCAGTGCCTTAAGGAAGGAGGTGTCCTTTTGCCCCCTTTTGCTATATAATGAAGGAACAAATGACACATGATACAGCTCCTTCTACATTCCTATTTTTGTAAGCTCTTGGATTTTTATCCTCCATATTAGACAGTTTCTGATATTTCAACCTCACCAAATGTTGGGAACCATTAAGCCCAGATTTCAGAAACAAAACAAACAAATTTTAATATTAACAAATTTGGAAGATGTCATCAAAATGGCAGCATGAGGTGAGCCTCTGTAAATCTTCTCTGGAATTTACAACTAATAGAACAACTATAACTCCACAAAGGACTCCCTGCACAGCAGACAGGCAAGATGAAGAGGCTCACAACTGAATTCACCTAAAGGTGGGCGAATCGTGGGAGCATGGTAGGAGGGAAGGCAGAAGTGCAGAGACTGAGCCACGTGGGCAAAAGAGGCATACCTAGCTCAGTGCTCCGAACTCGCTGCATCCCGGAACTACCACAGCTGCGGGAGAGGGAAGAACTCAGACTTCTAGGACTCCATTTATGGCCCACAGGGCTGAGGGAACAGCATATAACATGGCTGAACCCAATGCTCACAGCAGAGACCTTGGAGAAAAGACTGAAGGAAGAAGGCTGAAAACAGTGGTTTAAGCCCTCACTGCCAAGTAGAGAATGGAAGCCTTAGACACTGAGACTAGCCGACCCACCCTACCCTCCCAGAGCTCGCCTCGCCCCCACCTGCCCAGAGCTAGAAGTGGAACAGTAGCAGTGTCAGATCAAAAAAACAGAATATTTGCTCTTCTGAGAACTGTAGACCGCAGACACAGCCTCGCAGTCAACTAGTTCAGGCAAAGAGGAGGGAGCTGTGGAAGCAGGACCAGCTGTGGTTGTGGTCGCCGCCATTGCTCTGGGCCACCTCTCACAACTCACTGCACCCCTGGCTCCACCTATCTGGGTGGATCCCTGAAGGAGTAAACAGAACTGCTGAAACATATGGGCTCTGAATCTGGTACAGGAAGAGCTTTGGAACTTCAAAAGCTCTCCGCATACCCACACAAACACTGCGCCCTGTGACCCAGGTGAACTATTAAAAGAGGAGAAGTCCGTCTCCTAGGGAATCCCCCCATTGTGTGAGAAGCTGGAATAGTGCAGAGAAAACATAGCACTACCGTGTGGGAGAGAAAAGAAGGCTGCAGTTGGAGAGAAAAATATAACATTTTACCAACAAGTACTGAAAAACAAAAGACCTTTTCCTATTAACCTGTTGCAGAAGCCACTCCTGTAGATGTCTAGGAAGAGAAATAATAAATCAGTAATTGCCATGAATAACCACGGCAACAAGACAGCTCAGAAAGAAAGTGAAAAGTCTCCAGAAAAGGAACTTAAAGATATGGAAATATGTGACTTAAATGACAGAGAATTCAAGATTGCAGTTCTGAAAAAACTCAACGAGATGCAAGAAAACACAGAAAGGCAGTTTAATGAACTCAGAAACACAATCAAAGAACAACATGAGCATTTTACGAAAGAGATTGAAATTTTAAAAAAGAACCAAATAGAATTTCTGGAGATTAAGAACTCAATAGAAGAAATTAAGAATGAAATAGCCAGCTTAGGTAGTAGAGTTGACCAGATGGAGGAAAGAATCAGTGACATCGAAGATAGAAACCTGGAAATGACATGGATGGAAGAAGAAAGAGACTTGAGACTTAAAAGAAATGAAAGAAATTTCTGACTCCTTCAGAAAGAGCAATATAAGAATAATGGGCATACCAGATGGAGAAGAAAGAGAGAAGGGAACAGAAAATATATTCAAACAAATTGTCGATGAGAACTTCCCAAACTTGTGGACAGAACTGGATCCTCGAATCCAAGAAGCAAATAGAACACCTAATTACCTCAATCCCAACAGGCCTTCTCCAAGGCACATTGTATTGAAGCTGTCTAAAATCAACGACAAAGAAAGAATCCTCAAGGCAGCCAGGGAAAAGAAGACGGTAACCTACAAAGGAAAGCCCATTAGATTATCATCAGATTTTTCAGCAGAAACTCTACAAGCCAGGAAGGAGTGGAACCAAATATTCAAACTATTGAAAGAGAGAAATTATGAGCCAAGAATAATATATCCAGCAAAGATATCCTTTAGATATGAAGGAGGAATAAAGACCTTTCCAGACATACAGAAGCTGAGGGAATTTTCTAATACACGACCTGCACTACAAGAAATACTAAAGGAGGCTATTCGACCACCATCAACAGGGACAATTTGTGGCAACCAAAACATAAAAAGGGGGCGAGTAAAGGCCTGAACAGGAATATGGGAATGGAGAAAGTAAGTGCGCTGAAGAAAATGGAATACTCTAAATATCAAACTTTCTTTTACATAAACTTAAGGGTAACCACTCAAAAAAATCCAGAACTGAAATATATACTGTAATAAAAGAAGAAACAGAGGGAAACATCATAGAATACCACCACACAGAAATAATAGACAACAATAAAAAGGCAAAGAAACAATGGAGACACAGCCTTACCAGAAAACTAAAGATAGAATGACAGGAAATCCTCACATATCAATAATCACCCTAAATGTAAATGGACTGAACTCACCAATAAAAAGGCACAGAGTAGCAGATTGGATCAAAAAACTAAACCCAACCATATGCTGTCTCCAAGAGACACATCTCAGCTACAAGGACAAGCATAGACTCAAAGTGAAAGGGTGGAAATTGACACTCCAAGCAAATGGTACCCAGAGAAAATCAGGTGTAGCCATAATGATATCAGATGAAACAGACTTCAGGGTGAAAAAGTAACAAGAGACAAAGATGGACATTTCATAATTGTAAAGGGTACTATACAACAAGGAAACATAACAGTCATCAATATTTATGCCCCCAATCAGGGAGCACCAAAATATACCAAGCAACTACTAACAGAACTAAAGGGAGAAATTGACCAAAACACAATTATACTAGGGAACTTAAATACATCATTGACAGCTATGGATAGATCATCCAAACAGAAAATAAATAACGAAATAGCAGCCCTAAATGACACATTAGATGAAATGGACATAATTGACATATATAGAGCACTTCATCCTAAAACATCAGACTATACATTCTTTTCTAGTGTACATGGAACATTCTCAAGGATAGACCATATATTGGGACATAAAATCAGCCTCAGCAAATTTAAGAAGATTGAAATCATACCAAGCATATTCTCTGATCACAAGGCTTTGAAATTGGATATCAGCTGCAAAAAGAAAGCAGGAAAAAACACAAATACACGGAGATTAAACAACATACTTTTAAAGAATGACTGGGTCAAAGAAGAAATTAGAGGAGAGATCCAAAGATACATGGAAACAAATGACAATAAAAATACATCCTACCAAAATTTGGGGGATACAGCGGAAGCAGTTTTAAGAGGGAAATTTATATCATTACAGGCCTATCTCAAGAAACAAGAAAATCCCAAATAAATATCCTCATGTTACACCTTAAAGAACTAGAAAAAAGAACAAATGAAACCGAAGGTCAGCAGAAGAAAGGAAATAACAAAAATCAGAGCAGAACTAAATGAAATAGAGAACAAAAAGACAATAAAAAAATAAATTTGACCAAGACCTGGTTCTTTGAAATATTAACAAAATTGACAAACCCTTGGCTAGACTCACTAAGATAAAAAGAGAAGACACTAATTAACAAAATCAGAAATGAAAAAGGGAAGTTATCACGGACACCACAGAAATACAAAGGGTCATCCAAGAATACGATGAAGGACTATATGCCACCAAATTCAATAACCTAGAAGAAATGGACAAGTTCTTAGAAACATATAGTCTTACTAGGCTGAACCATGAAGAACTGGAAAATCTAAACAGAACAATCAGCAGTAACAAAATTGAATCCGTCATCCAAAACCTTCCCAAAAGCAAAAGACCTGGACCAGATGGTTTCACTTGTGAATTCTACCAAACCTTCAAAGAGGATCTAATACCAATCCTGCTCAAACTCTTCCAAATTATTGAAGAAGAGACAGTACTCCCTAACTCAATTTATGAGGCCAACATTTCCCTGATACCAAATCCTGGTAAGGACAACACAAAAAAGAAAACTACAGACCAATATCTCTGATGAATACAGTTGCAAAAATCCCAAACAAAATTCTAGCAAATCGAACACAACAATGCATTAAAGAGATTATTCATCACGACCAAGTGGGGTTCATCCCCGAGGCATATGGATGGTTCAACATCCGCAAATCCATGAATGTGATACATCACATAAACAAAATAAAGGACAAATATCATATGATTATATCAATTGATGAAGAAAAAGCATTTGACAAGATACAACATCCATTTATGATTAAAACACTTAATAAAATAGGCATAGAAGGAAAATACCTTAACATAATAAAGGCCATATATGACAAATCCTAAGCCAACTCATAATTAATGGTGAAAAACTGAAGCCATTTGCTCTACGTTCAGGAACACGACAGGGCTGTCCCCTGTCACCTTTGCTTTTCAACATAGTGTTGGGAGTCCTTGCCAGAGCAATGAGGCAAGAAAAGAAATAAAAGGCATCCAAATTGGGAATGAAGAAGTTAAATTGTCACTCTTTGCAGATGACATGATGCTATATATAGAAAACCCTAAAGACTCCACCAAAAAGCTATTAGAAACAATCAACGAATACAGTAAAGTTGATGGCTACAAATTCAACGTACAAAAGTCCATTGCATTCCTATATACAAACAATGAAATCTCAGAGAAAGAAATACAAAAAGCAATTCCTGTTGCAATTGCAGCAAAAAAAAATAAAATACCTAGGAATAAACTTAACCAAGGATGTGAAAAACCTATGTGCTGAAAACTATAAGATATTTTTAAAAGAAATTGAAGAAGACGCAAAGAAATGGAAAGACATTACATGCTTATGGACTGGAAGAATCAACATAGTTAAAATAGCCATATTACCCAAAGCAATATACAGATTTAATGTAATCCCCATGAAAATCCCAATGGCATTTTTTAAAGAAATAGAACAAAAAATCATCAGATTTGTTTGGAACCACAAAAGACCCAGAATAGCCAAAGCAATCTTAAGAAAAAAGAACAATACTGGAGGTATCACACTCCCTGACTTTAGCTTGTACTACAGGGCTACAATAATCAAAACAGCATGGTATTGGCAGAAAAACAGACACATAGACCAATGGAATAGAATTGAGAACCCAGAAATAAAACCACATAAATATGGACAGATAATTTTTGACAAAGAAGCAAAAAGATACAATGGAGGAAAGACAGCCTCTTCAATAAATGGTGCTGGGAGAATTGGATAGCCATGTGCAAAAGAATGAAACTGGACTGCTATCTGTCACCATGTACCAAAATTAATTCAAAATGGATCAAAGACTTAAGCATAAGACCTGACACAATAAACTGCATAGAAGAAAACATAGGTACTAAACTTATGGACCTTGGGTTCAAAGAGCATTTTATGAATTTGACTCCAAAGGCAATGGAAGTAAAAGCTAAAATAAACAAATGGGACTATATGAAACTTAAAAGCTTCTGCACAGCAAAAGAAACCATCAACAAAAAAAAGAGGCAACCAACTGAATGGGAGAAGATTTTTGCAAACAGTGCCTCCGATAGGGGTAATATCCAAAATACACAAGGAATTCATGAAACTGAACAGCAAAAATACAAACAACCCAATTGAAAGATGGGCAGAGGACCTGAAGAGACATTTCTCCAAAGAGGGCATACAAATCGCAAATAGATATATGAAAAAATGCTCAACATCACTAATCATCAGAGAAATGCAAATAAAAACCACAATGAGATATCACCTCACTCCAGTCAGAATGGCTATCATCAACAAGACAAATAGTAACAAGTGTTGGAGAGGCTGTGGAGAAAAAGGAACCCTCATACACTGTTGGTGGGAATGCAGACTGGTGCAGCCGTTATGGAAGCCAGTGTGGAGGTTCCTCAAAAAATTAAGAACAGAATTACCATATGACCCAGCAATCCCTCTCCTGGGTATCTACCCAAAAAATCTGAAAACATTTATACATAAAGACACGTGTGTTCCAATGTTCATTGCAGCTTTGTTTACAGTGGCCAAGACATGGAAACAACCAAAATGTCCTTCGATAGATGAATGGATAAAGAAGTTGTGGTATATATACACAATGGAATACTATTCGGCGGTAAGAAAAGATGATATAGGACCATTAGTGACAACATAAATGCATCTTGAGAGTATAATGCAAGCGAAATAAGTCCGACAGAAAAAGCAGAGAACCATATGATTTCACTGATATGTGGTATATAAACCAAAAACAACAAAAGAACAAGACAAACAAATGAGAAACAAAAAATCATAGACACAGACAATAGTTTAGTGGTTATCAGAGGTTAATGGGAATGGAGGGTGGGAGATGAGGGTAAGGGGGATCAAATATATGGTGATGGAAGGAGAACTGACTCTGGGTGGTGAACACACAATGGGATTTATAGATGATGTAATACAGAATTGTACACCTGAATCTATGTAATTTTACTATCAATTGTCACCCCAATAAATTTAAAAAAAATTAACAAATTTGGCCCCATCCAATGATATATTCTGTACTCTTTCAACATGAATCCTTCTCACTCATATTCTGTAGGCTGCCATAATGTAAATCAGCAAATTCTGAACCATTTTCTCTAGTAACACCATATCTCACTTTATTATTTCCTCAGCTATTGTAGTAACTGCTTCGTGCAGCTATTAATCTTTGGCATTGTTCATCATTCTCCGTTTGCTATTTCAGTGTTACAGCATTGTTTATTTAACCAACTTACTGTATTAAATCCTCTATTTGACATGCCTGTTTATGTTTCTTGGAAGGATACAGACTAATTGATTTACAAATGAATGTATCCAGATTAAAAAGAAAAAAACTGATATTAAAATAATTGGTCTTACTGATATTTTTTTTAATGTTTACCTATAGAGTTTTCCATTTTGATAGGCAAATTAAAACAATAATAAGTGCTTAACAGTGAAAACAAAAATAGGTACATCTACTTTAACTTTCCATCAAGTTTAACAAGACCAATATAATTCTGATTGAAAAGGTTCATTTTTCATTATTAAAAAGCTCAAAATGTAAGAAGTTTTTAAATTCTCATATTCTACTTATTTATATTTCTATGAAATTTCTAATCATTACTTCTTATTCCACCCCTTGGATCTAAATAGATGAAACAAACACAAATGACTGGCCCCTCTTTACATATTTGAATGCAGCTGTTGTCTAAAACCTAATGCACTTATTTTTCATACTGTCAATATTTTAGATTGCTTTAATGGAAACATTCTAGCTTTTCAATTGAAAAAAACAAGTCTTGTTCCACTTAACGGAAAATAAGTTTATATTATAAAGTACTAGCAATTTCTTTTCACTACTCCCTCCACTGTCTACTCTTCAGAAATATTTGTTCAACCTTGTCTTTCTTTTGAGGTGATGAAAATGTTCCGGAATGAAATAGTGTTAATGGTGGCACAATACTGTGAATATACATATTAACTGTAAGGAGTTCAGCTAAACTGGAGAGAGCTGAGGTGCCAGTTGTCAGAGTTGGAGATGGAAAAATAGTTAAGATGTGTTCCTTCCCCTGGGTAATTCTTCAACATAGTTGAAGATATGTGCTATACAAAATCTCAAGGGTAAACTATTAAAAAAAATTGGTCATGCATAATAAGAGTATAATGATCTTTATAATATGATGCTCTTCTTCATAAAACCTTCAATGTCTTGCCATTGAACTTGGATAAAATCCAATATCCTCCTGTGGTAAAAAGGGCCTTCATGTCCTGGGCTCAGCTCTGCTCCAGTGTTTCCTAGTCTTTATCTTGTACTCTGTGTTCTAGCCATGCTCCTGGAGTTCTGCCAGCTCTTACTCTCTCAGCATGGTACTCTCTCTCCTCTTGGCCTCGTCAATCTGCCTGGCAGACTCACCACTCTTCTTCATTTGACTAACACCACATCATCTATCAGTTGTCAGCTCAATATCACTTAATTACATATATTCTCCTTCCTTCCTTGCATAGATGAACTGGAATTACTTTAGGCTCCCAAGAAGCTCTCTTATACCTCTCACTAGTGTTGATTTAGTACAGGTTTAGTGTCTATTTTCCCAGGCAAAGTGTAAGCCCTGTGGTACATGTTTTAAATAGCAAAAACATGAACTGTGTTTGCCATGTATGCTGAGTGCCTAGCAAAGAGCCTGGGTCATTTTAGGCAAAAAGCATATTTACAGCATGAATGAACATTTATTTAGTAGAAGCATGTGGCCAAAACTTTGGGGAATAGGAGATGAAAATGATTAGATAATTTCAAACCGAGGGACTTAATGTGCTTGAAAGAGCAAAGGTAGTTTTTAATGGGAAAAGTGACATTTAGGTTGGAACTAGAGAGCTAAGGAAAAGAATGCCAGAAGAAGGTGGACTTTCCCCTGAAATGGGTAACACAAGGATAGGGTAAACAATTAAGAGATAAATGAAAGTACAGGCTTCCTTTTGAAGAGGACTGCTGAATTATTAGTGTTTATATTAACAAACATTTTAAACCTTCCATCCATTTTGATCTTATGACTTATAGATTCTCTAAAACAGTTTCATACCTTGTATTTTACTAATTTTTAAAATGTATTTTCTGAAATCTATAGTATTATATCTCATTTGGGGGTTATTACTGACTTTAAAAATATAAGGCTTCTTATTTAATCCACAATTTCTTGTTGATCCCAATTGAGTACAGAGCTGGTTCTAGTTCCTTCTTTTACTGGTTTTACAAAGTCATTATTGGCATTTTGGTTAGATGATAACATATTTGCTGTGAAGAAATTTCCTGAGACCCAGAAAAAAGTTGACTTTCTTGGCCTTTGGGCGCTGCTTTCCATTCACTTTTGCAGTCCTGATAATCTCTAAAACCAATCCATTTGCAAAAATCCCACTCACCTCTCACCTCTGGAGGAAGGGGAGGTATTGCCTTCTCCCATTTGAGTACCATCTAACTTATAAAGTTTAGTGGGAAAATAAATTCCAATAAATGTTTTGATGCGATTTTCATAATAATATATCAATTTAGATGAATATTTTAATGATATCTGTTTTCTAGGCAGAAAATTTTTAAAATAGTGTCACAAAATAATATACCTACCTGACTGGTTGACTTACTAAGAATGCTTGTATTATTAGCACAATTGATTTTCGTAGAAGTGTGTGCATCCTGACAGAAAGCATCACTCTATCTGCATTTATGTACAAAATAATTTAAAATTGAAATAAAATTAAGCAATCATAACCTTTTTTAATGAAAATAATTTCAGTGCTAATTCAGCAGATTTTAAAAATGACAAAATTTTAAATAAGCATCATTACCTAATGCCGTATATATCCGTTAAATCCATCCTGACATTTTGGGGAATAGTTTTATATTTGTATGTATATTGTATAAATTACGTAAATTCATTAGAGTGTTGCAAATAGTTTCCCTGTTATATTCTAGATTTGTTTTTGTATATGCTAAAAGTATCTTAACTAATTCCCAAACTTCCTTTTGAGAACTATCCAGTATTGTCATCATTTTTTCTTTTTTTATATTGATGCTACACTTTATATTTCATTGAGTTTTATAAAACTGTTTCATTTAAACACTTTTATATTTTTTTGCTTTCTCCTCATATTTCACCTTAAGGCCTTTTTGAGCCGTAAAGTTTATCTTGCCAATCGATAACTTAAGGTTTTCATAAAAGGCACTCTCTTCTTACCCAGAAACTCATTGTTGTATCATAAAAACAACAATCCAAAAGAAAAACAAAAATCTACTCTTTGAGATGATGTGGCAAGTCATTTCTTATATCATCCTTTCTTTTTCAAAGTCATGACCATACTTTTCTCTTAGTACTCCCAAACTGCTTTTAAAAGCTCAACACTTAGAAGAAAAGGTCCCAAAGCACACAATTAATATACACTGATATATTATGGGCATTTCATAGTTTTACTAGTCTTAGAAAATAATCATATTATATAAATGCATCAGTATATATCTATTATATCATCTAGTTTTATATACAATGCATTTATAAATGTAGGCTATATTGTGGACATGCATAAAGTATCTTCCTTAGTTTTAACAATTTAATAATGTTTAAGATATTTCTTCTTTCAAAAATAGTGTAGAGTTTTCCCCAAATATGGAGTGAATGTATCCAAAATGACTAGGTCCTCAGTTTTGCTATATCAAAGGAGAAGGGTCATCATCTAGTATCTATTAGCTTTTAACTCAAAAGTTTAGGGTTACATGTTTGTCAAGATTTTCCTTATCTGATACTATTCTTTCCTTATAACAGTTGTAGGAGAGGAAAAATAATATTTTCTTTACCTTTCTGAGTGCTTAGCAAAACTCCTGTAACACAATGCAAATTAACAAAAGGAAGACAAGCAGAAGTTTTTTAACATTTATACATCATGGATACATGGAAGATACCTAAGGGAAAATGAGTAACTTCCCAAGGTGGTTTAGAATTCAGACTTAAATATCATTGTATAGGCAAAGAGGAGGGAGATATAGGCCTGTCAGTGTAGAATAAATGATTTTTAGGAAAGATGAATGGGCCCTTAAAATAGAAGGCATGATAGTGACCAACAAAGTTTGTCTGGGTGTGGTGTCGACTTTTAGTCTCCTCTCCAATAAGTGTCAATCTTCCCTGGTTGATGAAACTCCTAGGTAGCAGAATTAGTACACTTGAGGTCCTTTTGGAGGATCTATCTTTAAAGAGAAAAAGGGAGTACAAAGAATCTTCTCTTTGCATTTGCTTTTTTCCAAGTGCCTACATCTCCAAGAAATATTGCAAAGTAGAATATTTTATGGTGGCATGTCCTGAACAACTGCAGTCAGATTTTGGGGTAGCATATTCTGCAACCCTTCATAGTGATATGGAAAGTATATGATACATGAAATAAGATTAAGATTCCAATTTAGAGCAAAATAGCTAACTGCCTATTTCATGTAAGTTTAATCAAAATATGCTATCATCTGAGCCTATTAGAAAATTTAATAACACAGGCATATCTCAGAGATATTGAGGGTTCAGTTCCAAACCATTGCAATGAAGAGAGTCACGTGAATGTTTTGATTTTCCAGTGCATATAAAAGTTACATTTACACTCTACTCAATTCTCTTAATATGCAATACCATTAGGTCTAAAAATAAATGTACATACCTAATTAAAAATAATTTATTGCTAAAATATGCTATCATCTGAGTCTGTTAGAAAAATGATGCCCATAGAACTTGCATAACACACGGTGGCCGCAAACCTTCAGTCTGGAGAAAACACAATATCTGCAAAGCACAATAAAGTGAAGTGCAATAAAACGTATGTTATAAAATTCATTGACAAAGCCTATAAAAATAATGATGATTTATATTTAAAATATTATTGATGCTACATTTTTAAATTAATTATTATAATAAAGCATATCTGTTTTATATTATGTTTATAATTTCCATACTTGAAATGTAAGCATGTAATGTTGGGTAAACTCAACTCCATTGCCTGAAATCTGAGTATGCAAGTGAGAAGGAGAGGCTTCCAAACTGAGAGGCAGCCACCATGAATGAAACTACCCTTAAGAATACAGAACTTCAAAGTAAATCCATTCCTCTTAAAAAAAAAAAAAAAATCATATTAAAAAAGGTCTGAATACTGGAAAAACCACAATACAAATTCAAATGTTCCTTATGATATCTATTTACTATTGACAGGTTAACATATTAACATTTTAAAAGCTATCTTTCAATACTTATTTTAAAAGATTTAATCCTTCCAAAGTCAGACTGCGATGCTTCTCTAGAAATTTAAATATATTTGTATATATCTGGTAATATGATAATAGAGTTTATTCCACAGTTCACATTTAAGTGTAGTAATTTATTAATATTTACTGATTATTATTCTAATATTTTAATCAGCTCTAAGAAGTTCACAATGTTATTACATACAGTCAACTAAATGAAATTAAAGTATTTATTGACTCCATCTATTTTGGATATATCGTATATAACTATGACATCATTGCTTTTCACTTTAAACTTCTGTTGAAGGATTCTTGTAGGCTGGGACAGACTAGTATGACAGATTAGATTAAATATATATATATATGTGCATATGTGTGTGCATTTTTGATGTGTGATTATTTTTTTTCTTTAGGGTATTACAGATTTTGAGTTTTGGGGATTTTACCTCTCTTTTTATAACATTCTTTTTTTACATATACTCCAATCCTAGTCAGATGGTATAAATCGAGAGATCTCTCTCTCTCTCTCTCTCTCTGTCTCTGTCTCTCTGTCTTTCTCTAGTGCGCACACACAAGTAGACTCTCCCAAGCCCCCATCTCTCAAATTCATATATCTATATATATTTCAAATGTATACATGTACATATATAAACAGTACACACATACATACATTTCATTTTGGAGAGAAATATATATATGAAACTTCAAATAATGCAATAATACATCAGAGTTTGTATAAAAGTGTTTACTTTGAAATTTAAGCAGCATTTTTTATACAGCAACGTTTTATTATTATTTCTTGTGAAAAATATTATACAAAAATCCTGAAAATAATCCTAACAACTCTCTTAAAACCATTCCCATTATATTATATTTTAACCAAAATGGATATTTATGAAAATTTCATACAGATAATGAAGCATAGCATTAAACTCTATCAATGAGGATACCAGTCGTGTGTAAAAATATGAAATATAAGAACTGAAATTTAATGGATTACACAAAAGTAACAGTCTTATTGTTGTACTTAGCCTGGTTTCCCATGGAAACAAGAACTGTAAAACTACCTAGTGCTCTCACACTCTGAGTAGGAAAAAAAAAGATAAGTAACAATTATTGCTATTAGGCCATCAGTCAGATTTCAGGCTCTGTAATGTTAATAACTTTGGCCTTAGCAGCCAGTTTCAGTAAAGTTTACAATGATCTAAGTCTCAGTGCTGAGTATAAATTGCATAAAACATCCAAAAACAAAAAGAAATCTATCACTGAGATGCAAAAAGAATAAGTGACAAGAAAATGTCATGAATGTAGCATTTATTCATTTTATCTTAAACACAGATATCAATTTTTGTAACTAATTTTATGCATGCCCCTATTTTTTCACGGTACATGAAACTGCATAGAAGCATATTGAAAATAAATTTAATAAAATACATTACCTTTTTAAGATCTTTGCTTCCCATATTGAAATATGCCTAACAGATTCATAGTAACTGCCTAAGTAATGGTTTCTCTAATCTTTCTACTGAAGGTCCCTATACCATCTTTCCTGATCAGATATCCTTCTGAAATCATCAGCCATCAGCACCATTCCTACTCATTTTTTTGTTTCCTTTGCCCACATCAAAACCATTGTCTGTCACTAATTTTCAACAAAGTCCATGCCATCAAATCATACCTATATGTATCGTGAAAAAAAACCTCATTTTTTTGTCACTTTTAAATGCCGTTGGATTTATTTTAACATGGCTTTGTATTTTCCTCCCTCAGTTTTCTCTTATCATCTTCTTAGTATGTAACAATTCCCATAAAGAAAAATCTAAAATACTAACTTGAAAGTTTTTCATTCTCATCATTTTATGTGCTTTTCATATAAGTATATTTATCCCCCTAACATTTAAATCTACAAATTGTGTTTTTGTGACAGTAAACAAAGACTCTACCCAAATCCTTCAATTCACAGACCATGTTTTGCTTAATAGAAGCATATATATATATATTATTTTTACCTCAGAAAATACGTATGATAAATGCAGAACTTGTGCGTTTATTAAGCTTTTTGCTTTCTAACTTATGAAAAGTAATTATTTTAACCTTAGAAACTATTAGTTATATTCATATCAAAATAGTCAAATTACAATTCTAAAACTGAAATGTTATGTTCTGGCATATATGTCACCATTCTGTAATAAAGTTATATTCATACGATCTCTTTTAGGAGATAATAGGTAATGTGCTTTGTTTTATGTACTTTCATTTTTGGAAAGAGCATTTTAAAACAGTCTGCAGTGGCTGAGTCTGGAGAGTGTGGTGTTTGGCTCTCTTTGTTATCTTGGAGCTTTTATATTTATCCTATCCCCTTTCATCAACTTTTGTCATGATGTTTACTTTTCATTCTTTATTTTGCTGATGAAGTGCCACTATTGCAGAGAATCCTTTTCTGATTGCCCTCTTCCCTAATTATTATCTATCAGAACACTATTCATTTCACTTATAGTTATTACAGTTTGCCTGCACTTCATAAATCTGCTGTATGCATTAGGATGTGGAAATACGGAAAAACTCCTGGAGCCTAGATCTGTCCTGTCAAAACAATGTGTCAATCTACTGAGACACTACAGATGAGTGGTACCTTCCAGCACATGCGTGATACTCATTTACATATTTATTTCATAGTTGCATTTATCCAAGTTTTATTTTACACAGAACTGGCTTGTCTGTACTATGTTTAAAGTATGTAATGTAGATAAGAAGACACATGAGAAGCCGGTAGGCTGTTTCACTGGAATGTGGCAGTGCTCTGGGGAGGGAAAGTACTAGGGGCTATGGGAGCATATTTGGACGGTCAGGCAAAACTTCTTTAAGGAAGAGACCTACAAACTTGTTACGATGCAAAAGGTTCAGCTGCTGGCAGAAAGAAAAGCAAGTTTATTCCAAAATGCCAGCATTAAGGGAAGACAGTAGACTCCTTGACACAAAGACTGCCTCCCCACTCTTACTACTGCCAAAAGGTTTTATAGGCACGCAAGGAGGGACAGAACAAAGAAAAAGGAGAAGCTGGCCAGGCTACCCCAGGAAAGAAAAAGAAAAAAAAAATCCCAGGTCAGGAGAGGATCCCATACAGATGTAAAATCCTCTCCCAAAACTCAGCCAGGTGTGCACTTGGCCAGCCCTTAGTAAACAGAACCATTGAAACTGATGGGTGTGCAAAGTAAATGTACAGTAAACAGACTCTTTAAGGTTTCGTGGGAGGAGAGCAAAGAAAAGAAAACAAGCTTGGGACTTTCAAAAAGTCCCAAGCCAACCCATACTGTCAAATCTAATTACATCAGAGGTTGAAATCTCAAAATAGAAGGAATAGGGTCACTGTTACAAACTGAGACCAGAAACATGGTAGGATTTTTCTAAGTAATAAGCAAGAGGAAGAACTTTCCAGATAGAGGAACATACATTTGTGTAAACTGAGATGAAATTGACAATAAGGCATGTTGAGGAAACTTACACAGTTGAGTCCAGCTGGATTATAGTGTATAGGGCTGAATGGCACAAGATAAACTGGAGTGGTAAACCAGTGTTCAGTCATGACAAGTCTCATAAATCAAGTGACACATCACTTAAGGAGTGAAGTTAGAGTGTCTATCTTGTCATCGACAAAAATTTTATGGGAATATGAGAAAATAAATGGCGACGTGAGTCTTTTAGATCAAATCATTCATTTTAAGGACTGCATCATGGGTGAGAAAGCTGGACTTCTCATCGCATTTCTTACATGCATACATCTTACTACCTTTGCAAATAGAAGCTGAAGACACCATTGAATCCTGGGACCTGACACGTGAAGTATACGGGGAAGTTTTGGTATATTTCTTCAGCATTATACAAAACAAATTTCCAAATTTTCTGTAACACTGTCTGTGATGGATGAAGGTTATTTCTAGAGGTGTTTTCTGATGTACTTTAGAGCAGTTTCACAGATTAGCTGACATATTTTTCACAAACCTAAATCATTCAGTTCCATCCTACCTTATGTATAGGTCTTAGCACAGAAACTCATTATCATTTAAATAGCATTGAGGCATAAGTCATTTTATGATTAAGGGTATATATAGCTTTGAATGCAATGATCTTCTAAAACAAATTTCTCATTTGTAAAATGAAGATGCTATTTAGTCTATATTACTTCTAGTTACAGGGATAAAGCCAGCATCAAAACCCAGATTTTCTGAATCTCAGTACCATGTTCTTTCTATTCTGCCATAATATCTTTCCCAGTAGCTGGATGATATATGAAAGATAGGGTACTAACTGTCAAGTTTATTATTCTTTTATGTAACAAAAAGAAAACAGATGGGGAAATTAAAATAACTTTCATAACTTACACTACGCTTATTTTAGATTGTGAAAACAGTAAATAAGGATTAAAATATTAAATTTATTGACACCCATTCTAAGGTATATATGACCCTCTTAGAAAAAAATATGAGTATCAGTTTGGTTAGCATATATTTGTGAAATTCAAAGAGTTGCATGAAAACCCTACATCTGAAATAGTTCTACAACAGAATGATTTAATGTAGAAATAAGATCAGTGTGCTTATTTTCAGTAAACATATTTGCCCTCTAAAATTCGTCACACCGTAAAAGCAGAGCAGATTAATTCAAAATCTTGCCTCTAATGAACTGATATCAAAAACCACGAGTTTAGTTTGACATATTCAGCTTCGGTCTGACAACAAAAAAGATGTTTGAAGAAAAAAGAAACAACTTTAGTATAATTTGGTTCCAACGCCTATTTATTTCATTTATATAATGATGCTCACTCTTTACTGTATTTTATTTTAGTAGCAATGGGGTTTGCTAATTTAATGTTTGAAATGAAAGGTCTAATAGGTATGTGGTTATAAAATATAAAATATAAAATTATACTTCAAGTTATTATTTTCATAGATATGAAATTCATAGATCCAAAGGTACACAGAGTACAGTGTAATCTAGTTCATTTATCTATGATTGAATCAAATAGGAAAACAACCCACAGAAACATACTGGAACTTTGGAGGGTTGGGGAAAGGGGAAATGCAGCTAAATAAATGATGTTAGAAAAGCTGAAATCGTGATTGGACATTCTTAATTAGTTGATAATGCAACTTTGCATTATCTCTAGGTTTTGTGACCATTTGGTGTTTCCTTACAACAATTATGTAGAATTTGAGAATTAAATCAGCCACTCTGTAATCCGTTATTAAACTGTTGGCTTTCACCTAAATATTTTAAAATATTTAAAAATTGTAAATTAATTTTCAATGACTTCAAAAAAGAAAAGTTACAGTAAGTAGTCCTGAATTATTAAAAAATACAGTATTTCATAATTAATTGAATATAAACATCATCAATTAAAGGCACAGCATTATTTTTTGTATCACAAAGTAAGAGGTTAATTGTAGGATATATTGATTGTTACACAATTTCACAGATTTTAAAATGTGAAAAAGGTATGTTTTAGGATCAATGAAGTAGAATACTGTAAGTTTAATTAAAATAAACGAAACCAAGAGAAACCTGATTTCTTCAGACTGTTCTTCAAGGATAATAATTTTGGAATGTCTGAAACACGTCCCTAATAAGTGGATCAGATAGCAGCAAAGAGACATGATCTGTTTTGTTTGATGCTATAGCAGGAGAAAACAATTAGCAATGGGCTGCATTTTATATGTTTTACAGTATTAAACTTTTAAAGTCTGGGTCAGTGTTCTTTGATAGTCGCATCAGACTTGCACTAAGTGTCACAAAGCCTTTTGTTATTGCACACTGAGGAGGAGAGTATTTATAATCATAAAAAGGGCAAAACAAATTGCATTGTAGCTGTCAGCAATAGAAGCAAGTTTTAAAGAAAAGAATATGCATTTTTCGGATTAGATTATGCTTTATTGTGGTAACATCTCAGCAAAGCATAGTGATTTAGCATATCAAAACAGAGTTTCTTGCTCACCTAAAGAAAATGAAGGTTTTGAGTTTTGCCAAGGTAGTTCTCCTCAGCATATGGTTATTAAAGATTCAGGTTTCCTTTAGTTTTTGATGCTGCAGTTTCAACCTGTGGCCTCTGGAGTGGTGATAGAAAGAGCAGAAAGATCCGAAAACTACCCTGGTGCATCCCATCCATCCATCTTTGCCAGAATTTTTCAGATGACACCAGAAAAACTATACAACAAACTGGGAAATGTACTATAGCTCATGGATATTTTATAATCACCAAATTTCCAAATATTTCTTTAAAGCTCCTTCCTCCAGCAATTATATATATATATATATGGAATATTTTTTTAAGGCATCACTTTGATGTTAATAAGTAATGACATTGAAGGTGTTACACACACAAAAGAAATCTTCCCTCAAGCCTCTGGTAAAATTATACTTTTGCTTCTACCCTTTTTCTCCATTTGAATCTAGGTCACACTTCTGTTTTAAGTACCGAGCTTACAGAATGGCATATATTTGTTTATATTTTGGTTTTCTCATGTCAAGACTATGTTCACTTTGAGATAAGGGACTAGATACAGTTAATTTGTGTTTCCACATGGCCTATCACTGAATCTATTGTAGTATATACTCAGTAACATATAGTTTTACATTCGATAATTTTTTATTGATAACTCCAGTCATATGCCCACTTTCTTCTTCTTTTGGGGGGGAAATTAAATTTCAATTATTTTGATTATTTTATGTCATATAAAGGTTTATCAAATTGAAATAATTGTATTAATGAGGTGAACTATTGAAAATTATGAGTTATATGCACCCGACCAAAATATGAGGCTAAAATCCTTGGCCAAATTCATCAAAACAACAAATTGTTAAAATTGACAAATTGCAAATGACAAAGTCATGTGAAATTAAATGGCTAATTTAAAGTTGTCAGTTCTCAGTTTTGAGATTTCACCACATATTTGAAAAGGGAAATAGGAATACATTATGAACAGTTTATGACAAAATATACATCACTTAGATGAAATAGACATATTTCTTGAAAGCTATAAATTACCAAAATTTACTCAAGAAGAGAGAGGCAACTTGACTAGGCCCATGATTATTAGGAAGGAAGGAAGGAAGGAAGGAAGGAAGGAAGGAAGGAAGGAAGGAAGGAAGGAAGGAAGGAAGGAAGGAAGGAAGGAAGGAAGGAAGAAATGAAGGAAGAAATGAAGGAAGGAAGAAATTAAATGTATTGTTTAGAAAAACCCAACAATGAGAACTACAGACAAGATATGTTCATTAACAAATTCTATGAAACATTTAAAAAAGAAAGTAAGTACTACAAAAGCAAACAAACAACTTTCCTAAAGTGGAAAAAGAGGGAATGCTTGCAAACCCATGTTGTAATACCAAGATTGCTCTAATCCCCAAACCAATAAGACATTTTCAGTAAAGAAACTCTGAACTAATATCCCATACTAGCATAGATGCAACATTCCTTAGAATATATGAGAAATTAAATCAAACAATATAAAAGGCACATCATGACCAAGTGGGATTTACCAAGGGTAAGCAAGATTGAATCAACATTTGAACATTGAAAATCAGTCAAGGTAAGTTACCATATCAAAAGTTGAAAGGAGAAAAGTCATATGATCATTTCCATAGATACAGAAAAAGCATTTGAGAAAATTCAACCTCCATTCATGATAAAAACGTGTAGCATAAAAATATCTTCCTTAACCTGATAAATCCCATCTATAAAATATCTATGGCTAACATCATAACATAATGGTGAAAAACAGTATTTTCACTAAGATCAGGAACAAGACAGATATATTTACTTTCAATGCTCCTATTAAGCATGATATTGGAGATCTTAGTGCAATATGACAGGAACAAAAAGTAAAATGTGCAAAGATTAGAAAGGAAAAAATGAAATATTCTCTTCTTGCATATCACATTGTTGTCTACATAAAATGTCCAAAAATTATGGGAAAAAATGCACTATAATTAAATATTGAGTTTAATTTATATATAGATGATAGATAGGTGATAGGTAGATAGATAGATGATAGATAGATAGATAGATAGATAGATAGATAGATAGATAGATAGATAGATAGATAGAAATATGCCTATACTAAATATCCCTATATTATAACAATGAAGAATTGGAAAGTAAAATAAAATATGATTTACAATAGTACCGTGTTTCCCTGAAAATAAGACCTAGCCAGACAATCATCTCTAATGTGTCTTTTGGAGCAAACCTTAATATAAGACCGGTCTTATTTTACTATGGTATAAGACCGGGTCTTGTATAATATGATGTAATATAATATAATATAATATAATATAATATAATATAATATAATATAATATAATACCGGGTCTTATATTAACTTTTGCTCTGAAAGATGCATTAGAGCTGATTGTCCGGCTAGGTCTTATTTTCAGGGAAACACGGTATCAATAATAAAATATTGAGGGGTAATGCTAACGTAACATTTCATGCTGAAATTAAAAATAAATAAAAAAAAACATTGATGGGAAAAATCAAAGAAAACCTAAATAGATAATGTGGTAATGATAGACTGTATTAAAGGATTGAAAGACACAATATTAAGATATTATTTTTCCCCAAATGTATCTATAGTTTCAATGTAAACTGAATCAAAATCCTAGCAGTTATTCATTTGAGAATGAAGAAGCTGCTTCTAAAATTTATGCAAAAGGTAGAGAAGTGTAAGAGTTAAAGCCATTTTGAAAAGAAGAACAAAGTTATAGTACTCACTCCATGTGATTTCCAAATTTACTACAAAGCTACAGAAATAAAGACCATGTGGTATAGACAAAGTATATACATAGATCAATGAACTAGGATACACAGTCCAAAAATGGGCTTACTCATGCATCGTCAGTCGTTTCAATACATTTGCTAACGTAATTTAATGGATAAAGCATAATGTTTCCAATTAACTGCTGGCAAGTTTGACTAGCTATATGCCACATCATTGCACATACAAAAAACCCTAGATTTCATCCAGTCATACCTCATGATACATGTACAACATAATGAAAAAATGGGTCATGGACATAAAAGTGCAATTTGAAGCGGTGCAATATGTAAGGTAAAACACAGGAAAAATTATTTTTGACCTTTTTGTTAGGCAAAGACTTCTTACAAAATATGCAAACTAAAACAAAAGATAATAAATTGGTTTTATCAAAATAAAAACTTATTTTCAAAGACAGTTATGAAAATGAAAGGAGAAGTCAGTGTCCAGGAGCCATGATTTGTAATACACTCATCTGATAGAGGACATTAATCCAGATGAATAAATAAAAAGGGAAAAAAAGCCCAACTATAAAATATTTTAAAAGGAAGTATTTGAATAGATATGTGAATACAAAGGAAATAAGAATGACAAGGAGAGGGAAGGTGGTAGAGTAGGAAGTATCAGGACTCCATCTGCTCACCTAACAACAGTTGCACTGGCAAAATCTTATCTGGCGTAACTATTTTGTAACTCTGGAGTTTATTGAAGTATTGCAACTTCCAGGAGAAGTCTTGGACTTTAAATTGTGGTACTTTCAGCTCTTGGCATGTAGCCACTTCCAATCCCTCATGAAATAGCACTGGACTGGCCGAGGGGCAGGTGACTGCACAGCCATGGGTAAACTCAGTGCTAAAAGGGCCCCAAACAAAAGACTCTTGCATGTTATGGACCCAGGGGCCTGTGTAACAGGGACAGAGAAGGGCGAGGAGTGGAAAAGTACTGAATACTGAGTCAAAGTGGAGAAGAGTGTTTACAAGGTCCCCCTCCAATCGTGACCTCTACTCTCATAAAGAGACCTCAGATGGAGATGGCTGGGAGAGGAATGCAGATCTCTGTAAGAGCACAGATAGCCAGAGCGGCCTGAGTCCTTGACTGTAATTCTCTTGTGAGACTGTAGTGCATTGGCTGTGAACCAAGCCTGGTGTGGGGAGGGCAGGTTTCCTCTATGATGCTGCCAGCGAAAATCCTTGTAATTGCCTACTGTCAGGACTGAAAAATCACACTTAGGTTTCCAGCCAGGGGCCAGACTCGTCATGCTTCATAAAAAAAAAATTTGTTATTTTTGCTTTCTTTACAACCAGACTGTGATGTTTATAAAGGAAATGATTAGCTTCTCATTATCTTATAGATCTGATTCTAATCACGTGTGAGAATTACCTTTACTTTTGAGGGAACTCAGTTGAAAAATCGTCAGGACATACAATATCACTTTAGAATCACTCATAGATAACTTTTTGAAATTTACCGCAATAAACTAGTCCGGTTTCATTTGCCTTCTTAAATAAATATAAGAAATGTACATTTTAATATGGTTTAATAAAGAAAAAAGGAGCCATGTTATGTACCTTGAATGTCAAATATTTTAAGACAGGGAGTTAGAAGCATATGTGTTCCTTGGAAGGAAAGGCTTGGGGAGTGAAGGACGTGATGGTCAGTTCCCTGCACCAGCAGCACAGGGGGTTCCCAAAAGCTCACCTGGAAGCCGTTGAGAATCTCCTGTCTGCTATCCTTGCACGCATCTACCTTACATTGTCTCCAAGGAATATGACTTCCCTGCTTTCCCACCTTCTATATCTTATACGAGGGCCTCTCCCAGGACATGTATAGGAATAAGAGAATGAGAAGAAAGAACATTTGCAGCAGACACTGTGAGATATGCAGAAGAAGATGATAAAAGGTTAAAAAAATGTGAAAAGATGTGACGCTTTAATGAATAACTGGATAGTGGAGTTAATAAAAGATTGCTCATAATTCTATGATCTTACATTATTTACTTTTGGGTATATTCTGTATCTGTGGCACTAATAAGCTAATGTATGGCCTGCATAGTAAGAGGTCCAGGTAAAGCCTAAGCAAAGAGGGAACTGATGTGTTCAGGTAATTACCACCATGAGGAAAAAAACAAACACTCAAAGCAACATTTTAACAGATGGTAATCAACAGTGTCATCTTTCTACCTGGAGAATATTAGGGTTAATAAATTCATAAACACATGGGAAATTGGTAGAATCAACTAAAAGTCATTGTTACTTATAAGAAAAGAGATATTTTATATATTATTTTGAAGATTAATATAATAACATTGATTCAGAATAATACGTTTTTCAAAGACACTTTTGGATTAAAAATTGCATTGTTTAGTAGAAAGAAAAGATAAATGCAAAATAAGATAGTCCAATTACTATACACATTTTTAGGCGACCCACATTAAAAAAATGCACTTATTTTTCTTCTCTGTGTCAAAACATCCAATGCAGAATCTTGGCCATTGTTTTATTTTTTTAGTAGATTTTTGCCTGTTATCTAATTTCTTTAAAAATCTCCGCCATAACATAGATCTACATTCGTCAGTTCTAGCTGGGTAATGCAAGTCAATTTAATTTCAGCAGAACATGTAATTACTGCTGGGAGTCTCTTTGCAAGATTTTCAATTTCTCTTTGGGGATTCAGAACTGAACAATGAATAATTTGGCTTTAATTAAAATTCAAGTATCAAATCCCACAAGACTCATTTTACAGAGACCTGCCAGTCAGTCAATTGACAGACTCATAAAACTCTTGCTCACTCTGTGACTATCTTCTCCCCAATGTTATAACCCACCAATGAAGGACTTTTGTTTGCTGATATTTCATCCCACATATCTTGTAACTTGGCATCTTATAATGAAAGAAGTGACATACTACTCCAAATTAATGAGTTATGCACAGCAAGTGCTATAGTCTCAATTCTCACTAGTCTCTCTTGCATGATATAAGATGACAATGTGGTAATTTTTTCTTTCTTCTTTCAATATCATGTTATATGTACAAGTATGTATGTGTGTATTGTGTGTGTAGTTTGCTTCAAAACTTGAAAAAATAAGTGACCCTCTAACTGAAACTAATAGCACATGGAAGAGTAATCTACTATATTGTAGGCAAACTACTTGCTGAAAGTACAAAAGAGTATACAAATATGTTTTCTGTCATAACAGGCCTAATAGGCTAGTGGGGAAAGAAAAGATTTCATAAGAAAATACTATAATGTGAGATAAGTATATTGGTGAGGGCTATAACCAAGCCAATGAGAAAACATCAAGGAAAGTATTAACTGTCACCTGAGCAATGAAGAGGAGGTAATAGGTAGTTTGTGAATGTGTAGCTATGTGCCATAGGCATGTATCACGGGGAGGACGTGGAGAAGAAGACTATCCAAGTGAAAGAAATAGTGTATGGGTTTCAGTGCTTAAAGGGAGCACAACACTTTATAAGAACTAAAATACATTTCTTAGAGATTACCAGCTACAAGGGGCCAGACTAGTAAAAAGAAAACAAAAATTAAAAGCCTTTAAAAAACATAGACTTTATTTTAAGGAAAATGAAAGAAATTGAGTTTTTAAAGAGGAAAGTAACAAAAACTACTTAACAGGTAAATGTTAATAAGTACTCCATAGCCATAGGGAGTATTTTAGATTTCACTTACAGAGGGACAAGCAAAATGCAAAACTTGAATATTGGTTGTATGGGTGAATACTCTCTGTCTCTGTAATTTTTACCCTTGGAAAACATCGTCACAATTTTCTTCTCACTTATGACCAGGAATTTGCTTGTACACTATGAATTTATATACATTAACAAATATCACAGTGTATGAGGTGAGGAATAGTTTTCACATAGTTGTCAGTGTCATAAAGATAAAGAATAAATAGTTGTAAAATCCGTTGTAAAATTCAAGTGAGCAAATACTTTAACAAATGTAAATATGAGTAAATATTTTATCTTCATAGGACTCATCTGGGCATTCAAGTAGGATGCCCCATTTGAGTAAGACAAGGGTTTGTTCAAGAGATGAGTAAAGAAGAATTGAATATAAAGAATAAAAATGCCCTCCCCCCCAAAAGTAACATGGATGTCATTTGTGGTCAAGCTGTGAAAGTCTGTGAATGTTATACTGAAGAGTCAGAGTGGTCCTCAATATCATTTAAAATTAATCGGGACCATAACATTGTCTTTTATACCTGAGAAGATTAAGTGGAACCGTCTAGTTTATGAGTCAGAATAATATTCCAGAAATTTAAAGAACTACAAGGAGATAAGATTTGAATTCTCTCATAATTTCACCTTTCATAATCAAAGTATATTTTTTTTAATTTATAATTTTAAAATTATAATACATCACATGTATGGACAATACTGAAAACAGCAATGCCGCTTCTGATATATCCTAGATATACAGCTTAAATGTAATCATAGAAGAGTGGCATAATAATTATGATAACTATGGAGTCCCAAATGTTATTAATTCTAATACTAATGATAGCAGCTAATGTTTGTTGATTTATTGATGTGCCAAGCACTGTGGGAAATATTTTAACTGCATGATCTAATTTTTCTTCAGAGCAACCTGATAAATTTTTGTTATTATCTTCATTTTTACAAATGAGAGTTCTGAGGTATAAAGTGGTTATAAATCTTTCCCAGATTCCCGCAATGCTGGAGGCAGGATTTGAGCAAGGTTTGAGCTAACCTAAAACTAGTATTATTGTGTCCTAAACCTTACATTTTAGTAAAATGAGAAAGCCAGGATACGATGGTTCTTGAGAGTTCAATATTAAATATTCAGAAATTTTCTACATCATGTTGGTAACTTGAAATAATTTGTGGTGGGGATATTTAAACCACAGAAATCTACAAATATTATAAATAAAGAAATGTCTCATTTTTTTGAGAACTGGCTGTTAAACATTTCCTGGCATACCTATAGATGTCTTAAGCCTAGAAGGTTATTTAGGACCAGAGGAGAGTCTAAGGAGGGCCACAGAGTGTGCCAGGCTACATGTGTATATTCTGCAGTATGCTGAGAGATCTTCTGCATTGTGTTGTGATTAAATAGGACTTGGGAGATAAATTACGTAAATCCTATAGCAAAGGGGCCTTCATTCAGGATGTAGGTGTCTGGACAAGTCCATGTTGTGTAGAGGAATGGGGGTTAGGGAGGAGGTATGAGGAAGAGTTCTTTGACTAGAGGCAGAAAAATACAGTTTTGTAATAATTAAAACAAAACAAACAGACAGACAAAAACAACAAATGCATCACATCAGAGTAAGGTGATTATATTATTATCTTGTCCTAAATATCAGTGGAAAATTTCTTCCCCAACAAAATGTGCAAAGGAGACAAAGGAAGGTTGAGAACAGAAGCAGGCTGCAAAAAACAAAGGGGATGTTGCGTGCACTCTGCAGCCTTTGCTGACCAGGAGGAACGCTGGGGTCTGAGGAGCAGGTCCTACAGGCTTCCTACAGTACAGGCAAAACCAGTCGGAAATTCCATTGACGATGGAATTGTGATAGATACGTATGACGTCAGAAGGGCAATAGATTGGGGGAGGGGAGTTACCACTTTGTGAAGGGTGAAATGTCTAACTACTGCATGTTTTGTACACCTGAAGCTAATATAATAATGATGATAATAATAATAATAATAATAATAATAATAAAGAATCATGCTTATAGATAAAATACACAAAGAAAGAAACTGTTGGAAAATCTAGTGTGGCATTGATCTTAGAATCTGAATGTTTGCTTATTTCTTAATTTTGCTTACATTGGGGTTTTCGGAAGTCACAATAAACACATCATATAAAAATCCTTTGTCTTTGTTAGCCCTTTCTTGTCAGATGAACTTTACTTGTAAGAGAAAGCACTATAATTTTACAAGAAAATAGAAAACAATATATACTATTATTGGAATAATTTAAGCTAGAGTTTACAAAGCTTAAAGTTTAACATAATTGTTAGAATTGTTTGGCATCCAGTTATATTTAGATTTTAAATTCACATGCTGATGATTAGGAAACTTCTAGTAGTTTGATTAGAGATAATTAGTTTTCATTTATTAGGCTCTTCCATCATGGACTTGAACATAATTTGATTGTTCACACAGAAGTATGGTTTTTCCATGCAATAATCATTGCATCTTTATAATTAGCAATTATTAAAATAAATATTCCCTTTAAAAGACCCTCCTGATCCAAGAACTGATTGCTATGACATTACTCACCATATGAAGAGCTTTTTAATAAATTACTATTTCTCAGTGACTCTGCATCTAGATATGCAGCATAAAATTTTAAATTATGGAAAAGACACATGATCTCACATTTTAAGAAGAGGAATAATTGAGAAAATAGACAGTGTTTGTTTTTCTTTTCTCCCATTGTAACATTCTGAACACTGTTTTTTTTAAAGAAAATCTGACATAATATTTGAGTAGCATCTGGGAATTTACTAGATATTTTGATATTCAGTAACTTGCTTAGTAATCATAACTATTCTATGACATAACAAAATAAATATCACAATAGAAATATTTACAAATTAAGAAATCAAGACACACACAAAAATTAAGAAAATCTCCCTCCAAATCACTGTGTGACTATAAGCAAATAGAGCCTACACTTTATTTAGTCTCTTTTCCCCTTGGAGGATTTATGGCTTGTTATGTTCGTACATTTTTATCAGATACAGTTTGACATTTAAATATTGGAGATAGAAAGGGAAAAAAGAGGAAGCAGAAGAAAATTAGAATGGAGGGGAAGAATAATAATAACAATGGAAATGAAAAATAGAAAGTTTTTATCAGTATAGATATTTCTATAATTAAACATCCCATAGTGGCTGCAAATATCTGCTGCTTGTAAGTAATTATAAGTCCAGTTGGAAATTTCCCTCTATGTGTTTCTTGGAACAGTTTCTTTGTGAGTTTAATCATAACTGGTTTTTAAAAAGTTGAAGCAAGAGTAACATTTTGTGAACCACAAATTGCTGAGCAGCACTTTTGTTTTTTATTGGAGCATTTCTCTTAAGAGCAGAGTAAATTAGAATTTACTCCACAATAATGAATAAAATAGATACACTTTGATCCAGAGGGAGTAAAAGATATACAGCATTATCCCCACATGCTCTTTGAAAATGTTATTATTCATTTTAGTATTCAAACAAAGAGTAATTTGTAAAGGTTGCATGCTCTGCAGAGTTATCTTGTCAAATTGCTAAAGCTCACTGATTTCTTTAGGGACTGCTTCAACTGCCATGCCATTCGGGACACATCCAGAGGGCAGCTCATTTGACAGTAGTTTGGGGAAACATATTTGTCTGAGTATCAATTTCCTGTCACCTTACATGCTATCTCTATAAATTATTAAAGCAATTGTAAGAATGGAGTACAGAACGATTTTAAAGATGCCCTATTTCTTGTGTTTTATTTGACTATAATAAAAGTAAGACTTTCTACTAATGCCGTGATCCATTAAAGCTTGTATTATTGGTCACTACTTCTTGAGCCACCTTCTTTTTTATAAATGTCCACCAGATTGATAGGATTTTCTTCTAAAAGTGAGACATAAAGTCCCATATACATTTTAGTGGCTTAATGTTGTCACAAAAAGAAACATGAACATCTATTTTGCAGCATGCTGACTTTACAGAAAGGAAGAATAAACTGCAAAGGAGTTCAATGACTCCCCCAAATCATCCGGGTAACTTAGAAAAAGAGTGGAGAGGTATAGGGAGTTTTTACTTGTTTATGTTCCTTATTGTATCATCTGAAAAGCTCTGGACATGTAGTTGTTACAAATTTACTGCATTTTGCTCAGAGGGCATAGACTCTGTTATTGATAATTTGGCATTTATTGACATTCCCTTTGTGGTTCAATACATGGTCTTTCATACACATATGTATTCTCTTGTTTGTTTGTTTGTTTGTTTGTTTGTTTGTTTGTTTTGCAGGATACTATGAATGTCTATTAAATAGTGTGTTGATTGTGTTAAATTTTTGTATCTCAACTATTTTGTTTTCTTGTTGAACTGAGATTCTGCACCAGTAAATTTTAAATACACTACTTGTGCACTTTGGGAAGAAATTTTGTCAGTTTATTTTATGTCAAATGCAAAAAGATACAGAATTATACTTTTTCTCTAAATAATTATTTGTCATCATTAAGAAAAATTTATTGTATTGGCTTTTTTTCCTACAATGTATTTTTTATTAATATGACTTCAGCAACATTTTGTTAATATTTTTCTGATATACATTCTATACCATTACACCATTTATTCTATATATACTCATGCTTTTGGTATACTTTTTGAAAATTATCTAACATAATTTTTTAAATATACATTATAATCTTAGATTTGAAGAGGTGCTTTTAATAATTTTAATTATTTCATTTACAGATGTATTGTACTAATTTCGCTCATTTAATTTTGTGTTTTCTACTCAGTTTGCTTTTCTTTTATCTTCTTTTCCTTCTTTCTCCTTCTATATAATTTATTGTTTTCTTCATTACCTTAATTTCTTCTACTTTTTTAAAATTTATACTTTACCTTTCAATTATTTAAATAGCTAAACCTTTAAGATTTTAATAGATATACATGATTTAGCACAATCCACTGAGTCTCTCTCAAAAGTATTTATTCTGTTTCTCCCTATCCCCCATAGTACTCGTTCTTTTAGTCCTATCTTATTCTTAAAGGTCCACAAATAAACATTATTCTTCTAAATTTATAATTAATGTTCACAGAATTTTGTTTTGATAAGTTTTATAGTAAATTTCAAGCATATGTGAAATCCAAAAATAGTAAAATGAACCCCTATGTAATTGCCTCCAAGCTTCGATAACCACCAGATTTCTTGCTTTTTTTTTCATTTATTCTTCACTTAGGCTTTTTACTGCAGTATTTTAAAGCAACTTTTACCATTCATATCACTTCACCATAAATACTTGACTTTGTATAGTAGACAGATAAAACTTAAACATAATTCAGATATTAGTATTATTCCCAACAAGTTAATATTCTGTTATTTTTAATGAAAATTTTAATTTTTGTTTCTTCCAGAATATCTGATTACACATGGTAAACTGCATTTATGCAAATGGACTTCCTTATATTTTCTATTTACATTGAATATATCCACTCTGCCTTTAATATTCTACTTTCTGGTTGATCAATATGTTATTGTACATATTTGTTGAACTTGTTTGATTGTTTTTAAAATCTGGTGTCCCAAGGACTTTCTGTAGTTCCTGAAAATGTGCAGTCATAATGCTCACAACTATTACCCTATTCTATCACCCTCTTTGGTGAGTCCTATCAGACGTATATCCCAAACCCTTTAAATCTGTTCTCCATGTTTATGAACTTATTTCATTTTCATCCCTATATTTTTCTCTGTTATTCTTTCATCTCTGTCTTTTCTTACGCACTATAAAAATCTCTTCAAGTTATAAATTCTTCATTTTTTAATAAAATTTTATATAATCTGTTTAGTGAGTATTTAATTCTTATGACTATATATATTCATATCAAGAAGTTTTAATTATTTTTCATTTAAATTTGTGCTCTTTTCCATACTATTTTATTTAATGTTATCTTTTTTTTTTAACCTTTTTATGTATTCAAAGATATTATCTTTGTGTCCCTTTCAAATTGGTTTACCTCCAATTTATATGAGGCTAATTTTTTTGCTTATTGTAAACTGCTTAACTTCCCCCCCTGATGGTTTATTTCAGCATATGTTTTATAACTTATGATACTGAGTTTACCTTCTGTTAGGGTTGATTTTTCCTATGGCAGTCCAATGTGTGTTGTATAATTGACTAAGATTTTTGAGTTTGACTCTTCTGAGGCTACAAGGTTTTCCCCAAGGTTTTCTTCTGAGGCTACAAGGGATCACCTTTCATGTTGTCTTCACAATTTAGAGATTCATTAAACATGGGCATTATAAAATTTCTCTTGTAAATAGCATTTCATATAACTTTTTTTTTTCCTCAATCACAATGTTTTTGCCATATCACGGCCAAGAAGAAGGCATTAATCTAATTCTTCTTTTATGACTGGGCATCTCATTCATGCATTAACTTTATACAGTAGGAGTTCTTCTTTTAAATACAGAGTCAGTAGCAATTCTTTTAATATTATTATCTGATCCCCATCCCTTAAGGCCAGTATCCTCATTAGCTCTCAAGCTGTTCACTCCTACATTGTGTTCCAGTTTTTAGTTACTTTTTTCAATCTGGTGAAATTTTAGGATTAGTTTTTCTATTTCTGTGAAAATGTCTTTGGGTAGTTATTGGGATGGTGATTATATCAGAAAGATAACAAGTGTTGGAAAGGATGTGGAGGAATTAGAACGCTTGTACAGTATTGGTGGGAATATAAAATGGTGCCATCACTATGAAAAATATGGATGTTTCTCAAACAATTAAAAATAGTACCATCATATGATTCAGCAACCCCACTTCTGGATATATATCCAAAAGAAATGAAATCAGGATCCTGAAGAGATATCTGTACTCCTATGTTCATTGTAGCATTATTCACAATAGCCTAGATGTGAATAAAACCTAACTGTCCATTGATGAATGAATGGATAAAGATAATGTGGTATATAAATATAATAGCATATTATTCATCCTTAAAAAAGAAGTAAATCTTGCCAAATGCAACAACGTGGATGAACCTGGAAGACATTTTGCTAAGTAAAATAAGGCAGTCATAGAAGGACAAATATTTCATGATCCCACTTAAGGAGATACTATCATCATCAAACTCATAAAAACCGAGTGTACAATAATGGTTACCAGGGGCTGGGGGGAAGTAGGAAATGGAGAGTTTTGTTCAATGGTATAAAGTTTCAGTTATGAAAGATGAATAAGTTCTAGAGATTTTCTGTACAACATAGTATATGTATAGTTAACAATACGGTATTGTACACACCAATGTAATGTAATTTAGTCAATTTATAGATGTAAAGATTTATCTCTTTTTCTCTCTTTCTCACACATACATAGGCACAACATATTATGCTTTATTATTTTAAGCCTATATTATTGGCAAAACAATAAACATCATTAGCTCATATTAATATTTATTGTCCCTAATATGACAGGACAAATACTACATGATTTTTCACAGACTTTTGCATTCCTGCAATAATTAAGGAGAATTTCTTTTTGCCTCTTCTATTTGTAAGCTTTTCATGTGTAAAATCAAGATAATGTTTGAGTAGATGAATTGAGAGTCTTTAAGACTCACTTGATTAATTTATCTAAGTAGGGCATATTTACTGGCAAGAAAACAAATGAAGAGATCCAGATGTCTTAGGTGAACAGATTGAAAAGTTTAAATCCATCCCAGAGTGATATAGATGGAAAATTTAAAGAATATTGTAGAGCAAAGAGAAAGTTGGGGATATTCTAATGTGCGTAGCATATACAATGTGAAGAATTTTAGAAGTTCCTACTATGTTAAAAACATATTTTTAGAATTTGAATTTCTTTTGTAGAGATGTAAAATCTTTTCTCGGTTACAATTTGGTCTGTTGTACTTGTTAATTTGTGATAAGATTAGACTTCAAATGGCTTGGCATTAATATAGGTTATAACATTTTCAAATTTGTCTATGCAAGTATAACCATCATGAAAGCATAAATTTAGTAAAATTAGCTCATTTGTTTCTAATCTACAAAACTATGATAAAGGTCAGTTGTAAAACTTTAAATCTTTTTCCTCTTTACAAGTCTTACCTGCAATACAGTTATTTCAATTTTGTTGCAATGGCTTGTGACCACTTTCTATGTAGCATGTAGCTACAGTCTTAAATTCTGTGTGTTATTTTGTACTATATTTATTAAACAACACTACCTTAACTGTCTTAATTTCTACATAGTTTCATTTCTAAAATTTTAGTTTCAATAGTACACTGTTTATTTGAACTTCTTGCTACGCTTTCAAATTAAGATACAGGCCAATACTCTTTGTATAAGTAATTGAAAGAAATAAAATGGACACTAAATTGGGGTAACCGCATTGCACCTTATTAGTTTCTACGTTTTCGCACCCTCATGATAAGAAATAATAGATTCAGAATGATGGTTCAGCAGATGTGTCCTATAAAAGCTTTGCAACAGTAAGAGAAGGAAAAGAAGTAATTAAATCAATTGGTAACTTTTATAGTGCTGTTATTCTATTCACTCATTAAATCTTACATTATTTTGTACAACTAATTTTATTTCTTGGTGAAAAAAAGGGAAAACAAATACATTAACTACTAACTTATAGTAAAAAGTATTTTTTATGAGAGGATATTAAGTAGCTACAAAACTAGTGTTCTTCTAGAACCAATGGAGGGAGGCAGAATCAGGTCATTGTTACCAGGATGCTACTGCTGGTACTCGTGCCATTATGCAGTCAACTCCATGCCTCTGAACCTCCACCAGAGTCATCTCAAACAAACCTCAACTGGATGTATGCTTTTGACTCCATTGGTTGCCAATATTTGTTGGTAGAAGTCTGAAGACTAGAATCTGAGGGTAACTTTGGTCAAAGTGGCTGAATAGAGAAAGAGGAATATTTTGGCTGCAATTATATTCACACCAATAGTGGGGCAAAGATATATTTGGGCAGGTATGAACCAAAGCAACATGGAGAGAGAAATTTACCCAGAAGAAACACTGACTCCTAGAAAATATATCTGATAAACAGATAGGAATATTTTAAAGGGAAAGATTCAGCTTTGAAATCCATCACAAGAAAAGAAGCCCAGTTTATAACTGTACAAGTTTAGCAAGGTCTTGCCCACAACTTACACCTCTTCCTTCTCCTTGGTGTTTATACATCAAAGGACCCAAAACTTCAGTAAATAAGCAGGAGGGAAAGACTATGGAGAAATAGAATTATGTTTTCCCTCCATACTTCAGAATTCAGAGTGAGGAAGGTCTGAATCAGTGAAGAGGAGAAATTTAATCTGCACTAAGGTTTGGAAATTTTATATTAAACTAAAGATGACTCCTGATTTATCGAAAGTGACCAAAACACCTGCCTATAGTGTTTTCCAATGATCCGGGAGAAATAATCTGAGACTCCAGGTTTGAAGTGACGTCAGTGAAAATGTTGAAAGTTCATTTCTCTGTGAACACTTACATAGCCCGGGCAGTATAATAAGCTAGTTACAAGAATAATTTAGTATTTATTACAACATGTATTATTCACCATTATGTATTTTGTTTTCCAAGTACTATATAATAAACATGTATTTAATTGTCTTAATTTTTATATACACTATATTCATGATCTCAAGAAACATAGTTTGTAGTAAAGTCCACACACAGTTATTACAGTGAAAATTAAATAAATACATAGCAAAATATACATTTCCAAAGAGGGAGCACTTACTTCCATGTCTGTGGGTCAGGCAGGATATGTGTATATTCTGTGATTTTGAATAAACCATGGTTAAATGGTTATAGACATATTATTTTAAAAGGACAATAAAGTTAAAGAGACAACCTTGAGCAAACATATAGGCTAAGAAAAAGAAAGACAGAAAGTGTATGAAGTATTTATGAAGAATTGCATGGAAAGACAAATTGACAACAGTGAGATTGAATAATTGAGTAGGTTAGGGAGTAAAGAACAAAAAAATTATTTTAAATAATTACTATAATAATTATAACATTGATTAGAAATAAGCCCATGGATAGGTAATTTATTCAAACTAATGCAATGTGGGAGATTTCATAGAAGTGAAGAATTTGTTCTAGGTCTTGAAGAATAAGGTTTTTAGATATAAAGTAGTCCCCATTTACCCAAGACCCCAGTGCATGCCTGAAACTGCAAATAGTACCAAATCCTATATACAGTTTTTTTCCTCTACACCCATACCTATGATAAAGTTTAACTTATATTTTAGCACAGTAACAGATTAACAACAATAATTAATAATAAAATAGTTATAAAAACATACTGTAATAAAAATTATGTGAATATGGTCTCTTTCTCAACAAACTAACACAGATTTATTTTCCTTCTTCACAGTTTCATGGATAAAAGATTCATTCTTACCATAGATCTGATAACTTCAACATGCAATCTTTTACTTTCATTATTAACTTGAGAACTCTCACCTGGTCACTTAAAGGAAGCAATTTATGACTTCTCTTTGACATATCTGAATTGCTAGCATCACTATTGTTGTGCTTTGAGGCCATTATGAAGTAAGACAAGGGTAACCTGAACACAAGCACTGTAGCACTGTGACAGGTGATCTGATAAACAGGATGGCTCCTAAGTGACTGACAGGCAGAGAGCATATATAGTGTGGAGAAGGTGGACAAAGCATGATTCATGTCCTGGGAAAGATGGAATGGGACGGAGTGGGAAAGTGAAAGATTTCATCACGTTACTCAGAATGGCGGGCAATTTAAAAGTTATGTATTGTTTATTTTGGAATTTTGCATTTAATATTTTCAGACCACAGTTGATCGCAACTAACTAAAACCATGGAAAGCAAAATCTTGGTGAAGGGGTGGGAGGTGCTATTGTACTGAAAAACATGAGAAACAAAACCATGCTGATAGTCCCGATGCCTCTTGTACTGGGCACTGGTAGCCAAATGAAGCTTCACTTTAGCTACCCCATATTATAAGATGAAGAGGGGTGTGTTATGTTTAATCGAGTGAGCTTGGTGGGTGAAATTTTCAGGGTTTTTTTTTGTTGTTTTTTAATTTATAACATAGATACATTGTCCCTCTTTCTCGCAATGTTGTTCTAACGATCAAATAAAATGAGGTAATGTATCTGAAAATGTTTTATGGACCATAAAGCAATATAAATGTAAGCTATGATTATTTTCTAAATCATAACTCAGATCACTCAAAGATACCACTGAGATTTTCAAAGCACAGCAATCAGTGAAAGAGTAATAAAGGATAATCATGATAAATGAATAAATATAATAAAGAGTACTAAATTTATTACCGAAATTAGATTTTCTGCAGTGCCTATTTAGAATTATCAGATTAGACAAAAGCATAAAGCTTCATTATTCTTGAGTATAAAATATCAAAATCATATCATGCTGAAGCAATAACTTCAGTAAAGTAAAACTGATTTACTGCTTATACATAATAAAATTGGACATTGATGCAAACACATTTTACATTACCTCAAACTCAAACACTTATGTCAAAGATGTTCTAATGCAGAGAAAAATAATTTCTAAATTTAGGGTAGTTTAAGACATCTGAAGAATAGATTAAGAAAAACTGTATCTCAGTAGTAATCCAAACAGTAAAGCATCATCATCACATTGATATATGGACCAAAGAAAAAAATATATGACACCATAGTTTTGTATTTATGTAGTCACTGTACATGTAGCTAAAGTAAGTCCGTTAACAACACTTTGTGTCAAGTGCATTGCTGGGATAATAGGAGTGTTATAGAACCACCATGATCCAAAGCTGTCTGCTGCAAACATGAAGAGAAGACAAATAGAAAGAAAGGAAATCCAAATTATTGTTGACCTGAGCTAGTTTCATTGTTGAGAAAATGCAGCCAAGAATCAAGGATGAAGAAAGAACGAAAAACCAAAATAGCTACAACAAAAGCAAAGAGGATTTTTAAGATAAAGTATCATAGGGAAGTGATACCAGAAGCATGGTAGCATGAGAAGAGCCCCTAGTCTCTCCACTTGAAGTTACAACAAGTTGAAACAATGAAACATCTGAGGGTGGGTGAATCAGAGTGAACAGGAGGGAAGGGAAGGGATAAGAGCAGAGACAGGTCCCACAGACACAACCCTGAGCTCACTGTAGGTCTCAGAAGAGAAGACTCGGGTTCTGGTGTGCCCTCTCTGCAGCCCTGGGGAGCAGAAAGATGGAACAAGCATTCCTGCCTAGTGGTCTGCATACACTGTGCTGAACCCAGTGACAATTGCAAAGAAAGAATATAGAGATGCGACAGTTGTGGTTTAGTAGCTGCCATTTCCAGGCAGAAAATAGTCATGGATCCTGGACACCTCCTCTCACCCTCCCAAAACTCACTTCCCCTCACCCTCCTAGAGCTAGCAGCAGACCCCAGAAGAAACTGTAACCATGAGTGTTGGGTTCCAAAGCATACTACTTGCAGCCCTGAGAACTGGAAAGAAAGAAGCATTCCTCCCTCAGATGTACACTGCAGCTCATCCCATGATGGGTGGAAACAGGAGAGGCAGCTGAGGTCTGAGGCAGCTGTGGTCATTACTAGGAGGAGAACAAAGCCACAAACACACAAGCTGGCCTCTCCCAGCCCACCTCTTGGCTGATCCTGACCAAGGTACCTTGGACACTTTGGGCACTGCAGTACTGCTAGCAGTGTCTTGTTGCAGGGGACAGCAGATTTCATGGGTTCAGAACTCCATCACCTACCACATTCCCCCATGGGGGTGGTGCTCTGAGACTGAGGTGACCTGGTCCAGAGGAGACACCCAGGGAATAAAGGGCATTTACACTGCCCCATAGAGATACAAGAAGCCAGAATAGTGCAAGGGAAAAAAAACACAAAAACAAAAACAAATTTGTGTTTCATTGCCACCTACTGGAAAACAAAAGAAAGACCTGTTCTTATCAAGCTGCTAAATAGGGAAGTGTCACTCTTGAAAAAAATTAAAAAATGAAATATAGATTTCATTCCCATAAATGCCTAGGCAGAGAAATAATCCATCAAGTACCATGAATAACTAAGATAACAAGTCAGCTCAGAAAGGAAATGAAAAATATCCAGAAAACAAACTTGAAGACATGGAAAAATGTGACAGAGAATTCAAGATTGCAGTTCTGAAAAAAAATCAGTGACATACAAGAAAACTCAGATAGGCAGTTTAATGAACTCAAAAATAAACTAAATGAAAAGGGGTATTTTACCAGAGATTGAAACTTTAAAAAAAAAAAAAACACGTAGAAATTCTGGAGCTGCAGAACTCAGTAAAAGAGATGAAAAATGAATGAGCAAGCTTAGTAAGTAGAGCTAACCTGGTGGGGGAAAGAATTAGTGATATCAAAGACAGAAATCTGGAAATGATGCAGATGGAAGAGAGAGACTTGAGGAAGGAAGGAAGGAAGGAAGGAAGGAAAGAAGGAAGCAAGGGGAGGAAGAGAGAATTCTACAAGAACTGTATGACTCCATCAGAAAGAGCAATATATGAATAATGGGTATGCCAGAAAGAGAAGAGAGGGAGAAGGGAACAGAGAGTCTATTCAAACAAATAGGTGATGAGAACTTCCCAAACTTATGGAAAGAGGGGATTCTCAATTCCAAGGAACAAACAAAACACCTAATTTTCTCAATCCAAAAGGCTTTCTCCAAAGAATATTATATTAAAATTGTCAAAAATTAATGACAGAGAAAGAATTATCAAGGCAGCCAGGGAAAAGAAGACAGTAACCTATAAAGGAAATTCCATTAGTTTATCATCAGATTTCTCAGCAGAAACTCTACAAGCCAGTAGAGAATGCAATCAAATATGCAAACTATGGAAAGAGAGAAATTACTAGCCAAGAATAATATAACCAGCAAAGTTATCCTTTAAATATGAAGAAGGAATAAGTCCTTTCCAGATATACAGAAGCTGACCACTAGGCTTGCATTACAGGAAATATTGAAGGGGATTACTCTACCTGAAACAAAAAGACAAAAGGATACAAAACTATGAGTAAAATGACTAACAGACAGACCGAAGCAGGAAATTGCACTTTTATTCAGAATAGGGTATGATGCACTTAACTATAACATGAAGGATAAAGGAGTTAAAAGAATTTTGAGAAGAAAAGACAATATCTACTATGACACAGAAAGGAACTCACAGCATAAATAGGGATAATTTGTGACAAGAAAAACGTAGAAAGGGGGTAAAGATCTTAATTTGCAAAAGGGAATGGATATAAGATGCATACAGAAGAAAAAGGACTACTGTATATATGAAACTTTCTTTGACATAAACTTAATGCTAACCACACACACACACACACACACACACAAAAAAAAATCCAGAACTCACATAAGAAAAGAGGAAACAGGAAACACTCATAGAATACCACCAAACTAAAATTAACTAAACATAAGATCTGAAAAAATAAACTGTACAGAAGAAAGCATAGATACCAAACTTATGGACGTTGCGTTCAGAGAAGATTTTATTAATTTGACCTCAAAGGCAAGGAAAGAAAAAACAAAAATAAATCAATGGGACTATATCAAACTAAAAAGCTTTGGCACAGCAAAAGAAACCAACAAAACAAAGAGGCAACCAACTGAATGGTAAAATATATTTGCAAACACCTCTGATAAGGGGCTAGTATCCAAAATATATAAGGAGCTCATACAACTCAACAACAACAACAACAACAAACAAGTAAATTAAACAATTCAATTAAAAAATGGGTAGAGTACATGAACAGACATTTCTCCGAAGAAAACATACAAACGGCCAACAGATATATGAAAAAATGCTCAACTTCACTAGCTATTAGGGAAATGCAAACCAAAACCACAATGAGATACCACCTCACACCTGTTAGAATGACTATTATTAACAACACAAGTAATAGTAAGTGTTGGAGAGGTTGTGGAGAAAAAGGACCCCTCATACACTGCTAGTGGGAATGGAAATTGGTGTAGCCAGGATGGAAAACACTATGGATGTTCCAAAAAAATTAAGGATAGAATTAACATATAACCCAGCCATCCCTTTTCTGTCTCTCCACTTAAAAAGATCTGAGAACATTTATTCATAAAGATATATGTACACCTATGTTCATTGCAACATTAGTCACAATGGCCAAGACATGGAAACAACAAAATTGTCCTTTGATATATGATTGGCTAAAGAAGATATAGTACATATATACAATGGAATGTTACTCAGCCATATGAAAAGATGAAATACTGCCATATGTGACAACATGGATGGATCTTGAGATTATCATGCTAAGTGAAATAAGTCAGACAGAAAAAGTCAAGAACCATATAACTTTACTCACATGTAGGATATAAAACTGAAAGCAACAAAGGAACAAGATCAACAAGCAAAGAATCAAAAACTCATAGAAACAACCAGAGGTTAAGGGGTGAGGGTGGGATGGTAGAAGAGGGAAAAGGGAGTCAAACATACGGTGATGGAAGGAGAACTCACTCAGGGTAGTGAACATATAATGTGATATACAGATGATGTATTACAAATTGTACACTTGAAACCTATATAGTTTTACTAATTAATGTCACTCTGATATATTTAATAAAAATTTAAAAAGATATGTCTAAGGAAGTGTTGATTCACAGCCAACATTTATTTTTAACTTTTCACTATGAAAATGCCAAACACACGTAGAGAGTACAACATATATCCACATACATTTCACCCAACATTGACAGCTATGATATTTCATTGCTATTTCAGCTATCCTCCACTTTGCTTGAGTAATTTAAAGCAAATCCTAATCATCTTGTAATTTTATCCCTAAATACTTCATTATGTATCTTAAATGGGACATCTATTTTTGTATAACTACACGGAGATGACCGCATTTAACACAACTCATGATAAAGAGGCCTTAATATCATCTAATGCCCGGTCCGCATTTGTTTGTTTTTTTATTGGCTGATTTCTAGGAAGAACCAGATGATTAGGTACATAGTGGATGTAAATAAACCTAAGTTGAAACAAAAAGTTAAATGTTTTCTAAGACATATAGACAAAATATAATGTATATAGAGAAAGCGTGCTTGGTGTTGTGGGGTAGTAAGGGATTTTATTAGAAAGAATGAGATGCTTAAAGAGTATTTGAAATATGAATTAAAGTGCTAAAATAGAAGATTGGGTGAGATTAGAATAAAAATTTTCAGATAGGGGTACAGCATACGATCATGGTCTAAAGCCGTATCAGCAGCTCTTCATAATTCTGGTATATATTGCCATCTCTTCTTGAGGAGATTTCTGTAAATGGGTCCTTTTTTCCTCCTATTAAACATTATAATGCCTGATGGTAAAAAATACATCACAACACTATTTAAGTAGATATGTGATCATAAAGTTTTTCTACTCGTCATCTTTTAGCATAGTTTTATAAAGGCAAATCAATAATTTTTGGAAAAAAGTTTTTTTGTTTGTTTGTTTGTTTTTCCCATGGGCACTTGGAGAGTAGATGTAGAGAATGTGTGAAAAGTTTATTTAAAAAAAAAAATGTATGTTCAGTTTAGGGACTATCTGTAGGTGTCAGTATGTGTTGATCCACTCCAGGAAATTTCAGAAAAGCATGATTTTTAAAAATGCCTTTGAAAACAGTAAATATGTTTTTTTTATTTAATCTGAAAAGCTAATTTTTCTGGTATGTCAATAAATAAAAACAATATTTGTTTAAATAGATTCACATAATTTCATGCCAACTTCCTTTTAACCTCTTAGGAACTAGTTTAACTTCTTAAAAATGTTATTCTGAGAACACTTGAAATGCTAATATTGTTTGTTGGAGTAAAGACATTATTAAAGTAAGATATACCTCTGGGTTATGAATTTTTCCCCCTAAACTTCTAAGAAAATAAACTGGACAGAAATTACTCTTTAACTGTGACATTCAATAATGTCATAATCAGCATCACCATCCTATCACCACATTTTTGTTCTCAGGCTATAGCTTTTGCATCCAGATGGCCAGATTGCAGTTCAGAGTCACTACAGCTGACTTAACGCTCCATCCTATTCTCTAACCTTCAATCTCACCAACTTTCCCAAAGACAAATCATTTTCTCTTGCTGTCAGGAATGATGCCAAGGTCAGAGCTTCTGACCCTTTATAGCACGCGTGACAAAAATCTCTATTCTTCAAGATTTAGCTTTCTAAGGGCCATAAGCAGGGCTAACATCCCTCAAGACCAAGGTTTATCTCTCCACCTGAGCTTAAAATATATTATGCTTTCATTTACATGTGGACCTTTCCACTACATAGCATATTGACAAATTAGGGTGAGTTCACTGCTCTCCCAATAGTGAGATACCCAGGACCTCAGAAAGCTGCATTATTTCAGCAGCAACTATCAGGGGAAATTCCTGTTTGTGACTTTTAGGTGTACCACGTAGACATAAACAGTTGCTTTTGTCCCAGGAAATAACAACTTCCAAAGCTTTGAGCTTTTCTGATGCCAGTTAATTCTGGGCTTGGCAGATGTGTTGTAACATCTGCTTTCATGTCATGTTTATCGTCTCTTATGTCAAACAGCTCCTAGGTCCCTTGGAACTGAGGAGTACACCTTGTACAGTACTAGACTAGCATCTTTCAGAATTATATCCATAAGGTGAATTTTTAGTTTTGTGCTATCTAAATTTGAGAAATGTGAACTCTAATTTCTGCTGGAATTAAAGTAAATTCTAGGTTGAAATGGTGAACATGTCCTTTTCTGCCAATCTCGGTTCCATCTCAAGTGTCCTGAAAAATTGAAAATTAACTTTAAATTGTCTTGACCACAAACCCCCTGCTTCATAGAGCAGAAGTTCATCTATGTCATTCTGTCCTAGGGAACAGACTGAAGGATCTTGTAGTTCCCCAGGCTGTTAGAAAATTAAACTAACACTGTAACTATTAACAGTGTGATAGACTCACAAAAAAATATTTTATTAAAAATATAATTGAGCTATTACTGTGAAACCACTTTTTAATCTTGGCTGGCTTTGTTCTGGTGTATTTGTTCACCAATGAGCTTTGTCAAAGGTTTAGTAATTGCCATGGTAGGTCTTTTCAATGTAAATGGCAATGTCAGTAGTTCATACATTTCAAAACAAATGTAAAAATCCTTCCCTAATTACAGAACAGCATTTTATTATTCTCTTTGGAACCACAGAAGAAGATGAATGGTGAGGTAAAAAGCTAACTAGTGAGGAGAGGAAATGAGGCAAACTTGTTCCACAAGGAGCTCAGCTTTCATTTCTCTCCTGGTATACCTTCTTTATGAGACATCATTAATGCATATTGAGTGAAGGTTGTATGAAAGATGATTGATCGGAGGGAAGAAAATATTTCTTGTTTTCTAATGTTTTATTACTTATCTGTCAGTAGCCATTTCAAAATATTTAGTCTACGTTTTTATACACCAAGAGATTATCTTTGCTTTATGCCACATTTTGAAATGTCATGGGATTGCCTATGTGACTCAGGTTTCTTCTGAACATGTCAGGTTGCTCAATTTTACTTTTAGTGATACACCTAATTTAATATTTACCTTTTGGGGAAATGATACTTTAATTTCAAAACAAAAGGTTCAGCAATAGGAAATGCAATAGTACACAATTTTCCAGATTATATTGATACCAACCCCAAATAGTGCATGTAAATTATTACCTATCACAATTGCTGTAAGTTTTCCATAGTTTCATTCAATACCTCAACTATTCGTGATTTTCTGCAAAGCTCATTTACTTTCATGAAGCATTGGTCTTTACATAATATCACCTTTGTCTGGGAGTATATCCTTTCTCCAATACTTCTTTACTCACTTAATAAAACCCTGTGTAACACTGAAGGTTGGCTCAAAACCCTCTGTATCTTTATACAGGAGACTCATACTACTCTGAGGAGAATCATATTCAAATTTGACTTTATTGTTTATCACATAACATCTGTCTGTACTTACACTGATTTTGAACTCTTCCAGACTCAATCCATATATTAGTTTTTTTACATCTTGAGTGCACAATATAATTACTAGTTGGTACTGGGACTTAATGAATAAAAAACACTGGGAAAAATAACCAGTACATGAATGAATCAATATGTAATTAAAATGTCCTCCATTTCATTCATTTATGAAGCACTTTCTAGATGGTAGGCAAGGGCTGATTATACAAATGTTAAGAAAGCAGACACATCTGTGCTGGTGGTACTTTCATTTCTATTTGCCTAAAAATGTATATTATAATTTAGAGGTAAACTAACATTTTAATTGTGCAAATATAATTAAAAGGGAGCTGTTAAGTATGTTCCTAGAGTCAATTTTTCACTCTCAAAACTGCCTCAGAAGAGGCAGGACACTTGTGGAGATGATCCTGAAATATATAGTAGCAGAATGGTGAATTTGTGTGTTTGGGTTCTGAACTATGCTATGCATTACCTGTAGAGCCTGAGGCAAATCACTTTGCCTCTCTAAGTTTTATTTTCTTCTCTACAAAGAGGGAAATAGAAAAATTGCAATACATATCCAAAGGGCTGCCATAAGACTTTAATAAGTTAATGTGTATGAATAACTTGGAATAATGCCTGACACACAGTAAGCTCACGATAAATGTTAGCTATTATTATTCTTTATAGGATTGTTTTTCACTAAATGAAAGCATTCTAAAACCACCACATAATTTGATGCTTAATTCATGGAGAAAAATATGATGCCCTGCCTCTAAAATGTCTACTGCGTGATTTCCAGCACTACTCTTATAGAGCATATGTCTTGATCTCTTTTTCTCTCTCTCTCTTTCTCTCTCTCTCTCTTTAAGTATAGTCATTACACAGTATTAGTTTCAGATGTGTACATAATAATTCTGCATTTTTATGCCTTACAATGTGGTCATTCCACAAATTCTAGTAATCATCTGGCACCATGGAAACTTATCAGAATATTATTGACTATATCCCCCTTCATCTTTTTCGCCCATTCCCCTATCCCACTGCCACCTCTGGCAACCATCCCTTTGGTCTCTGTTTCTGACTTTCTGAGTCTATTTTGTTTTGTGTGTTCATATGTTCTGTTTTTGTAGATTCCACATATAAGTGAAACCAGGCACTATTTGTATTTCTCTGACTGACTTAATTTCACTTAGGATAATACCCTCTAGGTCCATCTACGTGGTCACAAGCGGCAAAATTTCATTCTGTTTCATTGATGCATAATATCCCATTGTGTATCTGCAACACATCTTATTTATCCAGTCATCTATTGATGGACACCTTCATTGCTTACATATCTTGTGATTGTGAATAATGCTGCAATAAACATAGAAAGTGCATATATCTTTTCGAATTGGTGTTTCCATTTTCTTTAGATATATACACAGGAATAGAATTACTGGGTTGTATGGTAGCTCTATTTTTTTTTGTCTTTGATGAATTTCTATACTGTTTCCATAGTGGCTTCACCAATTAGCAATTCCACTGTACACAAATGTGACCTTTGCTCCACATCCTTGCCAACATATTGTTGACTTTTTGATCATAGCTTTTCTGACTGGTGTGAGATAGTATCTCATTATAATTTAGATTTGCATTTCCTTGATGATTAATGATGTTGAGCATTTTTTTCTATGTCTGTTGGTCATCTGTATATCTTCTTTGGGTAAATATCTATGCAGGTCCTCTGCCCATTTTTGGATCAGATTGTATATTTTTTAATTATTGAGTTGTATAAGTTTCTTATATATTTTGTATACCAACCCCTTATATTGTAATCTTGTATATCTTTTGGGAATATATTCTCCCATTCACCAGTTTGTCTTTTTGTTTTCTTGATGGTTTTCTTTTTTATGCAGAAGCTTTTTATTTTGATGAAGTCCCATCTGTTTATTTTTTATTTTGTTTCCCTTGCTCAAGGTATTACCAAAAACTTATTGCTCAGACTGATGTCAAATAGTTTACTACCTGTGTTTTCCCCTATGAGATTTATGGTTTTAGGCTTTATGTTTAAATCTTTAATCCAATTTGAGTTTCTTCTAGTATATGGTGTAAGTGAATGATCCAGTTTCATTTTTTTGTATTTATCTGCGCAGTTTTCCCAACACCACTTGTTGAAAAGAGTGTTGCTTCTCCATTGTACGAGGTGTGATCAAAAAGTACGGTGAATGTTTATTTTTTTTTAAAAAATTATTACAGTAAAAGACATTTTGCCGTTAATCCCCCTCAAAATACCCCCCTCACTTCGAATGCATGCATCCCACCATTCTTGCCACTTTCTGAAGCAGTTCTGGGAGTCCTCTTTCATGAATGTCTTTAGTTGCACTGTCATGGCTGCCTTGATGTCCTGAATCGATTCAAAATGTTTTCTTTTCATGGTCATCCTGACTTTGGGGAAGAGCCAGAAGTAGCATGGTGCCAGGTCTGGTGAATAAGGTAGATGGGGACACACTGTAATGTTTTTATTTGACAGAAATTGCCATCCAGTAGTGATGTGTGACACGGAACCTTTCCATTAATATCACAAAATACAGTGAATACTGTTGCTGAGTGCCATCCAAGGGAAAGGCAGGGATCTTTGATATAGGAAACAGTGCTTCGAAACTTAGTAACAGCATCTGACAAGTTTCAACATGTTTGGGGCAGTCAGTCAGGTGTGAACTATGGTTGAGAGAAGGTGTGCTTTAAAGTGTGCTGTAAATCATCCTCCATCATGACAATGCTCCATTGAGTTGTGCAGTGTAGCTACCTTCACAGCTTACTGGCCATGATTCAAAGACTCATGTATTCTTTCCTTCTTTGTGGTAGATTAGTTGACCATATAAACAACGGTTTATTTCTGGGCTCTCTATTCTGTTCTATTGGTCTGTGTGTATGCTTTTTGTGCCAGTACCATACTGTTTTAATTATTATAGCTTTGCAGTACAGTTTGAAACTAGGGAGCATGCTACCTTCAATTTTGTTATTCTTTCTCAAGGTTGCTTTGGCTATTCATAGTTCCATATAAATTTTAGGATTACTTTTTCTAGTTCTGAGAAGAATGTCATTGGTATTTTGATAAGATTGCATTGAATATGTAGATTGCTCTGGGTTGCATGGTCATTTTAACATTATTAAGCCTTCCAATCCATTAGCACAGTATATCCTTCCATTTATTTGTGTGTTCTTCAATTTATTTTTTCAATATCTGAAATTCCTATTACTTTTCCTGAAAAAAATGACTGCACAGATAGATATATCTGGAGAATATTGTTACTTATTTTGCCTTTTGTGAGTGGAGGGTTACCTGATTTTATTTGTAGATTTGTTTTTGTATTTTGGCCTAAGATCCTCAAAGCTTTCCATAAGAATATGCAGATAGAATTATTTTGTTCACCAAAGCCACAAATAACTTGTGTGAAGTAATATCAAGGGTAACCTTGCAGAAAAAGGAAGGGCAGAACATGCCATAAAGAAGGCTGTGAGGTTTTTCATAGAATAATGTATCCCCACTCCTTCACCACCACCACCCCCACCAAAGTCTGTTTAGTGCAATTATTTTTCCATTCAAAGGCTTGTCTGGAGTTACCTCTTCAGTTGAATCTGAATATGTGTGCATGCACATACACCTACACATGCACATTTTATCCTCCTGCCTTCTGTATTATCTCTTTTCTCTGTACATGTTTTATATCATTGTTAAGTGTAAGAAAATTTACTACGTATGTATATGCATATTATTCTCCTTCAAATATGTTGGTTTGTCTACTGAGCATCCTAGATGCTCACAAAACACACAAAAAAGTGCTCAATAAAGTTTTATTAAGCCAAGCTTAATTGATCCAAGTAAAGAGAAGAATTAATGTAAGCACAGAAGTCCATGCGTCAGAAGCTGTCTGTACACATACACAGAGTTTATGAGTCCCAGAGCTGACATATATACAGCTCAGACACCAAAATCTCCTTCTATTCATTCTTGGAGCAACTTTGGTCCCCATGAAAATTTTGCCTTAACTTGAAATTAACTGCTAAAATGAATGATAACATAGTTCTACTTTAGCTCTTTTAGTATACCAAATCCCTGGATATTCTATAACAATCCAAAAATCGAAAGAAAAAAAAAGAAGGTTGTCTAGAAATGGTCATGAAGTTTTTGTAAATAATGCTGTTTTTCTTTATAGTATTTCTATTAAAATTGTAACTTTAAACTACTGTGAGCTAACAAATATAATGTCTGGATGACTATTAAAGATTCTCCTGGAGTGTCAACAAAATTGAATCTCTAAGTTACACTACATTAGGGACTTGCTGTTGGTCAATTTACTAGTTTGGAAAGTTGGTTATATTATCACAAAGTGAGTTTTATTTATTCACAATGATTCTAAATCAAATGTCAGCCTCTATGACTTCTATTAAAAAGGGAATTGTTTTTCATTTTTGGCTGTCATCTGAGGCACAATAAAAAGAAATTTCAAGAGAAGAAAAGGTAATTACAATACAGTGTGTCCCCTGGGATTGTATTCAGAGAGATCTGCTCTGTAGATTGCAAGCTTTCTGGCCTGTGAATTCAGTTCAAGGGCATGTGGATATATATAGTTAAATAAACTTGGAATTATAAAGTGAACTTTATAATGAGACTGGCAAACTAGTTACTTTTTGTCTAACTCTTTCAAAACTCCTAATTTTAATTATTCTCTGTTGTTCTAAAGTCTCTTGAGTTCAATACAATCATGTATAATACATGGGGATTGCCAAACACAGACTGCAGGCACAAATATGACTTTCCTACTCACTTTTCATGACACTTTTCATAAATAATCTAATTATTTCTTTAAAAGAGCATATATGATTGATGACACCTCTTAGGAAAAATTACTAATTTGGGGGTATGCTTCTATACTTTTTTTTCCATAGCAGGGTTTTATATTAAAGTATTAAGAAAAAAACGACAGGTTTTTAGACATTTTTTCCAAAGATATCCAGGCTCAGACCTTTTTACATGTTTCACATTCTGCATTTTAAGAATCTCTTCTACAAAGACAATACAATTTCCCTTGGCACTGTCTCTTGTCTGTGTTTTTTTCCTAACATCCCTTAGATTCTGGTGTGTATTTATACCTATAGTTTGCATCAGACAAAAGTAAGTTTAATATGTGGAATATAGAGGGTTTGAGAATTTATTAAAGTAATAATAAACTGCCAATGCATCCTCCAAAGAAATGTATGCTTAACAATGTATGTACCACAAAGAGTAGTTTCAACTCGCTTTCGTATAAAATTTATGTGTATATTTATCATGTCCTCAAGATAGAAGGCAAAGTGGGTAATATCCTGGAGCCAGATCATACATATTCTTATGAGCCAATTATATGCATCTCTTCCCAACTCCACATTCATCAATGTCACATTAACTGCTTAAATTTATCTGTGGTTTGAGTATTTACACCACAGAAATTGGCGAACAGCTTTATATCAGTGTCAGAGAACATAAATGTTGTTGAATACTTAACCAGCACAGCACTAATGATACTTCACAACAAAACTCACAGCCCTATAAATATAAATTTTTAACTTAATTCTACAGTTACCCAAGCCTAACTTGTGAAGGAAAATAGAAGTTGGTGATAAAGATGTGTAACTACTTCATTCTATCCATGTTTTAAAGATGGTGGCTATAGACTAGTTTTCTAGAATATACTTAAACCAAACTGGAATCTTTAATTATTTATGGAAATTTATAAAAGTCAGTTTGGCTTTCCCATGTGTAATTGGTTTTACAGAATGCTTTCTTCCATGCATACAAATAAAGGAATAAAGGTAACTTTTATTGAGCATCTCCTCTGTGCCATAAAATACGCAAAACATATATATATACACATATATATGCAAAACATATATGTATACATATATGTATATATACATGCATATATGTATATATACATGTACATATATATGTTTTGCATATATATATAAAAATTATTTTAATCTACAAAATAATTGTATGAGGTAGGTAAAGAAAATAAGATAAAGTTACCTTATATAAAACTAATATATAAAGTCACCTTATGAAAAGTATACCATAGACAAAGTTACCTTATAAATAACATAACGTTAAGGAATGGTTAGTACCATTCCTTGAAGGTATTTGATTAACTACATTATTTATAATGAATTGCAGTTTTTAAATTCAATTATTGGAAATATGCATGAAACTGTCATTTTTAAAAGGCGTCATTGTACATATTAGTAAATTAGTATGGGGATTTCGTTTTGTTCGCTCCTATAGCTCTAGCCCTTAGACTAAAGCAAGACAAATGATAGAAACTCAATGTTAATATTATGGAATTAAAAATAAGAATAATATCCTCCATTTAAATATCCTTATAAAGTTTTCAAAGTGCATTTCTGTTCCTTAGCTAAATTAATACACTCCATAGCTTTGTGAATTATGCGTTATGGAGTCTATTTTACAAATGCAAAAAAATTTTCTTTCCCATTGCCTCTTTGTCCAGATTCTTTTATCTCACTAATGTTGATTCATTCCTAATTACTAACTGGGCCTTGAAGTCTCTAGTTTCATCTACAGTTTTTCTAGCCAGGACCAGTTCCAAAAGTTTACTATTTAGAACGTCTACGTTGAAAAATATAGCATTTCAGTAATAAGTGTTTAACCATAAGAAGTCATATTCTTTGGAACAGGATAGCACAGGATTGGTCATCTTTAATAAACCTTATTAGTCGGAACTCTGACAATGCAAGGTATTTACGATTACTTAGTAAACCATATTATTAAATTGAAATTTAAAAAAGGGAGATATTCAAGTTCTACAAAGAAACAGAACCAATAGGAGATCTATATCTATATCTCTATGATCTGCATCTATCTATATCTGTCTATGAGAAAGATTAAAAAATTAGTTCATCGGATTATGGACGCTGGCGAGTGTAAAATCTGCAGTGTGAGTCACAGCTTGGAGACCCCGGAAAGCTAGTGGAAAAGATTAAGTCCAATGACATTCTGCTCAATTCCCTTTTGCTCCAGCAAGTTGGTCTTCTTGTTGTATTCTGAACTTCAACTGATTAAATGAGGCCCATCCACTTTATGGGGAACAATCTGCCTTATTCAGAATTTACTGATTTAAATGTTAACCTCATCCAAAAACATTCTCCAACTTTACACATTTAATTAACTGTCACAAAAAGCAAAATATATTATTCTAAGTGCATTGAGGAGGTTGCATACAGATAATTAGTTGGTTTTCATATTCATCCTAGGCAGTCATTTCAGTGTAATATAAATGTAAGTGGTCACACTTTGGATGATGTTTATAGTTAAAGGAATGTGGAAGAAAACATATCAAATGAGGAACATGTATAATAACACATTTGTAAATTCACAGCCATTAATGACAGCATCCACTGTTGATATTTTATTTTCTTTAACAATAGTTTGCTAATATTTTGCAGCAGGTCTTGGTAAACTGGCTGCAAAAAGTAGTTTGCTGGAGCACATGATGAGTAGGAGTCACAGTGGTTCCCTTTCCCCTACCCCTTTTTTGGGAAGGTGCCATCTCTTGCCTCCTCCCACAAACACACCAAATGTATAACAAATGTATAGCAAATTCAACTGAGAAAGATATAGACACTACTAGATGAGTGACTCCTACACATGAGGTGATAGATAAAATACCCACATAAGTCTATGTAAGAAAGGCTGAGACAAATTCTTGCCATAAATGCCATCCTTGGCACAGTGCCATACGATCAGGAGGAAGCCACCAATCCCCAGCTTTTCCCTGAGGAGCAAAGGGTTTGGACAGCACATCTGGCACCTCCCACCTGAGGAAGCTATCAACAAGATGAAAAAGCAACCTATGGCTTTGGAGAAAATAGTTGCAAACCGACTATCTCATGAGGGGTTAATATCCAAAATACACAAAGAATTCCTACAACCCAATAACAATCATACAGTCGACAAAAGTTGACAAATAGACAAAGGACCTGAATAGCCATACAATGGCTATTCCAAAGAAGCAGTACGGATGGCCAACAGGCACATGAGAAGTGCTCAACACCACTAATCATCAGAGAAATGCAAATCAAAACCACAGGATGTATCATCTCATATCTGTTGAATGTCTATTATCAAATATATAAGAGGTAAATACTGGTGAAGTGTGGAGAAAAGGGAATGCTTGTACACCACTGTTAGCAATGTAACATGGTACAGCTACTATGCAACACATTATGGAAGTTCCTCAAAAAATAAAAATATAGCTGCCATCAAAAAATAATAAAGGGAGCCACTTTAAAATGGAGCCAGAGCTGCTGTGCCAAAGGAAGTGCCTTGCACATCGTATGCCTCATATCTTTGGAATGCTAAACCAGGACAAAATAACCTTTGGACTGGGCCTAGGGCAACATTGTGTGCAAAAAAGCTGTTTGCAAAGATAACAAGAAAGCAGCGTTTATGAATACTGGACTGAAAATTAAAAACAGTGCTTAGAATCAACATCACTATGTTATGTTATCTGCATCAAAAGAAATGCCTGCCTTCTATTGATGTAATTGTTCCCCTTCTCATAAATAACCATTGCCTTTGTCTCCTAATCAGAATACCGTTGGGGCTTTTACTACAATCAGTGCATCTCGAATAGTTATTCTTACTGATCTCAATACACATTTAGTGCCTCTCATTTTGAAAGGCCTTTTATTTTTGGGTAACACCACCATATCATCCAGCAATCCCATTTCCTAAAGAAGCTAAATCACTATCTCAATGAGATACTGAACTCCCATGTTTATTGCAGCATTATTCACAATAGCCAAAGTATGGAAACAGCTTAAGTGTCCATTGTTGGATAAATGGATAAAGAAAATATCATATATATATATATATATATATACATATATACATATATATGTATAAATGCCCAATGGAATATTATTCAGCCTTCAAAAAGAATGACATACTGCTATTTCTGACTATTTTGATGAATCTGGAGGTCATTGCATATGCTATGTGAAATAAGCCAGACAGAGAAAGACAGACACAGCATGGTATCACTTAATATGTAGAAACTTTAAAAAAAAAATTAAACTTATGGGAAAAGAGAGTAGAAAAGTGGTTCTCAAACACTGGTGTAGGTGTTAGGGAAAGGCTCATAAAAGGGTACATACTTTGAGTTAATAAGATGGATAGGATCTGATGGTCTAACATATAACATGATGACTGTAGTTAATAATAATGTGTTGTATAACTGAAATTTGCTAAGACAGTAGAGCATAAGTGTTCTTACAATAAAAAAAGTAAAGATGTGAGGTAATGGATGTATTAATTAACAATGGTAGGGGTCCTTTTACAATGTATACATATATCAAATTGTCACGCTGTATACTACATTACATTTCTGTCTATTATAATAAATAGACAATAAAACTGAGAAATAGAAAGAAAATATATTTATAAATATTTACTTCATCATTCCTTCTTTTATAGTGTTCGAACTACAAGCTTAAATATACACTAAGAATTTGTCTTTTTTTATTAGTCTTTATAATCTTTAATATTAATGTTTTTCTACCTCTACTTCAAATTTATTCCTTCAAACTTGGTCCTTTATTGGATTCATTCATTTTTTTCCCCTAAGACTTAGAATGTTTTGGGGCAGTGTTTTAGAATATCCTAGGTTTTCTTTTTAAAAAAAATATTTTAGAGTTCTGAGATCCACATCACACTTACTATCTTAATATATCAAGGTGAAAGCTTGGATTATGTGTTTTAGCAAGCTTCTGGATGGTTTTTATCATTAGACATTTTAGGGGACGCTATCTTAATGTCAGAAACATTTGAGCTTTGTCTATAAGTCTTAACTTCTTTCATACCATGATGAAACATTGTCAAACAATAATTTCAATTTTTGATTCAAATGTCAAATGATAACTCGAAGAATGAAATACTTAGAAAGTGAGTAAATATTTATTTAAGATGTGTTTATAAGTATTTATTGTATGCGTATATTATGCTAGGAGTTGTAGGAAACATGCTATTAATAAAAACCTTCATTTCTCTAAAGAACTAAATACAGAGGGTGCAAAAAATTGTATACACATTTTAAGAAAGGAAAAAACTATTAAAATTGTAATACACAATATATACCGATAACAAGAAATGAATACAAGTCACATTATAAGAGGTGCTCAAAGTAGTTATGATCAGCGTCCAGACACTTCTAATTACGTCGAACTACTGCTTGAGTAACGTTGACCAAAGTGTCCACTTGTGTACACTTTTTTGGCACTCCTAGTATATTCCTGATTTAGAAGGAGAGGACTTAGGGTGATTAAATATCTCATGGGAGATTTAAATTTGGTGAAAATGTAGGATGCTTTAAGTTTTATGAGAAGGCCTTTGAAATGAATACTTCGTCTTACTCAATTGTGTTTGTTATGGTTACTTAACCCGGTGTGTTTAGGGAAGTTATTATGCCACTTCTAAGAGCATGGGATTTGGAGTTAGGCAACCTGTGTTTGGATAACGCTTTGCCACTTAAGCCTTTGTAATATTTGGGGAAAATCTCTGCCATTAAATATTAATTTCCTCATACTTAAAACAGAGATATTTATATTCATTATAATTATGAGAAATAAATGAAGTGCTGATAAAACACTTAGTAAAATGTCTGTAACATGTTAGGGGCTAAAAATATATTTCAAAGCTTAAAATAGATTTATTTTCAAAGCTTGTTGAATAATTCCTATATGCCATGTAAGATTCATAACCTCCTAGGGCTTAAATTTTAGTGGGTACAATTTTTAGTTTTTGGTCTAGTTTGTAAAATGGATTTCTGTAAAGTGGCCTCTTCACAAACGAAAAATTTAAAACTGCAGAAAATTAATCTCTCCATCTTTCTTTGCGTTAAGTACTTCATCTTATTCAAAAACAAAAGAATAACAGTAACAAAAAATATTGAACCTATGTGAGATTATTTTTTCCTTTATTGAGTGATGAGTTTTACACTAATACTATTTTAGGGATAGAAAACTACTGAAAAAATGTCTCAATCTTAACCAATGCCTATTTTTAATGATTGCATGTATTTCAGAATATATCAACATTTTGAGGGGTAATATTTTCTTTATGAAAGGCCTTGGTCAATTCCCATCTTTTAGTCGTGTCATTATGCACTGAGCAGCTGCCCTAGGCTCTGGACACACGACAGTAAATAAGACAGGCCTGCACATGAAAACTTTCCAAACTATTCCAGATCACAGTAGTCCTAATCTCCTGTGATTCCTATAGAAGTGTATCTTTCAGTATCTATTCTAGCACCAAAGCATGTACTTCTGAGTGTCTTGTGTTCTATGTGTATGTCTTACCATGTGCGAAAACACAGGCTATGCTCAATAAAAATGGACTAGTTGAATTGAATTAGACAAGAGGTGCATTATAAATAAAAAACTTCCAGTAAAAAGCAGCATTTCTTATTCTCTGCCAGAAAATAATCTGTGCTACTGGTGACAGAAGTGACAAAGTGTAGGATTTTCAGCTCAGATTATTTAAAAATTAGGATTTATATACCATGTTAGGGTGTTCCATATTTATTACTCAGAGCTATGAAAATTACATGGGGGCAGCTGGATGGCTCAGTTGGTTAGAGTGTGAGCTCTAAACAACAGGGTTGCCGGTTCAATTCCCACATGGGCCAGTGAGCTGGGCCCTCCACAACTAGATTGAAAAACAATGACTTAGAGCTGATGGGCCCTAGAAAAACACACTGTTACCTAATATTCCCCAATTTAAAAAAAAAATACATGAATTTATCCTGGGCATTTTCCAGGGTTTGACTGTCGGTTTTTCTAAAGATTTCTTTGGAGAAGTATGCTTTATTGATCTACTTCCTGTTTTTTATTGAACTCAAACTATTACAATATTTGCCTTTTTTTCTTTGAATACAACTTATTGTTTGCCCACAGATTTTAACAGTGTTTTACATAAGCAAATTTTTAAATCATTTACAGTTTATGATAAATGCAATATGTGTGTATCTATTTAATAGATACAACATGTGTGTATCTATTTAATAGGATATATATATATAGCCTATTTTAATAAAGGCCAGTATGTAAATTAAGCTTTGAAAATTTTCAAAGAATAACATATCAATGGTGTTTTTTGATTAACAATTTCCTGTCCTAAAATTATAATCTAAGTTATATATTTGTAAAATAATGCTAAATTTTACTGTACTATACATTTTAAAGTACATTTTTTGATAATATAATAATTTTATTTTTAGTGAATAAAATGTAAAATACTCATAAAGCATAAAGAAGAAAATTAAAACAATACATAATTCTTTCTCCCAGATATAAACTCTATTAAGATTTTCTTTTATTTGCTTCCTCTCTCTCTCCTTCCCTCTCTTACTCTTACTTTTTACAATTTGTATGTGATTCTATGTGAGTACTTGTGCATGTGTGTATGTATGTATTTATATGCATGCACATATACATACATGATACACATCATATATGCATATGTGGCTTATGTGTATACATATATGACACACATCACATATGTATGCATGTATCTGTGGATTGTGATAATATGCATGAATGGTGTATACAAAAGTTCTGACAATTAAATTCGTGAAATTGTTGCTAACCTTTTTTGATATCAGAGAGATTATTCACTATGAATTTGTAAACTCGACAGTTAACCAAGATTACTGTTTGGAAGTGCTGAAAAGGCTACGACAATGCACCAGCTCACATGGCACTGTCTGTGAGGGAGTTTTTAGCAAGTAAACAAATAACTGTATTGGAACACCCTCCTTACTCACCTGATCTGGCCCCCAATGACTTCTTTCTTTACCTGAAGATAAAGGAAATATTGAAAGGAAGACATTTTGATGACGTTCAGGACACCAAGGGTAAAACGACGACAGCTGTGATGGACATTCCAGAAAAAGAGTTCCAAAATTGCTTTGAAGGGTGGACTAGGCACTGGTGTGAGTGCATAGCTTCCCAAGGGCAGTACTTCGAAGGTGACCGTAGTGATATTCAGCAATGAGGTATGTAGCAGTTTTTCTAGGATGAGTTCGTGAACTTAATTGTCAGACCTCTTATGCATGTTTTAGTATTTATACATTAACTTTATTCAATGATATATCACATATATGTAAAGTGAAAATGAGTATGGAGATTTTTTTCTTAACATAAGCAGAATCAAACACTAAATCCTAAATGTCTGAACATTTGAAACAAAAGCATTCTTATTTGATGAAATAATATCTTCAATATACTCTTTATTTTTATTAAAATTTGACTCGCTAAATGAACACATAGTGTGGGATATTTTGTAAAGTAATGTTTTCATTTTTCATTCAATAAGTCCTATTCATTCTATTATAACCAATAAGAATATTGAAATGAAGAGAAGAATAAAAGTCTTGCAGTGTGGCTTCATATTGCTGTAAAAATGGAAGAATACTTAGCAGGCATATCAAATTATATTTTCATTGAATTACCTTAAAAGATGGAGCATTTTTTCCCTGTGTATGGAGACATGTGATAGTGCAACATCCAGGCCAATAGTGTACCATTTTGTGCAATCACGTCTGGAATTGCTTGTTTTCTACTTATTAACATGATTCAGGTATTAGAGAAATCTTCACTTACCCTTTCCCAATCATAATTATTGTCCTTGTTTTATTTCTATTTCCCAGTTACTAAACAACTGAAAAATGTGCATTTGGCTCATGAGGAAAAAGGAAAAAGAGTTTCCCTTGTCAGTAAATTTTGTTGTTGTTTTATAGACCTCAAAAATTGTAGGGAAGCTCTACCATTATTTCTTGTTATTAAGTTTTGTGTTATTGTTTTATTCACTAAATATATTATTTATTTTATCAGTCATATTTTATACATCTTAATTTTTGGCTCTATATAAGAAAGCAAGAAAGATATAAATGTTCAACATCTAAATCAAATTTACATGCAATATACTTAACAAAATGCACAACATGACTGTTTGGAAGCTACAAATGCTATACAAATATCTCTAAGACTATCAGACTAGAAATGGGGACACAATGCAAGTCTCCCTCAGTTTCTAAGTCTCTAAATGCTGGATCCCATCTGCCCACCCTGTGTATTTGCAGAGATAAACAGATTACACACTGCTGCTTCATTTTAGTGCTAGAGAAACTCAGAGGAAGGGAAAAAAATGCTGGACATTCAAAAGAGCTCACCCACAGTGTTTGCAAAAACTCCATCCTGGACTCACTGAGAACTCCTTTCAGACCTCATTTATCTTGAAAGTTTGATAGGAAATAGTCTTGGGGAAAGTTTCAACAAACTACTAGTAGAGGTTTCTTAGAGTCCTTTCGTCAGAGACTGATGCAAGTAATAAAGGCTGAAAAACTGAATGCCAGGCAATATACCCTAGGAGGTGAAATTTGGAATATTAAAGGCACTTGGACCGTTTCTCGGTCTTTCAGTAAATATAAACATTCCAGATGCTTCACTATGGAACGCTGTCAGGTATATGATAGCTTTAGTAAGTTTTTAATGTTGTGTGTATTTGTGCCTCATTGTATTGTATTGACCCATTTAAAATACACCATATGAATACACTCTATTTTGTTTTCTCTGTAGGAGGGGTAATATATTTTCAACAAAGCTGACAAGTACAGCATAAATGTTTAAAATGTTTATCACAAAGGGCATCTTTAACATTTAGAATGCGACTCTGCCACCTAGAGGAAAACAGAGAGTCTGGCACCTAATTGCAGGAAAAAAACTAGAATGAATTCTTTATGATTAGAATCTAAAATTATGGTAAATATATAGTGTAAAAGAGCCAAAGACAGTGAGATTCCTCACTAAGCTTGTTACTGTTAGACAATAGAAGCAATAGTTATAAAAAAGGCAACATTTACAAAAATAAATGGTAGCGCACATGTATACACGCCAGCAGCCAAAACATAAAATGTGTCTTCTTTTGTTTAGTTTTATTGAGTTATAATTGACATATAACGTTCTATATTTTTAAAGTATGCAGCATAATGATTTGATATATGTATATATTGCAAAATGATTCCCACAATAAGGTTAGTTAACACATTCATCACCTTACATAGTTAACATTTTTGCCTGTGTGCTCAGAACTTTTAAGATCTACTCTCTTAGCAACTTTTAGTAGGTGTGACAGTATTGTTAGCTGTAGTTGCTAACATTACATTAGATCCCAGAACTTAGTCATCATATAACTAGAAGTGTGTATGCTTTGACCACCTTATCCTGTTATTCCTGCCATGCAACCACCAATCTACTGCCTGTATGAGTTCAGCTATATTTGTCTGTTTTTAGATTCCACATATTAGTGAGATCATACACTATTTGTCAAAATGGGTGAATATTGATCTGTGCTTCTTTTTGTTATACAGACAATAACTAATCGTCAAATAGATTGCACCTGAAATTCATTCTAGTTCTCTCTTTCATAGAATTATTTGGCTTCAAGTCTATGTGTTGGAATATAGTGTCTAATTGTTAACATCTTTTTATTTCCAACTGACTGACCTTTATGTTCAGTGCCAAAAATGTATCAGAACCTAACCTATTCAACACACCTTCTTATATAGTATCTCTAACTCTCATTGTTGCTTATCTATGTTCAGCATAGTACATTTTAATCAAGCAGTTGTATACAATGTGTGATTTGGGGAAAGAAGATAAAAGAAGGTGCACGAAAAGTCGCTCACTACTATATTGAGTGAATTTATGTAAGAAGAGAACAAGAAAACACTCAGTAGCAAATACAGAACTCCTATAGTCTTTTAAAAAGATCTCTGTGCAAATTTGCATTTTTATATTGGTCACCTTGTGACTAGAAAGTAACCCAGTGAAGACCAACTTATCTCAAAGCAGGAGTGAAATATGTAGTTTATTGAATTAGCTTATTCATTTATTTTAGGGTAAAATAAACCACAGTTCAATTTGGTTTAAATCTAAACATTTAAAATGACAGTCATCCATGAATAAAATAAAATATGTTATTAAAATAAAATAATTAGGTAATAGGATCGCCAAGTCATCAAATAAATGACTTGGAAACAATCAATGTAAAGGAGTATCTTACTGTTCTGTGATTCTTCTCACATGAAGAAAACTGTCCGTATATATACTATCTCAGTGCAGTTGGATTGTGCCCTTCTGAATTATCAAGGCTAATATTCCATATGATCTCTCTTCTTCCTTAAGGATTTTAAAATGTAAAATAGAATATAGACACAAAAAACTATAAATGTAAAGAAAATATGTGGCTTAATGAAATATTATAAGTTTCAATAAGGTACATACCCTGTTTCCCCGAAAATAAGACCTAGCCAGACAATCAGCTCTAATGCATCTTTCAGAGCAAAAATTAATATAAGACCCGGTCTTATTTTACTATAGGATAAGCTCGGGTATAATATATAATATAATATAATATAATATAATATAATATAATATAATATAATATAATATAATATAATATAAAATATAATACTGGGTATAATATCATATCATATCATATCATATCATATATCATATCATATGATACCAGGTCTTATATTAAGCTTTGCTCCAAAAGACGCATTAGAGCTGATTGTCCAACTAGGTCTTATTTTCAGGGAAACACTATCACAAAGTCAAGAAATATTATTAATCCAGAAACTCTAGAAGTCCCTCACAGGCACAGATACAGTCTCATAATCATCCTCCAACTCAAGAGTAGCCACTACCCTGACTCTTACAGTAACCATTTTGTTTCGTATCTTTATGGATTTATCATCAAAGGGTGCATTTCAACCCACATTTCAGTCCTGCCCATTCTGTTTTAATTTAATGTGATTTTTAATCTCTTTTTTTAATCTACAAGTTTCCCTTCTATCATTTTCATTTCCTTATAATTTATGTTAAAAACTTGTGGTATTTGACCTTTGGAGTTTTTCACAGTCTGGATTTTGCTGATTATATACTCGCGTGCAGTCCAGTATGTTCCCCATCACCAGTATTTCTTGCAAATTGATAGCTAGATCTAGAGCATCCATCAGAATCATGTTCAATATTTTTGGCAAGGCAGTGATGTGTTTTTTCATCAGGAGGCGTACAACTTTTTTCTTTTGGTGGTTATATTGGCTATTGATCTTCAAAGCCTACATCAGTGGTTGCATGATGGGTAGTAAAATGGCTGCAGTCAAACAGATAGAAATATGCTGGTTTAATAGTAATAAAACTCATTTGGAAGGACAAGAAATGTTTTATTCATCCCCTTTATATTCATTTTAAAGCAATGATTTTCTTCCCTCTCATCTTCCAGATTTGATTAATTAGGAATTATTATTATTATCATTATTATTATATCATGATTTTAAACATAGTTAATGAAATTAAATCAGTCTTATTTATTATCCCTTTTGAATTTTAAATTATATTACCTTTGGCCAGTGGCAGCCTCTTCAGTATGGCACCTGGGTCCTTTTGATATGACGTTGATAAACTAAAAGAAGAAGCATACCCATTACTAGGCATAAAGATTACTTAACTCAATCTCTATTGTTCATAAAGACAAAATGCCTGGTTTCCAATAAAATATTCACACACACACACACACACACACACACACACACACACATAAAAGAAGAAAAAATTTTTTTGCTTCCCAAAAACCTTTAGGGTTGATATCATGCCATTCAGAATGAATATTATATAATATTTAATTCTGTAAGTGTACTCAAATTGAACGTAATTTTATTTGGAGCTATGATAAATAGAGCTGCTAATCACAATTCAATAAATGTCATGAAGTGAGAATATTTATGCATTTAGGCTGGGCATATATATAGGAATAGGATTTCTGAATTATAGGGTATTCATATGTTCATCTTTAGCAGATAGTGGCAAAGACTTTTTCAAAGTGGTTGTCACATCTTTTCCTTCCACAATAATTATGTGAATGTTCTGCTTGCTACTTTTTTTGCCAGTGTTTAATATTTTCATTTTTTTTTAATTTTTAGTCATTATAGTAGACAGTATATTGTCTCCTGTAAAATTTCTGTGCCAGTCTTTTGTCTATTTTTATTGAAATAATAAGCTTTTAAAAAGTGATTTAGAGTAATTTTATATATTATGGATAATAATATTTTGTTGCATACATTTTTGATGAATACATAGCTTTTACCTATATTTTAGAGTATAACATTTCTTAAATGTAATGAAGTTCAATTTACTAGGTTCTATTTTAAAAATGTATTTTATTAGATGTTTCAGTGTTCAGTATAAAGGTTTATATCTTTTTATAAGGACACAAAAATATCCTCCTATGTAATCCTTTAAAACTTCATTAGTTACCTGTCTACATTTAGTTCTATAATTCACCTGGGTTGATTTTGTTTATCCTAGCAATTAAGACCAGTAGAAATTGATATTCTATACAAGCGTCCAATTCACCCAGCATCACTTATTAACAAGGTCAACCTTCTGTATTCTACTTATGAGAATCTACGTTTAGACATAAAGGATTTTAAAAAATAGACTTTATTTTAGTGCAATTTTAGAATTACAGAAAAAATGAGCAGAAACTACAGTGAGTTCCCATTTACCCCTTTCACCCAATACCCCCAATATACTTAGTGTTTACCATCTTGTCAACATCTTGTATTAGTGTAGCACATTTGTTAAAATTGATGAGCAATATTGGTACATTATTATTACTTAAATTGTATAGTTTACAATAGAGTTTACTCTTTGTGTTGTGCATTCTTTGAGGTTTGACAAACATATAATGGCATGTTGCCACTATTACAGTGGCATAACCACTTATTCATTCTTCCCTGTCTCCCCATCAATGTCCAGCAATCACTGATATTTTTACTGTCTTTTCAGAATGACATTTAGTTGGAATCAAGCTAGTATGTAGCCTTTTCAAATCAGTTTCTTTCACATATCTACATTCATGTAAGTTTTCTCCATGTCTTTTTGTGACCTTGTAGCTCATTTATTTTTGTAACTGAATAGTACTCCATTGTATGGGCTATCACAGTTTATACATTCACATATTGACATGTTGGTTGCTTCCCAGTTGTGGCAGTTAAGAGTAAACCTGCTATAAACAATCACGTGCAGGTTTTTGTGAGGAATACACTGTGGGTAAATACCAATTCATTTGGGTAAATACCAAGGTGTGTGATTGCTGGATCTTATCATAAGACTAGGTATAGTTTTGTAATAAACTGCTATCTGTCTTCCAAAATAGCTGTACCATTTTGCATTCCGACCAAAAATGAATGAGATTTCCTGTTGTACCACATTCTTTTGTCAAATTATAATATGATTTCAAATCTACTTAATGATAAGGTTGGGAATTATACAATTTAAAAATTATTTTCGGGAAAAAAGCCCTAGGAAACTTTTTCAATGATGAAAATAATAAATTAGGGTGAAAGGGATGAATTATTTTATGGTAGAAGTTAATATTTGCCTTCAGCTCTACTCTGGGTGTAAAGTAGATTGATACAGCATTTCTAGGGTTACAATTCTATGAATTATCTGCGTTCAAATTGTTTTATGAACACTGAGCTAGATTTTCCCATTTACACATTGTGGCATGAGCTTTTATGCTAGATGGTAATGCATGAAACAACTCCTTTCACTACTCTTACAAATGCTCAGAGACATCTGGCCTTACACCTAAATAGGAGAAGCTAGAGCAGTTTAGACTGAGGTCATGCGCAGCCAGGAAAAGTCTCTTAAGCACCGCTTTCCTGGGCATCTAATTAACTCTCTGTGATATTTGTCATTTCTTAAAAACAGATCCCATAATCATTTGAATAAACACTTAAAATACCCTAAGTTCATTAGTATTCTATTAAACAATTAAACAGGGCTACCATTGAATCTACTATAGTATATATTTACTGACACATAAAATAAGTTGGAAAGTGTGATTGCTTATATTATTACTCTGAATACTATGAAAGAGCCATTTAGAAAGTATAGCAATTCACACCCATGTAGTTAAATGCTTAACACTTTACATAGTGTTCACATGGCCTTTAGATTAAACATGCAAGGATATGTTCATTAAAATACAATAGAAATAGTAAATATTCTTTGTATTTTGTAGTTGAATATTCATGTTTGTAAACTATCAGTTACATGTTAAGTAGGTCACTCTCATGTACCATTGAAAAAATACTTATTAAAAATTAAATATAGTGCTCACTTAGGTAGTACATATACTAAAAAAATTAAACATATATAACTAATTAATTTCCCTTTTGCAACAGAATTCAAAGGAAGTAATGCCCATGTCTGTCTAAAGTAATATGACATTAATGAAATAATACTTTTATTATACTAATCTCTATGTGTGTAATTTCACTAAAAAATAAGGAGAAATTGTCCATTCTTTTTCCATAATGATGACAGCTTGCACTTTGGTAAATCATTAGACTGAAATGACTTTGTATAGGCAATTTTCATAATAACCTTTTGTCTTAAAGTTCTTGGGATTTAAATTAATCGCTTACGATGTTTTTGTAATGTCACCTTTTAAGGTACATAAGAGTGATAGGTGTGATTTGGAGGGCGATACACCCTCAGACATCTTAATACCTCCCATACACATCATACTAATTGATATCTCACTAGTAAGGATCCTTTCCTTTGGAACTTAGCATTTTAAGAAATGTAAATATTCGAAATATCCAAAGTAAAGGAAAACTCAAATATTCAAAATCTCTGAGCTGGCATCTGTATTTATCAGTGGCTACCTGATTTATCAATGGTTGCCTATAAGAATTAGAAAACTAGAGAGAGGGGCACCAGAAGAAGCAGTCACTCTGCGTGGGTTCAGGAGAGGGTGCCAGAGTTCCATCATTTATATTTCTGGATTGCAAGTGCTGTATACATACTCAGGAATCTGAGCGATCAACAAAATTCTTCCCACTTTCCTATCAATATCGAATAAGCATTCGCTCCTTTAAATTATCATTTATAAATTAGCATCCTTGGTCAAAAGTAAACATTAATTCTATCGCACTAACTACATTACATCAGAAAACTTGATGGATAACGATTGTGGACAGGAAATTCTGGAATACAACAGACCTAGAATTCACTTTTAGCTCCATCACTTACCGTGTGGGACACCACAATGACATTCAGTTTCTCAGATTTCAGATATGCAGAATGAGGATAGTGATTACTTGTAAAATTGTTTTATAACAAATGTTTACAGTTTATGTATACAGCATATTCTTCGTCATAATGAAAATATTTAATAACATTCAGAAAAAAATACCTGTTTTATCTACTGTTAAATAGTTCTAATAGCTTTTCCCCTTAACTCAAGTGTATTACATAGATTTAATTAAACAAATATAAACTCTGTGTGTGTGTGTGTGTGTGTGTTGTGTGTGTGAAACATTCAATAAAAGCAAAGTTTATAATCTTTTGTTTTTGAGTAAAGCAATATTTTTTTATCTTTTATTTATTTAATCATTAAAGAAGAAATTAATTTTGATAGCTTGAGATTATTAGTTTGTGGTTAAAATTATAATACCTAATCTTTTAGATGTTAGGAAAACACTGATAAAATTCATTTTGTTTCAACTACTTTATTTAATGAATTGATTTGTGAAAAATAATATCAAGAATTTAGAAACTTCTCAATAATCCAAGTTAACATTATTAAAATACAGGTATATGTCATAGATGTAAGCCATGATTCTTTTCACAGAGCTAAGCTATTTTCTAGATGGAACTGTGGCCTTAGTTGCAATTTAAAGTGTACATTTAGGTAAAAGTTTCCATAATGAAGTAAAGCAATACTCTTCTATGGTTTCGACAGGTGTTTGGTCATTTGCCGACAGATTAAAGGCTAGGATTCCGTTTTGGAAATCAAATATGTATTATAGAAGCTAGAATTATTTCTGCCTTTGATCTGTGACAAGAAGAACCCATCTTTAAATGAAACAGAATATTTGGACACAAGTCACTTTTATTATACCATTTATCACTTTTGTTAAAGTGATAACATTTAACTTTAGCAGTGTTAAAGTTATATCAGCCCTGTTAAGTTATACATTTACAGTATCCCTTTTCTTAAGAAATGTGTATAGTTATTATTTTTCACATTATTCATCTCTAACCCTATTACACTTTCAGAAAACTTTTACTGTTTACTTGTCTATTAATTTATTTCCATAATTTAATTTTAAGACTAAATTGTTCTTAAATCTGGAAAAAATATGCATTATATTTTGTGCCTGTCAGAAATGCTTTTCAAGATTAAATTTGAATAATATCTTTTGGAGCGAAAAGTGTTAGTATTTTCAATTTTTTTATCAGGGAATATAAAACATCACAAACAAACATATGAGTATTTTTAGTCATTTGTTTTTGATTTTCAGTTGATAGGTTTATGAAGATACATGTCTTCTTTTATTTAGAATCTATTATTTCATTTATTATTGTTCTTCTTATCTTCTATTTGTCCACATTTTCTAATGCATATATATCACAACTAGTTCCATACACTAGGTTGCTCCTCCTGTCATTGCTGTTCTTGAAAATCCATCAGTTATATCTACATTTAGGATCATTTATTGACATCACTTTCTCTACTATTTAATTTTATGGTCCTTGTCTTCAGTAGTATTTTATTTTAATATGGCATTTTTGTTTGTCATTTGAAAGCATATTCTCTAAACTCAATTTGTTCCCTTCATATTAATACTATTTTTTTATTTTGAGGTTTCTTTTATTATTTTTATTAACTTTATTGGGGTCACTTAGGTTAATAAAAGTAGATAGGCTTCAAGTGTACAATTCTACAATATATCATGTGTATATTGCATTGTGTGTTCTTCACCCACAGTTAGTTCTCTTTCCATCACCATGTATTTGACTTCCTTTACCATTTTCTACTACCCCCCTCCCCCTTTACCCTCTGGTAACCACTAAGCTGTTGTCTGTGTTTGTGACATTTTGTTTGTTTGTGTTGTTCATTTGTTTTATTCAGTTTTATATCCCACATATGCTATCATATCGTTCTCAACTTTTTCCACCTGATTTATTTTGCTTAGCATGATAATTGCAAGATCCATTCACGTTGTTGCAAATGGCACTATTTCATCTTTGCTTATGGCTGAATAATAGTCCATTGTATATATGTATCACATCTTCTTTATCCAGTCATCTACGGAAGGACACTCTAGTTGTTTCCATGTCTTGACCACTGTGAATAATGCTGCAATGAACATAGGAGTTCATACATCTTTACAGATAAATGTTCTCCAATTTTTGGGATAGATACCCAGAAGAGGGATTGCTGGGTCATATGGTAATTCTAGTCATAATTTTTATAGAAATCTCCATAGTGTTTTCCATAGTGGCTGTATGAATTTACATTCCCACCAGCAGCATATGAGGGTTCCTTTTTCTCCACAGCCTCTCCAACACTTGTTATTATTTGTCTTGTAGGTAATAGCCATTCTAACCAGTGTGAGGTGGTATTTCATTGATGATATTCCTTTTAAAACATTGTAGGCACTATGTACCATAGACCATAAGGGAATAAAAATCTTTTATATAAAAAATATTTTTCAGAATCCTAGAATTGTTTTTCTTCCCAACTATGAAGTCATTTAATGCGTCTAATGACTTTTGTATATTCTCACCTTTGATAAATTCAGTTTCTTGTTGGAAATTCAAATGTAATCTGTCAGAGATATCACAGACCACCCTACATTTTTATATTACAGGTAAAGAGATAAGGGAGAAATTTGTTTACTCTGATTTAATTTTGACAGTTTGCTGATCTAGTTTGCCACAATATGTGAAGGCTGAGTTAGCTATAAAGGCAGCTGCTAACTAGGTAGGGGTCCCATGCTTTGTTAAGCAGTGCTCTGTAGATGAACTCTGGTAAGTACTGTTTCTGGTAAGTCATACTTTGGGGACATCTGCTCCCCTCTAGCCCCCACACTTGCTAGCCTGACAGTGTATCTTCAGATGTTGTCAGATTGAAAGCTTAGTAGGGCTCAGGCTAAGTTAAAATTCTACTGACATGATTGCCAGTCAGACCATAGCAGAGTGGGAAATTAGTCCCCACTACTCAAGGTTTTGTTTTGTTTATCTCTGTGTTTTGGTACTAGCTCAAAGATAGTCCTGGTGCATGGTTCCGCTTTCCTAAAGGATAAAATTACTCTTTTGCAAAACCTACTATAATAATGCCTACATTTTACTCAGGCTGCACTTCATGCCAAGTGATGGCTGCAGATGAATTCTGTGCGCACTGCATCTCAGAGGTAGCACTATCACCATCTCCTGAGCAGCACAGCTTATTCCTACCGACATTCCCCTTCTTTCTTCTTGATCCCTTCTTCTGCTAATCAACTCAGAGCTTTCTTTAATAAATTAATTAACTTCCTCCCAAGAATGTCATTTTGAAAACCAAAAGCATTAAAAAAATCATATATATTTTCTTTAATTATTGTTGATAATTTTGCTAATTCATTCCTATTTGTATCCTGGATACAAATTCCTGGAAGTCTCTAGGTGCTGTTGGATATCTTTCCTCTTCTGATTTAGGATTTTTATTCTTTTGAAAATGTTTCTTTAAATTTTCGATATTTTATCACAGGCATGATTTTGAAATAACAGAAGATCAAAAAGAAATTACTCATTAACATCTTCGAAAATAAAATGTCTGTTTTAATTTGTTCATAGTATTTTCTAGGCCATATCTTTGAGTAATAAATTTTGACATATTTGCATATACATGAAATCTTTAGAAACAGTAATTTACATTGCCCTTAAATATGCATGTCTCTCTCTCTTTTTTTTGTTTTATTTTTTATCGGGGAATATTGGGGAACAGTGTGCTTCTCTAGGGCCCATCAGCTCCAAGTCATTTTTCCTTCAATCTAGTTGTGGAGGGTACAGCTCAGCTCCAAGTCCAGTCGCCGTTTTCAATCTTTAGGTGCATGGGGTACAGCCAATCATCCCATGTGGGAATTGAACAAGCAACCTTGTTGTTCAGAGCTCATGCTCTAACCATCTGAGCCATCTGGCCGCCCCTCCGGCAGCTCAGCAGCCGCTCATTGTCTTCAATCTAGTTATGGAGGGTGCAGCTCACTGGCCCATGTGGGAATCGAACTGGCAACCCTGTTGGTAAGAGCTCGGGCTCTAATCAACTGAGCCATCCAGCCTCCCCCATAGGTCTCTCTTTTGCTGTTGTCTTTTGTTTCCCTTCCCTTACATCATCTATCATCCTCTAGCCAAACCATTACAGGTAGGCAGGATTAGAATTTTGGTAAGTGTTGCTCCTCAAGTCACTCTATGTTAAATATGTATATATGCATATACATAAACATATACACTTTGGAATTTGGTGTTTTGTTACTTGTCATCATTTCATTACTTCTTTAACTAACAACAAACACTGTATAATACTATGTATTTTTCTCTCCATTCTATTTTTCTCACTTACAACTTATAATGCAAATTCTTTATAAGATCAAATGACACAGGTCGTTTGGATAATATTCAATATTATGAATGGAGCCCATTTTATTTAACTATCCCTCATCAGCATTCATGCTGTTTCTAGTATTTACAGGTACAAAAGTATTGTATACTATTTATCTCATTCTCTCTTTCATATGATTTCTCTAAGTACCATGTTCATATGATCTATCCATATTGTTATAAATATGTCTAATATTTTGCTTCTAAAAAGTGATGGATGCCCAGGCTATCTCTAATCTCCCAACATTATAAGCAATACTGAAAGAAAATGTGTTTTTATGCATGCTTATATGGAACTGTGTAAATGTCTTCCTGGAGATTTTCCCCAGAATTGGAATTGCTGGGTGGTAGGGTACAGATATTCCTATTTTGACTATATAATGCCTGATGGGATTACAGATGTTTTTATAGAGTGTTTTAGTCTAAAAGTCCACATAGAAAGGCAAACTGGTTCCTCAAAAAAAGAAAAGAAAAACCACCCTAAGAAGCTACCAATATCAATCAAAAGGAACCTTCTTGGCTTTATTGAAGTTTCTAACAATAATTTAAATGACGTAGAAAGAGAAGTTTTTATTTATTTATTTTTTGTTCAGTGCTATATACCCAGGGACTGGAACCACACATAGGACATATTATATGGTCAATATTTGATAATTGAATACGCTGACTTTTTTCTGTGTTCTTAAACATTGCTTGAAAATACAAATGCTATCACTCCAGAAAAAAAAAAAAAAGAAAGAAAGAAAGAAAATACAAACGCTAAAAATGTCGGTAAGCATACCTACCTTCCAAAGGTCTTTCCTTTGCATTTTATTATCAAAAAAATAGAAGGGTTTTTCTGTGAGCCTAGCTCATGTATTTTATACGGCATTCATTTAAAATGACATATAACTCTTACAATGAGTAGGTATCTTTAGGATTCTCATCTTAAGCACTTCAGAAACTTTATTTTTCTACGTAATCACAATGATGTTAAGAAAATCTTTCCTGGAAAATCTATGGTGAATTTAATACATACCTTGTCACTGAAGGGGACACAAATCCCCATCGCCAAAGTTATTATGAGTTCTATGTCACGCTTATCAAAAAATAATTCACTATACCCATGATTCTCAACAGCAGAAGAATATAAATATATGCCATTCCTCTCTGGATCCTCCCCCAAGGTATTTCAGAATGTTTATTAGAGAATTTCTAGTTGTTGTTTTTTTGTTACAGGATTCCTCACATTTGGATATCTGCCTTGAGATGAGAATCATTATGAGAAGAATGTATACACTTGCTAAGAATAGTAGAATTACAGTAGAATGAAAGGTCATGTCTAATTTTTCCTCTTTGGTTGAAATAAGTTTGTAGAAATAGCTCACGGTCTCTTTGAAAGGGATATAGACACGAACATTTCAAGGGGTGAAAGACCTCATGATAAGACATCAGGGCAAGTGGCAAAGCAGCACAATACAAGCACTTTCAATTGCACTACTTTCTAAATTTCCTGAGATCATTTTGGTAGTTATATAATTCTCTAGTTTATAGTTTGGTATAAATTTAGCAAATCAATCAAATGGTCTAAAAAAGGAAAAATTTGTCACTCAATAGAGTGAATAATTTCCACTATTTCAGAAAGTGCTAAGCAATAATCATAGGCTTTGAATTTTGAATGCACAAAGATTGACTATAATGATTTACTCTACTCCATAATCAGACATTCATTGAAATTCCTGTGGATGTCCCATGAACTTGTGATCAATAATTTTCATAATCACCACACATCAATGACATCCTGGACGTTCAGGAATCTATCATTAGCTAAACTGTTTATCTCAAACAGCCTAAATTTCAGTACCTTTATGTTCAGCAACAAAACTCTTAAATGTTGAAAATGAGGTCATTTTATATTCTCAGTGAAAATGATTCTGTTTGAAGTCAAAACTTCTTCCTGACCACTGAGAGACATTATCTATTTAACAGAAATACCAGAATACCAAGTGGTAATGTACAATTCTATATATTCTAGAACAACTTTCTTACTTTCTTACTACATTATAAATGTATTAGTATGTTTTCCTTTCTTAGTTTAGGATATGAGGAGTGTGGCTCAAGCATTAACATTTATTTCATTGTTTCTGGGAAAGCCACCTATACTTATAATTAAAAACATACTTTACGATAAGATCACAAAAGCTCAAGGTAATTCGCCATAGTAAAATATGTTTTTATTTATAAAAATGGTGAAAGTGGAAATGGTAAGCTGATTTGCACTATCTTTTTAAAAATGTTTGAGTAGGTAAATAGCAGAAGTATTAGTTCCCCTTACCCACATGCAAACATATATACACCCCCTGTCAACTGGACTTTAGTCTTCTGTCTATTGTTTCTTAGAATAGAACTTTTTTATTATTATTATTAGTTTCAGGTGCACAAGACAAAGTAATACTTAGACATTTATCTTTTATATCCCTCACACTGTGTGAACTCCCTTCCCCTAGAATAGTACTTTTGAATTACCTTACTTCTAGTTATGAAATTCATTTTCTCCCAATAACAATATGTAAAACCAAGAAAACAAATTTGAATATTCTTTGAGTCATACACATTTTTTGGCAGAAAAAGTAAGGTCTGGTTGTGTTACTTCTACTTGTCTACTTTCTCAGACAATTTCTATTCTTTGACTTAATCAAGATTTCCGTATAACCCAATCTGGAACAATACCAGTTTCAGTTTTGACACTATTCCCAACTAATTTAATCATTCTCTTACTGATATCATCAATATTTTTTGCCCCTGAATGACCTCTTTCACATTCCAGTTTTCTGTATACACATGGTGTTCCATGTGGTTAAAATAAAATGCTATACTCATACAGTAGTTACCCCAAGAATTGTATCTAATGCAATATAAGTATATGTAATGTGAGTTGCTATAGTCGATATCTCTAAACATGTAATGACTCTAAAACAAACGGAATTTATTTCTCACTGACTTGATTTTTTTTTTTTTTTTTTTATCTCAATTGTGGGATGATCTCTTCCTTGTGGTGATTCAGGGATCTTCGTCCTTCTATTAAGAAATTGGGATAATTCCAGACCTATATTTCCCCCTCCATTACTAGTCTATCCATGAGAGGATTTAACTCTTTAATGCTTATTGCCTCTGTTCCAGCCTTGGGACCTCTTTTATTTGTTGAGTAACACGTTTTAATAATTTCTTTTCTTTCCACACAGAAGTTTTGCTGATATTAATTTAAACAAAATTATAAGTTATTTTTTTACTTAGCATAAATAAAAGTCACCTTTTCATAACTGAATAATTAGATACTTCCAAATAATTTTGTACATATATTAAGTATGTATATTATGATTCTGAGATAACCATTCAATTTAGAAATATGTGCATTATTCTAAACTAGGAGGAGGAAATAGCAAAATGAAATTTAAAAATAATTGATAAGAAAGAATGGAAAAGAGACAGAAAAAATAAAACAGTTGAAAGAGATAATAGATATAACCTCACATATGCCAAACAACAATAATTACCAAATGGTAAATAATAAGCCTAGCACTCTTAGCAAACAGATATTATATATATTACCTCTTCTTCCAAGCAGAGCTTGGAAGCTATACAATTCCTCTTTGGAAACTGATTTTAATTTCCATTTATCAATCACATTTAAAAAACAATTGTTTTCCAGAGTTGCTTAGCAAAATTACTTTGGTTAACAAACTCATTCACCAGTTTTAGCTACTACTGACTTTGGGCTATTACCAAAAAAAAATAAAAATAAAATACATTTGCAAAAGTAAATGTTTGTCAAAGTTTTGTGTACTCAATAATATTCTAAACTCTAAATTTAGTGTTAATATTAAGTCAGTAGCAGTACACACTTAGATATGCAGGAATTGGAAGTTAAATACACATTCAGTTCCAAAGTCTAAAAAGCAATGAGACCATCCACCTTGGAAAAACCGGTGATGTTCTTATTGCTTGAGGGAAGAGTAAATTGGTAAATCTTTCTAGAAGGTAAAGAGGCAATATGTATAAAAGCCTTTAAGATATTTATGCCCTTTGACCTAGTAATCCTTACATCAAGATTGCTAGGTCAAAAGATAATCCCTAAAATAAAGTTACAAAGAAACATTTGTGAAGAATAATTGGTTGTAACATTCAATAAGCTTTGAAAGTTCTCAAATGTACAAAAATTTGGTAAATAAATTGTATTACTTAGTTACCATGGAAAATTGACTAATCATTCAAATCACATTTTAGAAATATTTAATGATTTAGTTTATACAACATGACCAATATATATGGAATTTTGGTTATGTTAATTTCCTAATGTTTTTGTAATTTTTTTTTAGTTCTACAAGGAACATATTTTATTAATTAAAAAATGTAAACCTTACTTTACAACAATTATCTGCCACTTTTGCATAACATAATCATGTGCATGTTTATGGAGAAATCTTAGTACACTCTCTTCATTTATTAAAACACAGAAAAGTAGAACATTGTCAACTAAACACAGATGTACAAAAAATGGTTTTCATTTAAAAATTGATATTTCTAAGTATAGTTACCATAAGTGTTGAATTTGGCAAGATATTTCTAATTCTACATAACCTCATTATTCCAAATAAGGCATTTATATTATTATAATATATCTAAAGTGATTAATAGAAAAATTTTGATATATAATATCACAAGTCAAACTTTTGTCAGTGCATTTTTTTTCCTATTTTTGTCTGGTAAACAGCATATCTATAGAGATTCATGGGAAGTTAAATAAGTTGGGCAATCAGCTGAATTATGCAGCAGCTGTGCAGTCAGGGCTCCTGAGCTGCATTCACTGTAGACGTTCCCGATCAACCACAGTTCTCTTTCCCCATCCCAGAGACAAAAACAAAATTTTTTTCAAGACACATTTTCAGAGAAAATTAGAAATCAATGTGTTACCTAATGAAAGTTATGGTATTGGCTTTCCACTGGTTAGCTTCTTATGCTGGTTAGAATGTGGTAAATAAATTAACCAGCATCCATGAACTTGATACTTCTGTGACAAGCTGTTGGGAGCCCAGTTTTCATATGAAATTCGGAACTATCATTAGCAAATCTCCAATTGAGAATATTTAGAAATTGTTTCTAGGTAGTGTTAGATAACAAAAAAAAATCCCCCCCCCCCCATGGGAACTAGAATAACCTGTGAAGTTTTTAAAAGAAAGAAAAGAGTTTGTGAATTGTATTACCGGCCTTCATGATTTGCTATAAAACTAGAATAATCAAAATAGTGTGTTATTGACATAAGGCATAGTATATAAATTAATGGAACATATTGAAAGAAAAAATATAACCATGTTTTATGCTCAATTGATTTTTGACAAAGATGCTAAGGTAATTCAATGGGAAAAGGATAGCCTTTTCAACAAGTGGTTCTGAAACAACTGGATGTCCATAAGGAAATAAATGAACCTAGACTCTTATCTCATGCATCACAAAAATTAGTTTAAAATGGATTATAGTCTTAATCAGAAATGCTACAGATATAAAATTCCTAGAAAAAGATAGGGGAAAATCTGTGTCATAGGGCTAGGCAAATATTTCTTATGATGCAAAAAGAATCATGTAATTAAAAAACTAATTTGAAATTCATCAAAATTAAAATCTTTTGTATTTCTAAAGTCACCATTAATAAAATAAAAGGAAGAGAGAAAATGTTTGTAAAACATGTATCTAACAAACAACATATTCCAGAATATATAAAGGACTTTTGAAAATTAATAGTAAGAAAATCTAATTTTAAAATGGCAAAGGTATACTTCACAAATGGAGATGTAAGAATAACTAGTGAGCACACTACAATATGTGAAACATCAGTATTCTTCAGGCAAATGCTCATTAAACCATGAGATCTACATTTTACAAGTATTGGCATGGATGTATAAGAACTAGAACTCTCATATATTGTTACTAGGAATGTAAGAGTATAGCCACTTTGGGAAAAAAAGTATTTGATAGTTTTTCAAAAGTGAAACATACATTTAATACAACCAGCTCTTCCCCTCCTATGCATCTACTCAAGTGAAATTAAATCACATTTCCACACAAAGACTGGTATTCTGTTCATAGCAGCATTATTCATAATTGCTTCAAATGGAAACAACCTAAATGCCCGTTACCTGGTGAATGGATAAATAAACTTTGAATTATCCATACAATGAAATAGTCTTCAATTGAAAGGAAAAAAAACTACTAAAACAAACGACAAAATGCATGAATCTCAAAAACATTGTGTGAAAGAAGACAAACATAAAAGGCTATATACTGTATATTCTCCTTGATATGAAATTCTAGAAAAGGCCAAACTACAGTGACATAAAACAAATTAGAATTTGTCTGGAGTCCAGAGAGGGTGCAGGGATTGACTACAAAAGGACATGAGGGAACTATTTGAAATGATAAAAATATTCAAAATCTTGATCATGGTGGTGATATGACTGCCCATATTTGTCAAAACGTGCCACATTATTTACTTTTAAAAGGAATACTTTATGGCTGACATTTAATTCAACAAAGTTGTCAGAGATAGGTTTTCTGTAGTATCTATTAATGTAGCATTTTTCCTCTATACATTTTGTCACTTAGTTTATTCTAACTGCATTTACTTCTTCTTGTGCTAAACTGAAGAACAAGCTAAATAGACAGTCTTCCTTCTGGGAATGAAAAATCTGGTGATGATGATGGAGAAGTATACAATTGCATGGTTCTCTAAAGAATCCTGAAGACACAGAAGACAGAGTATAGGGTGGACATCAGGTTGAGGGAGGGCATTTATACCTGGAGCCTATAATATACTAACTAATGTGTGAAGCCCTTCACTTGTCTTTTTTATGGAGTTGGTGGAGTAAACATTATGGTGGGTAAAACTTCCTGAAAGAGAGAAACTCAGAGTCTTGAAATATCAGTAGCAGACAAAACAGGTGGGGAAGAGAATTCTAAGTACATGAGTGTACCACAAAGCAGGTATCCTTGTCTATTTGGGAAAGTAGAATTAGGTTAATCTGTTTGGAGCTGAAGAAATGTATGTGAGGGAAAGATAGGCGAAATGACAGTATTAATGGTATAAAGGTCAATTTAGGAAGGGCATTCATGCATCTATTGTGCTCAATGCTGTTTAGAAATGAGGTAATAATCTAGGGAATGAGGACCTCTTAAATAATGCATAGGTGGCTATGAGCGTGAATGAGTTAAATAAAGGTTTGGCATGATGGGAGGTATACAGGATACTGGTTATAGTTACTACAGCAGAGACATTGTCAATAATCTTTTGTGGAGAAGATATCAACGTGAATTTTGGTATCATTCATTCAAAGAAACTATGTCCTTTTGTGTTATAGTTTCATGGGTATATTTACTAGGCTTTTCCCCAGCATGAGTAATAGGAGTAATAAGTTTCCATAATTTGATGAATTTACTTTTCCTACAAAATATGTTTATTTCACAAATACTAACAAATAACAAATTTGTTTACAAATTGATTACCATTTCCCTACTTTTAAAATAATGTTGTAACAATATATTGCAATAGTCAATGTTGTATCATTGTGACTAAGTGCATTTTGAAATTTTTCTTATACATACATTACTTTTGTTAAGAAAAAAGTGTTCACTTATTTGCACTTTGATGTGTTAAATATTATTGGCAGTTTACGCTCTAATTTAAACCTTGACTTACGATATTTGAATTATACTGTAGCTGGTATGTTAAAATAAAACTCTAAAATGAAATTACTAGATAAAGTCCACTTTATCCATAGTGTAGTTCCCAACAACACTTTAAATGATACACTTTTTATATTCATTAATGTTACTAAGTTTATCATAAAAAGGAAAAAAATGTTGTGGCTTTTTTTTCCCACCTAAAGAGGGAATTTTTTTACCCCCAATATATTTTAATGTATGTCTAAATTACCATTTAAACCACTTAAAATATCTGCTTCTGCTCTTCCAAATTTGGACATTTTAAACAAATATTATAATTAGATCAGGTGAAAGAAAAAATATTTGATCATATTGACATGGCTGACAATTTCATTTAAGAACTTCTGCTCTGGAAGGAAAGGAGTCACTTGCCACAGACAAGGAAACAAAAGTGAAACATCTGCAGGATTATGCTTTTCCCCACTGTAAGCAAATGGACTGATGTTATGTGGTGAGGCACTGAGGAGATATATATATATATATATATATATATATATATATATATATATATATATATATATATGAATAGAGGGTTATTTTGAAAAGTGAGTATTAGGGAAAATTTTATTTGTTACCAAACTTATCAGACAAAAATAATCAGCATTAGCCCTTGCCTAACACGTTCCTCTCTAAATTAAAACACAGAGGAATAGAGAGAAATAAATAACCGTTAACAGAGTATCTTAGAAAAGGGCCTATTTAATAAATATATTTGTAGCACATTGCAAAGTACCTCGCATGTACAAAACATTTAGTGCCTATTGTGATAGCAGCAAGCGCTACTAATGATTGTGAATACTTACATTCCTATTCCCCTTCCAGAGGCCACATAATTAGCCCCCAGGGTAGAGATACTCACAATTTATTCAGTTTCTACTCTTTTCTAGAGCCCATGCTAAATACTTTGTATACTTTTGCGTTTTAATACTCAAAACTGTCCTGTGAGGTAGATAATATTTTTCTTTAATTAGATAAGAAAATTGAAGTTTAGAGAAGTTATGTAACTAACCTGGGTTCACACCATAACTGATAGATTTTGCATCTAAATCAATCCTTGCTCTTCAAACCTATTCTGCCTGACATTTCAGTTATATTACTGCCCCTAGGGTTGGAAGGAAAGCCTTGTCCATTCATCTAAATGCAGACACTTTACTAGGATGGACACGAATATTCTGGTCTACCTAACTCCTACCATAAAGTGTGTCTTTATCTAAAAAAGTATCTATTAAATAAATTGCTATTGATTTCACTTTCATATTGTATAGAGCTTTACTTAGTTATTTGGCATCTTACTTTCTTGATAAGATTTTCTAGATCTAGCTGCAAGGTGAGGACCAAGGGACTCCTTTGTATAAATTCAAAGATCATCCTGATTGTCCTCAAAGTAAACATTGTCTGTGAATATGTGTCTCGGAAACAGGACCCAAGCTTTCTATGAGGCCTCTTACCTTTGGAACTCTAAAGTATAGCTCAGCAATTTTTTTTCTGTAAAGGGCCACCAGGTAAATACAGGGGGTGCCAAAAAATGTACACAAGTGGACACTTTGTTCCACGTTGCTCAAGCAGTAGTTCGCAATAACCAGAAGTGTCTGGACGCTGATGGTAACCACTTTGAGCACCTCTTGTAACTGCAGAAGTCAAACATGACTTGTATTCATCTTTTGTTATCCGTATATATTGAGTATTACACTTTTAATAGTTTTCCTTTCTTAAAATGTGTATATACATACATATATATATTTTTTAGCACCCTCTGTATTTTAGACTTTGCAGGCCATATAGTCTGTGTTGCAGCTACTCATTTCTATAGTTGTAGTGTGAAAACAATCATAGATAATCTGGAAATGAATGAACTTGCCAGTGTTTCAATATTATTTAGTCAGGGTTTTAATAGTAAGGCCCCGGTTTAGTTCGTGTGCCATCATTTTCTACCTCCTGATCTAACGCACTGTATAAGCTTGTTTTACGCTGTATTGTAATAGATTAACATACCATTTTAAATAGGATTGGCAATCCTAATTCTTACTTCTCTTTAACTTGAAATAATGATGGCATATGTAGTATTTTTAATAGACTGTTAAATTTATAATGGTGAGTATAACAGAAAATAAGATATAATCTGTTAACTCTTATTGGGTGCTTTGAAAATGTTGTCATTGGTTTATTTAAAAAACTGCAGTTTTTTAAGCTTCAACATATGGCTTGAGTTATTAAGCAGATTAATATTTTTTATTAGACTAATAAAACTCTGAGGAGCCAAAGTCATCATTTTCCAGAGTCATCTTTTTCTAGAAATGGTGTTGATAGATGCAAGCAGTGATGACTGCCATTTTTTGATTCCTTGTGTTATAATGGGAGCTAGAAGACAAAACCAGTCTGAGAAGACTTGCAGATGTGAAATAAAAAGGAGTTAGAGTATCAACAATTGTATCTGCTTACCAGAAGCTCTGATTGCTGTGACGTTTTTTCCTGTCCTTCTAAAACTATATTCCCCAGTTAATGATGTAAAAAGTTAAAAGAGAAAACAGTAAGGAAAAAAAAAAAAAAAAAAATATATATATATATATATATATATATATATATATATATATATATATATTCCATTCATGGAATGTGATGCTTTCAAAGTACAAACAAATAATAAACTTGAGGGAAAGTATGATAATTTGTTATAAGAAGAAGAAAAACTGCAATTCCTTGGGTGTCCCATTACCTATTCTACATTGATGAAACATGAAGTAAATATTAAACTTAAATGTGTGCATAAGCAGACAAAGAATACAAAGCAGAATGAATAAGAAAATATTCCAAGTTTTATAACCACTAGAAGTGACAAATAAAAATGTTATGTATGCTCACTTACCAACATTTAGGGTATAGCAGTGGTCAGAAGATGCCTAAGTTTGAAGTAACCAATCTATTCAATGATTTATATATACTAATGTGAAATAAATCTATCCGGATTTTATGAGGCTTTTTATATTATTTGGATAGATTTGTAATAAAGAAGCAATTTCATAATTAGGAGTATGTTTATTGGTTTCTAATTTTTCTGACATTTTTAACACAATCTCCACATTTATAAACTAACAGAAAAAAATCTCTAATAGTGACAACCAATGTAATATTTTTTAGAACTGTTTGTCTCCCTATGACCCAGCATAAATTTTTCAGTTGTTATTTGAAAAGTTTTTTTGAGATTTTTGTGGTACAAATACAATTTACTAGGAATCATAATAAGTGTCTCCCAGTAATATACCTGACAGGTCTTACTCAAGAATGCCATTGAATAAAATATTTGTGCATTTGTTTTAATATAATAGTTTTCCTCATAAAAGGGTAATAAACCTATCAATTCAGTATTTAAACTAATGAACCCAAGAAAGAGAAAGAAATTACCCTATCAAAAATAGCATTTTGCTATTACCTAGACACTTTTTCAAAGATTCCCTTCTTTCTGGAGTATTAGATACTGATCTCATCACATAGGAAAATAAGAAAGTTTGAGAAGTCAGTGATATTCAGGGTATCTTTGAGGGTTCAGAGTTCTTCAATTAGTTACATAGAAAATAAAATGAATAATTCATTATTGTTAACATAGCTTGTACAAATGATTCAGTGCTCATATAACATGCTTTTATTTGGTTTAGCATTAAATGTAACATATTGTATACATTAAATGTAATAAGTATATGTTACATTTAATATATAATATATATTACATATATGTTATAGTAGTATATATAACATATATATATAATATATACATATATTTCCTTGCTTCACATGCATTATCTCATTCAATCCTGACAAAAACTCTATGAGGTAGATAAATTTTTGTCTCATTTTATGGATGCAGAAACGGGGGTTTATACAGGTTATGTTACTGTCCCAGTTTATTAAGCACTTTATTTGTGTCATGTACTTTTTTAAGTATTTTACACATGTTAACTTGTATTATTGTCACACCAACCCTAGGAAATAGACACACACACACACACACACACACACACACACACACACACACACACGGAGAAAGAGAGAAAGAGAAAACACCTTTCACATGAAACAGTTCCCTTATCCATATTGCTTCTTTTGCTTCTTTCTAAAACTAATCAAATTCTCATGCCTTACCCATTTGTGTATTCCAATATGAGGCAGAGAATAGGGTCTCAGTCATTCTTTTTTGAAAAGATGGCACATAAATGGATGCTTACTTACCATGTCCTTCTATTTTACTTTCTATACAGTCTAATAGAATGTGCTGTAAAATATTAACTTGGGAAAGTTGATTAGCTATCTCAATTTATATGAGACATCCCTGTGTTTTACAATCGAAATGGAGTGAAGGATTCTCCAAATTATCGTCAACTTAATCACAACGTTACTTTTAAATGTTAAATGCCTGGTTGTGAGGACATATGCTTGGCTGGTTTGGTTTAGTTTTGCCTAGCTCCCCTAGCACTATGATTTGTATAAATCCAAGTGAGATGCGTGTTCTGGTATCTGCACACTGAAATCTGTTGTGAGGACTGAGTATTCCTCTGGATTATGATAACTGAAGGAGAGCACTGCCTGTTCTCTCTGTCCATTCCAGCCAGATGGACCCACCATTGTGTTGATAGGAAGGGGACAATGTGCTGGCCTGGGTGAAAAAAAGGAAAAAGGGGAATATAGTAAGGACACTATTACTGAGAACAAAGAGCATACTTATAGACCTAGCTAATAAAAAGCGTTGCTAAAAAAAAAAAACAAAAAAAACAAAGGTTGCTAGTAATTTATGTAGTGTCCATTAGCTGCAAGTTTATACAATTTATCACCATTTTGTTAGTTTCCTTTCCTGGAGCTCAAAACTGATTTGAAAGTACTGTTTTCTGAAAACACGAATTTCAAGTTTCTATATCGTGGAGGAACACAGAATTCGGAGATGTATTAGTTTGCTGGGGCTGCCAGAACCAAGTACCACGGATCAAGTGGCCTATGTAACAGAAATGTGTTATCTCTCAGTTCTGGAGGCTGGAAGTCTGAGATCAAGGTGTCCACAGGGCTGATTCCCTCTGAGGCCTCTGTCCTTATCTTGTAGATGTCCATCTTCTCCCTGTGTCTTCATAAGACCTTCCCTCTGTGCGTGTCTTGTCCTAATCTCCCTTTCTTATACAGGCACCAGTCATATTGGATTAGGGTCCACGCCAGTGACCTCATTTAACCTTAATTACTACTTTAAAGTCCTTATCTCCAAATAGAGTGACATTCTGAGGTACCCAGGATTAAGATTTCAAAACATGAACTTTGAAGGTTTGAAGGGACTCAATTCAGCCCTAACAGAGGACTGTGTAGGACTAAAGAATCACGTGGCAGGTAATCTGCATTTTCCTACTCACTTTTTCATGTAGATGGGCACCTCAGTCCCAGTGGTGTGAAAGGAATCATGGAGTTTCACAGCATTTTCCCTCTGCAAATCCCCCTTGCGTTAACTCTGGAGAAACATATACAAATTACGGGGAAAAACTGACAATACAGTATATTAATCTTCCTAATAAAGTGGGACATAGACATGTTGACTATAGTTAGTGAAAAAGTTTAAAATAGACTTTTGAAAAAGTAATTTACTTTAACTTTTGATCCAATAAAGTTAACGTTATCACTAAAGAATGTAGAAGTAGTCAATTAGAGGGATATTTAATATGCAATCAACATTTTTTTGTGATAAAATTGCATCTATATAATTTTTTGCATCTATGTAATTTTTTACATTGGCATACATATTATTTATAAATATGTAGCAATTCCAAGCTTGAGACAAACATTACAGATAAAGGAGCTGTGTTTTATTAGGTAACAAAGACGAGATCGGCGTAACCGAGTCTAATCTTTCATCCAACCCCTTTCTATGCTTAATGTCTAGAAAAATGAATCAGAAACACTGAATATTTTTCTAATAACTTATATACTAATAGCCTGCTTGTTTTATTTTTCTCTAATCCTCACTCTGTTTTAAATAATTTTGAGTTGAGAACCTAATAAACATAAAGTGAGATGTGAATTTTTTATCTAATTGTTCATCTTTAATTAAAACACTAGAGGGCACCCTTTCCTTCTGTTAAAACATTCTGGTTCTGAATTGTGCAGTAGAAATATAAAGTAGTGCCATGTAAAACTAATATTCTTTTTATCTTTAATATCTGTGGGCTTGCTTCCATATTGAACTTATTTTAATTTCAATGATCACAAAAGTCTCAGCATATTGTTTTAAACAATATTCAGTTTATTTGTAGCTAAAATTAATTCTAATACACTGGAAATGTCACAGAGGAAAGCTATTCTACTCAAGAGCCGGACGTCCACCTAGGGCCACGGTTATCAACAACAATAAGACGGTGTTTGCTACCACTTAAGGTGTTTATCAAGAATAATCCAGCCTAAATTCGTTGTTTAGATTTTGGAGTCCTCTGTCTTGAATGTGTTTTACTATTTTTCATGTTCCCCAGTAAAGAACATACTACTGATAGATTAATCCACTGTTTCAAACAGGAATGTAGTGAGGCTGGGCTAGAGGAAATGATAGGAATGGAAGGATCCAGCTAAAAATAATAATTCCCGATTATTATTTAGCACCTATTAATGTCAAGCACGTTACTTATATTATTTTACTTATAAATAAAATAATACTCAGCACTTTACTTGTATTATTTTACTGATGTTTCATTCAATATTTTGTGAGTTATTACTGTTTTTATTCTCATGTTATATATCACAAGGATACAGTAATACAAGCATGGTAAATAATCCAACATGAAGGGTAGTTACACATTTAGGAAAACCATGAAGATTTGATTTTCATTCAGTACAGATGAAAACAGAATCAGAATGGTTTTTTCAGGTTTTATCTGCTTGTTTGTAGGGATGGTAGTTGAACTGGGTTGTGACAATGCAAAGCAATTGGATATATTTTGAACGCTAGATAAACTTGAAAATATTTACTGATTACTAAAGCACGTTGGTTTTCCTTAATTATAATCTGTTACAATTAGAACTTTGAATAAATTAGATTATTCACTTTGGTGTGCTCTTTTAAATCTGTAGTAGTTAGATTGACAACCCAAGTGCCGACTGTGGTCCAAGCACATTCTCCAAATACTTTTAGGTTGCAGAAGGTAGAACTGAAGGGTAACCTCGAACAGTAAGCTCTCACAGGTTTGATGAGTTCCAAGGATAGTTGTGCAAAATTCAGAAGGGGTGGAGAAATACTAGGTCTACAAGGTTTCAAAAATCTTGGTTTTAAAAATCTAAAAATTATTCTAAATAAATATCTACATTAAATCTGGACTACATAGGTAGACCCACTACCGTGTTTCCCAAAAAATAAAACCTAGCTGGACAAGCAGCTCTAATGTGTCTTTTGGAGCAAAAATTAATATAAGACCTGGTATTATACTATTTATATTATATTATATTATATTATATTATATTATATTATATTATATTATATTATATTATATTATATTATATTATTATACCTGGTCTTATAGTTAAATAAGACCGGGTCTTATATTAATTTTTGCTCCAAAAGATGCATTAGAGCTGATGTCCAGCTAGGTCTTATTTTCAGGGAAACACGGTATTCTATTTGCAACTTGAGTCACCTTGTATTCCTTCATTATTGAAAAGGAAAATATTATGTAAACTTTTAAAAAATCAATGAAAGTTAATTACAAAATACAAATAAATAATTGCAAAGCACAGATAGATATGTAAAGCTAGAATTAACTGTAAAGTCCTCTACTTTTCCTCTCTTGGCTATGAGCAGACCTTTCTAATAATACTGTATTCCAGAAATCACATAGTAAATATTTATGTTTCAAATATCTTTACTTAGATAAGAGTCTATATGACTTTATAATCTATATAACTATATAATTATATATAAATTTTCTTTTAATCCAAATAAAGAACATAGTCTTCTGTTATTCTCCTTTTATTTTGGTCATTGCATGTACATGAGTTGATGTCAGTATATCTGTTATACAAAAGTCCAGGAATAGAGTGAATCATCGTATAGGTACAAATCCTCAATTGAATGTTTGATAATGAATTACAATAAAAATTTAGAACTATTTAAGCAATAAAGTAAAGGCATACCTCAAATCATAATCATATGTATACAAAAAATATGTATAGAAGAAGGAAAGTCTATGAAGGAAATAATAGTGATTATCACAGGATGATGGGGTGGTGTAGCATGATTTTTATTATCTTTTATAATGTTGTCTATTTTACTTACTTTTCACAATAAATATTTGGAAGCTTAAATATAAATATTTATTTTAAAATAAGATAAGATAAAATAAAACTGTATGAACATACATAGAACCCAGATCTTAGTTTCTAAGTGCCAGTTATTCAATAAAAGGAGCCAGGAATCCCTGAAGAAATTACTCTTTCTTGGATTTGGACAGGAAAAATAAAATATGAACCTTGAGTATCTTATAGTTCTAGAAAGTAAGGAAGATTTTAAAAAGGGATTTTGAGGGATAGGGCATGTGTCAAAAAGAAGTAGCCAGGAAAATCTCCCAGTAATCAAACAGGCAAGGAACAGTAGCACAAGGAAGAGGGAATCATTTTGAAACACTCCCTGTGATCAGGAGAGAAGTGACACATAAGAGGGAATGAAAATAACTTCGGCTATGTGAGATGACATGAAAGTTGAGAAAGTCTTGCCTGATGACCTTTAGTTTCTTTGTTAAATGGTTTGTATAGTCACCAGCTAAGAATGATATTGGGACTAATGAGTAGCGTGATTGAAGATAGAAGTGATGATTTGACATAACTTTTAACAGAATTAGGAAATAATCACCATAAAATTTCAAAATATAAATCCTGGCATGTAAGACCCATTAACCTTCCTTCTTTCTTTCCTTCCTTCCTTCCTTCCTTCCTTCCTTCCTTCCTTCCTTCCTTCCTTTCTTCCTTCCTTCCTTCCTTCCATCTTTCCTTCCTTCCTTTATTCCAGGATGAGGATGTGAAATACAGAATGAGAGAAAGAAGCAATGAGTAATAAAAAAATGTTACTTCAATATTTGATAGCTCCTGAAGGACCAGGAATCAAAATGGGCTTGATACTATATACTAGTATGCAGTGCCTATTTTCATTTATTTTGTGTAACTTCACTGACCCTGCCAACCCCACCTCCCCCTTCCCCTAGCTAAAATTTTATTTCCCAGAATTATTTGTTCCTATGGTTCTGAATTAATTCTGTGTTCTACAAGAGATGCCTTCAGTAGAGAATTGGTGGACATACAGGATATGATAGAAAGAATACAAAGCTAAGAAAATCTCCTGGTGGGAGGGGTAATATATATATATATATATATATATATATATATATATATATATACACACACACACACACATATATATGTACATATATATGTATATATGTATATATGCATATGTATATATACACATATATACATATATGCATATATATGTATGTATATATATGCACACACATACACATATATACATGTATATCTATATAGAGATAGATAGATATAGCTATAGATATAGCTATAGATATAGATACAGATACAGATATAGATATAGATATAGAGTGGGGAAATGAGAAAAAACACAAAAATATAGGTAAGTTGAATATTCCAACCAGGAAAAAATGGAAAATGAAGCTAAGAGAATTTTGAAAGACATAATATGAGAAAGACCTTCAGAATAAAAGGGCAAATGTTTGCCAATTCAAAGAACTCATCAAGTTGCCAGACATGAATGAAATGAAGACCGAAACCAAAGTGTGCCATACTGAAATTGCAAAACACCAGGGACAAAAAGAAGACACTGGAAGCTTCCGGTAAGGTGCATGGGTGGAGTAACATATAAAGAATCAGGCATGGCGATGGCGCTGGAATTTGCAGTAGCACTTCTAAAAATACAGGACAGCCAAGAATCTGTGTGACCTTCTAGTTCAAGGACCCAAACTCGTAGCAATCCCATAGGGCAAATTCTCAGAAAAGACCATCCAGTTGACTCAGTATCTCACAAGGGTCTACCTTGGATCCAAACAACTGTGGCTAAGCAGGAGAACTTGATTCCCAAGTGTGCCTGATGGAACTGTTGATAGAGGCAGATTCCCTTTAAGAAGACAGAGAAAACAGCCGGCAGAGGAAATGATAAACAATTATAGTACAGGAGGGCTATGCAGTAAAATCAAAGTGAGCTCTATTAAGTAATACTTATTTTAACCCTTTCCTTTATTCAGTTTTATTTTGTCCACAGTTTGTTCACCTGTGCCAGACGAGAAGCACACCGAAACAACTAAGTATCACGATCAAAGAGGTGGGCTACCCATGAAGTCAGAAAATAAATTTCTGATGTTATTGTTGTTCCAGATAAAACAAGGGTTCTTTGGAAATGATAAAAAATACTATACCAAGTATATAAGTACTATGGAAAATAGGAAAGCTGGTAGTTCTTTTATTTTTCTTGAGTACTGAGGCACAATATGATCCCTTTGAACATTAATAGTTTTACATGATACTTCCATAGTATTAGACAGGGTGTTTCAGGGAAATAATAGATTTATTATTATAAGGCATTTGTTCACGTGATTATGGAGATTGAGCAGTCCCACCCTCTGTCCACTACAAGCTGGAGACTCAGGAAAGCCAGTGGTGTAGGTAGAAGGTCTGATAACAGGATAGTTACACGGTCGGCTGGCTTTAGAATGAGACTCCATTTAGCAATATTCTTACTCATAATGAACCTCTAGGACTATCTATGCTTTGCTTCTGGTTGGCACCTATGAAACAGCTAAATGTCACATTCCACAGTTTTCACTCATCTGCGTTTGGGAAGGTAAATGTGCAGCTATGACAACTAATATAGGACATCAGCAGCCTCAATGCAACCATTCAAAGATGCTCTGACATTGCTTAAGAGCCAGCAATAGACAATTTATTTTTTTAATGGCTCATATGACCTGGGGATTTGTACATCACGTTCAACAGTTAGAGAAGAAGAAATGAGAGCCCTTTGGATTTAAATTTGGTTATGTTCACAAATTAGAAAAAAGTAAAATCAAGTAATGTGGAATATATACCTTTCAATAGGCTTCTATTCCAGTATTTTTCATTCCTCTGTCTCTTTTTGTCCTCATTGCTTTTCTTTCTGGTATCTATTTGTATCAACTTGCATTTTCTTCTCTCTGAGTAGCTTTTTATCCTGCTTTTTAATGATTATACTTTACTGTCTTACTACCCAATTCCTGGTAGAAGCAAACCCTCATTTTATTTCTCCACTCACTCTGCAGCAATCTCACACAATTGCCTTCCCTATAAAACTCCTGGCTCATCACTCAGCCACTCTCTCCAACACAGCCAGCTCTTCACAACCGTTACAGATCCCTCAATTCCATTTTATTCGATGCAGTTTCATTCAGACGCTCAATTCAATTCAGTTCAACATGTTGCTGTCTATTCTATCCTTTTCTTTATTTCTCTCTCTCTCTCTCTCTTTTTTGTTGTTTTTTTTTGGTTGGGTGATCAAAGTATATATGAGAAATAGATCTGGTAATTTGATCAAACCCTCAGCTGTCCTTTCTTTGGAAGGTGAATGTTTACAATTGTATGCCACTCGTGACTATTTCCAGTTTTCCATACACATCTTATTTAATACATCAATACTCTTTTCTTTAGCACTTTTAATATTTATTTATTACTTCCAGAAGTGTTCCCTTTCTTTTATCAATTCAGTCAACTTTCCATATTGACTCCCAATGACAGTTTTTTGTTTGTTTGTTTTCCCAGGACAAGAATTTGCATAAAGGTAAGATTTGTCATTGCAATAAAAGTTAATTAAAGGGAGATTTTTTTTTTCTAACTCAGTTTTTATACTGCATCATCACACACACAAAAATCTGTCATATGTTCCTTAGAATTACACACTAAAACTCTTGAATTATTCCTACTGTTGTGCTTGTCATACTCCTTTTCTATTTCTACATGTCTCAGGTCATTTTACTCCTAATGTTCTAACTTGCATTTTTTTATTTTCTGTAAATTGAAAGAATCTGTTGAATATCATTACCATTTTCATTAAGTAAGCCAACTTTCTCTGTTTTTGAAGACTAAGAACTATCTTATCTCTATTTTTCTGTAATCAGTAAACCATTTTCTAACTTATACAATCATTAAAGTTCATTTAGAGTTTCTAAATAGGATTACATTTCCATTTTTTGGTTAGTTTTGAATTCTGATATGTCTTTAGAAAGGGTTTCTATATTTTTAATATATAAATTTGCTAATTTGTTATGGTGTGCATAATGGACATATCTATATCTGTGTTGTGTATAAACCTTGGAAGTGTTACTAAGGAATATCAATAAATATTTACCAGGAAGCTTTAAATTCAAGGCCATTATACTCTAGTGGCTGTATAAGGTATAGTCCTTTCTTGGCATAGTAAATGTTCTGTCATTCTTACCTTGATAAACAAATGGCATCACTATCAACTGAGTAGCTCTAGCTGGACTTCAGAATGCAACCTTGATTCTTTTTAAGGTCTCATACTCACCTTCTAGTTCAACTGCAAAATGTATGTAAAATCCAGTAGCCTTTCTCTAAGAACCTCTTCCAGCCTTTCTCTGGACTGAATGTCAGCAGCCTCACTGATCTCTTTGTTTCTACTCTTATCTCAACATAGTCCATTAGCAGACAGAATAGTGTCCCAAAATTGAAGTCAAATCATGTCATTTCTTTTCAATAGCTTCCATAGCAATTAAATTAAAATCCTTAGTATGACTTGCAAGTTCCTACAGGATTTGGCCCCCATCTACCTCTTTGTCCTTGTCACTTTCGATTTTCCCTCTTATTCACTGAACTCCATCCACAGAGTCTTCCCATCCCGAGTACCCCATACTTACTCCCCTCGTAGAGGCTTTGCATTGATTTCATGTTCCTGTGCCAAGAAAATATTTCTCTCAGGTGCTATTTCGGATTTGTTTTCTTTTTCATCAGTTAGTTCTCTCTCTCTCTCTCTCTCTCTCTCTCTCTCTCTCTCCCTCTCTCTCTCTTTCTCCCCTTGAGAAGGACTAGCCTTACCACTCTGGCCAAAGTATACTCCTTCTCTTAAAAGTACCCTCTTTACTATGTTCATTTTTTTCTAGGATAATTTTTGCTGTGTCAAGCATTAGAGTATCCATAAAACTCAAGGTTTAGCTGAAGGGGGTGTTTCAAATTATATTTCCACCGTAATTCTGTTGAATTTATGTAGGCAGCAGAAATACAGAATACAGTCCTGTGATTTTCTAGGCTATGTTTTGGAAACCTGGGATGAAGAGAGTTTACTCAAAATGGGAAGCACATATTCATACAGTTTTAACAGTGCTACAACTTTCACTCAATGATATTCAGTTGCACACTTTGAACTAGCAGAAATGTTCTCCTGTGTAACAACCTTCTGATCCAGGACTCTAAAAAGTGAGACTAGAAGTCATAATGTCAGCCTAGTGATATAATTCTCTCTGTAATTTTTTGCTATCTTTTTTTAACAGAGCCTTCCTACTTTCCTAAAATAACTTTTTTAGGAAAATACTTTCCTAAAAAAATTTTTCTGGTTTGTTACTTGTATGTTTTAGGGTTTTCCTGAACAGTAGCCACCATGGGGGAGAAATGGTTTAAATACATCATCAACCATGGGCAAGGTATGAACAAACAAGGTGGTTTTATCCTTACACAGCAAAATGACAAGAGGTGTTTAATAAATAATGATGCCATTCTGCGCCTCTGAACCAAAGAAAAAATATGTGATGAAATATAAGGACAAAATAACATTTAATAAGTATTTGAACACTTTATACTTAATCTGCTCATGATGCTATAACAAAAATACTATAGACTGGGTGACTTAAACAGCAGAAATTTATTTCTCACAGTTCTGGAACCTGTAAGTCTGAGATCAGGGTGCCAGCATGGTTGTGCTCTGATGAAAGCCTTCTTCCTTGTTTGCAGATAACCATCTTCTCACTATATCCTCACAAGGAGGGAAGGAGGGAGAGAGAGACAGAGACACAGAGAGAGAAAATGGCCCTCTGGTTTTGTAAGCACACCAATCCCATCATGGGGGCTCCACTCTCATGACTTAATCATCCCCCAAAGGCCTCATCTCCTAATACTGTCACACTCGGGGTTAGGTTTTAACATAGGAATTGGGGGGGGGGGGGACATAAGCATGTATTCTATAGCAATGCTTATAAGAAACATAGATAACAAACTCTCTGGGTCTTAGTTTTCTCATGAATAATAACATTTTCTATCTGTTAGCTTTTTCCTGAGGCCTCACAACAACCATAGAGACAATGAGAAGTAGCACTGTTAACATTTGTTTATGGGCAATATAATAAGTAGCCATGTTTATCATAAACCTTGCATGAGATTATATCTGTAATTAATATATAAAGGCTTATTTGAATTAAAACTTATGCTTATGCTTTGGAAATTAAAATGAACATTTCCCATTAGGTTCTAGTATTACCATGATCAGTGTGGGAATCTTGATCTTTAAAAATCCAAAGTTTTATTTCTCAGCTGCTAAAAATTAGACGAAGAATCAAAAGGCAGACAAAACTAACTACAGAGCATGTATATGTTACCACTCAATTACAGATTATCTAAAATAAAAATGCCATTCAGATAGAATCAAACTTTCTATTAAAATGGTAGTGTTCTAGCATAGCTCACATGAAATTGTGGAAACGACTTTCCATAAAAACACAATGAGAGACATTGTATCTGACTCATGATCACTCCTGAGGCTTTATATTCCTTCATCTAAGGAATCCCTCATGACAATATGATTGAGTCAGTGTAACGTGTGTGTGTGTGTGTGTGTGTGTGTGTGCATGTGTGTGTATAAATGAAATGAAGTAATATATAGCAATTGTACAGGATAATACAGGATGCATCATAGCACTCATAAATGACAGCTATCATTATTATGCATCTAAATCTTGTGACCAGACCATCACATGATCTTATCATGCCACTATTGATATCACTGATGAGAAAATTTACCCAGAGATCCCTGTTTGTGTAAAGTCTCCAAATCAAACTTCTTAAAAATATGGAATTTATTCTTATGTATACCACAAAAGGTTTTACCTGCTTTATTTCTTTCAAGTAAATTTTACTGCTTTGATAGTAAGTCAAATTTCTAATCAGTTTTAGTTAGTAAGAAATGCTTTCCTAATTTTCCTGTACTTATGACTTGATAGTAAACCCCAACCATTTTGATGACATAAAACCTAAAGCTGATCACCAGAGCACATGTTTTGAGTGCCCTCTAGTGGTCGCTCAGTCAGTAACAGTCAAAGACCTAGGGATTTGCAGCCTAGAAAATCGCTACAGAAATTTGTAGTAGAAGCTCCTCCTATTCCAATCAAGAAATATACCTTCAAAGAGAATAAGTAAATTGCCTTCCACTACAATTCTTGGAATAATTCAAATTGAAGCCAAAGTTGCAGATGATAATTCTTCAAATATAAATTCTTTAAAACATGTATTATTTTCTTTACCATTATGTAAAACACCATTAAGTAAAAATCTGTTCTATACTATTGATATAATGAATATAATTTATAGAAACCATAAAAAATGAATTAAAGGTATTTTATTAGAAGATAGTAAGTTCTCTTTCCTTTGTCATTCTTCCATCACTTCTTTCATTGCTCCCTTTCTGCCTTCATGCTAAACATTCTTATTAAGCTTTTCTTACTGCTTTCTTTAGCACTTTCAGAGTTGTCTATCTGGGTAATATGTAACATTTAAAAGTGCCTGACAATTACTAACATCTTAATAAATGTTTGATAAATAAACTACTAAATGAGTAAGATATCGTTCAATTTCATAAGTGAATGTGTGAATCCAATCATGACTGTAAATTAGTGTCATCCATAGAGCATTTTAATTAGCTATGGAATCTACTAATTCATGTTGAATTATATATGATCTATTCAAGATAAATATATAAATTTTTGCTTAATACCTAAAGGAAATTTATAAGCTATCATATCTCTATATATTTTGCTATCTGATAAGATTATAGATAAGACTTAGTGTGTTTTTTTTCTCAGTTTTAGAATTATATATTAAAATGTTCTTTAATTACTTTTTGTTTCATATTATTGTCAGGCAATTTTTTCTGTGATCAGCATGGTATTTTAGCCACTATTGAGAAAATAAAGTGAAATAATGGTATCACCTTCAGATAACTTATTTTCCAAAAATGTCAACAAGATAAATATAATAAATATATAAGATAATATGTTTTAGATGTTTCATCATTAGGCTGATATATTTTCACAAATTGTTTTCTGTCTGAATATTGTTTGCTGATAACTTGACAAACAGGAAAAAGTAAAGTAATAGGAAAATAGACTGTGACTGTTAAGTAAGATATAATAACCATATGAAATATTACAACTTGCATTATCTTTTCTACACATATTTTTATAAATGTTTTCCTAAGGAAGGGTAAATGATAATGAGTATATTATGTGAAATAAAATCTCTAAGAGCACTTAGCACAATGCTGAATGTGAAATATTCGCAGTGTGTGAAATATACATAAGCTATTGTGTTATTGTGATATAACTCAGAGGTTATATATAACTTAAACAAAGGCAGGGAACGCCAGAATATAAAAATAGTTTCCCGTGTACATATATTTAACATTATATTTTTGTTTTATTTTCTCTTGTTGATAGTCTCAGATTCGAAATTATAAAAACTAAAGAGAGCCTCCATGATGAGTTTTATTTTAGGAATCCGCAGCTTTATTTCATTACTTCTGCTCATATCCAGGGCTAGCAAAGGAGTATGCCTCTCTTTCTAGACACGTCTTAAAGGATAGGTTATCCGGGAAAAGGTGATGGGAGGGTCAACTCAACAGTTAGCTATGGAGTGTATAGCTTATATGAGTAGAAACAATTTGCAAATGTTCGTGCATAGTTAAGTTTTTTAAATGCATTGAAACTTCATTTCCAAACTGAATGATTTATTTAAATATTATTCACAACGTTTTATTGAATAAGATATTTTTAAAGCAGTAGCAATTGTGTATGCAGTTGGCCTCCATTCACTTCTGAATTCAAGGAGAATAATTCATGCTATAAATGACACAATTGGCAACAGAGTGTGGTAGAGTCACTCACTCTCAACTGAAATATATGATAGTTTCTAGTAAACTTTTTATTTGGCTAGAAATATTTTTAGCACATATTTATTCAAATTGAATTTCCTGTTCATACTACTTTGCTAGCATTCATTAAAACAATGAACCCTGTTTGGGTCCTATAGTTTATTTTCTTGGAAGGCAGTGGCCCCATCTTACAACAGAATTGTAATTTTCATTCTTAATAATGAATGCATAAAAGGCAAGAGGAGGCTATCGCCAGTCCAGGGAGCACCATAAACTATGACAGATAAGGCCAACTTACTTACCTCTATGGGCATTTAAAATTGTTGATAAGATTTAATCTGTGTGATCTTTTATTCATTTGCTGAACTATATATTTGATACTGCTTACATCCACCTAAAAGCGGATTGTTGTTTGCTAATGGTGCTATTATGCATCTCTTACCAAAGGAGAACAGTGGTTATAAAACAAAAGCAAAAAACACTCTGCCGTTATCAAATATTTACTTGGAAGATATTCTATTTAGGTCATAAATTCTTCTACAGTATTTAGATCATAATTCTTCATCAAATAAATGACATCGAGTAGGTTGTTCTACACTCGATGTCCTCAGGGTTGTGATAAGAATTTAGAGCAGTGGTACTATAATGAAGCCTTTCTGGTACCTCCATATCTAAATCTCTTTGGATGAAGCCTGAAACAATGGATTTGAGAGCTTTAATAGAATGACGGATCATATAACGACAGTCAATCCTACCACAGGACTTAAGTCATTCTTATATTACTTTTTTGAATCTCTACAATAATCTCATGAGATAGGAAATAAGGAATGTATGGAAACAAAGGCTTAGTAGGGCAAAGTAATTTCCTCAAGGTTATGGCACTACTGAGTCATAAAGCTGGTGAGTCACATAACTCATTGTTGAGTAGCATTAAGCCTTGACCACATATATCATTGTCTGAATGAAGTCTATACCAGTCAAACTGAAAAACTGCCAATTCTCCTCTTTCCTTTATGTAATATGCATGTATATATACTTCTTTTAAAAATACTAAATATCTACTACTGTTAAAAATTATGTTCCATGTCCAAAATGCTGTTTGAGAAATGCAGAACCTTAAATGGTATTTTGACTTCTTAACAGACTGTTGCATACAGCAATATAAATTCAACACTGTGAAAGACAAAATGTGCCAGACAGTTAATGAGATGATTTTATTAGCATTATTGCAAGAGATTTTTTTTTTCCATTAATGAGGAATGCTTCAAAAAGAAGTTAGGTTGTATAAAACAAGAGAACCATGAGCTAGGATGGGAAGGGGTCTTGTCTGAGTCATTGAAGAAGAGTGAGGTGAGTTTTATCTCAGACTATGTGAAGAAGACATGGTGGTCCTTTGGGGTTAGACATTTGGGAACACAAAAGGGTGAAGGGTAGGGGGATTTCTTTGCTGTTTTCCAGCCACAAGGGCTCAGGCAAATTTCAATATTATCAACACACTAACATTATCTTTCTAAATATTAATCTGTTCTGGATTCACTTACCTATTTTATAAAATTTTCATAATTGACCTGAAAAACAGTTTATCACTGAAGATTTGGCAATACTAAAAATTTCTTGAATTAATTTACCAATAGTATAAAGCATTTTAATTACCCTTTATTTTCTATATTACCTGAATATCATATAAAGAGGTTGTGTTTTATAATTTAAATGGAATTTTGTTTGAAATACTCAAATCTGCTGAAAAATTAAAAGAAATTTGAGAATAAAAGAGAGAGGTTCAATATCATGAGTTTCTTCGTGTATGAAGAAAGGAAATGCAAAATAAATACTAGAAAGCTATAAATCCAAAATTCATAAAATCAATGTAGTGTTTTCAATCTGAGAGAAGTATTCGCATATGCAGATTTTTGACTGTGTGGGTGCTCATTGCTATAACCCCCACATCGTTCAGACGTAAACTACAATAAAGAATATTATACAAATGATTTCTTTTGATTCTTACTAAGAAAATGCCTATAAGAAATGTACGTTTATGTAATTTGGAGGTTTTATTTTCCAACTTTGGTTTGGTTTGGTTTGGTTTTGGTTTTGGTTTAACCAGCCATATTAGTGTCCAGAAGCAGGGTTCTGTTTTAAGGATCAGAACACCCTCATCTATGGACAGGAGTATGCTCTCACTTAGGAAAAGAACTTAATAAGATGGCTTCAGATTGAGCTTCACGTGCAAATATGTAGAATATTATTTACTGGTGGGCATTTTTGTTAACTTAGAGATATAAAGTTACCATTTTCTTCTAGTTAGAGTACTTATAAATACTTCCTGGCCCACAAAAAGCCGTCTTAAGCAAAACTACAGCAACTGAGGGCTATACAGAAATCTTAACTGGGCTCATAGTGTAATCTGTTTGCCTCCCTCATGATAAACATAATCAGTTTGAAAATATGCAGGAAACTATGTGTGTGTATAGAACATGAAAAAAGGGAAGGAAAGAAAATCTATCACAAACTTTTAATGTGGTAAGTGTTATCTCTAGATTTTCTATATTTTGTTCTGCCAGGATCTGAGACAGGTCACCCCAAAGACTTCTGCTCTTGGCAGCCTCTGTGTAAACGATTCTATGCTCATTCTTTTTCTTCATCCAGAAGTGGTACTTCTCATCGACTGTTCTTTGAGCAATCATCACTAGTTTCATTTCCAGTTTACACCGATAATTGTTATAGCCGCTATGCTGTGTGTTTGCATTCAGACTCTCTCCGTGTTGACCATGTAGACGAGCTCCCCGATACTTACCCTTCTCCACAATAGCAACAATGCCTTTCCTCTCTGGTGGTTTTATTGTCCTCGACTGAAAGGAGTCACCACTTGTTTCTACGTAGCAGTAGCCATATCCAGCTTGGTTCTATGAAAAGTCTCCTATTCTCTTCTGTTACCTTCCCTAATATCATGGAATGCCCTGAAATTGAAGTATATACAAATGACAGATGTTCAACTAGTAAATGCTATTTTATACCTGGTTAGTTAGAAATCTTAGTTTGACCTAATTTCTCAGGCAAATGCACATACACAAAACATGCACACATGTGTATTAACTTGTGATAATCTTAAGCCTCTGATTCTCAGGGATCAGAACACACACACACACACACACACACACACAAATACATGATGGGTATAGTATACATGTTGGGGCCCCACACACATAATATTTTTAAATACAGTTTTAAAAATAAGCCAATTTGATATAGTGCTTATTTAAAAGAAAATCTGAGGATTTTATCTCACTTTTATCTACTTATGTTTGCTAATTCAACTTCTGGTGCCTCTTTAAATGGCTCTTTTCATTGTGTCTGGTGAACACAGCACATCAAGGACTTCCTGGATCAATATCTAAAGAAATACCTATTCCACATATCTCGCTTTAGAAACAGAAAACAGAGCTTCTTTAAAGTGCCTTATTAATCATCAACATTCAAAGTGAAATGTAGTTTGAATACCTGTGATGTGATATTAAATTTTTTTAAATGGTAAACAAGTTTGAGACTTAGGAGCAATGCCCTTTGACACATCTGAAATAAACCTCATTTCAATACTGACCAGTTATTTAAATTCTTCAGCAAATTAAGGAGGAACAGCACACCTTAGAGCTCATTTATCTGCCGTTCCAGCTAGTAAAACTTCCACGCAACTTCTACATCTGAAAATAATACATGACAAAGTTTCTTGCTTATCGAATTATAAATGGAAAATCCATTCTCCAGGTGTGAGAAAGCTTGGCCCTGAAGTGACAGGTCTTAAGAGCAATGAGGAATTTGCACCAGGGTTTTTTTTCTGTCCACTTCTCCCTGAGGATCCCACTCACAACCAGATGGAAGAAGCGTCTGCTGCTTCACAGGGCTCAGGGAATTCCTGCTCTTCCTCTCCATACAGATATTTTTTTACTGATCCACTTTCATCAAGAACACCAGATGCTGCGAGCCATGACCTTGGGAAGAATTGCATTGCTGATTAAAAAGAAACATTTTTAAAGGAAAGGCGAGAGAGGGAGAGACAGAGAGAGAGAGGGAGAGACAGAGAGAGAGAGAGAGAGAGAGAGAGAGAGAGAGAGACAGAGACAGAGACAGAGACAGAGACAGAGACAGAAGAGAGAGAGAGAGACAAGAGAGAGAGAGACAGAAGAGAGAGAGACAGAAGAGATAATTCTATTGTTATACAAATGTGAGAACTAGATACTTGGCTAAATATTATTTCTGTGTATTTACTCCTCTAAGTAAAATTTTGAAAGTTAAATTATTTTAAAGGTTTGTAAAATAAAGGCAGCTGTAATTCTCAGGAGTAAATGGTGAAGTTTGAAAGCCTTTGCAAAATATTTTTCCTTTTTCCTCCATTTAATTTTTATCTCTCTCTCTCTCTCTCTCTCTCTCTTCTGCTTTCTGTGTGAAGACGCAACAGTGTTACTGTATTATCTCTGAACCCATTTTGCTAATACTGAATGGTTGGAGGTTGCTCCGGAACCGCTGACACAACAAGATTATCTCTTCAATTTCATCTTCCCCTTCTTTCCTCCCTATGGGGGAAAAAAAAAATCTGTGTTCCTTCCAGGGAGTTAAATAAGTTAGAACAGATCTCTTGACTTTCATCCTGTTAAGAAGTGTTTACTTTTTTCTCACTTTGAAAAATTGAAGATTTTGCAAAGGGATCCTACATCAACTCTCATATCCATTCACTTAATTAATTCATTTGTTTGTCCAGTCAACACACATTTATTGAGAATTTACTTGAGGTTGGCAATGTGCTTAGAAATTGGGTTTTAAGAACTAAGAACAAAGCCTTTTAGTTCAGGGGAAAGTAATCTAACATTAGACTCAAAATGTGATTTTCTTTCTTCAGGAGCCTTTTCAAATAGAAATACAAAAAGCAATCTCATGCATCTCTTCTAAAATAGTCCCCACTATCTATGTAGTAAGTATTCTTAAAACTAAATCATGAAATAAAAAAAATATATAGGTATCGTTTACTGTATATTATCATTTGAAACCAGAACTGGACATTGAAATACTATTTTTAAGCTTTAAACACTGTGTAGTGCATAATGTGTATGTCCATTCTGAACAAACAGCTGAAAGGTCTTATAAGCTATAGAACTAGGCGTAAGTGAGAGAGGTGAGGGAATAGTGAGTGTGAAGGTGAGAAGTAGCTCCACAGTGGGTTTTAAAGAATATACCATAGAGCTGAACACGACATCCTTCCGGTATTTCTGATCTCCAAAGGACAAGCACCACTCTGAGGTAAGGATAAATGTTTTACCAGCAATATTTCCAAATCACCTTTCTGAACCTCTAAAAGATGAGGTTTACTAATACTGTACAGATTGAAACCAATAATGCTTTAATCATTGAATCAACACTCACTAGAGAGTGACAACCCAGGGTAAGGAAAATGGCATGAGTTTTGGAGCCAGACTGACTAGCCACTTAGGAAGTATGTGGACTGGGACAAATTTACCAGTGGCTCTGAGTCTTCAATTTCTTCATTAGTAAAGCATCTAGCAGAGCATGTGGTGTAGTAGATGTGGATAAATCAATATTTTAGCAAAAAAAAAAAGTTTTATTTATTTAAAAAATCACTGTGTATTATTAAAGAATCTCATTTTAGTTACCTGAGTTTATGAAGATGACTTCATATGTAAACATCCTCTTTCTTATGCTTTTCTCTCATTATCAGTGCTATATACTTTTTCTTATAGCCTCTTTTTATTCATTCTTTTTTTTTTTTTGCTTTCTTGCTTGCTTTCAAATCTTCTATAATTTGTTTCCCTCTCTTATGTAAAAAAGCATCGTTTAGTAAACTGTGAGCTGATTGAAGTGAAGAATCATATATTTTTTTTATTTTTTAACTTTTGTAGTTAAGTTATCCAACATCATGTCTTGTTGATATTAAACACTTCATAAATGCTAAATAATTTAATGAATGGATGAATCACATAGTAGTGCATGCTTTAATAGGTGGGGAACACATAGTATCACTCAGACGAAGTTGCATATAAACAGAAAGCCACACCAAAGTGTTATGCCAAGAAAAAGGGATGATCCTCCAATGGTAGATTTTCAGGGAGAATTAGGAGAAATGGTTTGTAGGGAAAGCATACAAGGCATATCACCTATTGTGACAAACAAATGGCAATATTAGTTTTAATACTGTTTTGGGGTATAACTATAATTTACCCTTTATCAATGTCTAGGATTTAGTTAATGATATTAGAATGGTGTATTCTTTCAGTTTGCTTTGTTTCATGTATTTGTCCATTCATTTTTATTATTGTAATCTCTTTTATTAATACATATGAATGGAGCATTCACTACCTAGGAGGACTCTTCCAGTTCTGGGTAAACAAGGGTGAACAATAGTACCTTTATATTCTAATAACTGTCATTGTGATATTAGGTGTTACAACACAGTATCTTAGTATCTGAGAAAATTAAATGCGATAATAACACCTTGATAAGTAATTTGAAGAAAAGCAAAACATTTTACAATACTCCGTAAGTCAAATACATATTCTTTGTTTACTAATATGTATATTAGTATCATACTTAGACATAAGAAGACTCAATATCATAATAGATAGATGTCAGTATTTCCCAAACTAACTGATACAGGCGATGCATTTCTAAGTTCTTATATGTACTCTGAGACATTTCCATAAATAGAAGGATACAAGTATATATTAACAGAATCATAGAATTTATTAGAAAAGGGAAATGAATATCAATCTCTAGATATATTGAACTTGGGAGATGAATTAGAGCATGTTCATGCCATAGAAAGTAGTATTCATACCATACTACTAAAATTTAAATGCCTGAATTAGCACCAAATAGATCTACATGGAAAACTCAAAAAGTCAATGACTGTTGAGATACAAACAATAAATAAAGTATAATAATATTGATGTAAATTTTGAAATCACCCTAAACAGTAGTGTATGCATTCTTTACTGTTTATTTGTTTCCATATATTCCATTTATTATTTTGGTGTAAATAGTATGTGGAAAACATAAAAAAATTTTTGAGAAAAATTGACATCAATATTATAAAAAAATAGTTTGGAATGAGAGATCATGGATTTCTAGGCATCGGGGATAATGAAGTGACCTCATTTCTACAACTTAATGATTTTCAAAGAAGATAATAACTATAGCAAATTATTAACATGATTAACCTGGCTTTTATTAAATGGTTTCTATTATTCTATATACAGTTTTAATAGATGTGATAGTTCATAATTATATAAAAAGTGAATAAAAGGGGGAAAGGAAGATACAGAAAATGCAGACAAATATTTTGTTTTACTTTTTCTGAAAAAAGAAATAGCTAGAGTAGTATAGAGGTCAGTACAAGTTTCATGTGTCATGTTTCATGTTTATTCACCTAAGAATAAATAGGACCATAGGGCCTGTGTGATAGCTGTCTTCGCCATATTTTGGAAAGTGAATAATTGAAGAGGAAGCCACCTGCATAACACACACCCAAATTGCAATTTCCTAACTAGTGACATACACAACATGAGGACCCAAGAGAGATGCTCTGAAAAGTGCTCCGTGTCAAGTTAGTTGAGATATATTATAAACATTAGTGTATAGTATTAGTAAATTTTTCACACTAGTGTATAGCATTAAGGAATTTCAGAGATTTAGAATATTATGTTAGTGGATTGAAGACTCTTTTGTACAAAAGATACCCATTAGCTTGGCTTTAGCCGGTAAAAAAGTTTCATCTTGTAGAACTGTTCCCAGTTCTGTAAATACCAAGTTCTTTCATACCTTTATCATTTCATACAGGTTGTTCTTCTGCTTACACTGTCTTCCTGATTTGTAACCAAGTAAATTATTAGTGATTAGCAATTATTTAATCCAATACCTCTTTTTCTATTTAGTCTCTTCTTTGTGTCAGACACCCATTTATTTTTTGTTCTCCCATAACATTTTGTAATCTCTAAATTATTATCATACAGTATTCTTATTGTCTGTGTTTTCCAGCCTTATTTATTTGACTTATAACTCCAGTATATTTGCTACTTTTATGCATTTTCCTTCCTGGTGATATAGTACAGGTTTGCATATACCACACACACCAATAAATATTTCCATATGAATTAATATGCTTTGTATGTTCCTGGGTGAAAGTGGGGGATGAAGCATTTAGAGAACTCATTACACAAGGAGAGTTTCTCAAGGCAAAAGAGAAGAAGTCCAAGGGAGGTATTTTTGTAGAGTCTATCTTTGAAGTAATTTATAAGGAAAGAGTAGTCAACAAAAGAGATTAAAAACTATAGACTTAGGACAGTATAGGGAAATGCTATTGTAAAGAACAAAGTTGAAAAAGCTTCCAGAAGAAGGAAAAGTAAAAATTGTAATAAAATGTTACAGAGTAGTAAAAGAGAATAATGAGCGGAGAAGGTCATTGAATTTGACAACTAAAAGGTTTCTTATGATTTTATAGAGAGAGCATAGTTTTATAAACATACTAATGATGAAAGTCAATTGCCAAAGCATTAAGAAATGAAACTGAGGGGAAAAGAGATAAAGATCTATAGATATAGATAAGTCAGGGAAATCAAGGCAGTTCAAGTTGATGGACTGAGAAATCATTCATAATCTATTTCAAACTAAATGTTATTTATTATCTGAAATTTTTTCACATTGTAAGTTTTAAACCTAAGAAAAGAAGATAATCGTTTAGTTTAATTATGCATTTTAAATTATGTGGTAATAAGTCAAAGCATTTTTTTAATTTATAATTTTCATAATTAAAATTATTCATTATTAGGGAACTGACAACATTAAATATTTATAAATATTGAATTCCATTCTGAATTCAAAATTGAATTTTATTCTCTTATATCAAATTTGAAACACTATTTCTAACCTTACATGACTAGCCTTATACACATCTCAAACTTACATTATTAAAAGATGATACTTGATTGTTTCCCCTCCATATCTGTTCTTCCTTCACCTGATGTCACTGTGTGCTCAGTATTTAAAACAAACAAACAAACAAACAAACAAACAAAAAATGGAGTTATTCCTGATTCTTTTTTCCCTCATCTCTGTACTTTAAATCCATTAGCAAGTTTTATTGGTGCATTCTTCAAAACTTATTCTAAATCTTCACACATCTTTCTCTCTGTTGTTTTCACTTTAATTCAAGCCATGATCATCTTCTGCCTAGAATACTGCAACATTTTTCTGTCTTCCCTTTTTCATTCTGTTCTTACTCCCATGATATCCACTCTATACAGAGTAGGCAGAATAATCTTTATATATTTATAGATAGATACAAAGATACACATATATCTATATAGATAGAGCTATATCTATCTATCTAGCTAGCTATATATATATATATATATATGTATATATATATATCATATATATGTATACATATGATACATATATATCAACTCAACATCTCTGTTTAAAACCTTCAGAAGCTTCCCGCTAAAAAATAATAAACCTTTCTTAGTAACTTCAACTGCTACTCTCCACCTCACTCTTTATTTACTGGCCACGCTGGTCTTTATCCTCATAAAAGACAAATAAATGTGTTCATTTTCCAGCATTTTCCCTCATGCTAGTCTTACTTTTTTTCCTGTCTTTCCATTCCAGGATATAAGCTTCATTACAGCACAATTTCGCTTTCGATCACTCTTTATGATTAGCACTTATCCTGTGCCTAGAACAATTTTGTGGAATTTTTGCTTCCAGTAATAGTGGATTTTATTGCTTCAAAGTAACCATTCCACCACCAAAATCAAATAGAATAACTGAACAAAATCTAATAAAAGGAGTGTCAGGGCTTATTAGAAAGCCTTTACAGCATCAAGGACTTAAGGGACCAAGGTAACAGACAGCAGCACAGACAACAGTGGACGTCTTGACATTTGATCCTTCTTCCCCCCCCCCCCCGAGGTATTTGCCAACCTGAAAGTAGACAGTTTGAGAGACTTCACCATAAAGCCAAGATTTCAGTCATTTTTTGCAGATGAGGGAATTAGAGTTTAACGTCAGTGAAAGAAGAGAGACCTGATGAGCATCCTGGGCTTTCAATTCAAACATGAAGAGAACTACATTTGTATGACTAGGATATATCCCAACTCTCACAAAACTGAAGTCCAGATTTGCTTTGAATCAGTTCAATCTCTGACTGAAGTGTTTTGCTATTCCCCAACTGCTTCCAGAAGCAGAAAGTAAATTTCTTATTCAACAAGGTATAACAGTATGCATAACTGCTGAACCTCAACTCCCCTCCCGTTTCTGGTTCCAAAAGAGCTCCACTCAATAAACAAAGAGCGGGAATGCAAAATATAGGAAGTGACCCAAAGCTATGAGGAAAGAATAGCAACAAACCCATTGAAAATCAAATACAATGGTAATCAGAAAGGAACTTTAAAATATTTTTAACTAAAATTTAATAAATTAAATGACAGGAAGAATAACATTAGTAGAATTGAGAAAATTATTTAGAAAAAATTACATTGAAATTCTAGAACTGAAAAAATTTAATAACTAGAACTAAGAATTCAGTATATGGATTTAACATGAACATAAAATTAATTGAATGGAAGATAGAACAAAAAGAGATATTGATGGAAACATCATTAAAAAATGTGGAAAAGAGTGTAAAATATACGTGTATTTGAAGTTTCAGTAGGAGTGAGAAAATGAGACAGAAGTAACATTTGAAGAACTAATAGTTGAGTGGCTCTCATAAAAACAGCAAAGAATATAATAATGAAGTGGTAAAAAACTTTAACAAAATAAACACAAGTAAAACTGCACATTATGACACTGTAATGAAAGTGTAGAACAAAATAGAACAGACATATCTTAAAAGCGGTCCGAATGGAGGGAGGGACACGTTACCTTTAAAGGAACAAGCAAAAACTAAATGGTAAGGATAGTACCACCTAAACACCAGCCATAAAGTAGTGGTGCTTTCAATAGTACAACTTAGGCAAGAAATTATAGCAGAGGGTAAAAGATACACTGCAATGACAAGGCTCAATCCAAAAAACACATTTACAATTCATAATTTTTTAATGCAGCTTATGATTAGAATCAAATTATATACAGGAAAAAATGTATAGAGCTCAAAGAAGAAACTAATATGTAACTATTCTGGGACGATTTCATATGTGCACTTTAATTTCAGTGAGTTACACTGCAATAAAAAAATTTTGATAAAAAATATCAGTGGATATTGGGATGATTTAATGTGGATATACATGTGGTAGAAGTTTGGAAATGTCAGCAGTCGCAGTTTAATAAGTCCTTTATATAATATACCATGATGAGTAATTTCTACTTTTTCTTCTGAGCAAAGGTGCTGTAGAAAGGTTTTTGTTTTGTTTTTTCTTCCTTTTTTTTTTTTTGTTAGGAATGACATGATCATATTTGTTTTAAAAGCTTACCTTTCCAATGGTATGGAATGTGTATTGAAATGAGATAATCCAGGAGAAAGAAAAACTAGTCAAGTTAGGTACTATAATAATTCTTAAGTAAAATTGTTTTAAAAGCAGGAAAATATTTTAGTGCTACCTGATTAACAGAATTGACAAGATCTAATTATTGATTGGGTAATGCACTTGAGAGAAAAATAAATGCTTCAGCTTTCTTTTTGGGTAGTTATATAGAGGGTAGTGCCATTGACTTATCTAAGGAAAACAAAAGAAAAATCAGAGTTGGAAGAGGTGATTATAATGAGTTCAGGTAAGGACATGCACTTACACGGTAGAATGTTCACAAACTTAATTGCCCAACCTCATATATTGGATCTAGCTTTCCTGGAATTCATAACAGAAATCTAGATTGGAACTGTAACTCAAGCATTTTTAATATATTTGAGGTTCAATTGAGAGACAGAGACTAAGTTATTGGGTTCATAAGAATGGAAAAGTGAGAGATGGCAGAGATATTTTAACTAATTTATAACTGTGACTACAGCCAATCCTACTAAATGTACACTATCAAGTTTGCTAAGCAAACAAACAAAAATTTCATTAAAACGTCTTCAACCACTTATTTAAAATTGAATATAATGCATTTTTAAGAAGTGAAGGGAATGTCTTTGCCTATATACTTTGCTGTTACTTATTTAACATCTAGAGTCACAGTCAATACACAAACAGAAAACACATACACACACACACCAAAAAAAAAAAAAAATTGGGCAAATCACCTTTTTAACACATTTTGAAAATACCCTATGAAGAATAGTGCATGTTTCTTAGTGTTTTTTTCCCATTGGAAAATGAATTGCAAATTATTTATGTATGATTTTAATCTTAAGTGTAGTTTTTAAAAAGTTACCAATATCTATACCTCATTCATTTGAATTTTAAAATTATTTCAGCTTATAGAATTTATTTACTTAACCGTATCTTTATAGTATTTATAATTTCAAGATAGAATTTATAATATGGTGATGCTTTGTAACTGAATATGTAGTACATAAATATTAGTAATAAGTGACCATTTAAGCTTAAGGCTTAGCGGGATTCTACTTTGTTCTGTTGTTGTTGTAGATGAGATGGAGGGGAAGAGAGTACACACATTTTCAGCATAGCCAAATTTAGAAAGTTAGAGAGATTAAAAGGAAATTGTGAAATATAACTTGGGATGTACATGAAAGGACAAATCCAACAAGTTAAGTCTCTCTATTACCAATATATTTTTTTATTATTCTCAATTCTTTGACCTTCATTTTAACAAAATATATGTACTTCCATATGATGAAGGATAAAATGTGGGTAACTGCCTTGCTGATTTCTAGTTGTTCTGATAAACCAGTATACTGAGGAGGAAAGAAATTAAAAATACAGTTTAAAAGTTCTACAGATTCTTTGTGTATTATCTGTATGTGCTGCACTATGGTTAACATAGTTTGTACTTATTACAAGCTGTAGAAAGCTTGATTTATGTCACTAAAAATGCTACTGCTAGACTTTGCTGAACAATTTCACATTTCCCCCATTTGAGTTTATTCCTAAAACCTTTCCTAATTCATCGAATGTATTATGTTCATATTTTTTAGAAATATCAACCCTTAAAAATAACTACAGTCTCGAGGGATACCTCCCACTTATGAGCTAGTTATTCAAATAAAAATAGGGCACTACTTTCAATATTAGGTCAATAATAGGTCAACATTAGAATTTCCCCAACTCCAATTTTCATGGAGTTTTTTCCAATTATTTCTAATACCTGAGACACTTAAGTTGGAACATTGAAGTATTTCTAAATGGTTGTATAATATTCCTAGTGAGCAGTTAATTTTTTCATAAAATTACAATCATTTAATCACAAGAATATAATATATCTGCTATATTAATTTTATGTGCCTAAAAATGGAATAGAAGGAGAAAAATATATAAGGTTAGAGGATCTAAGTTGTGTGAAGAATGACTTAGTTTTTGGTCAATCCAAGATTCAGGAATCATGTTTAATTGAGGTGTCTCTTCTTTCTTCATATCAAATCAAATTTTTGTGGTAAGAAATCAGCTGTTATTTTTATTTTACTAGTTAAATTTAAGCTCTCCTCCTCATTGAGGCTGTCTTGTAACATTGAAGACAGAATAAATTAAGCCTCTTCAGTTTGACGCCATTAAAACATTTCAGTGCAGAAGGAAGTGAGATGGGCCTTCATGAATTAACCTCAGCAATATCTGCTGGAACACTTTTCTAATGCTGGCTAAAGTGCATTCCTGTGTATTTCCACTTAAGCCATCTGCCAATCTTAATGCTTATTCCTGAGGGAAGCAAACTTCCAGAGCTATTTTTCATTTAATTTGCAAGGACATCCTGTTTAGGTACTTATCAAAAGAACAGAAGAACTGATGCCAAATACCACAAACCCTAGTTTAGAAAACTTAATGGGTTAGACTGAAGTAATAACCTACATTTAAAAGGAACTGTAGCTTACTTCCTTTATATTTAGTAAATACTCAGAAAGTATGGCTGTTAGGCCTAAAAGCTTTTAAAAAAATAAGAGTACTTTGTTTTATATACATTAAGGGATTTCTGGGGGGAAAAAGTCATGTTTTTCCCAGGATGATGACTAAATATTTTAGTGTACTAGAACCATGACCCTTTGTGTTCCAAGACTATAAAATGAAATTTAAACATCTATTTCTTTTGGAAAAGAAATGATCTAACATAATCTAATATATGATGAGTAACAAAAGAGCAAACTATAAAAAAGATAACAGTACCTTTGTTTTTTCAGTGTTCCACATTATTTTATATAGTAAATATTTAGTTTAACTCTGCTAATTTCACAATTTAACTCAAAAAAATACCCTGTTTGACTGTTGATTTTTACTGTTGTAAAGCACCACATCAGATAAATGTAGATATATTTTGATTTTCAAGAAGTTCTTATTTGAGTGACAAAAGAAGGTCAAGGAAGATGTCTTTGTGTTTTATTACATTGGGACAAAAAATTATTACATGACTATATAACTTATTTGAATTCAGCAACCTAATAACACACTGTCATTTTTTCTATGTGCAATACACAGAGATTTGTGCTGAATAGATTAATGGAAACCAAAGTTAAATAACATTTTAAAAACACTTCTGATCAGATTGGATAAACTTCACCACCATTTTGGTTGGCACTATATAAGCAAGACACCCATTACTTTTTTTTTATTTTCTTCATTACATTGATTATGCAATTTAAGCATTGAGACATCCAACAAGCCTTTACTGAACTTCTTCAAGTTACATTTTTACATGTATGTTGAATATATAGCTATTGAAGTGATGTGATTTCAACAGTTCTAGTTCAAGGCAAATGTCCCTGCTAAACATTGTATGACTATAGCTTATTTCTTTGATTCCTAAAGTCTTCAAGATTTGGGGGGCTTTAAAGTTTTCCAAAATACCGTTTAAAAACATTTATGAATACAAGAATACTACCTTTCTCTGTTTACTAAATAAAGTCTCAGAGAAGCCCTATGCTACACAAATTGGTAAAACTTAGACTAAAACAGGGCTCTTGACTCCTCGTCCATGGGCCTTTTCTTGTCATACTTCTGGCAGTTAACATAGCAAATGATTTAATTTTGATTCCTTAAGGAGATTGGTTGGAGTGGACCACATGGGTCAGATATGGTTTTTAAGTGAGTCTAGCTCACTCAAATCAAGGGAAAGAAAGTTCAGAAATAAATCCTATTGAAACACACAATGAGTCCTAGGAAGAAGTACTTCTGTCCAGGAGCAAATAACAAATGTAAGAGGATAAATCTAAAAAATGTGTCAATTTTAAAGTGATTACTCATCAAAAGCCAAGAAAATTAGAGGTGGCAAAGTACAAATGAAGAATGCTAAGCAAAATAAGTCAGACAGAAAAAGCAGAGAACCATATGATTTCACTGATATGTGGTATATGAACCAAAAACAACAAAAGAACAAGACAAACAAATGAGAAACAAAAACTCATAGACACAGACAACAGTTTAATGGTTACCAGAGGGTAAGCGGGGAGGGAGTGGTAGATGAGGGTAAAGGGGATCAAATATATGGTGATGGAAGGAGAACTGACTCTGGGTGGTGAACACACAATGTGATTTATAAATGATGTAATACAGAATTGTACACCTGAAATCTATGTAACTTTACTAACAATTGTCACCCCAATAAACTTTAATTAAAGAAAAAAAGAATAGTTCAGCATCAGATTAAGGGTAATTTCAAAGCTAGCAGTGACATGCTCACTGTATCTAGTCTATTTTCAATGCGTGCAAACCTGATGTAGTAAAGGTATCCTATGTATTAAATGTAGGGAGTGGAAGAGAGCTAAATTGCACAATGGTTGGCATATGGGTATATGAGAACGGAATTGAGATGGTTTAGTGAAACAGGCAGGCAAAGGGCATAAGGTGACACTTCAAAAAGTTACCATCTTTTCAATGATATCCATACATAAGAAAGGACGCTCAATTGAAAACTTAAAATCCGCCAGTTATCTTGGGTCCTTTGCCTGCCTCTACCATTCAACCATCTATGTTCATTGCAGCACTATTCACAATAGCCAAAATGTGGAAACACTCTTAATATCCACCAATAGATGAATATTTAAAGAAAGAGTAGCAGGTACATGCAATGGAATACTATTCAGCCTTAAAAAAGGAAATTTTGCAACATGCAGCAACATGGATGAACTTTGAACATTTCTAACTGATTGTTATGCTTAGTGAAATAGTCCAGTCACAGAAAGGCAAACATGAATCCACTTATATAAAGTAGTAAAATTCATAAAATCAAAGAGTGCAATGGTGGTTGATAGGGGTTAGGGAGAGAGGAAATGGAGAGTTACCAATGGGCTTAAAGTTTCAGTCAAGCAAGATCTAGAGATCTTTGTGCAACCCTGTACCTAGAACAACGATAAAATACTACACACTTAAAATTTTGTTAAGAGGTTAGATTTCATGTTGTGTTCTTTCCATGATAAAATTTTAAGAAGTAAAAGAAAAAAATACATTAAAATACAATCTAATCAAATTAGTAATAAATAAAATAACATTCTATGGACTAAATGAGGCTTGTCCTGAGAACATGAAAATGAAACCTCAAAAGTGAAAAATCTATTATAAGTCATTATTAGACCAAGCAAGAAGAGTTTAATTGTCATTTTACTAAATGTCAAAATGCTATTTGATTAAGTTCAACATACAGTCATAACAAAGTATGCTTTATTAAAAAAATTCCAATTATTGTATGCCTATGTAAATATATTTTTGCACTTATCTTTGCATCAGCAGAAATTTTAGAACTGCTCATACAAATTATTAATTTATTAATGTTTCATATTTATTTTATTGCCATTTAGGATTGCTTTTCTGTTATTTTTCGGCATTCCTATTGAATACTTAGTTTATACTCTCAGTGCCTCTTCCTTAATTAGAGAATATTTATGGCTATGAATACAGATATATGACAACATTCTGAAAGTATTGCAATATGTTATATAAATATCTGATTATCTTCTATTGTATCTTATATATCTCTTGCCTATATATATATATCACATACAGTATAAATATTTATAACTATATATGCTTATTTATAAATATGTTTCTTTCCTACATAGTCTAATTATACTCCTTAATTCCCATTTACTCAAAGAACTATTTGTGGATGTGTTAACATTTCTAACTGAGTTAACTTTGCTAATATCTAATTTCATAACATTATAGATGGAAAACATAGTGTCATTGTTACATTATAGATTTATCACATCATTTTTTCGTGTTATATGTTTATTTTTTAATGTTTTATTGGCACTTGTAAATGCCATATGCTCACTCTTTGTAAGGTAGAAAGTTTGAAACACATTTATAAAAATATACTTACAAAAATCAGATTAATATTTAATTATGATGAATTCATTTAATTATTAAATGTTTGGGGTTTTTTTTATTTTTTTTTTATTTATTGGGGTGACAGTTGTTAGTAAAATTACATAGATTTCAGGTGTACAATTCTGTATTACATCATCTATAAATCCCATTGTGTGTTCACCACCCAGAGTCAGTTCTCCTTCCATCACCATATATTTGATCCCCCTTAACCTCATCTCCCACCCCCCACCTCCCTTACCCTCTGGTAACCACTAAACTATTGTCTGTATCTATGAGTTTCTGTTTCTCATTTGTTTGTCATGTTCTTTTGTTATTTTTGGTTTATATACCACATATCAGTGAAATCATATGGTTCTCTGCTTTTTCTGTCTGACTTATTTCGCTCAGCATTACACTCTCAAGATCCATCCATGTTGTTACAAATGTTCCTGTATCATCTTTTCTTACCGCCGAATAGTATTCCATTGTGTATGTATACCACAACTTCTTTATCCATTCATCTATCGAAGGACATTTTGGTTGTTTCCATGTCTTGGCCACCATAAACAAAGCTGCAGTGAACATTGGAGCACATGTGTCTTTATGTATAAATGTTTTCAGGTTTTTTGGGTAGATACCCAGGAGAGGGATTGCTGGGTCATATGGTAATTCTATTCGTAATTTTTCGAGGAACCTCCACACTGCCTTCCATAATGGCTGCACCAGTCTGCATTCCCACCAACAGTGTATGAGGGTTCCTTTTTCTCCACAGCCTCTCCAACATTTGTTACTATTTGTCTTGTTGATGATAGCCATTCTGACTGGGGTGAGGTGATATCTCATTGTGGTTTTTATTTGCATTTCTCTGATGATTAGTGATGTTGAGCATTTTTTCATATGTCTGTTTGCCATTTGTATGCCCTCTTTGGAGACATGTCTCTTCAGGTCCTCTGCCCATTTTTCAATTGGGTTGTTTGTTTTTTTTTGTTGTTGAGTTTCATGAGTTCCTTGTATATTTTGGATATTAGCCCCTTATCGGAGGCACTGTTTGCAAAAATCTTCTCCCATTCAGTTGGTTGCCTCTTTATTTTGTCGATGGTTTCTTTTGCTGTGTGGAAGCTTTTGTTTCATATAGTCCCATTGGTTTATTTTAGCTTTTACTTCCATTGCCTTTGGAGTCAAATTCATAAAATGCTCTTTGAACCCAAGCTCCATAAGTTTAGTACCTATGTTTTCTTCTATCCAGTTTATTGTGTCAGGTCTTATGCTTAAGTCTTTGATCCATTTTGAATTAATTTTGGTACATGGTGACAAATAGCAGTCCAGTTTCATTCCTTTGCACGTGGCTATCCAATTCTTCCAGCACCATTTATTGAAGAGGCTGTCTTTCCTCAGAAAAAGAAATACAAAAAACAATTCCTTTTGCAATTGCAGCAAAAGGAATAAAATACCTAGGAATAAACTTAACCAAGGATGTGAAAGACCTGTATGCTGAAAACTATAAGACATTTTTGGAAGAAATTGAAGAAGACACAAAGAAATGGAAAGACATTCCATGCTCATGGATTGGAAGAATCAACATAGTTAAAATGGCCATATTACCCAAAGCAATATACAGATTTAATGCAATCCCCATCAAAATCCCAATGGCATGTTTTAAAGAAATAGAACAAAAAATCATCAGATTTGTTTGAAACCACAAAAGACCCCGAATAGCCAATGCAATCTTAAGAAAAAAGAACTATAATGGGGGTATCACACTTCCTGACTTTAGCTTGTACTACAGGGCTACAATAATCAAAACAGCATGGTATTGGCAGAAAAACAGACACATAGACCAATGGAATAGAATTGAGAACCCAGAAATAAAACCACATAAATATGGACAGATAATTTTTGACAAGAAGCTAAAAACATACAATGGAGGAAATAGTTGTTTGTTTTTTTCAATCTTGGAATGAAGATTGTCTGCAGCTTATCAGATTTTTGTCTACTTGGTCTATCCAAAATAAAGAATGTATGTACTAACCTCCCCAATACCATTGTGAATCCATTAACTGCTTTTTATTTTATTTTATTTTTTATTGGGGAATATTGGGGAACAGTGCCTCCAAGGCCCATCAGCTCCAAGTCGTTGTCCTTCAGTCTAGTTGTGGAGGGTGCAGCTCAGCTCCACATCCAGTTGCTGTTTTCAATCTTTAGTTGCAGGGGGCACTGCCCACCACCCCATGGTGGGAATTTAACCTGCAACCTTATTGTTGAGAGCTCACACTCTATACAACTGAGCCTTCCGACAGCCCCTCCATTACCTGCTTTAAAAAAAAAAAAAACTTTTTCCTTTGAGATAATTGTATATTCTAGTGTTGTAAGAAATAAACAGAGATCCCCATTGCCCTTTATCCAGTTTCTCTAAATGGTAACATCTTGTATGTCTGTAGTACAATATCCTAAACAGGATTTTGAGATCGATACAGTCAAGATAGAGAACATTTCCATCAATAACACAAGGATTCCCACTGGCTGCCTATTTATAGTCATGCCCTCTTCTCTCCCACCGCCACACCCCCCTTACCCATTGATATCCAATAACCTGTTTCCTATTTCTGTGTCTTTCTTATTTTAAAACTGTTATGTAAATGAGATCACACAGTATATAACCTTTTGAATTGCCTTTTCTCAGTCACCATAATTTCTTAGAGATTCATCCAGGTTGTTTTGCGTAGCAATAATTTCTTCCCTTTTTAATGATGAATAGTCGTCCATGATATGCAAGTACCCAGTTTGTGTTTTCTAGCCATTCATCTGGGGATCTGGGTTATTTCCAGTTTTCAGCTATTATAAATAAATCCACTAAAAATGTTTTTGTGTAGCTTTTTGCATAATGTAAGTTTTCATTTTTCTGAAATAAATACCCAGGAGTGCTATTGTAGGGTCATAGGTTGTTGCATGTTTAGCTTTTTTAAAGAAACAAACAAACTGTTTTCCAGAATGCCTATACCTCTTTACATTTCTACTAGCAATGCATGAGTGATTCATTTTCTCCCCATCCTCACCAACATTTGATAATGTCTTTTTTTTTTTAATTTTAGCCATTCAGATAGGCGATATATTTTATTCAGTTGAAGTCAAAAGAAACTATTCACATTGAAATCATAATGTAAATTTGAAATTTGAAGTCATAAGCATAGATAAGATCTATTTCTATTATAGAAAAAGAAGAAAAAAAATAAGTTAGTACTGAATAAGGATACACTCGATTTAGGGAGCTAGAAGAAAAAGAGGAATCTGAAAAAAAAGTGGAAAAATGACACAAACATTGACAATTTGCTATGACGTAAATAGGAAGTTTCATAGATGAACAATCTTTTATTAATTTTATGTAATGCAAACAATTTTTTGACAGTGAAATGTGGTTTTAATTTGTATTTTACTAATAGCGAATGATGTTGAACATCATTTCATGTACTGGTTTTATATTTGTATATACTTGTTGAAGTGTGTGTGCATATCTCTTGCCCTTTTTCTAAACTGGATTTTTTTTTTCGCCTTTGAGCTTTGAGATGTCTATATGTTCTAGAAACTACTTCTTTGTTGAATATGTGGTTTGCAAATATTTTCTCAAAATCTGTATCTCTTTTTTTCATACAGTTAAGCAAACAATTTTAATTCTGATGCAATCCAATTTATGAATTTTTCCTTTTATGGTGCCAGGTCTAAGAACTCTTTGTCTAACCGAGATCCTAAAGACTGTCTCCATTGTCTTTTTGTTTGTTTTATAGTTTTATATTTTACACATAAGTCTGTAATCCATTTTGAGGTTTTGAATAAATTTAGGTTTAGGTTTATGGATTTATTTTTAATCAGTGGATAGCCAATGGCTTCAGCACCATTCATTTCAAAAGCTATCTTTACTTCTTTTAATTGCTTTTGCATTTTTGCCAAAAATCAATTGAGCATATTTGTCTGGGTTATTTCCAGATTTTCTCTTCCACTCCATTGATCTGTATGTCTATTCCTCCACTGATACTGCGTATACTTGATTATCGGAACTATTTAATGTATTGAAATTAAGTAAACATTTCTCTCACTCTATTCTTCTTTTCAAAATTGTTTTAACTATTCTTTGCACTTCTATATATTCTTTGCATATTCTATACATTATAGAATAATCTTGTCTACAAAAAAACTCTTGCTAGCATTTCGATAAGAATTATATTTTATGTATGTCAATTTGGGGGAGAATTAACATCTTTACATTGTTGAGTCTTCCACTCCATGAACACAATATGTGCCTCCATTTATTTAGTTCTCTGATTTCTTTTTTCAATATTGTGTAGTTTTAACATACAGAGACTACACAGGTTTTGTTAGATTTACATCTAAATATTCAAGTTCTATGCATTTTTAATGATATTTAATTTCAGTGTATTCATGTACATTTTTAGTATATAAGAATACAGTTAACTTTTATGTGTTTGTCTTATATCCTGCGACCTTGCTGAATTCACTTTTAGTTCTAGTAGGTTATTTTTAAATTTATTGAGATTTTTCTATACAGGCAATCATGTAATGTGCAAATAGAAAGAATTTTATATCTATTCCAATCTACATACATTTTATTTCCGTTTCTTGTCTTACATTACTAGAACTTCCAGCAATATTTAATAAGAGTGGTGAGAGAGAACGTGTTTGCCATTTTACCAATTTTAAAAGCATTCAGCCTTTTACCATTAAGTATAATGTGAGCTGTAGGTTTTTGTAGATCGTCTTTATTAAGTTGAAGAATTCTCCTCTGTTCCCATTCTATGAGAGTTCATTGATGTCAATTGGGCGTTTTTAAATTATGAATTCAATTTTCTTAATAAATACATGAATATTTATGCTATTTCATAATATTGGGGTGTGGTAGTCTGTGCTTATTTTAAAGATTCCTGAATTTCATGTAGGTTGTCAAATTTATGTGTGCAGGTTTGTCTCTAGTTTTTTCTGTATTATTCTTTTTATTTCTGCAAGGTATGTAGTGATATAACCTGTTTCATTTCTGATATCAGTAATTTATATTTTTCTCATTTCTTTGTCAGACTTGCTAGAGTTTTCATTGATCTTTTCAAAGAAACAGCTTTTATTTTTACTGATATTCTGTATCATTTTCCTGTTATCAATTCCATTAATTTTTGGCTCTTATCTTTATAATTCCCTTCTTTTGTTTGTTTTGGGTTTATTTTGCTCTTCTTTTCCTGAGTTCTTAAGATAAGTGATTAGATTATTAATTTAAGAGTTTTTCTGTCTTCTAATGTATGCACTGGTTGGAGAGATGGTTTTTGGAAGAATAAATTTTAAAAAATATAAATCACCCAGTACAGTTTATCACACAAAGTATTTAAATGTTAGAGTTTGGGTTTGTTTTTGTTTTTTTTTTAAATCTTCTACCAATACTATGTTTTTTCTACCTACCTATATGCTATACAGACGGTCACTTATCTCCTGTTCATAATATCAGTCGCTCTATTTTATCACCTTCTGAGAATCTATGTGTCTGACAGAAATGTGAAACTCAACTTTTTAAACAACAATCTTCACTCCAAATTCATTTTCTTCCTGTATTTTCTATTTAAATTTGTAGGGCAGCTCTCCTTCAAGCAACACAGAATTATAATGTGGGAATTTCACTCTCCCCACCCAGTTTTTTTCCTATAAAGAGTAACCAAAGTTTAGAGATAATATAGTTTACCCCTACCCACCTTTACCTGGCCTTGGTCTTCAGTTTCAGCCCTTGCTTTTTTCTGGTCTTAACTGACATTCTAGACCTTTTGAGTAACATGACGATCCCTCTATGTGCCATGTGATCTTTTTCAGTTCTACACTTTTGCAAACATTGTTTACTTCCCATTTTTTCTATCTGGAAATATTCAGGTCACACTTTTGGATTCAGTTCAAGTGTCTCCTTTTTTGCCTAAAAGAATCTGATTTCCTGTCTGCCCAGTCTGTGGCACAGAAGCTTCAGGAAGAGTCTACCATTTTATTTCTTACTGCTGTTTACCTTTTACGTTCAAGTATTATGTCATTTATCATTCTAGATTATAATTATTTGTATACATTTCATTCTCCCATACTGCGATGTTTTAAAGACAGATTATGTCTTTCCTATTTTTATATCCTCCATCTTACATAGCATGAGAAAAATAGTAAGTGCTTAATAAAAGTAAGTTTAATGAAAACTTAAAATAATCAAGTTGTTTTTTATTTATCTTAATAATAACCACAGAGCTAGACATTTTGAAAACTATCTTAGTGATCTGACTTGTTACAAATTTAATCTATGTATAATTTTGTCATTTTCAGCACAGAGGTTAAGTATTAATTTTTTTTAAAAAAATTATTTATTCTGATGATATACAATGCAGATTTATAGAGATTTTAGTGCATTGACAAATGTGTTAAGTGAGCTTTCAAAGTTTATCAGATTCATTCCAACCTCCTTCAGATTAGTACCTTCCTCTTGTTTCTCTATTCAGTATCTAGTTCATGCCAAAGCCCTTTGTATAGGTAATACAATGATAGTCTAGAGACTATTGTGTCCACCTCGAGTTTCTCTCACATCAGTCCCTTTCTGTATTCAAAGCCAAATGAACTAAAACTGGCATGGGAAACTCAATACTGCCACAATTTTGTTCAAAAATTTAGTAGCATGCTTCTCCTAAATTAAATACAAATTCTCAAATCCTTATTTCCAATTTCAAAAATAACAATAGTGTGAAAATAGAAAGCAATTTTTGTATGAGACAAACCCATTTTGGAAGTAATGCCTGACCGAAATCGGTTAAGAGTCTTTGGTCATATTTGTTGCTCTTAGCATGAATGTTAGTCTGTTTCTCTGTGTATGTAGTAATATGTTTGTTTATAATGCGCTGCCTCTGAGCCCACTGGTGTATCATACATTTTTGCATCATGTTAATAACAAACAAACAAACAAAAAACTAGAACAAAGACAGTAGGAAAGAAAGGGAAAAAAGAAAAGAAGAAAGAAAAGGAAGATATCCAAGGGCTTTGAATAAAATATTGTGAGCCTACACTACCTCTACTGTCTACATTCAAGACCACTCACTTTCTGCCCTTTCTCCAATCCATCATACCATGTTTATTCCTCTCAGAGTTTTTTTGGCTTTGATTCATTAATTAAAAAAAAAAAAAAAAGGTGTTCCTAGCTTCTAGGCCATACAAAAACAGATGATGGATCAAATTTGGCCAAATTAGGCCATAATTTGCTGACCCCTGGTTTTGACATTCATTAAATTTGAAGGTTTAAGAGATATGAGCTAATTTAATTGTTGAAATAGGACTTTTTTTTTTTTTTTTTTTTTGCTGTCTTGTTTAAAATGACCGTAGAAAAAAATGTTAATTTATGAAAAACAGGAGACATTTGTTGGCATGTGGAGTTGTGTGGCTAAAGAAACAGAATGACCAAGATAAATTTGGTTTAATTTGTGAAAAAAAGATTTGTGGGTACACTCATTAAGAAAGTATTCTTTATAGTTAATTTGGAGTATAGAGTATTTGTAAAGTTCTTTGGATGAAATAAAAAGATGCAGACCCATTTCTCTCAATTTGAATCATCACCAAATCCTGTTGCACTTACTGGACTTGTTATGTAAAAGTTTTCTCCCAAGATTTCCCACGGCCCCCCAAATTAGCTGAAATGCTTTCAGAGATATCTCCATTGACAACATACTCTCGTTTTCCTTTGTACTATTTCCATTTTCTTCTCTTCCAGGCCTTTTCCCCCCTATATTTTAACTCTTCATTTGAGACAGAATTTTTTCACTTAGTCTATACCCACTTTCTTTCTCTTCAGCAATTATTGTCTGTCAAGAAACAACTGCCTTTTAGAATTCCTACTTTGAAAAAGCATTGTGTTTGAGAACATCTTGATAGTTCACTTTATTTTCTATCTTCATTAACTAAGTCAAACAAATAAACAAAATCTAAGAAGCATTTACTAGAGTTCCAAATTAAATGTTGGAGGTTATCTAAAATAATGTGATAATTATAGTCTTCTTCTGTGTTATTTTTGTTTGTTTGTTTTTCCTTTTGTTTGTTTTCTTATACCTATCAGAAATGTAGCAAAAAGGAGGTTAAATTTGTTAGCTGTTGTTGTTTAAGACACTGCTAATGGCTGGTCGGCTGGCATGCACATTGAAAGACTGTAGCTCAGAGGCAGGGAAAGTTCCCAGCACTGAATGTCTCAGTCCTTCAAGGTGATGACTTTACTACATACAAGATTAGAAAGTCAGTACTGAAGTTACTCTATCTGATCTACTCATCAAGAGTCATCAGAAATGACAAATTATTGTATTATATTTTCAAGAAAAATATAAATAAATTTAAAGTAGCCCTCCGGTCTGTACTAACCCAGCTATACAAATATTCAGCAACATTCAGTGCAGTGTTCTTCATTATTTTTACACGCCCCCTTCTGGACTTTGAGTATATGTAAAATCTAATTCTAAAAAAGAAATCAGGTTGGAGAACTCTTGGAAAGCACAGATTAGTTTGTTATAATAGTACGAAAAAGGTTCCTTGTTAATTATACAGACTAGCATAGAGATCAGATTAAAAGAATCACTCATTGACAAATGGTCATTTCAAATGTAGTTTTAAAAGTAGGAATAGTGAAAGAAACATCAGTGCCTTTAGAAAAAAAATGTTTAAAAATGAAATTAAAACAAAAAAATCTCATCATTCTCAAAAGCAAAATTAAAATTACTATGTGAAGGAAGGTCAGAGAAGTATCTTATATTTGAAGAAGTTGAGCTAATTAAATTCTCTAGATATCTTTTTACTGTTACTGATGAGAAATTATAGTGTAGTTTGCTATTTGACCTTTCTCTTCTTTTCAGTGCTGGCAGCAAAAATAACGTAAATTTTCTGGTAGAAAGTCATTCTATTTAAAACATTAGCACACTTTTAATGTTTATTACATACTGATGTGTTCTATTCATTATTAAAACAAGCTGTGACCTCTAAAATTGAATATTAAACATACTGGTGGCAAGATTTTTAAAAAGTAAAATTTCAAAATGCCACTAAAGATTATATAATACTCAAAGATAAAACATGTATAGTACAGTGACAAATAATGTTTTTGGTAGAGAGATCATCTCGTCTGCAGTTATGTGTTCATCAGTGTGTTATGGTTTATAGAATGGAATACTGCTAAGTCTCCTGGCAATGTAGACAATTCAATAGAAACACACATAAATCAAACTTACTTTCCTCATGTTTTGTGAAACATTTTATATAAGGCATATATTTCTCACAGTAATAATAATAATAATACAATGATAAATGATACCTATGTGTCATATAATAAGGTGATAAACCTCTTGATGAAAAAGAGGCAGAAGTCAAATGGTCAATTTTGACACTTCACCACACCTGTCCTAATGAGGTAGCTGGGTTGATTATTAGTCAAAAGGTAAAGATTTTATCAAAACAATAAGGGTTTATGTGGTGGAGAAAGAGTTGTTTGTCTTATACTTCAGCTAAGGATGATTGGTTTTCCCATCAAAAAAGGGAGCTTCTCAACGGGAGGAGTCAGAATTTATATCATTACCCTAATACAAAAAATAGATAGAATCATTACAAGAAAGGAACACTATCGACTAAATCTCTAAAGATGCAAAAATCCTCAACTAAATATTAGCTAATTGAATCCAGCAATGCATAAAAAGAACTATGCACTAGAGCCAAATGGAATTTATTCTAGGTATGAAAGACTGGTTCAACGTTAGAAATTCAGTTAATATAATTCTGTATGTCAACAGACTAAAGAAGAGATGTTATATAATCTTATCAATAGATGCAGAGAAAATATCTGACACCAATACCTATTAACTATTTTTTTAAGAAAACCTCAACAAACTAAGAATAAAGGGCACCTTCAATTTGATAAAGAACACCCATAAAAAAACTATAGCTATCATCATATTTAATGGTGAGAAACTGTACACTTCTGTCCTATGATTATGAACAAGTATCATAGTTTGTCCATTTCTTAAAAAATTAACCTCATTTTACCATATGATGCTGCAATAGAATTCCTTTTACCCAACTTATTTGAAAACTAACTTCCACGCTCACAAAAATGGCATGTGGATATTGGCAGCAGTTTTAATCACAGTCACCAAAAACTGCAAGCAACCAACATGTTCTTCAATAGGTGAATGGACAAACAATCTGTGATACATACAAGCATCTGTGATACAAATAATGTGATACAACCATCTTTTTGGAAAACTATCTGTGATACAACCATACAATGAAATGTTATTCAGAGATATAATAAATAATCTATCAATCCATGAAAAGACCTAAGGAAAAACCTTAAATGCACAGTGCTAAGAAAATGAATTCAGTAAGAAAATGAGACATATTGTTTGATTCCAACGATATGACATTCTAGAAAAGACATAACTACAGGGACATTAAAAAATCAGTGGTTACCAGACGTTCTGGAGGAGGAGGAGAGGGTTGCATAGATGGACACAGTGTTATTGCTTGCTTGTGTCTTTGTTATGGCAGCAAAACTATTAGGTATGACCCTGTAATGGACACATGACATTATGCATATTTCAAAACCCATAGAATTTAACAGCACAAAAGTAAAACTTAATGTATGCAAATAAAAAATTATTTAATAAGCTGGGATAACTTAAGGAAGGACCACAAACTTGAACAAGAGGATCTAATTTTCTTACAAATATTAATATATTAAATAAAAATCATTAGATGTAGGTAGAGGAGAGCAGAAGATGTTGACCTAAGTAACTCTAGAAATGAGTACACTCTATAGAGGCAAAACAAACAAGACATTTCACTGTGCTCTGGTTGATGAAGTTGTTTTTAATCTGATGCAGCTGTACATGCAAACTGGAAGTGAACAATTAAGTAAATGGATACTAAATAGTAGTATTCAGGTTTCTTAATGTAGTAGTGGGAATTTACAGTAAAGCAAGAGAAGTATGTAAAACGATCCATGTGGTAATATATTAGAATTGGAGAAATAGTATGAACTCATGTTTAACTCAATATGCATAGAAAAGGTTACATATAGCAATATCTATAGATATGTGTGTGTGTATATATGTATATATTTATATACGTGTATATATATGTGTGTATATGTGTGTGTGTATATATATACATATATATGTGTATATATATATATATATATATATATATACACATACTCACATAAATTTATTTCCTTTATTAGCTAAGAGGTCCTTGAAACAATGTCACTCCAGTAGCAAGAAGCACACTTATCCCCCAGATCTTAATTTCTAATACCATTCTCAGTGAAAGACTCCAGTCTTTGGAGGAATAACTGATTGTAGGACTTGGGCCGAAAACGTACAAGATCAGCCTGGGGCATCATGTAATAACAGGAAGAGAGGCAGTGCTAATACTACAACAAAATTCACCTCTACGTTGATGTGCGAATGTCAAAGGGACACAGGAACCAACTAAAAGATCTCTCAATCGCCAAAGTTGGAAGAATTTTAATAACCAAATAAAGTAGTAGTACCCTGAAACCCTATGTAGGAAAGAAACATCCATGAGTTCATACGTAGATATATAAATAAATTATTGAATAAATAAATAAATGGTATAGAAGAGACAGATCTCCCTTGGAGAAAAATCCAAATAAATTGCATAAGTACTCTTATCCTCAAGGAACAAATCCCCCCTTCTTAAAAGTGTGACTTTCTTCCAAAAATTTCAATTTGGAAATTAGAGGGGGTGAAGAAAAAATAATCTTATCATGGAGAAACTTGACAAACACTACCTCCACCAGGTGATAAAGATAATTATTCACATTTGATAAATTATGTTGCTAATACATACCCTTGCTATGATGTGTTGAAAATGATAATTACCTCTGTTATCCCCCACCCCAACTAATACACCAGTCTAATAATCAGAACTATCAAACAAATTCTAATTGAGAGTCATTCTACAAAAAACAGTTGACTAATACTCTTCAAAACTCTCATGATCATCAAAAATAAGGGAAGTCTGACAAACTGTCACAGCCAAGGGAAGCTAAGGATACATGAAACCCGAATATAATGTGATATCTTGGATGCAGTCTTGGAATATGAATAGACATTAGGTAAAAATTAGGGAAATCTGAATAAACTATGGACTTTAGTTAATAATAATAAATCAACATTGGTTCATTGATTTTGGCAAATTGACCATACTAATTTACAATGTTAATAATATTGGGCTCTATGGGAACTCTCTATGCTATCTTCTCAATTTTTCTCTGAATCTGAAACTGTTCTAGAAAATAGAGTCTAAAAAAAAATAAAAATGTACTCACAAGTGAACATAATACAAATTGTGGTCTTTAAAAGTGTTTTGGTCTTGATAAAATTTACAAAATACTTTCATATGGCGAATAACTTTTTGTCTATTGAAAGGAAACAGGGATATTTGATGACATATCTGGATTAAACAGCCCAACAAACATTTTTTTAAACTATCAAAAGGAAAATATTTGTCATGCTGCAACAGTTAGGGACAATGTAAAAACTAAGCTTGTTTTTATACAATTTTACACAGCTGTCTCTAAGCTAGTGTTCTGGGCAAGTTTCAGAACTTCTCAAATTGTTTATAAATGGAACAAACAAAGCTGCCCCAGTCCATTCACAATTGATTTCTCAGTCTCTTTTCAGTACTCAAGTACTGAGGCTCTTTCACAAATGAAGCGTGTCTTCCATACCCTGTAAAAAGTGACGTCAGCTGCAGAGGTGGATGTCTAAACATTAGGATTCCAAAGTGTCTGGTAAATTCATCTTGGACATTCAAACATTAAGTCAACACTGTTTCTAGACAATATGGAGAAATGAGAATTCAGTTCAGTTAAAAAGATACATGCAAAAAGTGACTTTTTTCCTCTGTTATTATCTAGTCTTCACTTTACTTTGTGAAGGTTGGCCCTAATACTTATTTAGGAATCAATAGACCTAACTATAAGAGGACAATCTGATTTTTGAATAGTTCCTTCTATTTTCAAATTTGATATGGACTGAAGCCTTGTCACATTGTGATTAGAATTTACCTGCCCCATACCTCCTCCACCTTATTTCACTAGATCATCATCTATGCGAGAAATTGTATGTGTGATTGCATTCTTTCCAGCAAATGTCGATTTGAATTGTAGGACACCACATAAAGAATGACGGTTATGGATCTGAAGGAGGGCTGAAAGGTGTTCTGTTCTCTTAGGAAAAGAATAAGCCACTTCCCCATCATTAAATTTTAAGTTCCCTATGGAACCATGGAATTATATTTATTACTCACTAGAGAAGGGGAAAAAGTCCACAGCCAAACCTTGATCAGTCATAAAATGATTAACTTGTTTCTACTTTATCTATGCCCTTTGCTTCGCTCCATCCTCCAGCAGTCCAAATTTGTGTAAGAATGCTGCTGATATTGCAGTTACCTTAAAACTCACTCAAGTATAAAATGTACACGTAACTAAATTTTATATATTGATATATCTACGTATTTGTGTAGTATATGCAAATGCTATTATACAATTATATATAATAAAAACAATATATGACATATAATGTACTATGTAACTATATATTAAATATTACTGTTTATTATAAATAAAACATAAAATATATATATTGAAATATTTATATATATCTAAATATGTATCTCAATATGTATGTATCTAAATATGTATCAATATATATTTTAGATATAAATATATAAGATTCCAGCATTTACTCTCTCTTAATAAATTTTTATTTTATTTATATAGTATCACCTTATATTTCTTGAAATTAATATTTGTATTAGGAGTATAATTCATGTTTGTAATGTTTAATAGCATGTAGGTATTAAGCCAATAAAAATAAAAATGACTAATAGTCACAAAGATCTACTCAAAAGTATAAAAATATAATACAATTTCAATTTAAAATTAGTATAAGCATATATTTCCCCATGGGGATATAAGGGAACTGTTCAGGAATAATTCTGTCCAATTTTTGGCTCCACTATTATATAGCCTTGGACAGACTACATAAATACTATTAGCTCTAATCCTCCTCAATAAAATAAAGGTAATAATGTATACAGTCTTTAAAATTGTTGAGGCTTAATATAATAAGGCATCAATATGCTCAACGGGAGAATGATAAGGAATCCCATCAAAGCATGTTAAAAGTCAAGGTTGTGAATAAATTAGTTTGTAGCCGATTACTAACAATTGAAAAAGATGTCAGTTTTTGCAAAAGCCTAGTGCTACAAAGGCCTAATAACACTGTGAAGGCTTTCTGTAAAAATAAAATTTTAGTTAGCAGAAAATATTATTTTCTAACTTCTCTAATATTCTGTTAATTATATTTCCCCCATAGATTGAGTTTTTATGAATATTATATATATATATATATATATATATATTATTCATTACAATATATATATTTTTTAATATGTTCATATACATACATAGAGACTTTCTGGTTTTGCTTGTCATTCCTCTTATTTCTCTGTTGATTCAACCATTTGTTTTATAATGGTCTTATTTCCTGCATTACTCTAATAGGGAGCTATTTCAACTTATATAAATTTTTTAATAACTTCAAATACTGAAAGCTTTGTGCTGATTGTATTCACAATATAGTAAGTCATAAAATTTCAAAGGAAGAAATGCTCATGAACAAGTTAGCAACAAAATATTTTTCTATATACATTTTGTATTTCTAGATGCCATGAGATTGAAAAAGAGTCAGAGCTGAATGATTCTGACAATGGAATTGAAATTGAGTGCTTATCCATTTCTTATGAATTATAAATTATTTTCCTTTTAGAGTTAAGTTTAAATATGACTTCATTGATGCAGTACACTGCAAATAATCAACAAATTTCTAAAGAATTTGCAAGCAAAAAGTATTTTTGCTTTCTTTTGTAATTGTCATTTTAATTATTCTAGAAAGTCAAAGGCTAAATCTATTTTTAATTTATTTAACTTAAATTTTTACTTTTATTTGAAATATTTTCAAACTTACTGATAAGGTGCAATCATAGGACAAGTATTCTTATGTATCTCTCACAAAGAGGACTCACTGAAATTTTACCAACTGTGCAATTACGCATTTTACAGCAAAAGAATCCAATCCTCTATCATTTTACTCAGCTGTGATTTTTTTCTTCAGTATCCTTCACTTTGGAATAATTCTTCTGACCTTTCTTGATCTTCGTTAATTTTTGAAAATACAGCCCAATTAATTTGTAGAATTTCTCTCAATTTGGATTAGCCTGATGTTTCCTCAAATATTGTTTTAGGTTATGCGTTTTCTGGTAGAAATATCAATCATGATGCCATATCCTTACTCCTGTGAGGCAGTGAATGATATCAACTTGTCCATCAAAGTTATTTTAACTCTGATCACTTGAATAATAAGGGTGCCAACTCTTCTCCAGTGTGAATTAACTCTTTCACCTTTGTAATTTTTAAGTATTTTGAAGGACCTGATTTGAGACTATGTGAATATTGCAGTACTTATCAAAACCATGCGTGCTAGCTTTATAGTCCTTTGATGGTTGTTATTTGAATTAATTATTAATATGACGGTTGCCACATTTTCTAATTACAATTAATAGATGATGAATAGGTGATTTTAATTATATTATCCTTTCAAAATTCATTAGTTGACATACTATTTTAAGGAAGGTGTTCCTCTTCACATTTATTTATGAATTTGTTCTAGATTTTAATCTTTACCTATTCATGACTCCTGTTTCAAAGAATAAGAAATGTAGCCTTACTGCTCCAGCTACATGAGTATTACTGGCCATTAGCTCTGTCCTCTTGAAAATGTCCCTCCACTGTAGATTGCTGCCTTGCCCCCAACCGTGCCTCCTTCTGGAGGAAGCCTGTATCCAAGGACTGGTTCATGTAGGAGTATCAAAGTCCTGTCAGTCTCCTTGCCACATCTAAATGACCCATCTGACCTTCAGAGTTTCACTTGCTTCAGGCTGCTGTTTGTTGTGTCTGCATCAGAGTCCAAATTCTCCCTCTCACCAAAGCTATTTCCACAGGTGTTGATACCGAGAATACACTCTCATAAATTTCCCACAGGATAATCTCTGATTGGGTGTGCGCTTCCTGGGTTTCCAATCTACCACAGAGTATGTTTGCATTTCGTTAATTAATCATTACATCTTATGATATTAAGGAAATATAGAAGTAAATTTATAATAAATGCCAATATAAGCAAAGCTATAAATCTAAAATACCAGAATTTAGTAAAATTACTTCTGGAATCCGTATACCTACACACTTATAGTAAATTAATTAACTCCAATCTAACTTTTTCTAATGAAATTGACAATTATTTCATTCATGAGTTGGGAAAAAACATCTGTAGATAGGATGTATATTACCATGCACAAAGGAATACAAATGCTTTCTGAAAGACTGGAAAGGAAGACAGTGGACATTTTTCATATTATCTTTTGATGTATAGGTTAATGTTTAATGTTATTGCTCTGGAATCAGACTTCCTGTGTCTGATAAGACTCTGGGCATAAGTGTGTGACCTTAGGAAGTTACTGAGCCATTCTTAGCTTCAGTTTCCTTCAGCAGAAAACCGTGACTATCTGTTATGATTACATAACAGATTAAATAAAAATAATACATGCAAAATGCTTGAAAGAGTATGTGATAAATGGTCAATACCTGCCATCTATTATTACTGTTTGAAGCAAACCTCTTATCAGGTACAGGCATCATGCCCCACAGGTTCTCCTGTTACTAGCATTCTAGAGACAGCAGTGATGTGATGCAAATAGCACTGCGCTTGGAATCTGGAGAATGTGTTGAAGATTTTGTTTTTCACATACTATGTGATATTGACTAACTTTTTCTCCAATTCACTATTCTCATAGTAGGAAATTTTACATAAGCAGAATCCTATTGTAAGGATCCCATGGATTGGTGCATGGGAGAGCCTGTAATATTTGTCACAGTAGACAATCAGTTTGTAGGAGGAAAAGAGTTGGGGGAGATTTAGCATGGTCTTGATATTTGTCTCACAAAGATATTGGTGAATCGTTCAGGTAGCGATAGTTATTACGTGCATGCCTTGGTTCTCATCTGTCCTTTACACAAACTAATCTCTTCCGCATTCTCTTCTGACCTGATTTCATTACTCACACTAGCAGTTCTCAAGCTCAACATTGTTTGTGTTTTGCCAGTTGAATTGTCATGAAGTTGTAATCTCTTTGTCAGGAATTATTCTAAACATAATGATTAAAGTGAACAATTTTCCAAAAAATATGTTTCAAACCCTCAGGATATTACTAATTCTATGAGCAGCTTCAGAAATCTGTGGCCAGCTAAAGGTGCCATCTCCTCCAAGATGAACTGCTGATGACTTCCACCAAATTCCCAGCTGCAAAATACGTACAAATAAAATTTAATCTCTTTCATATCTGAAGTGAGAATTTTATAATCCTCAGTGGCTTTCGGCTGGCAACGAAAAACTCTCTACTTGTATGTTCAGGAAAATGTATCTTGAAATATTAATCATCCTGCCTGTTTTTTTTCATTCTCATCTCATAGTCATTTAGCATCATCAACAGCCTGGAGAAGAATTAGTATTATTAGCACAAGCATGAAAAATAATATCACAAAAAGTGAGCTAACAAGAGTCTTTTATATTTCACAAATATGCTTCTTAGAATCAAAAGGGGGATGCTTGGAGAGTGCTGGGTATAGAGGCTGACAATGGATTAAAAAGAGAATTGGGAGTAAGGCCACCTGTATCTGCTCCTTGGTGAGATGAAGTAAAGGTCACCTAGAAGGGTCGAGGGAAGAGAACTATGTCCTGAAAGGGTTCTAGAGGACATGGAATTAAAGTGCTGGCCCTGGATGAGTCCTGGAGACAGGAGTGGGGTCAGAATGAAGAACTGCTGAGCACTTCCTCTGCCCATCCAGGACAGGGAAGTCCGATGGATGCAGACCGAAGTGTGCGACCATCTCTCACCGTCCACTGTTGAGGGATCTCAAGGCCCCATTGGTGTTGCCTTTTGTTGTCCACTCAGAGCCTCCCCTGCTGTCCCTAAATTGTTCATCGAAAAGAGAACTTGTCTTTTGTACAACATTCTCCTGATCCCCTTCTAACTACCTTACATGGACCACCCACATCTTTCCCTTGATTATCCTTTCTCTGGTTAGGACAAAAGATCCAGAAACAAGATAGCGTTCTTGTCACCCTAGTGGTCCAAGTTGGGGATGAAGGGAAGACCAGTACTTGCCCTTGAATAGGATAGTGGGGCCATCCATTCAGGTTTCAAGTGTGTCTGTAAGATATTCTATCTCATTACTCCAACCTTGACCTCAAAAAGTATAATTATTGTAGTGAAAGTAAAAAAATCACTCATACACCGCTGTTCCAGAGTCTTGCTATGCAAAATTATCTTCTATGTACTTATATGTAAGAGATTAGATGGAGACAGAGATAAAGAAAATACATGTATTTCTAGATGTATTCCCATAACTATGGCATACATCAGAAAATTGCTAGTTAACACATAATAGATGTGATCTTAGCTAATTCCTTATTTTAAATTCCGTTAGCTAATGCCTTATTTTAAAATCATTAAGGTTGTGAGAAGAAGGAAGGGAGGACATCATAAACTGCAAGATCATTTCCAATTTTAAATCTCCATCAATGATTCGGATACAGCCTTTTTATGGGAACTTACAAGGTTTTATCATAGGTTTAAGAAAACAAGCAGTAATCTGCTTTATTTTAAGGAATCTTAGAATGATGAAATTTGAATAGCAGTATGAAAATACGGAAAACGATAGGAGCCATTTGTCTTTAATAACTTGATACAGAAACATTGCTTATGGAAACAACACATTGCAATATTGGGGATCATAGCTGCTTTAAATGAACTGCATGAAGTATATCCTGTGCAATAAATCTTGATTGAGTCAGAGAATTACAGAGGAATATTTAGTCTCCCCATATGTCCTGAACTGTTCATTTCCTGTTACTTTGCTGGAAGCAGAAGCCAAAGACTTCCAGTTTTCTGACTTTATTATTATGCATCTGCTGGTTATTGCTATTTAAGCTGACTTGGTTCTTGATGACCACAAGGTGACTTACTATAGTTGTTTTCCCAAAAGACATTAGCAGCAACACATGTTTTTAAATGCGTTCAGTGTTGCTTTGAGACTTTTCCAATAACTTGGGAGCAATCAAATGTAGACTACATGCATGTAGTCATAAGTTAATGTAAACTTCTTTAGAGAAAAGGACAGAGTTGGTTTCAATCTATAAATTGCTTTCAGTTTTTTATTAACGTTATACTTCTACATTGCATTTGGATTTAGATACAATTTAGCTCATTCCATATACCTTTCAGAGCATGTCACTTAAGTGTTTATATCAAGCATGCAACATATCAAAGCATTCTCCAGAAAACTTTCAATAGACTATGCACATATTACCTAGATTACTTCCTTATCTGGATTTGCTAAAGCAAATACCTACTTACAAATATGTAATAACTGGAGCCCAATTCCATAGTCAGAGAAGTCACTTTCACTGCATCTACTGGTCAATTCTATTTTAGTATATGATGTTTAATTTGATTAAAAGAAACAGAATAATTGGAGATTTTTCAGCATGGTGAATTCATTCAGAATTCAGTTAAGAATTTTGTCCTTTTACTTATACTCAAAATTTTAAATGCACTTTCTTTTGTACGCATATGTAATTTTTGCAGCTATAATACGATCAGTGTTTCCATTAATTGCCAGCTGTGCATCAGTATTTGCTCAGCACTCTGTTGGTCCAGATTTCTTTTCAGAACACATTATCCCCTTAAGCCTCTTTAAAAGTTAGGGATTTATTTGAGCGTACCAGAAATAGATTCTCGGTTGTGTTCATTAACGACTACCAAGCCACGAAAGAAGCTACTGCCTTTTCTACAGTTGAGAACTAGACAGGGAACAACTGGGAAGCTGTTCCTTCAGCTGCCAGGTGCAGAAACACAAGGCCACTGCCACAATCAGGAATTCCATACAAGGTGAAAATCTCCATGACTAGCTGTTGTGTCACCAGCTCCAGATCATGCACACCTTTGCCTACCTTTGTCACCGGCTCCAGCTCTACCTCTTGGTACACACAAAGTCAGTGACTTTATTCTGCACATCGGCTAATACTGCCGCAGAACAATCCAGCATCTCAGTACAGTGGATAGTCTAAATTTCACCGGCGGAAGAAGTATGATCTCTGCCTCACTTCTGCTTGCCAAATATTAAGCAAGGGCATCTGGGTTAGCCAAATATGCATCATATCCAGAATTTTCAGAGTGACTGAGAAATACAGTTTTAACTTTGCAGCCTTTGCAAGACAACACATATTAGAAGGAAGTAGAGAGCCCATATCCTGTATCAACCACAGGTATTTAAGTATGTTGTCTTGTATCCATATAAAAAACACTACGAGTCAAACTACCCCGTTTTGTCCACAAGGAAACTAAAACTCAAGGAGTGTTAATAATTTCCATGCAACCAAGCCCTTGTGATTTCCACTACACTTTTTAATTTTACCTCCACCTGACTTCCCCTTTTTTTAAAATGACTGAAATTTTTCCTTTGCTCATCTCAAACAGGTAACTTTTGCTAAACTCTGCACGTATTAACTGAGGTTCTTCCTTATCCAAACTTACTGAACAGAATATAATTAGAACTCCATTTTCCAATTTTAAAAATTCTCTTTATCTCTTTATTTAACCTCTTTAAAAGACAATGGTATATTTGTTAAAATATGATAGATTAGTGAATTATATGTCAGTTATTATAAAGTTAGACAAGTTAAATATTCTATACTTACATTTATGAAACACTGAAAAATCATTGGTTTTACTTTATTTTGAAATCCTATATTTCTGTCCTATAGAAATAGGATACAAAATAAACAAAATCTTTATAGTGGTAAAATTGAAGAAAGGAATATCTGTGAACTTCAAAAGACTAAAGTTCCACAAGAAGACAGGAAAGAACTATGATGGTAATTTATATTATATTATAATTTCATAGATAGTTTCATAGATATTATAATTTCATCAAATTCATTCTGGAAGAGATAATGTTGTGTCCTCTTTCCTTTAAGTAAAAGTTAACGAAAGAAAAAAAAAATATTTTGCTTGCTTATATGACATCATCCTTTCTTCCTGATATTTATCTTTAATCAGATGAAAGTATCGAGGAGAAGATTCATTCAATAAGTCTTATAGGTATCATAACCTCCACTGTCCTTCCAAATCTCTCCCCAGATTAGTCAAGAGGAAAGACAGCCAAAATTAAGTACGATTATGACCCTGTTAGCATTTAAATCTCCTAATGCCTCTTCTTCCTTTTGTATTAGTTCACTACTTTTATCTAGATTAGTCCCATTCCTGCTTTAAAATGAATGTTATGAGTATGGCATGGTCATTTTTTAAATTGGATTTTCAAAGCTAGAAGGGTAAGCAGAGCTACCTTATTTATTTTGATCTTAATGTGGATTAAGTAGATTATATGGATTAAGAAAAAAATAAGGAAAAGAAAAACTGAAAAGTACGTATGATGGAATAACAATATAGAAATATAGAAATATATAGTAATAGTTCCATGTATTAATATATGGTAATATTTTCATTAACTAATTGTTCGGCATTAAGTATTTTCTTTTACTGGAAGTAATAGCACAGACCATAACATACTGAGACATCTCAATATGGCACTTTATAAACTTTGCTATCAGAAAGATTGTCTTAAATATTCATAGGTCATTTAAACCATATATGATTCTCTATCTTTTCTTCTTTCAGTCTCTGTAAAAAACTGGTATCTGTTCACTCTCCCTTATGTAACATCTCAAGTATTAATAAGTAAATATAACATTGAGGAAACTCTAAACCAGCAAGTATAAAATAATCATAATTTTAATAGAAGCCATGTGCTGTTTGATGAACCAATATTGAACAAGATCTCAGTGGTAGATCTTTGATATCTTTTGATCACTCATGTTTAATTTCACCCCCTCCAAACACCAAGCATATTTCCTTTGGTGTAATACTCTCGTCCATTTATGTGGCATGATAAATCCTTCTATTATGGATGTCAAAGGGCCAAATAGATGCTTTCTTTCACTTGGGACAGAGCCAAAGGTAGATCCCGTGATGATTCTCAGCAAACTGTGTGCTCTCTTTTGGGTCTTTGAATTTTGAGCAATTGACACCCAAAATAATGTTTGGATTTGTTTCTTTTCATAAGCATGGAGCTCTAGCAAGAATTTTTCTGTTGTGAAACCATTCGGTATTCCATAATTCTCTTCACTTAGGCCTTGTTTCTGCTGATTTCTAAATCTGTTTTTACGGTCTTTTAAAAATTTTTTTTTTTTTTAAACTTCTGGTAATTTCCTCCTCCCCCTAACCCCCTGCTGCTGCCCTGCCACAAGAAGTTAGACAGAGTCAGCTTAAACTTGCAACCAAAGAATCAGAACTGTGTGTGAGGGAATGGAATATTAGCAGCAGATTCTCAAGGACTATGCAGTATTTGGAATTATCTGTTCAACAATGGGTGAAAGAAAGTGTGTTTCATTCCTTTTCTTTCTTCTTTTTTTCTTTTATTAGTTTCAGGTGTACAAAGCAACCTAATAGTTAGGTATTTACACCCTTCACAAAGTGATAGCCCCTACAATGTACTCCCCATCTGACATCGTATGTAACTGTTACAGTACCATTGACTATATTCCCTATGTTGTACTTCACATCCTGTGCGGGGGGGGGGAGAATATATATATTATATATTATATATAAAATATATATATTATATATAAAATATATATTATATATAAAATATATATAATATATATAAAATATATAATATATATATGGAGAGAGAGAGTCATTAAACTGAGTGATTATATATAATGACATATATATATATATATATATATATATATATATATATATATAATATACAATCTATGAAGTGATCCCACTGATAAACCCAGTCCTCATCTGGCACCCTACATTATCTTTACAATATTATAGATTATATTCCCCATACTGTATTTCACATCCCTGTGACTATATTGTGACTACCAATTTGTACTTTCTAATCCCTTCACCTTCTCCCCCATCCCCACCCCCTCCCATCTAGCAAGCATCAGTATTTTCTCTAAATCTTTGAGTTTATTTCTGTTTTGTTTGCTCATTTGTTATTTTCTTTAGATTTCACATATACGTGAGATCATATGGCATTTGTCTTTCTCAGTCTGACTTATTTCACTTACGATAATATTCTCTAGGCCCATCCATGTTGTTGCATTTGGTAAGATTTCATCCTTTTTTTATGGATGAGTAATACTTCATTGTATAAATATACCATAGTTTCTTTATCCAATAGTCTATTGATGAGCATTTCAATTGTTTCCATATCTTGGCTATTGTGAACAGTGTTGCAATAACCATAGGGGTGTATATATTTTTTCAAATTAGTGTTTTCCTTTTCTAGAATAGAAAGTAATAGGATAAAGTACAGTGGTGAAATAATTATTATTTATTGGAGCTGCAAGTTTCTGCCACCATGGAAAGTTGTAAAGAATACCAGGTCTCAGAGGACCACAAGACGAGGTACCGATTGATAGTAGATGAGGGTAAAGAACTTGAAGCAGAGATAGACAAGTCCCTAAGAACACAGACAGACAGTCAGATCATATTTATGAATATGCTAAAAGGTCTCTTAAGTCTTGTAGTATAGAACTAGGATTGATGAAAATAAAAGGAAATCTGAGTATCATCATATGGGTTGGCATATTACAATGCTAGTTCAATTTACAGCCTACTAAATTACAGCCTTGACTGAGAAAGAGTGAAGTAATTGAAATGAGGGCATCTTTGAATATTCAAGAGACTGGAAGTAACACAATTTTTTAGCCCTTTGGAGGCACTCACCAATAAATTTATCTGGAATGGAGTAAGAAAGGTGGAGAATGTTAGGAAATCATGTGGCAGAGGTAATAGGATGACAATATCTTATAGTCCTTGTGATTGCAAATATTTTCACTTTTACTCTGAATAAGAGGGTTGTGAGCAGAGAAATGGCATTGCTTATTTACTATTTAATATAAATCCCTCATGTTGCTCTGTTGCAATACATAGAAGGGAAAGGGTGGAAGTAAGGAAACTAGTTAGAAGACGTTTTAATTAATTCATGAAAGAGATAATAGTTTTTTGAATCAAGGTTATAGCAATGGAAGTCATAAAAAGTTGCTGTATCTGAGTATGCTTTAGAGGAAAATTCAACAGGTGAGTTGATGGATGTGTTTTCAGAAAATGTAGTGAAGGATAATCCCAAGGTTTTGAGCTGTACAATTAACACAGATAGAATAGCCAATAACTAGAAATGGGGAACCCTACTGGATCAGCAGCTTCTGCTGATTAGTGATTGGAACTATGAAGTTCCATGTTGAGCTTGTTAATTTTATAATGCTTATAGACAAGCACATGATCATAGCAAATAGGCAGTTGAATATATGAGCATGGGATTCAGTTAAAAGTTTCAAGATAGAAATATAAATGTAGGCGTCATTAGTACACAGCTCATTTGGTACAAATAATGAAATAGTTTGGGTACAGGTCTCTACATCTATTCACCTATAGTAGTGAATTATGTAGCAGGAGTGTCTTCATCTGCATGATGTAGAAAACATTCTACTGTGGTCACAAACCAATTTATGTATTTTAAATAGCAGCAAGTCTCCAGATAGGGCATTCCAGTGCAGATTTGGTTGCTTGAGAAAATTTTAAGAATCCAGACTCCTTCTTGCTTCACAAAAGATATCCTTACCATGCAACATTCATCCTCATGGTTGTAAGAAGTTCACACCCATCCCAACCTCATATTGACTTCCAGTCAAGAGAAAAAGAAAGAAATGTATGGCCCAAATCAAGAAAGGCAGAACTCTTTCAGAAATATCCACGGAACTTTGATAAATCTCATTTACTAAGAGCACAAGATTTGGCTACTCATAGCAATGAGAGAAGCTAGAAAATGTGGTAATTTTAGTTGGAGTTCACATATTGAGAAAGGAGTGTGGGGGGAACTATCATGTTTCCCCGAAAATAAGACCTAGCTGGACAATCAGCTCTAATGCGTCTTTTGGAGCGAAAATTAACATAAGACCCGGTCTTATTTTGTTGTAATATAAGACCAGGTCTTATATAATATATAATATAATATAAATAATATAATATAATATAATATAATGTAATGTAATGTAATGTAATGTAATGTAATATAATAATATAATATAATACTGGGTCTTATATTAATTTTTGTTCCAAAAGATGCATTAGAGCTGATTGTCCGTCCGGCTAGGTCTTACTTTCGGGGAAACACAATAGATACTAAGTGAACAATTAGTGATACTGCCACAAACCACTGCAGTGAATGGTAAATGAGAAGGAGTCATGAGCCTCTGTGAGTGGGAATCACAATCATGTGGAATAATTTTTCATAGTATGTGCACATACACACACTCAATGATATTTAGAATTATTGTTCTAGATGGCATTTTCCTTTTCAAAACATATTCATTACTCAAACATACAGAGGCATCAGTATATTATGAACCATTAAACTAGATGATCTTGAAAATTTAGGATAATATAAAAACACAAATATAGACTTATATGGTGATATAAAACAGTAAATTGTACTTTTTAGACATTTTCACTATGCTAAATACGCAAAAGAACCAATTTCTGCTGGCAGTTAACTGTGTCTTCTGTTGTTCTTGCTGGAAGCATACTGTCACATTGCCATTATGTGCCCTGTGATTATATGATGTATATCCCATATAGCTGCAGGAAGATTTCTCAACCTAGTATTAGAAAAGGCAACACCCTACTTCTTAGAAAAGGAAAAAAAAAAAAAAAAAAGCAAAGCATCTATTCTTCCCAATTACATAATCTTCTTGAATTTGCTTCCTTACAGCATGCACGTGCACAAACACACACACGCAAGTTGGAAATATCCTTTAGATTCCAAACAGAGGGATTATCATAATCATAAAGGGAAATGCACCTTGTAGAAACTTGCATTTATGGGCCAAAAGAGAGAATACTGTTTTTTAAGTAGGTTTTCCTTCCCACCAATGACTCATCAAATAATCTACTTCTCAAAGAAGATGCGAAGTTTAACTAGTTAAGAAAAAGGGAAAGAATGAAAAACTCCTTTGCAATACATAGGACTACAATATTCTGAGTTTTAATATAGCAATGAAGGGAGGGGCTTCACACATTCAACAGATATTTATTGAATACTTATGTGTCAGTCACTGTGGATGCAGTAGTCCTATGGCAATGCTGAAATAACAAAATTATTAATTTAATACCATACTTTTTAAAATGAGTAGTGACAGTTTTGTGTTATCCCTGAAGATATTCTTTTCATGACAACATATAATTCACATTATCTTTAATATACTTAATTTTGTGGGAATATCCTTCAGTATTTTTTTCTATATTCCTCATGACATTTATAGCAGAAATTATAGTTTATAAAAATAATAGTTAATACTTTGTGAGCATTTACTCTATAGCAGCTCTTGTTTTACTTGATTTCAACCTCCTATAAACCCTATAAAACAGACATTATCATTGTGTCCATTTCACACATTTGGAAACGAAGGCTTAGAAATATGAAAATAGTAGTTCTTGATCACACAGTCAGGGGATGCATCTTAGATTTAAAAATGAACAAATAAACAAAAAAAGTCTTTGGAACTCTAGCTCTTAACCACCTCACTTCTGTTTTCATACCTAATTTTTGCTATACTTGTTTTTGTTACATTTTATTTCTCCACAAACTAGCTTAATCTCTGCTACCAGAGACCATTAGTTCATTATGTTGGCTTACTCTGAGGTAAAGTGCTACTAAGTGCAATGCAAAACAAAGCTCAGTATAAAAACTTCCAGTGTGCAAAATTTATCATCTCAGTAGAAGAAAAAAGCAAGTATAAAGGCAATTGTGATACAATACCTTATAGCTGTAATTGTACAAGGAAATAGGCAGGTGCAAAACCCACACTTGGACATGTCAAGAAGGTAAGACATGACAGAAGACTTCGCAATTCTGGGAAGCCCTACTTTATGCAGGACACAAAACATCTCACTCTACACATAAAATCTATTTTATAAACAATTTAATTCATTAGTGTCATTTGTTACTCTTTGATAGATATGTGATCTACCACAAGGTTTGATATCCAGAAATCAACATTATTTTGTTGTGCTAGAAAATTAAACAGCCAGTTAATTTACCAGCAAGGTTTTTTGTTTGTTTGTTTGTTTTGGGGGGGAGGGGGAACGAATAGCACAGAATTACAATTCGCGACAAGCATGCTATTGCAACAATTATAGGCAAATCCCACAAGCAAAGGAGAGGAAGTTAATGGAGAAAACGAAGGAAGTTTTGAGGGGTTGTTTTTAATGACAGTCCTTTGGAGGAAAGTGAGAATTCTGGGTGGTGACGCTCTCTCACAGGCTGAGTTTGTAGGCAGAGAAGGAAATCTTCCTTCCTCCTGCTGCAATAGTAAAATAGTATGGACTTGCAAGGTGTGTCTCTTCCTGTTGAGGTCTGTCATTGAAGATCTTTCTTGGGGTCTGTAATTGACATGGAGCCATGGAGCATAAGGGCTTCTCTACTAGCTTCCCGACTCCATTTTAGATGAGGTTTCCTTTTACTAACTTTCACGTGTACAACTTCTTTCTTCCAAAATCTTAGTCTGCAAGTTGCTGTTATAAGGGAGTAATAAAAGGGAGTGAATACAGCCTCTCTCCTCCTGCCTGCTCCCACCCAACCCCCAGCAGTTTCTTCCTGACTGGGTTCTTCCTCTCTCCTCTCCTAAACCATAATTCTCATCCTCCTAAGCAGGTTCAACATCCTGTTCCCAGGTCTATGCAGACATTTTGAAGTTTAAAATGATCAGACAACTACTTTTCCTCATTACTGAAACATGTTTTATGAATATCAGATATCTGAGGCCCCATATTTATGTATGCAACCTAACTGAAATAACAGAGTAAAATATAAATATTTAAATGCTATATTTGCACACTTACTTGAAATATAATAATTTATAAAATTAGTTTTAGAAGGGATATTTTATCCCTTTACACTTTTCCTGTAACCTTAGATGAAGACACTGTTTACCAAATGCTCTCTTGAAACATCCATAAGTCATTTCTTTATATCCTCTCCTTATTTTCTTTTTAATAATTACAATTGTTTTTTTTTAATTTTGCATACAGATCAATAAAATAGTTTAACTGTCCAAAATATTCTTTCTTTTTTTAGTGTAGCTTCTGCCCCTTTCTCTATTTCTCTCAGCTTTTGAAGTTTAACATAATTTTTCCTTACACTTCAATACCATAAAAGACCCCTAAATATTGTTTAGTATTTTATGTTTTGCACATCCTTGGAAATTGCTTACCCAGAAATGCTTTGCAGTTGATTCACTAATACATTTTTTCATCTTCCTCTTCCTAACATTTTTTTTGTGTGTTATCCCACTACCTCTAAATACATGTGAAAACCCCTCCGCAGTTTTCTATAAAGTTAAAGCTAATAAGGATCTTAAAATGTATCTAGTCTAATGATTTTATTTTGCAGATGAGAACAATGCTGTGGAGAGAGAAAATAATTTATTCAAGGTTATATAGCTTTTTCATGGCAGAAGTAGGACTGAAAATAACTACAGAATTTTCTTATTTAGTGTAACAGTCATAGTGCCACCTGCTTGCTTACTATTAGATCCTCTCCCCAACATGCAAACTGGGGGAAAAGAAGAGCAGTTCTAACATAGAGTCTCTGGATTTGTATCTTCCTGACAGTATTTTAGAATGTAATACTCTTGGCTCTGCATTTAAGTTCTCTTTGGAGAAGATCCAGTCAACCAAACAAACATGGATGAAAAACAGGAAAAGAGAATAAATAATCTCTCTGCCATTTATGATAACATTTTAAAACAACACTGAGCTTAAATAAATGTTTTGCTGCAATTTTTTTTGAGATTTAAGACTCCATTTAGTGAGTTTAGAGGAACTCCATATATGTTACACATTTCTTAAACTATGTTAAAATCCATAAATCCTACCTTCATCCCCTTTTGAGTAATTTTCTTATATTCATGTGTCTAAATTTGCTATAATTCACTCTCAGTTTTACTCTTAAAATTATGAATGTTTAAAATACTGAGAATAATAAAGAAAATGATTTTTTAGATGCATGTGCTTGGATACATCACTGACATGCTTTCAGTCTCAGTTACATTATCTGCTAAATATATAATAATTTATAAAGATGTTTGTGGATTAAACAATGTAATGGATGTGAATGCAATTTTCATACATGAAAATATATAAAAATATTCAGGCATTTTTATTGCATAACCGCCTCCCCTCAAATGCTGTTTCCACATATATAACTATATAATTCTACATGTTTTCTCTTTTCTGCTCTGTAACATCAATACTGGGAAGCACCAAGGTCTCCTCCTCAGTGAAGCTTTTTGTGACATCCACCTCTCTACCTTCATGAAGAAAATACAGAACTTCCATCACTTTAGTCCAGCAGGACATTTTTCAGTCCTTTATTTAGGCAATTATTTTATCATTTATTTATAAATGTATCTCCGTGAATTGGGAGCTTCCTACTGACTTCTTTATCTTCTTTTCCTGTATTTTAACATAAAACTTTGGGAGGGCTAGGTGCCTGAAGCAGATATTGTTGGGGATAGAAAAATAGGTTTAATCCCTTTCTTCCTTACAAATAAAACCTTGAGTTTTGTGCCCTTTCTACCAGTTTGTAGTTTAAATTCAATATTGTTTTCAATATTCATTTTATTTAATCCCAATTACATTTCTATTTCACCCATTAAAACAAACAAAAAAATGATAACCTGAACTACAGGGAAAAGCACACAAAGTCTCCTTTTTTTCCTCTTCTGACTCAAAACAATTCTTCATTTTCTGTATTAGTACATTCTCCAGTCTTTCTTCAGTTCTTACCACAATCATGTAAGTGATGAAAAAACTTTTGAAGAATGGTCAGTGCAAGTAATCACTTTTTTTAAAACAGCAATACAAAAAATCGGGGTAGAACTGATAAATAAGAGGTTATCATATTTTTCATTAATATGCTATATAACTTTGGAATGTTTGGGGGAGAAAATTCCAAATTTCATTACATTTAAATTTGTTAATATCCATACCCTTTCAATTATCATTGTTCATACTAATAGTTATATTTTATTAACATATTCTGTGTCCCTTTACTAAGCTCTTTATATATATTCTCATTTAATCTTGATACCCTAATTATTAGGTGCTACTTTCTTTTACAGATTTGAAACTGAGTGTGAAAGACGTTAGGAAAGTTGACCAAATTCATGTAGCTGTAAGTGGTAGAACTGGTTGGAGCCAAGATTTCACTCAAATCTTTCTGATTCCAGATTTCAAGCTCTCAGTCACTGTTCTTTATTTTCTCAAGTATCAACAGAAAAAAAATGTATTTTGACTTAATGTTCTGAGAAAATTGTAGTATATACGTACATATATATATACACATATACATATGTATATATATATGTATATATCTGGGGTGTCAAAAAATGTATAACATGACTTGTATTCATCTTTTGTTAATGGTATATATTGAATACTATAATTTTAATACAGATTTTTTTCCTTTCTTAAAATGTATATACATTTTTGGCACCCTCTCTCTATATACAGATACATGTACATGTACATATAGATATACATATATGTGTGTGTTTGTATAATAAGTTTTAAAATAGGTTTTCTTTTTGTATATGTTTTGAAAAATAAGTTCCCTTGGTATGATCTTCTATATACCTACTTCAATTAAAGCATCCTTCACATTAATTTACTATAAAGCAGTTTGTAAATGGAAAATCTACAGCATAAAGTAATGAGTTCCTCACCTCATTTTGTGCTACAAAACTTTTTCTCTTGACTTTTTTACCTATATTCCAAACTACTTTTCTCAACATCACTAGTCCATCTGTACCTAGTTTATAGTAATACGGTATTAGGCAACTGAAATGAAGTTTTGATCAGCTAGTTCACCCTTCCGGAGAGAAGTGGTGAGTGCTGTGAGCAGTGGGAACGTTGTGACTGGCCCACAGTTCTCCTGCACTAAGACAGTGTGGTTTGAAATGCCATCATCCTGCCAGCTGCCCCTGAGGGACTGTGTGCAACCTGACTGATGAGTGCTAGGCACTCAGTGATAACATGTGTTCAGTGTTCCACACAATTCATGTGGTCGGTATTCCACACAATCTCCCATTCTGCATTTTCACCTAATAGCCTCAGCTTTGTAACGTTACACTCTGTAGAAAAATATAACAGTTGGGGACAAAAGGAGTAGGAAGTGAGGATAATAATAATGACTGATAAAATGTAAGAACTCTTTTTATTTGTAGCGAGCTTTAAATTTTTCAAAGAACTTTTCCTAGCATTGCAGTGTAAGCTCATACCAACCCAATGAAGTAAATACAACATGTGTTTTCATACTTTTTTTTTTTTTTTTACAAATGGAAAAACTAAGAACTTAACTGACTTTCCCTAGGTAACATATTCAGTAAGTTGCCTTAAAACATATGTGTTTACTTCCTCTTCACCTCATAAATCACCTCCACTTCATATTCAAATGCTGAAAACATAGAAAGTCAGTGATTCCCTCTTCACCCTGGATCTCAAAGGAGGCACTGGAATGTTAGATCCTAAAATTATTAGATTATTCCCTGAGGTAAAATGCTGTCATTTGTATTAGCTCTCTCCTGAGTCAATTTTACTACTTGTTATCCTCCTCTCAGAATATTTAAGCCAGGTACATATTTCTTGCAAATATGATGTCTGAAAATCAAAAATATAGTTACTAAGAAAATATAGAAACAAAAAGTGTTAAAAAGGAGTTATGTATGACTTAGGAGATAGGTGAAGTACCTCATTTTATGCTAATTGACAAATATAGAGCTTTTTATTAATTGTGTGGTTTTCCTAATTTATTTAGCAATGTACTTTCTGATGGAAAGAGAAGAAATAACTTCATATTTAATAGTCTAATCATTTTTCCAACTATCTTTTATCTTAACAGCTCCTAGTAGAAGTAGTTACACATGAATGAACTACCTGTATGACTTTAGAAGTTAAGCTGACTATTTTCAGTCTCTAAAGAAAGTTGAAAGTAGAAACAGTAATGCTTTTTTTAATGAGGTCTGACAATTAAGTTTGTGAACTTGTTGCAATGCTGTTGCTAACCTTTTTTGATATCAGAGGGATTATTCATTATGAATTTGTACCAACTGGACGAACAGTTAACCAAGTTTACTGTTTAGATGTGCTGAAAAGGCTGCGTGAAAAAGTTAGACAACCTGAACTTTTTGCCAACAATTCATGGCTCTTGCATCACGACAATGTACCAGCTCACACAGTATTGTCTTTGAGGAGTTTTTCAGCCAATATACAAATAGCTGTATTGAAACACCCTCCTTTCTCACCTGATTGGCCCCCAATGACTTTTTTCTTTACCCAGAGATAAAGGAAATATTGAAAGGAAGACATGTTGATGACATTCAGGACATCAAGGGTAATATGATGACAGCTCTGATGGCCATTCCAGAAAAAGAGTTCCCAAATTGCTTTGAAGGGTGGACTAGGTGCTGGTGTCAGTGCATAGCTTCCCAAGGGGAGTACTTCAAAGGTGACCGTAGTGATATTCAGCAGTGAGGTATGTAGCACTTTTTCTATGATGAGTGCACAAACTTAATTGTCTGACCTCATAGTTTATGAGACTTTCCAAGCTTAGTTTTCTTCTCTATACCAAGTAACAAGGAAAGTCCATAAAAATGGAAAGAAATGCACGGTAACACCAGGAAAGCAGTGTGATATCAAACATACTTTCACCATGAGGTTTGTCATCTGACAGACACTGACAGCAACACGTTGTTAAAGGTTATTTTGGAAAGAAAAATTAAACATCGGTCGTTTCTAACTCTGTGACTTTGGCCAAGTCAGCATCTGAATTCCTCAGTTTCTATTCTCTTACAAACATCTTGTACAGTGACTTAAGGGGGCTTTCAAATTGCAACTCTTTTGGTGACAAACCTACTGCCTCTAAAAAGTTCCCTGATGTAGAAGACAGAATACAGTTTTAGTAGACAAATTCATTTGATACGCAAATCAACCACCTACTATCTTGAGTTTCAACTCAGTATATAGAACATTGAGTATATTTACCATCATGTAAATCCGTAAGTAAAGAGGGAACAATAGAAATGAAAATAATTTAATCTAACGTCCCACAGGCATACTTCAGAATCTATGTCTTTCATTTTATTCACCTAACACAACGAATAACTACCTAAAAGTGAAGCTATTCTTTCCACAGCATTAAAAAGTTGTTTTTTCCTTTTTTAATGAGGATAATACATGTAAAATGCATAGCACAAAGCTTGAAAAACATTGTGGAATTCCAGTAAATGATATTAATATCAATAGTATTCAGTATTCTCCCATTGCTCTAGGAGAAAGTTCAAACTACTCAGAATGCCTATTCAGTCTAGGTTACTTGTACTCATTCTTAGTTACAATCCTAAAAATGTCCCTCAGATTCTGGAGTCTTTATAATTCCAAATAAATTCATGTATCTGGGCTTTCCTGTTATTACTCACTCCATATAAAATGCTGCCGGCTCAAGTCACACAACTTGCATAAAAACACGCTGATTCAAGCTCCTTGTTCTTTAAATCTCTATGGTCTTCATATGTCCATGACATTTATTTGGCATTCTCTCTACCTTTCAGCTTGGGTTTTTACATTATTTGCTATATGTAGGTCTTTTCTTTCCCCTAGAAGGAGATATGCCATGTACTGTTATTCCATTTCAGACAACAAAATTCCTTTTCAAACTGGGTGTGGGTGTAAGTAAAACTGCCACCACCCCTTCTGCATTCATCACCACCACAATCTCTACTGTGTGGTTCAGTTAGATTCCCTACATCACTTAAGGCAGTGCTTAGACCATAATCAGCTCATGATAAATAATGCAATTGATTGGGATTCAGTTTCTCAGTAAAAGAAGCAACTTGTATCTGTCAGTTGCCCCAAGACTACTTTAAAAAATATTATATATATTTATGAGACATCAAAATTAAATTTATATCTTAGGCAGCAATGAACTGTCACACACAAAAAAGTGTGCATATAAATATCTACAGTTTGTTATACAAAACTGAAATTCATTTGAAAAAAACATACTAAGCTCATAAAACCAAAACTTCAGACATTAGACCACATTCCTGTGTAAAGCAAGTGTCCTTTTCTCATCTTTATTTACAGCAAGCAATTCCAGACTAAACTCCATTAAGCAGAGACAGTTTGATGGTCTTTCACTGTACACAAACAGTACAGTCACTGTAAACAAAATGAGTGAGGTAGGAAGTGGACATCACCAAAACTATACAAAAAATTATACTGGCCACTACATATTTTGACAAAATAGGTAATTAGACTAAAAAAAGTTAAAGACTTTTTTAATACCTAATGATATAGGCTGAATTAAAAATGATACCACCTCACTTATGATTTTGCAGTATTGAATAATACACAGATTTATTTCTCAATCAGAAACAGAAGTTAATTTAGAAGTTCTGCTTTAAAAAAATCTGTGTTTGCATATATAATTGATAAATGACCTACCTACAGCATTATCCAGAGTCATTTGGGTTCTAACTTAATTCTCTATGCTTATAAAGCTTTCAGGCTATTTTCTATGCACTAGAAAAGTGTTTTTATAGCCTGTAACTTTCTATTATATAGTCTTTACATCTTTACTGGAATAGAAAGTGTGTGTGTGTGTCCGCACGCATGCACATTTGTGTGAATCACAACCTTTGCAAAGTTAATGATTCCCAAAGCAAGTCAAATTATTTAACTTCAATTTTCAGTGGGTGTTTTCAAAAATATTTTCAAAAGTCTATCTATTACCTTTGCTTAAGTTAAATTATTAGTCTTTAATCCCAACCTTAGCATATAAGAAATATGTCACTTTGTGATTATAATTTACCCAACACACCTGGATTACTGCTTTTCCCTTTCAGGTTGATATAAATAAATGTTTTTCACTAATTAGGAAAATCAAACCTGTGTGCTGCTTTAGGTTCATTAAGGTGAACAGACCCTAGAAAAGAGTATCAGTCAATTTCCTTTGTTCTTGATAGGTTTCTCATAAATATGCCAGAGGCCAGAAGGCCAAAGTAGATATTTTAAATATGACTGTCTCAAGCTCTTGGAAAGGGAGGACTAGAAGAATTACGTTTCTGAATTGGCTTTCAGAGCAAATTTATGATTTCAGAAGTCAAACAGATTCTCATAAATGACCTTTATGGGTAAAAAGGGGTATCATAAGACTTATTAAAGAATAACGAAAAAAAAGGGAAAAAAGGGAAGGAGGGAGGGAAAGAGAGAGGAAGGAAATGATCTTTGATTTTTTTTTTTTTATCAACTTGAGGAGAGAGAGAGTTGATAGTGGACATCAACTCCACAGCAACTTCCGTTGGGTCCCTGGTTCTGTCAATTTTGTGAGACTAAGCAAAAGGAAAGGGGAATGAAAAAGAGAGACAACAGATTTTATATCAATAAATCTGTATTTCCTGTTTCTGAAGAGAATATTTCACTTACCCTTATATTTTCAAACCCACTGTATTTTGCTTTAATTTCTTCAAGAAAGACATCATTCTTACTGCACGTATATGTTCAAGTGGTTGAATTAACCTATGTGTTGGATATGTCGTTGCTTTCATTTTGCCAAAGAAAAATAAATATTCTAACTCACAATAATGTTAAAAGTTATTGTCCAGTATTTAAAATCCCCCTTGGTTTGAATCCATATGAGAATCAAGATTGTCTTCAATGGAGGATGCTGTCCCCACAGTTATATGTCCCCACCTGTATTCCTCAGGATAATAGTTTGAAACTAAAGAAAGGAGTTGGTTTGTAGAAGTTTGAGCTGACAGAATGGGACAAAAAGGAATAATGTGAAATCCAGAGGTATGTTTAGATGGAGCACAAATTATAAGGGCAAGTTAGAGACAGATATTCAGGCCTTTATACATGAAAAGCACACACACTTTACAAAAAACAACATGCTGTTTTTCAATATCCTTTAAGAAAAGCCAAAAAAGCAAAATATACTTAACTATGAACAATATTATATAGAAATTTTCTAGGTAAACACAGATATGAATGAGTAAATCTATGTGATTTCCAATATGCTATAAGGAAATAAAAATTCAAAACCCTCAGAAGTATCTAATGCATTAATTTTTTAAATTAGGATTTACAGTTATTTTGGTAGTGAATACAGTTCCAAATTACTCATCACTTTGAAGCATATATCAACATATTGAATTGCTCAAGTTTAAAAATTATTAATAGTTGCCATTATTGGTATCAACACTATTTATTAAAAATTAAATTTGCTTTTGATTTTTAATTTGTTAAATTAGCAGGTCTCAAGAAAGCTATATATTCATGTTGAATCATTTTCTAAAAATCAAACAAAGAGCAGAAAATGGAAATGAGCCATTTTACCAAACTGATAAATGTAATATTTTGTTTAAGCAATTTTTCCAGCTTTATTGAGGTATAATTCAAAAATACAAATTGCAAATATTTAAGGCAAACAACATGATGATTTTTTGAATATACTATATGTATATATGCATATATAGTGAAATGATTACCATAATCAATGCTAATTAAAACATCCATCATCTCACGTAGTTACCATTTGTATGTGGGGGTATGAGTGTGTGTCAACACTTCTGATATACTCTTAGCAAATTTCAAGAATACAATAAATACCGTATTGCTAACTGTAGTCATCGTACTGCATATTAGATCCCTAGATCTAATTCATCTTATAAGTGAATGTTTATGTGCTTTAACCAACATCACCCCATTTCCCTGTGGCCCCATCCACCAGCAAACACCATTTTACTCTCTCCCTTTGAGTTTGACTTTTTAGCTTCCATGTGTAAGTGACATCATGAGTTATTTGCCCATCTGTGTCCAGCTTATTTTACTTAGTGTAATGTCCCCCAGGTTCATCCATGTTGATGCAAAGGGCAGAATTTCCTTCTTTTTTGTTAATGCATAATATTCCATTGTGTATATTTACCACATTTTATTTATCCATTCATCTTCTGAGAGATACTTAGGTTGTTTCCATATCTCGTCTGCAGAAAGACTGGAGCCAAGCCATGGATTGCTTTGGGGGATAGAGCTGGGACTAAATTGGTGGGCATGTTACCTGAGGCACACACAGGTATGACTCATCCCAGGTCCCTTGGACCAATACCAAATGGGGCTGTACCCTGGTTCACTGGGAATATGGCTATTTCTGGTCTGTAGCTCGGACCACAGGCCACAAGCCCACCATCTGTGTTCAGGCCAGCATTCTTAAATGACCCTCCTTTGTCTTGAACTCCAATGAGGTTTCACAACCTCCTACCTGGATCCCAGATCTCCAACCAAAGCAGTTTTATCCCTGAACGGCTGCCAAATTATTGTTGCTGTGGGAGGATATGAGCAGGAGACCTCCTACTCTGCCATCTTGCTAATGTCCTGTTTAAGTAATTTTTAAAAAGCATGTCTAAATAAAACTAAATAGAACCTCATGAGCATTTTATATCTTTAACCCATAGAAAAAAGCAATTCAGCATTAAGAGATATTACAGTGTACTATATTCATAAATGTTTTAGTACATGCAGATTTTTTAATAAACTTAATGAATTAATAACAATGTAAAATTAATAGATTCATGCTCAAAGCCCCTCATACTCCCATGCCCAGGCACAAATTACACCAAATGTTAGGAAATTACACTAAATATGTTGACAAATGTATAGATTATCTTCAAACAATAGAAACATAGTATTATAATAAAATTGTAACTTTTAACTTCTTCTGGCCATACTCAACAAATCTAAAGCCAAGGAAAAAGTCATGGTATTTATTTCATTGCTACTCATCTATGTCGTTTCGGACAGTGATACAAATATTCACACATTTCACTTGTTTGTTTACCGTTTTCCCCGAAAATAAGACCTAGCCAGACAATCAGCTCTAATGCGTCTTTTGGAGCAAAAATTAATATAAGACCCGGTCTTATTTTACTATAATATAAGACTAGGTCTTGTATAATATAATATAACATAACATAATCTAATCTAATATAATATAATATAATATAATACCAGGTTTTATATTAATTTTTGCTCCAAAAGACGCATTAGTGCTGATTGTCTGGCTAGGTCTTATTTTCAGGGAAACAGGGTAGCTAGATATTAAATAACATTTGAAAGCAAATAAAAAATAAGAAAGGATGCTTCAAAATTATTGTGTAATTGAACACAAGTTGCTGTTGTGATTTTTTTTGGTGTTGGTCGAAATTATAAAATCAAACAAGCAGGGTGTGCAAAATTAGTATTTTTTTTTACCTTATGGTTTGAGGGAAATTGAGACTCTCAACTCTGGCTGCACTAAGAATTTTAACATGTTGTCACCACGCCAAAGCAACGCCGGAACAACTCTGTCTGCAGTCTCAGGCTAGGGAACATTTTCCATTTCATAACTCATTCCCCAGATGTATGATCAAACCTCATATACACAGAAAACAGAACAATAAAGCCCTTAAATATGCTTGTGGGCGGTTTTGACAAGAGCAGTTCTACAGGCTAGCATGTCTGCTTAAAGAATTATTCCGTTGCTTTCTCTATTTGTTCTTGAATTATCAATTTACCATAGAGTCAAAATGTGTGAAAATGTCCCTCGTATGGTCAGTTTATTTGGAAATCACTTTATCTGTGTTTAGACACTGAGTTTTCACAAGCTGAAACTTCAAGTGGGCTTTTAAAACTTTCTCCATAAGCCATTTTTGCGGGTGGGACATTTGCTAGAAGGCTTTCTATCTGTTGTTGGTGTGTTATAGCTGTGTGTCCAAAGAAATAAAAAATCTGCTATCCTATAACTCCTTAAGATAATGCTATAAAGTGAGTAACTTTCTCACAGTCCCACAAGGAGATTGTGGATTCATGGACAATGCAGTCATTCTGTCAATGTATTTCTAGGGGGGGAAAAATGCATATGAAAAATCCAGATCCATATTGAGGGTTCTTAGAGCAGTCTCCATCTAGACTAGCAGAAACCATACCTGTTAGTCTAGAAGGATCTGCTCTAAGAAATAAATATTTTCTAGATTAATAAAAAATACTTTCTTTAAGAAACCTTTGTTGTAACATTGACCAATACCATGTCAAATCCAAATCCAAGAAAATGGTATCTTACCTTATGACCTATACCTTTTGGAAAATTTTGAATGTAGTTAAGAAAGAATCAACCCTGTTGCACAGCTGCGTGGTTTTCACTTACAGATGCATAAAAAGTAAACGCTGACCCCCTTGAGTTGTGCAACTTGTTGATACTGAACTAATGTAATTTTTAGGAAGTTGCAAATAGTAGTTTCTTCACAACCATTGTGCTTTATATATTGAAATGTTTTGAAAATGTGTATACTCTTCTAAGTTATAGTTAATAGTGTTACATTTTAAAGTCCAAATGTGACATTTCAGTGAACCTGTCCCATCATTTAAAGTTATTATTAATGGGGAGTATAAGTATTTGTATATTTTTACTAATAATTCAGTGAATTAAGGAGCTCTGAATTGGAGCACATTGGTGAATATTTGTGTGTGCCTGGTAACCCTTAGTTTTGGGAACAGTACAACAATATCCTTTGTGAATCCTTAATTCCCTCAGTCTATTTGACCTTGCTCCCAGATACAAGGGTGGGCATATGATCCAGGCCTGGCCAATTCGGACATCAAACTCCAATGATTAGTTTCAGGCTGGGCATGAGACACAGACAACATCGGTTAGAGTAATCCCAGGATTGCTGGTAGCCTTCTGTCTGCACCAAGAGACATCCTACCTTAAAAAGGAGGAGTGATACTCTAATTGCAGTCCTGGGATCAGCAGTATCATATTGAAATGAATTCTTGTGACATAAGCAAGTGCTGACGCTCCACTCCTGACATATTGAAACAAGAACTCTGGTGTGAGCCTCAGCAATCTACCCATGCTGTTTACATTTTTACCAACATGATTTTATTCACTAGGTTCTCTATGACTGCATCTTATTACCCTTTTGCTCTATGTTTGAGTTTGGTCTTTTTTCAAGGACTAATTCAAAAGCTTTTTCTTCCATGAAGCCATTCTTGATTTGTGTTGTTTTTTTAATTGTCTTTGAATTTCATTTTCTCTTTATGTGTGCCACTTCCAAGCATTTAAAATGGCTCAGCTTACATTTTTTTGTTATTTATGTGCCTATCTCATTTACCTAATTAACTTAAAAACATTCAAGGAACCTATGTAACTCCAAATATACGTGTTGATGAATGAACATCCAGATATCCAGAGCTTAATAGAAATTAAAGTGGATGGATGAATCAAAAGAGTTGAAAACTTTTTTTAGGCACAAACTAATTCTAAATCCTTTTAAAAATCCATCAGTGTTCCTTTCAAATGTTCTTTATATCAAACTCCAATGATTAATAATTCATGAGACTGGTTAATGCATTTAGCTCCTTCTAAAAGATATTTTATGTTCTGGATTATCAGATAATGGAGTTTAAGCTTGCTACCCATTTCACATCAATGGTGAATATACCCCTGGCCTCTTACAAGCCAAAACAGAATCTTGGACAAAGCTGAGGTTGATTCTAGGAATAAGCTGCTATATCCAGGGGTAAAGCACCTAACTCGTATGTACCTCAGTTTTCCCCTCAGTACAATGAACACATTTCTCCCAGATCTAAAATGCTATAATTTATGTCCGTGTCATCATGTGGCTAATGGACAAGGCTAGTAAATACATATATTGAAATTACATGTATAATAGTTGTATGGGTTTCCTAGAATTTGTAGATATCTGGGATTACATTTAATATTGTAATTGAATTCAACTAATAATTGAATAGATTCTCACAGAGCTGCAGTGGTTAGGATAGATCAAATTACATGAAGCAGTTAAGAAAGACTATTGTGTGAGAAGTCCTTTTTCTCACACCCGAACTATTTTTGCTAAATTTAAAAGTAACAGGAATCATAGAATAAAAAGGTCTGAAAACCACTAAGAAACAAAAGATGGTGTGTGTAAAAGGATCTGAACATCTTCCTCTGGATGAGGATAGACCAATCGTAATATAAATTTGATTTCATATATGTTGGTGTATGTTAAGATGCAAAAAGTGTTTGGACATTAGCTTGCAGATGTCAATAAATGTGGGATGTGAGCTTTGAATAATGACATTGGTGAACTAAACACTAGAGGTATGAAAAACATGAGAAATACTTAGAGAAATAAAATAAGCAGAGACATCAAATTCCATAAAGTAAAAGCTTAGGAGGAGAAGCTATCTGTCTAACTTTGACTATTTGCCTGGAAAAAATATATATTGGGTTTAGGAAGAGAGAAAAGAAAGTTCTGCTTTATTTTCTCCTTTAACATCATTTATCAGTCATTCATAAATGTTCAGCACCAATATTGTGCCACGCACTGTGCTAGAAACTGGAGATACAGCAATGAAGGATGTGAAATACATACCATGCCCTTAATGAAGTTATGTGTTTATTGAGTGCTTCCTTTTTTTAGGGTATCTGTAGTCTTATTGTTTGCAAAGGTTGTGGAGCTATGAAAACCAAAGGTGGACTCCAAGTAGATACAGTATAAACAAATTATCCTGCACTTACAAAGGGATCTTTTTTTTTCTTTAAATTAAAGTCTATTGGGGCAACAATTGTTAGTAAACTTACATAGATGTCAGGTGTACAATTCTGTAATACATTATCTATATCTCACAGTGTGTGTTCACCACCCAGAGTCAGTTCTCTTTCCATCACCATATATCATTACTTGTTTCTATCACTCAAAACCATCTCAAAGAAAGTAAAGGAAATGCTACTCTGTCAGTTCAACTTCTCGGTATCATCTCCGTCCTTTAGAACTCTAAGCATGGACTGCAGGTTCTTCATGATGTTTTGCCTGCCTTTTACGTAGCTTAGCCTTCTCTTTTTTCCCCTTCCCCAAACTGCATGTAACAGGCTAGTTACAACACACTATTTACTGTTTCTCAAATTATTTTAACCCCTATAATTTTACATAAGCTGCTCCATTTTGAAAAATGCTTTCCTCTTACAAAATTAGAAAATTCTTACTTAACCTTAAAAAGATCCTGGTGAGGATAACAATGGAATGGAAGGGAACATCATTATTACAATAAAGGGTAAACACAAAAAGCCCACAGCCAACATTATACTTAATGTGAAGTATTGCAATCTTTTCTACTCTGAGATTCGCAAAAACACTGTATGGGATATCTTTCCAGTGTGATATAGCAAGAGAAAAAGAAACAAAATAAAAACTCATTCTGGTTGTCCATAGAAAATTTACGTGACTCTATAGATAACGTGTTAAAATTGAGGAGGTGAATCAGTATAAGACAATTGTATTTTTCTGTACCAGCCAAAAGTTAGAAAACTACGTTTTGAAAATATCATTCAAAATCATAAATACCTAGACACTAGGCACAAAAATACTATCTAATGAGCAATGTCCCAGATCCCTCCATGGAAAATTAAAATCAAGTTTGTTGGAAAAGTGAAAGAAGAGTTAAATAAAGAGATGTACAATGTTCATGAATTGGAGGATTCAGTGATGAATGCCAATTACTCCTACATTGTTCCATGAAATTAATATAATCCAATAATCACAGCTGATTTGTGTGTGTGGAACCTGCCTGGCTTGTTTGATGTGTTCACTGAAAATTCATCAAGCTCTACTCATAAGATTTGAATATATTTCTACATGCACATTATACTTTAGTATAATGTAAAATCTAAAATATGTATACTTCTGAGAGGAAAGTATTTTATTTTATTCACAATTAATTTTTTCTAGGAATTTTTTTTTGTTTTCCCCAAACACCCAAGAACAGGGTTTCAACTTTTTATATCTTTATTATAGCAGCTTTTAAATAAGATGTGGAACATAGTCTTCTTTTCAGTCCTGCTCTGAAATGAGATTAGGTGAGATATGATTTGGGCATTTAAGAATAGGAACAAAAGGAACTTGTAATATAAACATGTTCTGAAAGGGTCATTGACCTGTTGAAAGCTCTTAAGACAGATGTCCCCATTTTGTATAATAGCTCTCCCATTTTTAAAACTGTTCATCCTATAAATTGTCAAATTTAACAATAGTATTTTGCAATCAGATCTCCTAGGAGAGTTTCAGGTAAATAACCAAGCCAATTCCAATTTAAGTAAATTAATTAGTCAAAATTTAGCCAAGATAAGAGCCGAGGTTACCTTGCACTTTGAGAGTTAGATCGAGTTGGCTCAAATCCTCATAGCAATTGTTCTGGAATATCCAAAGCCCTACGTAAGGTTTCTGTAAATTTTCTGAGGAATTGTGTTTTTACACTAGTTTCCTGCTCCCTTTGGCTTGACCTCTTTAGTGTCTTGAGTGTTGTCACTGTTCTTTATCTGGTCTGAATTTTCCAATCTCCTTGTTAGCTGCATTAGTTTGCATTTAAATAATGTGCTCAATTTATTTCTAATGATTAACTGTGATTTCTTCTTAAAATTTGTATCGAGCTTTAAAAAATATCTATGTCTCTTAGTTTTCTCCAATAAGATATCGGGGCTCAGTCTGGGTCAGTCAGATAATTAGGTGCCATAAAACAATAAAAGCCATATTAATAACATTTACTGTACTTTTCATCGCTACTCAGCATTTCTAAGGCGGATCAGTAACCACATGATAACTTCTCTAACTATAAATTTTCCTCTTCAAAATACCACATTCCAAGTATCATTTATGATTTAGAATGAAAGTACCACTTACGATGAGAACAAGACCCAGGTCCTTTTACATAAGTACCTGGTATAATTGTCATGTTCACATAGCTAGTTTATTTATCAGAGTTAGGATTCTTCTTTAATCTGCCTTTTAACTGTTATCTCAGATCATTTGAATTCTTAATTGAATCTCAAACATAAAATTTATTATAATAAAATATATCAATAATTGGGTTAAAATTCTGTCCAAACACTAAAGAATAATTCATAAGAACACTCAGGTCAATGGTTGATCTTCAGGTACGACTTCTTTCTAAAAGCAAAGGTCTTTCAGGGTGGTCTCCTCTAGAAAGTTGACAGGACAGCAAATCTGACACATAATAAAGCTTAATTAACTTCTATAAACAGGGAATTTTCTACGAGTGTTTTAATTTTCTGTTCTATGCTTTAAGAATAATTAAATGAGCAAATATGAAAAACATTTGAAATATGAAAATGAGAAAAAATAAAATCAGTTATGTGGTCAAATGTTCTAGTTTATCTGTTTATATTATTAATATTATTTTTCTAAACATTCTGTGTCTGAATTTCTTACCAATCAAAAATATAGTATAGCATTATATTAAGGCACACATGTAAGAAACATTTGCAATTATTGACAAAAATAATGGCCATATGTGGACAATAAAGTAAGCCTTTAAAAAAAAATGCCTAAAGTTTGAAATGATAACAGAATTTTTTCTGACCATAATTTATTATATTTGAAGTCATAAGCAAAAACATATTATGAAATGACCATATTTATTGAATATAAAAGTAGTTTTCAAAATAGGCTACATATAAAAGAGGACATCATAGTAGAAAATAATTGTTTTGAAATAAATGATAATTAAATACTGCATACCAAAGGTTGTCAATGTATTGAAGCAGTGCTTAGAGGAACACTTACATTTTTAAACGCATATACTAGAAAAGAAGAAAGGCCAACACTATTGTACTAAGCACCTACCTAAATATATTATAGAATGGACAACAAAATAAAATTCAAAAAGTAAATAATAATAAGAGCATAAATTAGTTATTAGAAAATAACACAAGGAGAATTGAGACAGCAAATATGTTTCTTAGAACATGATAAAATTGAGAAATCTGGCTTATAGCAATTATTTTTAATTTCATAGATTTTAATAATATAGAGAAAATTTTAAAAAGACAAGTCACAAATAGCCAATATGAGGATATCCGAAATTTAAAAGATAATGAGAGAATCTTATAAACAACTAGATGCCAAATATGAAATGGATAAATCATTAGAAAAATACAACTTAACAAAATTGAAACCAAAAAGAAAACCTGAACAATTCTATAAATCCTATTAGATAATCATTCTACTATTTGGCTGTCTAACTCTTCTCTTTAAGTTCTTTTGTAACGATCACACATTTTTTCTTCAGGTAGACCCATGAAAAAAGTATGAGTGTGTCTATAGATAGTTTATGCAATTCTGATTTAATGAAAGAACAAGAGTAAAGACTGAAGAAACCCATGAAAGGAATGCAAATGATACCTAATCAATAGAAGAAATGACACAATGGGATGTTGCACAATGTTTTTATTGGTATGAATTTATTGCTATTGCTATAAACTGTAAGACATCAACCGGAAAACTTGCCACAAAATGCATTGACTATAAAACCTTGTGTGGGTAGCTCTCATGTTATGGTGCCCATCTGTTCCTGAAGCAAAGAAAATCTTTAGGAATCCTTTTAAATAACATGAAAACTTTGCAAGAAAAATAGGAGTAGTAAATGAAACTTCTTGTAATGTTGAGTTCTTATAACTTGATTTATCTGAAGTTATAAATCAACATATTTTGTATGAGTACATAAGCATGTAGAAGACTTTGTTATGCTTGTGTATGTATTAATGTTACTATATGCAGTGCTACAGAAAGAAGAAGGGAAAGAGAGAAGTAAATTAAAGAGAAAATAAAACTTTAAAAATAGTGGACCAGGTATGACAGAATCTATTCCATGGAAAATAATAAATGTGCATAAATATCCATAAATAAATGTGCAAAAATTAATTTAAAAATTGAATGTGTTGTATGATATATAGTTAGTGAAAAACAAAGTTATAGTAATTAGTAAAGTATGATCATGAATACATAAATACAAAACCCAAATTATCTACATGTGTGTACATGTTTTATAAGAGCAAGAAGAAAATCTCTGAGGAGATAACAACCTATCAGCACTGGACTAATCAGAGATGGCATATTGAAAGCTGGGTTCAAACAAAAGATGATTATACTATGGGCACTTATGTGATTTTTTTTAATAGTACTAATTTCGCTTAATTTTAAAAAATCAGGTGTGAAATTAATCACATCATGTTTTTCACTTTATACATCATATATGTGTGTGTGTGTGCATATATATATGTGTGTGTATATATTTGTGTGTGTGTATACATATATATATGTATATATATATATATATATATATATATATTTATTTTTTTTTTTTTAAAGAATAGTCTTTAAAATGAGACAGAACTGAATTTGAGTTGTGGCTCTGCCACTTATCAATTATGTCCTTTGACGAGTAACTAACATCTTTGTGTCTCAATTTTCCCATCAGTAAAATGAGCATAAGAGTAGCAACCATATTAGATTATAGAGGACTTAAAAGACATGGTATGTGACAATCATATAAAATAGAGCACGGCACCAAGTAATCAATCACTAGTTAGTAGCAAATTTTCTTTTCTTTTCATAGAGGAGAAGTCCCTTGAAGGTCATTTATTCAACGGGGTCTTGAAAGAAACCATCATTCTAATTCTCAGAACAGATTTTGATCAATTCAAGAAAAAAAAATGTGGAAGCCCAAAATATCCCATTTATTACAGATAAAACCAGGTTAACATAACTTGTCATAAGAGCCAAATAAGTTAACAAAGGTCACTACCCCCAGACTGAACCTTGGGGCAGCCCACCACTGAAAATGTTATATCTTCAGATTCAACATACTTTGTGACTCTAAATGTCCCATGCAATGGACATCTGAGAGTTTCACCCTTCTCAGTAAGAATCGTGGACCAGTTTTGGCACCCATCAACCAAATAACGCCAACCAACTAGAAGTAGGGGTGGGATGGAGGCCACAGTGTGTTTAGGAAAATGCTTTTCCTCAAGAAAATGAGAGTTGAGAAGGATTTTCTCATTAACACTATCCAGTAGTTTTCAAACATTGTATTAGAAAAACTCTTTTTTGGGGGGCAGCCAGATGGCTTAGTTGGTTAGAGCGCGAGCTCTTAACAAAGTTGCCGGTTCAAGTCCCACATGGGCCAGTGAGCCGCGCCTTCCATAACTAGATTGAAAACAATGACTTGACTTGGAGCTGAGCTGCACCCCCCACAACTAGATTGAAAATCAATGACTTGACAGCCTGGAAAAACACACTGTTCCCCAATATTCCCCAATTTAAAAAATAATTTTAAAGTAAATCTCAATACATAAAACTACTTAAATGAATGATTAAGGAAGAGAGGAGAGCCTTGAAGTTTACTCTTGGTCACAAATCTCATTAATCAATGTTAGTTAATCAATCATAGTTCACACTTCATTTCTCTTAAAATAATGCTTCAAATAAAAAAGAAGTAAGCAGGAAGTTCTTAAAATGCAAATAGCACATATTTTTAATTACTGAACTTATTTATTTTTCCTTATTTGCTTAATATATATTAAACCATCTTATTGTGGAAACTTCAGTGAAAGTGCATTCCAATTGAAGTTAACAGACAACACTCTGGTTATTTTTATTACATCACTTATTCCCCTATAATATTGGCTTTCCAGGCACAGATTTTGTAATTTATTTTGATGTAATATAACCTATAGTAGAAATTGGACTATTGGGTACATATGGTTACAATCTTATGCATATGTGGAAAAATCATTTTTCCTTTATTCCACACAGCTAAGAATCATTCATTTACTTAAAAGAAAAGTTTTTAGGTAAAAAGAATATAGTGTCACTAAAGGAAAATATATAATAAATGTCTAAAATGGCCTGTTAAAAAAGAGAAACGTTTCTTCTATTTTAGTTTAATATAGGTTGTAGATATACAAAATTTACCTGTACAATTATTTAAACTCATGTTTGGGATTCTATGATATATATTCTAATTATGTTATCTCAGTTTCAAATTTACCCTGAGAAAGCATCCTAGGAGAAGGAATATCTCTTCAAGACCATAAAAATGGATTGTATAAAAATAACAATTTCTATTGGTACCTGGTCTCAGTATTTACAAGCCAATGGTTAACAAGCTATTGGAATGTTTTCCAATATATTTTTCTTACGATCACTATATTGATATTTTGGCTTAAAAATCTCTCCCATAGTTGGCCATCGCCATATAGTGACTGTTTCAATTAACTGTTGTTATAAGTAAAATTATGTATGTATGTGTATATAAATATATATTTTATAATATTTTTATATATATACACATGTCGCTGTAAATATATATACCGTGTTTCCCCGAAAATAAGACCTAGCCAGACAATCAGATCTAATGCATCTTTTGGAGCAAAAAGTTGAAGGTTTTATTTTTTACATTTAGATTCTGAACACATTTGGAGTTTATTCTTCTATTTGTTGTGAGATATGGATCTAATTTTGTCTTTTTCTTTTTTTTTAATTAAAGTTTACTGGGGTGACAATTGTTAGTAAAGTTACATAGATTTCAGGTGTACAATTCTGTATTACATCATCTATAAATCCCATTGTGTGTTCACCACCCAGAGTCAGTTCTCCTTCCATCACCATATATTTGATCCCCTTTAACCTCATCTGCCACCCCCCTCCCCCTTTACCCTCTGGTGACAGCTAAACTATGGTTTGTGTCTATGAGTTTTTGTTTCTCATTTGTTTGTCTTGCTCTTTTGTTGTTTTTGGTTTATATACCACATATCAGTGAAATCACATGGTTCTCTGCTTTTTCTGTCTGACTTATTTCGCTTAACATTATAATTTCAAGATCCATCCATGTTGTCACAAATGGTCCTATTTCATCTTTTCTTACCGCCAAATAGTAATCCATTGTGTATGTATACCACAACTTCTTTATTCATTCATCTATCGAAGGACATTTTCATTGTTTCCATGTCTTGGCCACCATAAATAAAGCGGCAATGAACATTGGAGCACATGTATCTTTATGGATAAATGTTTTCAGATTTTTTGGGTACATACCCAGAAGAAGGATTGCTAGGTCATAGGGTAATTCTATTCGTAATTTTTTGAGGAACCTCCACACTGCCTTCCATAACGGCTGCACCAATCTGCATTCCCACCAACAGTGTATGCAGGAAGGTTCCTTTTCCTCCATAGCCTCTGCAACACTTGTTACTATTTGTCTTGTTGATGATAGCCATTCTGACTGGTGTGAGATGATATCTCATTGTGGTTTTTAAAGAGCAAAAATTAATGTAAGACCTGGTATTATTGTATTATAATATAAGACCGGGTTTTATGCAATGTAATATAAAGCAAGGTCTTATTTAAGACCAAGTCTTATATAATATAATATAATATAAAACTGGGTCTTATATTAATTTTTGCTCCAAAAGACTCATTAGAGCTGATTGTCCGACAAGGTCTTATTTTCAGGGAAACACGGTGTGCAGAGGGTGCCAAAAAAATGTATACACATTTTAAGAAAGGAAATACTCAATATGTACCAGTAACAAAATATGAATACAAGTCATGTTTGACTTCTGCAATTACAAGATGTGCTCAAAGTGGTTACCATCAATGTAATTTTTATACAGTATTTTCCTTTCCTAAAATGTGTGTACATTTTTTGACACCCTTTGTATATATATCGAGAGAGAAAGAAAGAGAGATTGTGGATGGAAACCCATGTAACAAGGATGACTAAGACATTTTCTTTTGGTATTTGACATGCTCAAAGATAAAGGCCAGCCCTGATAGATTGAACCGCAGATTACCATGATGAGACAGGCTGTTAGTGTGGGTGTGAAAGGGAGAAGTGGGCCTCTAGCCAGAATCCACCGTGTAGAGCTGTCGAGTTTGGTCTTCAATGTGTATAAGAATGATAAAGAGGATGGGAAATTAGGTGTCTTACATTAGCATAAACAAATGTAAATATCTGGTGGATAGCAATCAAACTATGCTTATCTGATGGAATTAAATTAATAATTCCATAGAAAATCTATAGTAAATGCCAAATGTGGCTAAACAGACCAGATATTCAAAAATAGATAATTTCTATACTTAAGCTTGGTAGTATTACATTTTAGAACATTTAATTTGATCCCAATTAAATATTTGATTGTAATGGAATATGTCATTTGTATTGCTGAAAAAAATGATTTGAGGATAAAATGATTTATGGTGGCTACATTTAAACTGATGTTAATTGAAATCCAGAACAAAATGTCTTACGTTTAAAAAGTTCTTAAATTAAACAGTCTTTAAGACTATTTGAATTTCCCTAAAATAATAGTTTTAAATTATTATGTGTATAACCTTTGATAAATGACAATCTTTATTGAAAATTTGTTTCTTGGTTTGTGGCAACTATTATATTCAACACAGAATTAAAGGGAGTATCTGTAGGCCTATAACATTTCTTTCTAGGATATACTATCCAGCGTCATGTAAAGAAATACAATGCAGTAATTTACCTTCTCTGCCTACCTGAAATTCTGAGAGTTTCCAGAAAAAATTTACACCACTCTCCACACAACAGTCAACACACATACATTTAAACCTAAATTTAAAATGCTTTTTATAGAATATAGATGTATTCCTAATTCTGTCCTTAGGAAGAAGAGATGTAGTAATCTGCTCATTCTTAAGAGATCTCTGGTTTGTGCCCTCAATTGGCAGTTTCCATTTTGCTGTCCACAGGAAGAAGGAAGGAATATTCTCATTATACTGAGCATATGTCAATAATTTCCTTATATCCTCAGGGTGAGAGACATTTAAACTGATGTGAATTGAAATCCAGAGGTTATACTCCAGACATTTCCCTGGAGAATTTTGCCTTTAGCCTAATCTTTCCCCAGATATAGCACTACAATTAGAGATACACAGGTTAATAGATATAATTTTACTCTATACGAATAGTTCATGTTCATTTCTATTTAAATGGTTTGATGGAGATTTCCCAGAAGACTTTTCTCTTTTCATCCCTCCCCATAACTTTACAGCAGTCTGCTCCTTACTATACATATCACTAAGAGATGGTTAGTTATAGGTAAAATACTCAGCATTTCCAAGGTAACAGAGAAAGCTGTAGGTAAACCTCACAATATTAAATGGGCAAAAAGTCTGTGGATGTCAATTAACTTGTGAAAGCACTCTTTGGGGTGAAATGCCTTGGATTAGTGGACCTGGAACTATTAGTGGAGTTAGAGGAATAGGAACCCAAAGCCATTTTAAGCTACTGTCCTAGTACATCACCTCAGTGAGGATGAACCTTAGAAACAATGTTCATGGAATGATTTTTAAAAATTTGAAATGAGGGAACGTATGGATCCTAAATACTTGGTTTCTGTATGACAATAAAAACACAGAAGTGCTCTGGAATCAATTAAACTAGAATTCACACCTTTTTTGTATCAGGGAGTATGCTATTCAGTGCCAGTGGAGGCAGACAGAGCATACTTTCCGCCCAAAAATATGCAATCTGTTAAAAAACTTTATAGTAATGAAAAAAAAAAATGAGGCTTGTGTCTCTTAAAACTAATTTAAAGCACCTTTCAAAATGCATAGAAGAGGAAAGCAACACAAAGGATACTAATCACGAAAGAAATCAAGGAACATTGAATATAAAGATAAGAAAAACAAAGAGGCAGCCAAGGGTGAATTTTAGTAAGCCAAGTTTATCCTGTAAATTCCTGCTACAAAATTGCAAGAGATAAGCCACAGATCTGACTATGACTATCCCAACAGTCAAGGCAAAGAGGGAAATATGGTCAGCTTTGTCATCCACAATGCACATACAAGAATTACTCAGAATAGCTATTTCCAGGCAGGACACCCTGAGAGAGATTTGTCATGGGTCCTCAAAGAATGAATACAACAAAAGTTGGCAAATGCACGCTCCTCAGCAGGCTTATCTATACCCCTACCTTGCACTCTTGAACATCTGTTCTCTTGTCAGGAAAGAATCAGGGCAGTGCACTTCCTGAAACTCTATGTGTATCAATAGCACTCAGTTGGTTCTGAGAGAACAATTTTACATTTGGTATTATGGGGACACTCAATCTCAAAGAAATGGCTGAGAGGAACTGCATCAAATCCATTATGACGATGATGTAAGCTCCAAAGACTGAGTAAATGATTCTTCACTAATTCATATTTCTCCTGAACATTGTGCCTAATAACTTGCGGTCATGTAATATATTTCTTTCTCATTGAATAAACAAATGTTCTGTACTACTCTTTTCCTCTGTTGTTGCTACCTTGTTTATGGCCATTATAAAAAGAGGCAACAAAACTAACATAAAAATTGAGAAATTAAAATAAAATAGAAATTGAGAAATTAAAATAAAAATAAAGTGGATAAGTGTTTTGAAGAAATAAAATGTAAAAAGAAATGTAAATAAGTGGACAAAGAGCTAATTGAACAAATAGTAATGTAGAATAAATATAACAAGATAAAGTTATAAAAAGTAAAATATATATATAAATTATTTATATATATGTGTGTATATATGTGTGTATACATATATATATATATATATATATATATATATATATATATGTAATTTTTTCTAATAAAAGATTTAAGGTATAAAACAAGTAAAGAATCAATAATTTCAAGTGATGTCAGAATCATGGCAATATGAAGGATGCTCATTGATCTCTCCTCTTGAAGTTACAAGTTGAATAGGTATAACTCAAAGGATTCCTTATGCAACACACAAATATGTCTGAGCGATCTGCATATCAAAACATCTGAAAGTGGGTGAAATGGGGTGAACAGGGAAGAAAGAAGTGCAGAGAATGAGGCTGCCCAGATCTCACTGCGGTCCGGGGAGAGGGTAGGATTGAGACTGTAGGTGCACTCACTGCGGCCCCAGCAATCCTACCTGAGAGATCAGCATACATTAAGCTGAATCCAGTGACCAGGGCAGAGTCCTTGGGTCAAAGACCAAATACAAAAGTGCAACAACTACGGTCTAACAGCCTTCATGGCCAGGCAGAAAACAAAGCCAAGGAGCCTGACTGCCTCCCCTGAACCTCCCAGAACTCACCTCCTGCACACCCTTCCAGTGTTAGCAGAGGGCCCCAGAAAAAATCGCTAGCAGTGACAGATTAAAGAGCAGAATATCTACAGCTATGAGTACTAGAGAGACAGTTCCTAAGTAGCAGATTCACTCTGTGGCTAATTCTAGTGACAAGGGAGGAGCTATAGGGGTGAGGCAGTTGTGGTCTGGCCATAGCTATTACTCAGAGGAGAACAAAGACAGAAACACACCAGTGGCCTCTCCCAGTGACCATTACCTTTGCTACTGATTTCAGCGGGGACACGAAAGGCTACTAAAGCATACAGCTCTGCACGGGACTGCCGGGGCAGCACTGGGATTTCAGGGGCTCAGAACTTCATCGCCCACCACTTCTTCCCATGGCGGTGGTGACCTGAGACCAGGGCTCCCACCTTGCCAGGAAATATTCCACCATGAGAAGCTGGAACAGGGCAAGAAAAAATAAAATGCTTCAGTGTGACCTACTGAAAGGCAAAAGAAAGACCTCTTCACATTAAGCTGCTGTAGAATTCATTCCAATAGATATGCCCAGGAATAGAAATAATCCTTTAATTGCCAGGAATAACCTAGGTAATAAGGCAGCTCAGAAAGAAAATGAAAAATCTCCAGAAAATAAACTTAAAGACATGGAAATATGTGTGTTAAATGTCAGAGAGCTCAAGATTGCAGTTCCGAAAAAACTCAACGAGATGCAAGAAAACATAGATAGGCACTTTATTGAACTTAGGAATTAAATCAACAAATAAAATGAATATTTTTACCAAAGAGATTTACATTTTAAAAATAAACAAAACAGAAATTCCAGAGCTGAAAAACTCAATTAAAAAGATGAAGAGTGAATTAGTGAGCTTAGGAAATACAGCTGAACAGATGGAGGAAAGAATTAATGATATCAAAAATAGAAATCTAGAAATGAAACAGATGGAAGAGAGAGACTAGAGAGTTAAAAGAAATGAAAGAACTCTACAAGAACTATATGATTCCATCAGAAAGAGCAATATAAGAATAATGGGTATACCAGAAGGAGAAGAAAGGGAGAAGGGCACAGAGAGTCTATTCAAACAGTCAACAAGAACTTCCCAAACCTATGGAAAGAATTGGATCCTCGAATCCAAGAAGCAAACAGAACACCTAAATACCTCAATCCTAACAGGCCTTCTCCAAGGCTCATTACATTGAAGCTGTCAAAAATTAATGATAAAGAAAGAATTCTCAAGTATGTCAGCTAGGGAAAAGAAGATGGTAACCTACAAAGGAAAGCCCATTAGATTATCAGCAGATTTTTAGCATAAACTCTACAAGCCATGAGGGAGTGGAATCAAATATTCAAATGATTGGAAGAGAAAAATTACCAGCCAAGAATAATATATCCTGCCAAGTTATAAAGGAGGAATAAAGACCTTTCTAAATATATAGAAGCTGAGGGAATTTTCCACCACAAAGCCTGCATTACAGGAAATACTAAAGGAGGTTATTGTACCTGAAACAAAAAGACAAAAGGATACAAAACTATGAGTAAGATCACTAACAGACAGAAAGAAGCAGGAAATGGCAACCTGACACAGAATGGGGCACTATATACTTAAACATAACATAAAGGGTAAAGATGAAAAAAACATAAAGAAGAAGTCAATTTTCTAATGCAACTCAAAAATTAACTCACAGAATGAATAGGGATAATTTGTGAAAACAGAAACAAAAAGGGGAGGGAATAAGGTCTGAATTTGGAAAGGGGAATAGAGATAAGGTCCATGCTGAAGAAAAAGGACTGCTGTATATATGAAACATTCTTTTACATAAACTTAATGGTAACCACTCAAAGAAATATCCAGAATGGAGACATATAACATTAAAAAAGAGGAAACAAGGAAAAAATCCTACATTACCACTAAACAAATACAAAAGACAGAAACACAAATGCAGAGAAGCAATGGAGATAATGAACTACCAGAAGACAAAAGATTAAATCGCTATAGGAAATCCTCATATATCAATAATTACCGTAAATGTAAATGGACTGAACTTACAAATAAAAAAGCACAGAGTAGCAGATTGGATCAAAAAACAAAACTGAACCATGTGTTGCCTCCAAGAGACACATCTCAGCTACAAGGGCAAATACAGACTCAAAGAGAAAAGGTGGAAAATGATACTTCAAGCAAGTGACATCCAGAGAAAAGCAGATGGAGTCATACTTATATCTGATGAAACAGACTTCAGGATAAAAAAGGGTAACAGGAGATAAAGATGGACATTTCATCATGATAAACGAGACAAAATTAAGACTATATTTATCATATGATCCAGCAAGCTCTCTTTTGGGTATCTACTGAAAATATCTGAAAACATTTATCTGTAAAGATATATGGACCCCTATGTTCATTGCAGCTTATTTATGGTGGCCAAGACATGGAAACAACCAAAATGTCCTTCAATAGATGATTGGAAAAAGAAGATATGGTACAAATATGCAATCGAACATTACTCGGCCATAGAAAAAAATGAAATACTGCCATTTGCAACAACATGGGTGGATCTTGAGATTATCATATTGAGCAAATTAAGTCAGACCAAAAAATTTAAGAATCATATGACCTCATCCATATGTGGGATGTAAAACTGAAAGCAACAAATGAACAACACAAACAAACAAATAAAAACTCATAGACAGACAACAGTTTAGTGGTTACCAGAGGGGAAAGGGGGAAGGAGGGTGGTAGAAGAAGGAAAAGTGGGTCAAATATATGGTGATGGAAAGAGAACTGACTCTGGGTGGTGAACACACAATGCAATATATAGATGATGTATTATAAAAATATACACTTGAATCCTGTATAATTTTACTAACCAATGTCCCCCAATAAATTTAATAAAAATTAAAAAAAGAATCAAGACATTTTTTAGAGCCCTACCCTGTTTAAAAAATAATATCAAAAAATAAACAACAAATAACATTCTTTATGACAATGAATTGAAATAGTTTTAAAATACTAAACTACAAAGTGAGACTTGTTCTTGATAAATACGAAGAAAAAAATAGGACTCGAAAAAAAGGAAGAGCAGGTGACATGAGTTCCTGAAATATACTCACTCAAGGTAAAGAATCCCAAGGCAGCACCATAAGAAGCCCTTTTACTCTTGTCACTAAGTTAGTCTCCTTGGTGCCTTGTAGACCAAATGGTATTTTTAAAGGTAGGCAATTGTTCAACCAAAGGGCAAGGGAATTCCTTTTCCTACCTTGGTCACTGGCACCTTATATCTTGCCATTCTTCAACAAGCTTTGGCTAACAGTGAATTGTAATATTTACATTTAGAAAAAAAAGTGAAACAGGGTACTTAGTACTTTCATCTTAAAATGTTTCCTCAATAAAATTGTCTTTTTTCATTTGTTTTTACCATGTCTCCACAAGTCGAATGTTCTTAAATTGTGGACCCAGTAAATGATTGCTTAATTGATGTTTTTTTAGAACTACATTAAGCAATAATTTAATTTTGATCTGAATCCATTTGACAATCAGAAATAATTTTTCACCCATTTTGCTTTTTAAATTTTATGAGAAGATGTGTGACTAGTCTGAAATTGAATCTCAAATGTTATAATTATGTGAAAGATCTCAGAAATATTAACAATTTGAAACATATAAAAGAGATACTCCTTTTCTAATAGGTAGCAAATTTAAGACACTCAATTTATAATTTTGTGTTAAAATATTATATATAATGTTAAGAAAAATTTAGAGACATTTCATGAGTGGTAGATGTGATAGACCCAGATATCTTTTAATTTCTTAATTCTAACAAATCATCATGCATGAATTGAATCTATTGTGATATAGGTGCATTAATATGGAAATAAAGTAAGCTATCAGCATGTATATCAAACTAAGGATAAAAAATATGTTTATATAAAATTTGTGTTGGCATCAGAATGTGAAGACAGGCTAGGAATTTTGATGTTTTTTCCTCAGATACTGTGTAGATAGAGTGTTTATCTTCGTTAACCGCCATACATCTAATTAATAAGTTTACTGAATGATCTATGTGTATGTTCTTGCCCTTGTTCAAACAAACAGTCTAGAGCTTGTGGTAACACAATGACCTTACAAGTACAAAATACACACTCCTCAAGCATATTTCAGTGATAAGCAGAGAGCTTAGCCTTGTGTAATCTTTCAACAAACTAATAAATTACTTTGGTCAAGGAAGGAAGAACTTCCTCCCCATGACCATCTGCATGCACGGGGAGATAGGTTAGTAATTAGGATTCCAAGACTGAAAGTTTGACAAGATAAGCAAAGGTTTAATACTTAAAGTTAAGGTCTAATCCTTTTAGGAACTGATTAACACATACTTGACTTTTTTGGCATTCTGTCTATAAATATTAAGAGATTACTAAGAAATATGATCAGGCAATAGGAATGTCCATTTAGAGCCCTACCCTGGATTCAATATAGAGTCTTATTTCAACTGACGTCAAAAGGAGTTCTACTTCTGTAAGGGAACCACACTCAGGTGATTTCTTGATTATTGAATCAAACTCAAATGTACTTAACTGTCCTGCAAAGGATTAGTTATTTAAGCCCTTTAGTATATATTTTGGCTATGGAATTGGAGTCAGGAGACCTGGATTCATATCTTAGTTCTTATACTTAAGAGCTATTTGACTTAAGGCCACACTTGTTTCATTAAGAGAACCCAACATACCTTACAACAGCAGGCTTCCGGAGGAGCTTACTAAAAAGGAAGGCAAACAGCATAAGCCTTGGTTGGGAAGTAGAAACTTACCACTTACCTGTCCCCTTTTTAAATTTTGGCTAAAATTCACCATTAGGTTTCTTTTAAAAATCTACATTGAAGTTTGGAACACAAGCTGATAGGAATAGGTTGGGAGAATGCCAGGGATATCATTCTCTGTTATGTAACATGTCACAGTGCTGTGTTCTTGGTTTACTCTTATGCTCCTTATGGACATAGGATTCCAAATGATTCATCAAGCTACACTGCCTTCTTAAGGAAGAGTAGAATTACTGACTACATCCCCAGACCTACTACAACTAGTGCTGTAAAACATATCTACATATATATAAAATGAATGTCTTTTGGAGAATTTCTAAGAATTTGGAATTCAGCATAAATTTATCAATGAGCCTTAACATAAGACTCATATGTTAGTATGAAAAATGTTGCCAGGTGATGGGAAGACTAAGCTTACCCCAGAATAGTTTTTTTATGTACAAACACAACTTTAATTTCATAGTTTGGAACATAGTTTTGTTCATCATCAAAAAAAGATACATCAAGAAAATAAAAATTAAATCTTCTGTGAGTTATGAGATAAATATATCTAAGTCATAAGGTTACAATGAAGTTAGATTATACAAACATATATCCAACTATGATTGAGCTGCTTTACAAAGTGAGTCAGGTCCCATTCCATTCATTTTCCTTAGAGTACGAAGAAGAAAATGGGTATTCAGAAGAATAAAGGAAAAGCTTTGGATAAAAATATCTGAATACATCTTTCATTGTTGAAAACTGAAGATCTAGGATTATGCAGGCTTCAGAAAGAATAATGTTTATCATTTAATTTAGACAAACATGAAATCTATTTTTGTGAAAGTATTTATCTTTTTGTGTTACAAATTGCCACAAGAAGGTCAAATTCTGTTCAATGTGCCTGTCACGTTTTAAGGCCAGCCATATTTTAAAATATCTCTTTGAATGCTAAATTTTCTACCCTTGTTTTGTATATCTTTAGGATTTGTCTTCTTGAAACTCTCTGCCAAATGTGTTAGAAACACGAACCTAAATTGTAAGACATTCTATATGTGTTTAGACATTTGTTATTCTTTTCTAGTTTCCTCTGGAATTTGAATTACACAGTATGTCTAATTCTTCTTCCTGTCACCACAGGCTTATTCTCATTTTTGTCCCCGATAGAGAGAGCCCAAAATGACCCAGGAAGGATTCACATCAACAAACAGCCCACCTCTCACGGTCCTTGTCCTCTACTTAGTGGGTAGAGGCCTTACTCCAACTTCTATTTGTATAATGACTACTAGACTCTCCCACTGCTCTCTAATTTTCTAGCCATCAGTTTTTTAAGTTGAGGTCCCTGCAGGTATACACTGGACTCCAAACTTGCTCCTACCAGTTTTCCTCTTCTTACTCTCTTTAGAGAACCAGTAGGACAGAGATTCTTTTTAGGTCACTGTACAACCCAGTTTCCATACTTTTAACAGTCCAGCAATGCTTCAGGAATGGAGTATTAAGAACCAGACAATGACAAAAATGTTCTGCCTTGTTCCTGTGGTAGTGCATTGCCCAAATAACTCCTAAATAGTCACCACAATTAGGGGACATAATAGTCTACCCTTCTCATGAATTGGAAACCCTAGTACTGTTGCCTAGATCATGAGTGAATTTGTCATTTGCTGCATTTAGAAGACAATCTCTTCATTAAGTCAATTTCTTCAGCAGACGTTTTACCACAAATTTGCAATTATTCTATTCTATAGTCTCTATTCTGAATTTATCATCCGTCTTATTCAATCTACTCATTCCACTTTATATTAAACATTGTGCTTTACTTCTTGTACATGAATTTGGTTTAATGTATCTCAATTCACAGTTGAGGAAACTGAAGCCCAATGGAGTTAAGTAAATCTCTTAAATTCTTAAACTGGTAATGGGTAGAATTTGATTCAAAGTGATATGTGTCCTAGTACTTGAAATTCTGTCCTCTCTCCACATACAACATGCTATATGATAACTCAACATACTGTAATAAGCACGGTGGTTGAAGTTAGATTGAAAAAGTAAAGGAAAAACAGAGAAAGTGGCTAAATTTCTTGTTCTTAAATTTTTGTGAAGTGCCTTGTAAGTGTCAAGTAATCCATTATGGCCTGGAAACATAATGATGACCAAGACATAAATAGTCCATGTCTCCCTGGAAGAAAATACTGTTAAGCCTCCCTCAAGTATTCTTCAGTGTTTTTCAAGGCCTGTCTCATCACTGAAACATTCTGGAGATTAATGCTTCTTTTTCCATGGACACATTAAACTTCAATGGCATGTATACCTCTACCCATCTTTTCCAGCGAGATTCTTTTATACCTTTCTAGGTTTGCACTAGGAAAACAAGCCAGAAAAATCTCAGAATTTCTCACCTGAAATATCCCCTTTGGCTGTCTTTTTCTCTATTCTAAGGCAGATCTAGAATCAAAGATGTCTACAACTTTAAAATGTATCCCCCGCCCCAAATCTAACTGTGGACAGTCAATTGTTATTTCATAAAAGTATTTAAACTCAGATAAATTTAATACTTGACGAAATCCCCAAAGAGCTCTTCATATATTCTTATGCCATTGCAAATCCTCAATGTTGAACATGCATATTGAATTTTCAGGTCAGCCCCCAATATTCTTGAAATTCCAAATAAGAATTAAATTTAATTGAGACCCAGGTATTTGGCTGTATACAAAATTTCCTGATTGGTTTATAATTCGGTTACTTAATCTTTTATCCATTTGGTTGCTCCAAATTTACCAGCTCCTTGCTGGATCATTCTTTTTCCAGGGACTTTGACTCAAAACTGGAATTAATCAGTATAGTTCCTGTATCTGACCTCAACAGAACTCCTTCTCTCAATGAAAGTGTAGAATTTGGGCCCAAACTAAAGACAATTTGTATCCCTTTTTATTCTTTCATTGTTTATTTTAACTCTCAAAAAGATAACTCATCAAATAATGGTGGCCTACTATATGTTACAAAATTTATTTGTGGAGTATTCATTTAGTAAAATACTGTTTAATTTGCACATACCATACAATATTAAAAATAGAAATATTTTATTTAGCTTATGAAACATCAACATTGAAAAAAAGGCAGATACATACTTCTACATATTCTTCTAACTCATTTTTCTTTTAGCAGCTGAAGTCAAATTTCAAGCATTACTTTTATATATTTTTCCCTCCGGAGTAGAGATTTAAAACACTGGATGACTTTAGTTGCCCTTCATCATTAGATATTCTTCTTAACAAGGGCACCTCCCTCACAAGCATACAAATTTTAACTTTCAACATAAATTGAAATCTAGGACACGTCAACTGAAAATTTTAGTTATTTCCGAAAGCTGCAGGTGCTATGAAATACAGCCAAATGGAATTCATCTTCCAAATAACACTGAGTGTGACAAAACCTTGCAAGAATTACTTCCAAAAATGTTTAAAAATTAGAATTTGACAAAGGATACATTTACCCAGTAAAACTGAAGTTTAAATATCATGAACTTATTTTTGACCCTAAACAACATAACATTTTTCAAAACCACTTGCACTGATCTATATTGTTCCTTATAATTAACTTGGCAGGAAGAAAATTTGGAATGAAAATATTTGAAATCTGGAATTAATCAGGCAGCTTACCCATCTAAATCCTGACCGTCTAGATATTTTCAAGCAAAGCTATTCATTCTAACTGGTCAAATTCCAATGAGTTCAAACTATCAAATAGATGTTATCTTTTTTTAGCCTTACACAAAACATTAAGTGTAAATATTTTATCTCAATTATAATATTGCCTTCACATGTACCAAATGCCTAATTGAAGATAAATGTGAATAAAATTATGTGGAATGTTCAAAACCCCAGCATGCTTCATTCTTTGCCAATCAGAGAAATTGCTACACTGTTTATAATTTTCTCTATGTTGGAAGCACAAACATTTATACATAGTTTCTCTGCCAGAAAAAAAAAGTTTGCCTGTAGAGATTATATACTAGGATAACTTTATTTGGAAAAGATCTGATGAAAAGGGCCTGTTCTAGTTTATCACTTCCTAATCTGCCCTTACTTTTTATTCAACTATGAAAAGTTTACATAAAAGACAGCAAGAAGTAACAGATTTTAAAATTATAAGCTATAGATAAATCTAAATCTGAACTTAAAAATTAGTAATTTAACTGTGGTAATAAATTTCCTTAGGACATTTTAACTTAAAATCCTTTATGGCCAAATACAAACATAGAATATCGAACTTGTTTTATACAGTGAACTCCATTTTCTTTATATAAAACTCCTAATATTTTAGTATATTTATACCAACAAATTTGAAACTATAGCTGGTGACCAGTTAGGTTGTAATCAGGAGAGAGGTCATGCTAGTGATTTATTTTTACTTTTGTTATAAATAACAAAATTATTTAGAAATAATTTCAGACTTATGAAAAGTTTCGAATATAGTACAAAGAGTTCCTGAAATTTCTTTACCAGCTTCTCGAATGCTAAAATGTTACACAACCATAGTACAATTTTAAAAATGAAAGCATTAATATTGATGCAATACTATTGACTAATCTAGATACCTTATTCAAATTTACCAGTTGTTCCACTAATTCCTTTCTACTGTTCAAATGCCCAAGCCAGGATTCCCCATTTCATTTAGTTTAAATTTCTGCTTGAGTCTGAGTCATACATTTCTTGGCAAGAATAACACAGAAATTAGTTGCACTCTTCTCAGTGCATCATGTCATACCAGGTACATGATGACAATATGCCTCATTAGTAGTGATATTAACTTTGATGACTTTATTAAGGTGGCATCTGCCAAGATTTCAACCCATAAAATAACCATTTTTCACTTTTAATTAATATGTATCTTATGGGGAGATACTTGGAAATTTTGCAAATGTCCTGTTTATCATAATACTTTCCCAACTAATTTTAGCATACATTGAAGATACTTGCCTAGGACAAATATTAGAGTGTGTCTGCAAAATGGTGATGTTCTATGTCTAGGATTCTTTATCTATATATTAAATTGTGCTATATGGAAAAGTTGTCTCTTTTTGGTCTACCTATCTATCTATCTATCTATCTATTATTGATTGATTGATTGATTGATGTATATATGTATGTATTTATTTAATCAGTGTCAACACAGGGATATTTAGGTTATGGGATATGACACATTACTAGTATTAATATGTTTTGGCTAAAAATGTCCCAGTTTTGGCCACTAGTAGCTTTTTGAAGTTGGCTCCTGAGTTCTTTTGACATGGCATTATCCTTTTTGAGCACTTTCTCACTTTCTGCATTCAAAAGATTGATATTTTAAGTTTATCTTGTACTTTCTCTGCCTCAGACATAGAAGCATCCACTTTCTATTATTGGAAAATGGTATTTATAAATGGTTATCAAAATTCACTAGATTTGCTTATTGCTGCTATTAGAGTGTGATTACTTTTAGAGTAATCTGAGCTAAGAAATGTATGCAAGCACACATATGCACACACATCTACAAGTATGTCAACATCTAACTATCTGTATGTATTTAACTTTTTAAAAGCATAATTTGCCACAATGTTCATCCTCACCGTGTCCCTTACCTTATTTTTAATTCCTGTCTCTGACAGTGAGAAACCTGGCTTTCGTTAACCACAATATATTTACAAGTTTGACCTCCTCTAACATCCCTTTATCCTCCCCATTACAATTGTCTTAAATATTTCTTCTCTGTACATTTAGAGTCATATCAAATGTGTCATAATCTTTTCTTCAACAGTGAAATATAATTTAAGAAATGCAATAGAAGTAGAAAAATGTATTCATGCATGTTTTTCCCCTTTCCATTGTTCTTTCTTCCCTCTAGAAGGTTCAAAATTCTCTTATCATTTCCTTTCGATTTAGATAACTTCCTTTAGTCATTCTTTTAATCTGCTGATAACAAATTTTCTTAGTTTTCCTGCACCTGAAACTGTCTTCAGTTTTCCATAGTTCTTGAAAAATATTTCCCAAGGATACAGGCTTTGGAGTTAAGAGTTCTTTTCTTAGCACTTGAGAAATGATCACTCACTTCTTTCTGGCCTCGGTGGTTTCTGATGAGAAGACCACTGTCATTCATATTGTTTTTCCTCTATAGGTAAGGTAACTTTTCTCTGTCACTGCTTTCAGGAGTGTGTGTGTGTGTGTGTGTGTGTGTGTGTGTGTGTGTGTGTGTGTGTGTTTCTTTGTCTTTAGTTATCAGAAGTTTGATTGTGATATTTCTTTGTGTGGGTTTGTTTGGGTTTATCCTGTTTGGAATTTCCTCAGCTTTTAAAATATGTGCATTTATATCTTTTGGAAAATTTGGAAAGTTTTCTACAATTGTCACTTTGAATACTTTTTCCACCACTTTCTCTTTCTTCTCTCCTTCTGGGAATCTGAGGTCTTTTGTTACAGTCCCACAAGCCCCTTAGGCTCCGTTCAATATTTTTTTCAGTCTATTTCCTTCTCTTTGTTGTTCAGATTGGGTCAATTCTAATCTATCTCCAAGTTCACTGATTCTTTCTTTTGTCTTCTCCATTCTACTTAGATTCCATCTATGGAGGGTTTTTATTATTATTATTATTATTATTAATTATTTTGTTTGTTGTATTTTTTTATTTCTAAAATTTTTATTTTGTTCTCCTTTATATCTTCCAATTTATTGTTTAGATTTTCTATCACTTCATTTATTTCATGTGTGTTTGTAATTGTTATTGAAGAATTTTGTGGCAATTACTTTAATATCTTCATAAATAATTCTAACATTTCTGTCTTCTTGGTGTTGGCATCCAATGAGTGTCCTTTGTTGTTCGGTTCTCTGTCTTCCTGGTTCTTAATATGATGGGTGATTTTCAATTAAATCAGCTATTTTGGGTGTTATTTTATGAGTCCTGGATCTTATTTAGACTATTTTAGGTGGCTGCCTTTGACACCGCTCCAACAGGAGAAGGAGGGATGCTGCCTTTTTACTAGTTTAAAGTCTAGATTCCCCAATGTCTTCATTGACTCCTGAACTGATGAGAGGCTCCTTGTTATTACTTGATATAAGTAAACATTCTGGCTCCCAACTGGTCTTCACTGATACCTCTTAGCCTTGGTGGAGAAGAAGCTTCTCATCACTGTTTCCTACTTGGCCTCCAGAGATGCCACGAGGAGTGGCCTCATTCCTGCTGGGAGTTGGTGAAACCTCCTCTGATAACACCCCAGCAGGTAGAGGGAAGGGTGCTTCATTACTCCCAGATGGGAGTGAAAGTCCACCTTTCATGAGTATTTTAAAGTTTCTTTTGTATAGATTTACACAGTTCTTATTTAGTTTTCTTAAATTTTTAATCTTGTTTCTTGCTAATGTAAATGGAGTTTTACTTACCATTATGTCATCAAACTGGTGTGTAAGTGTGTATGTGTGTGTGTGCGTGTGTGTGTGTGTGAAAGCTATTGATTCGTGTATGTTAATGTAATATCCTTATTGGCGGTTGTGAACATCCTTACCTTCTTTCTTATTTTAGTAGAAATGTGTCTATTGATTCCACATTAGGTACAGAACTGGCTTTAGGATTAAAGTACATGCATTGTATCATTTTAAGAAAGTCTGTAGAAATTCCTGTTTTCTTGAGTCTGTTTCAAATCAGGAATAAATGTTAAATTTCTTTAAGCCTTTTTAGGATCTAAGGAGATAATTTTTTATGTATTTTATTATTATTAGAGATCTAAATGTATTTCCTAATTGAGCTAATCTTGAATTTCTGGAATATATTCCAATTTGTCATAGTGTATTATTTTCTTAAAGTGACATTGAATTATGTTTGCTAATATTATGTTTAGTATTTTGCATCATTATTAGTAAGTTACATTGGTCTGCATTCTTCCTTGCTTGTAATACTTTTGGCAAATTTAGATATCATTGATATATTTGCCTTTAAAAAACAATTAGAAAGTGTACATTCATTTTCAAATTTCTGGAACAGCTTATTGAGCAATGGACTAGCCAGATTTCAGAGTTCAGTAGCCTAGAGTCATTACAGTTACAACAATCAGGTTGATTGAGGTCCCAGTAGTGAAATGGGGCCCCACAAATCCCATAGAATCCTGACAGAATCGACAGTGTTCCAGGAAGAAAGAGAAGTCTCAGGCTTATCTGGCTGAAACACTGAAGGAAGCACTACATAAGCACATGTTTGAATTGAGGTCTTTTAATGATGTAGCTTTTCAATATCATGGCAGTTCATATCCTCTTAGGTTGCTACTCTACAGTTAAATCAACCAATTTGCATTAAAGAATGTGATCTGATTAGATGAGACTCTAAAAAAGGTAAAAATAGCTTTCTCTTTTCTATCCAATATGTTTTAATATTTACATACAAAATTAGGGCCACATCTTCTGTACATATTATTGGTAATCACTCTGGGGTTCATGAATTTATTTAGAATTATTGGACATAATGGCAAAGATATGAGCAAAGATAACAACCAAAACTAAAGTCCTTATTTTCAGTGTTCAACTCCATGGATCATATCAAGCATACTGACAGTGGGGTTTACTCAGTTCCCTGAACATTGGTTTCATTGTGTATAAAAGGGAAAAACTAGCAACTTAACTTAAATATGATATATGAGATAATTTGTGTGAAAGTAGTTAATACAATACATAGCTCAGAGAAGATATTCCTTATACTATTGTATAACTTGAGTTTTAGAGGTTCTGCTTGAACCAAAAATAAATTAAAACGTGAAATAACATGAGAAAAACATTTGTAATATATTTCACAAACACTTAATATATTTATTATATAAAACACTACTATAACTTAATCTAAATTTTTGAAAGATTACATAAAGAACAGTTATGACCCCAGAGTCCCTCTTAGGCTGTGTACAGACAGGCACTTGTCTCACTCCCTTTCTGTCAAAAGATAGGATGTTTACTTTCATAAGATTGAAAGAGAGAAGATATGGAGTCAGTCACCAGTTAAACCTGAGGTTGGTGAAGGGCGGTGGTGATTAAAATGAAAAATCTCTAAATTCAGTTATCATCAGTGTTCCACCCCTGTCTCCTCTGTGCTCTGTGAATGCTATTAGCCAAGACATAGCTTTCACCCCAGTAAGCCTCAAGGAAAAGTTAAGAGAGTTCCTTAGGAAATCTGTCCCAGGAAAGATGACTTACAGATACTGATATGTGTGCGTTTTACAGTAACATATCACATCCATATTTGCTCATTCTGCTGTATAGACATGAAGACCACCTGCTGAAATGCCTTGCCCCACTCCAAACAAATATTCCAATTAACATTTTAGCACCTAATTCTTAAAAGTGAATGGAAGCACAGGGATCAATAGACATGCAAATACATGAAAGACAGGTATCAATGACAGTAAACAGAAAAAAAGTGGGAATTAGAGGAAAGAGAAATAATTCTAGGAGCAAACAGAAATCATTATTAACATTCTTAGGAAAATATTGAGTTATATGAAAAAACAGCAGTATGCAACAAAAATTCAGAGAACAAAGAAAACTGGATTTTAAAAACAAGAATAGTCCAAAGATTAAATTAAAATAGTATTCAGAAACTAGGTAATATGATAAAGAAATATAAAATAGGAGAGAAAATACAAGAAAATTAAAGACGCAATACATGACATGCAAAATCGAACTATGAGGAAATTCAGACATAAGAAACAGGAAAAAGAAAAAAATAGGAAATTATCAATGAAAATTTTCCAAAACTGAGAGCATCCATTTTCAAATTGAAAGAGCTCACTAAATGCTCAGAATAATAAATTAAAAAAAAAAAAAAAAAAAAAGCTACACCAAGGCAAACCATCATGAAGTTATAGAACCCCAAGGAAAAAGAAGAGATTCCAAAGTCTTCCAAAACAGAGGAAAACAGTTAACACAGAAAAAAATGAAATTGAGCATGATGTTAGATTTTTTTCAGCAATTCGAAGAAAAACAATCTCCAATCTCTGTTTCAATACTCCATCAAGCTATTAATCAGTTATAAGCATAGATCAAGTTTAGACATGTCAATTTAACAAAAACATCTCCTTGCACTCTTTTAAAGGAAGCTAATAGAGGATATGCTCCCAAGAGAAGCGTAGCAAGAAGAAAGAAGTCATGGCTTTCAGGAAATAGGAGATCCAATACTATAAGAGCGAGACAGTGATTTATGGTAAGGGATGCTGCAAGAGGAGAGCTGTGTAGTAATGCTCACAGAGAGACCAGTTTATATCAGATGAGCAGACAAGGAAACACAAAAAAGATCTCTCAAGAAAAAATATGAACTAAATAATTGCTTGATGTAGAACTAAATTTTATACCTGTGATGAAAAGTTTGTTGAAAAATTAGGTACAGGGAAAATCAAACAGGAAAAAAAATTAATAAAAACGAATTACTTTGCCAGAGAAAACAAACAGTTGTGCACAAGTCAGGGAAACATTTACAAGACTTCCTTTTAAATCAGATAACAGTTTGGTGTTTTTTTTTAAATGTAAAAAATTAACATTGATGAAACTAAAATGGTTACATGACAATATTTAGAGAATTGATAACGGGTTATGTGTTAGGGGGAGAAATAAGGTAAAGTGAGTTAAATATACAACTTCCATAATAGGAATTCAATAGATAATGTGTAAAGTGAACACTCAAAATATAGCAGTTTTAATATATTTAGACATACAGAGATAAATCCTAAAATAACATAATTGAATGCTATTGTTCATTCTAAGATTTATTGAATTATTTAAATATTCAAACTGGGCGCATATTAACTTGACAAAAATAAAGCTTCAATTTAAAAGTAACATACAAGAGAAAAAGACATATATGTTCATTTAAAAAAAGAGAGAATTAAAAACCAAAGTGGCAAATATGCATTTGAAAAATTACAAACTCTATTAATGATTATCATATGCTTTTTAAAACAACAAAAATAGTTTCAATTGTTGACCTAATAAAAATTTCTTGCATCAGGTTTTTGTTTTGTTCATCTTTGTTTCTCTTGCTAATTTAATTTTTGCATCATGTGTTGTCACCACCAAACCTATGTCTAGTTACATTGCTATTTCTTAGAAGTTTGGATTACCATTGTAGAGTTCTGACCTTCTAGACTTACTCGTGCCCCTTTATGATTTGCATCCTAACATGTCGGTTTACACCACTCTGTGGAAGTTGCAGGGAGAGGAGATGAGATGAATTATATGAAGGAGTATGTGCAGGGCTGTTTGTAGAACTCTAAATACATAATTGTGGTTTTAGTGGATGTTGAGTGGGATGGAGAGAGGGCTAAGTCTATGACTAGCTTAAATCCTCTTCCAGTACTTGAAAAAACATGCAGAGACACATGTGAATTTATTCTATACAATAAATTCCATAGAGAATAACTGCCAAATTCTAATATATACGTACATATTTTGTCCATTGTCCTCCTCAGCAACTACCAACCTGGTTCTTGTTCTCTCTCTACTGTTCTTTTCCATCACATCCCTCACCCACCCCCATCCACGAAATCAATATTAACAACATAGTAGATGTTATTCTCTATTTTCCTCTGTGCACATGTAACACTGTACAGGCATGTATATGAAAGTCTACATAGCCTTATACCTATAAACACATAAATGTGTGAAGGATGTTTTGTCACTAATTTGTAAAAATTGATTCTTACTGTATGCACATTTCTTTATTTTCTTTCCTCATTTACTATTAAATCATAGAAATACTCCTAAATCAGGTAAACTATGCTTTTAGTGGCTGCAAAAAATTCACTATATAAATGGACTATTTTCACATAACCATTTTCCTAGTAATGATTATTCATTTATTTTGCCTCTAAGAACATGACTAAAATAAAACAGTAACCTTTTGTTAATAACTTCATTAATAAGCTATGTTAACTAAATTAATTTGGTTAAATTAAATATTTAATTCAATAATAATGTTTTTATTTTATATCATTGGCTATGTTTCTTTCTCTTTGGTTTTTAGTATAAAAGTAGATATTCCTTTCTCTGTGGTGGGAAAAGAAAGCCTTCTGAGTAAAAGAATGGCTTAATATTGACAATGTTCTTGGAGGAATATAAACAAAGGGAGGTAAGGTGTATCTGAGAAGCAACTACCAAAAAATACTCCACAGGAAGGAGAAAGGAGATGAGTCTTCTGTGCCTTCCATCCAAGCTCTTTTCTAGTTCTGCAGCTAGAGAATAAGGATTTCAGTTTGTCTGGCATATAACCTACATACCATGAATATTTGACTCTAACATTGTTACTCGTAAAGCTAATGCTATTCCCATTTTCCTTCCCCTTCCCTCCTTTCCTCTCCCATCTTCCTTTCTCTTCTCTCTTGTCTTCTCCTCTCCTTTTCACTGCTACCTTCTCTCTGTTATTTCCTTCCATTCTCCTTTATTTCCTCCTTTTTCATTTTTCCTCTTTCTCTGGATAGTACTTTCAGATATTTTCACCACCCCGCTCACACAAACTTCATTTAACTTTGCCCTTTCAGCAAAGGGAAAGGATATCATCAACTCCCTCCTTATAAATATTTTAGAGATTAAAATTTGTGTCAAACAGATTCCACATGACACATACTTAATTCATTTGCAGATATATAAATTGCTGTGCAGCTATATCTGAATAATGACTTATGTGATGACTAAACCCTTCTCAAATTAAGTGTGTAGTACATTTATCTCCTTTCTGCAGAAAAACAAGCCATCATTTATCTACTGATACAAAATGAAATGGGTGAATGCTAATGTAGAACCATGCCAGAAGTTGTCTGAGCTGTAATAATAGTAACCATTAGTCCACACCAGAGAAGGCCCCAGAAGCATTGGTAGGTGGGAATAAAAGGAATTTATGACTAAGAGAAAGAATCCATATGACAAAAAGTCTAGCTTGCGGGGAGTAGGGAGAAAGTGATACCAAAGGGAAAGGTGGCAAAGATATCTAGCAGGTAATAAACTGAAGAATATATAGATCGTAAAGGTAAAGATAATATTCAATCAGCAAGAGCTGAAGAAGAACAAGTTTGGAAAGAGTTCTAGGCTGGAAGTTCAGGCAACTCTGTCAAAAAATCTGAGTTCATGAACCAGACTAGTCAGAGCAGCTTTGATTTCCTAGGTAGGATGGCAATTGAGTAAACAGTTTTAACTCTAACCTTTGAGATTTGTCTGTAACCCATACTGAAGAACCTTGCGTGCTTAAATGGTCTGAAGTTGAGAGAAATGTAATTTAGGCAGCCTACGTATGAATCCTATTGAAAACCAATAATTTTGGATTTGTTAGTGTGCCTTCCAGGTCTGTATGAAATGGGTTCTCTATTCAAAAAGCAAAGAGAACATCCTCATACAGTTTACATCAAGTCTATTTTGTACCCTTGGCATTTAATGGAAAATGACTTGAATGATTTCTTTTAGAGCTGATTTGTCTATGATTACAGTGTGATTGAAGAAGAAGCCTATTGCTTTATCCCTTTCATGGTGACAGCATGAATGAGATCAGTAGCTTACCTAATTATCTTTCTGTTGGACACTAGCTCTAATCAAAAAAATAAAAAATAAAAAAAAATGTTGACTGTTATTGCTTTCTAAAAATAAGCCATCCTATTTAAAAATGCAACTTTAAGGCAAAAATTGTAACATTTTTATAAAATTATAAAATTTCAAATTAGAAACATTGGTCAATAGCTAACTAAGAGTGGGAATTTATGGCCTGAAGGTGTATTTAAGAAGAGTGTTTTCTGTGTGGGGAATACTATTGATGGGAACTTTTGGCTAATAATGGGCACTTGCATGAGTCAATAAGACTTCTTAATGTGTTCTCTTAATGGACCATTTACTTTCTATTTTGAGGGTTATCAAGGCTGCATTATTTATTTAGTTATATATTGGATTTAGAAAGTGAGCTCTCACAGCCTGTGCTGTGCACAGCGTTTATTGAGTACCTACTCTTCTAAACTCTCAAATATAATGCACTCATGACATGGCCCTTCCCTTCTAATAGCATGATTATATACTGTTTTTAATATACTTATTATTTTTCTATTTGATAATATAATTCTTTAATAGCCATATGGGAACCTCCACGCAGCTAGTTAAACCTGGAAAAACTCTTAAAGGGAGCAATGTGGGTGAGCTTTTTCTCCCTTGAGCCAGAGGAGGTTGTAAACTACTTTTCTTTCTGTTAAAACTCATTTCCCTTCCTGGTTCCCACTTTGTCTAACATTTTATTGTAATGTTCCTGGAATCTATTTTGTAGATCTTTTTTTTTTTTTTTTTTTTTGGCTATAACTGTGCATTGCAGTTTCCATTAATGTTGTTTTCTGTTAATGAATTCTATGCCTTTAAAAAATGATTATACTTAATCTTTTATGTTGTAATTGTGCATCCTTTTGTATGTAATAGAATAACAGAAAAATATAAAGGACACAAAAGATCAAATCATCACAGTCTTGGGACTCAATAATGTTTCTTTTTGTTTGTTTGTTTGTTTGTTTTTTCAGTTTTATAAAACTGTCATGTGGGTCAGAAACTGTCAGAAGAATATATTTTTTAGCTTTCTCTTAGAATATTATCTCTGGGAAGCTTTTTCCAGTAGCCTCCATCGCCCACCCAGTTCTTGCTTATAACCATCTGAATCTTGCAGACTTTACATATCTTGGTAGGATTGTTTTTGTTGTTCTTAGTTTTTCCTCTAACTCTTTTGCCTATCTTCTGCCTTCCTGCCATCAATCAAACAATTAGCAAATACTCAGCCCACTTGGCTAAGCTGCAAATGCTACACAGGACGGTAAAAAGTCAGTAAGTGCTTTAAAAGGACATAGAGTCTAATTAGGGAGATAAAACTATCTTAAAGGAATCATTAAGTAAGAACTAATTACCACCATTACCTATAATAATATCTAACTCCAGAGCACTTACGTTAACTAACTGCTGTGTACCCATCATCTCATTTAATGACACTCAGCCTGGGAAAGTCCTCTGGCTTCTCTGAGCTGAGGCTTTTCTGCCTTTACACAATTAAGGGATCTTATTCCTAAATATTATAGCATATACCCCAGAGTGGTTAAGTGAAGGGAGATATTAGTGTTGTATACAATAGCCAAGGAGGCTATACCTGGGAGACAAAAATGTGAATTATTATTGAAAAAAATTCATAAATGTTTGCTATTTAATACAAGAGAAAGTAATGAAACATGGATATGAATGCATCTCTGTGTGTGTGTGTGTGTGTGTGTGTGTGTGTGTGTGTGTGTGTGTGTGTGTTTTAAGGAGAAAGCAGTGAGAAGACTTAACCTACAGAAGTTTTGTTTCTGCCATATCTTAAATCAAGCTCCTGAAAATGTGGACTACAGTTAAAAAAGCAGTAGAAGCCTCAGGAAGACTATATGACCACACACTAAACAAAGAAAAACATGCAGTGTTTCCTCAAAGAAAACGATCACATGAAGCCATTTGATCCCATGAAAAAGTGGAATTCAGTGAAGGTAATCAAACACACCCCAAACACACATAAAAGTATGTGGGACAGGAATATAGGTATTGGGCATATAACCAGAACCAGAAGCAGCTGGACAGAGTTATAAAACATAAGTGATGGGGTTGTCCATCACAGAATGAGTGTGATCATGGAAGATATCAGAAAGAAGATGCTTTGGAGCAGCATTTTAAGAAGGGATGGAAAAAATGTTAAGTGGTGAACGTGGTGTGGGCGGAGGCAAAGGTTTTGCCTAATGTATAATAGATGGTCCACGTCACCAGTCATAATCATGGGAAATGAGAAATGAATATATTTAATTCATTTTGTGGCCTACCAACATTCGTGAAAACATTATCTAAAGGAAATACTCATGACTGGTGACTTTCTTGTTGTTGTTTGTTGTTAATTCTGTTCTTTAGATTCCACATATAAGTGAGATCATGTGGTATATGTTTTTCCCAGTCTGATTTATTTCACTTAGCATAATATCCTCTAGGTCCATCCTGTTGGGTGACTGGTGACTTTTAACATTCACTTAAAGAACATTTTACAGTTTAAGTTTAGTTAAGAAGAGTCATGTTAAAGAACATCCTGAACTTGAGTTGCGTTTCCTTTGGACATTTCTGTGTTTGGTTTACACAATATCTGGAGTATTTGCTCATTTTACATTGCTGGGCTCTTTTATTTACCAGTTTCAGAAGTTCCCAGTCATCCTGACTTTTGCCCCGCAGACACACACCCTTTCATGTTACAGACCTCTATTTGGTGTTCCGCCTGTCCTTCCTGGAGCGTTCTTTCCTGCTGTTTCATAAGACAGCTGTGCTTCGCTGGTGGTCCCTGCTGTTACTCCTGATCCCTCTGCATTTTCACAGAGTCAAAGAAACATGGCAACAACTTTTTTTTCCTCTTTTATTTTGAATTATGTAGTGGACTTTGCTTATCTTAAAATTATAATTCAAGAAAAAACATTATAAAAAAAAAACAACACTAATAAAATACATTCCTTCTGTCAAGAAGGCACTTTTGAGCAAACCCATAGCTGATCCGGATTAAATTCCTTATTCAGCCAGGCTGTTGTTTGGCATGATTTGCAACTAATAATAACCAGATAGTAGTGTAAAATTATTCTTTGATCCATACATGGATTTCAGCTAAACCAAGTCTTGGTAAAATATGTCAATATATTATGGTAATGATATTATTGACATTAATATTCTTATTATTATGGATTCTCTGAGTACAGAATGCTTTTGATGCATTTGCTTATACAACTTATCCTTGAAAAAAGATTAAAAGAAACTCTATTTCCCCCTATTTAGGGATGAATAAACTTGAGATCACACAACTCTCTTTGCTCTTTGTTATAGCCCAGATAGGAATCTAGGCATTCCAAAGCAGGATAAGAATTACAGCTGCTTTTTAAGGTTCAAATGCATTTTTCTTTCTCTTTTGGAAGTCGGAAATTTCTACCTGTTCCTTTCTTACAACTATTAACTAACAAAGATGATGTAGCTACATATCTAAAGGTATCACAAGAGTAAAAATCTGAGTTTTATGACAGTACATTAAAAAATAAGATAACTCATGAATAGATATGAAACAATGTCTCTGCTAATTTGGTATAAATTTACATAGGACAAAAATTCTGCAGTATTGTTAGCATAAACATTTTTAGCTTAAAGAAAAAAAGAGTTTTTCAGTGTGAAAGTTCATTAAAGGTAACGGGAAAATGGAAAAACATGAAATAGGGTAATGAAAGCAAAGGGTAGGCAGGGTAGAAGAAAAAGATAGACTTAAAAATAATTACCTGTAACTTGATCTTGATGTAGAGATGCATCGTTCCACAAATTACATGAATTAAGTAAGTGGTTATTCTTAACATGTTCATTTATTCAATGGATATTTATCAAAGGTATTCAGTCCCTGACTCTATGCTAAATGTAATGCATTGCAAAAAATAACCACACAAGTAAACTCTTGGAGTCCCTTTCAATTATTCTTGAACCTGAGTTCAACTAAATTAGTATATTAAATTAGTGGTTCCCAGTAGGGAGTTCCTGAACCTGCACTCGTGCAAGACAGGGTTTACACATGTCCACATTAAAAAAAAAAAAAAAAAAAAAAAAAAAATCAAACAAACAAAAACACAAAAGAACTTTAGTCAAATTTCCATACATGTTATAATTGAATTTTTTTTTTAGCCGGTGATACAATTTCATTTCACAGTTATTTTCAAAACCACAAGAACACTAAGTTCTTCATATAAAAACATGAATACAAATAACTATACTTTCTAGAAAATGATTATATAGACCCTCTCAAAGAAAAATGCATCCCATTATTTGGTTTCAGTGAAGTTGCTTGGAAAAACTCACGTCTGGACTGATTCCTGAGGGTATATTCTTCCAATGTTTTGTGTAAAGCAGATTTTATTTTATAACATATGGTGATAATAAATGGTAGAATTTAAAATAAATTCATTTCCAGAAAAAAAATTTTTGGTAAATTTAAAGGGAAAAAATATATTAAAAATCAGACAAAAATCCTGCCTAATGCAGCTTCTAGTTCAAACGTGGAAAAATGAAAACAAACAATTTCAATAGAGTATGGTAAATCCTACAATAGAAAGAGAGTATATAACACTGTTGGCTCAAGGAAAGAAGAAGTCATTTATTTTGTGGTATAAAGGGAGAATTTGAAAAGGCAATGGCACCAATCTGGTTCATGAAAGATGAGTGGAATTCATTGTTTAAAGAAAAGAAGAAGACTCCAGGCAGGGGGAATAATAAAAAAAAAAGTATGAAGCTGGAGAAGGTCATGGCCACTTTCAAGAACGGCTAGTCGTATGACATGGCAAGAGTATAGGCAGAAGAGGGGAGGAGATCAGAGGGGCAAGGAGATCAGAGGGGTGGCAGGAGGAAGGGGCGGGGGCGAGGGAGGGAGGAAAGGGGACAGAGGAAAGCCAAGATGAGGTTAAAGACCCCTTAGAATATACCCAGGAATTTAAACTTCCATCTGTAGCCAATGGAGATGCTGACATATGGCAAATTTGCATGTCAGAGAGGTCATACTGACAGTGTGGAGGACAGATTTAAAAGGACAAGGCCAAAGGTTGAGAGAATAAGTACAAAACTATTGTAATAGTTCAGTACAAAATATGATGAGGAACTTGAACCAAGGCATCTGGAAGGGAATAGTAAAAAGTAAATCTGAAGAATGAAACTCTCTCAGATAAAAGATAATAGTAATTGTTGAAGATTTTTTTGTTTTAATTAGTTAAATCTAGCAATGCCAGGTAATATACTTTAAAGATGAAATTTTATAAGAGCTTTTTTGGACATACTGAGTTTAAGTTCTACGTAATATCTACCGTATATTACTATGCTAATGTATTTCTTACATAGATGAAGTGGAAGAAAATAACAAAGCTCTGGAGTAGCTTACAAAGGCTCTATAAAAGAGGTAGAAAGATTCAACATCACTCTGTGTACACTTGCATTTTTTTGATATTCTGAAACATAAACAAACATTCACATCTTGCTATGGCATATGTATTAATTAGTTAATTGGTATAATTCATCCAGCATTATGTTTATGATTACATTTTGCCTTTGAAAGACTAATTAAAAATCAAAGTCATTAAGACATTTTTAATATCCATTCATGAGTTATATAAAGAAATGCTTTAGAATATACAGGGAGATTTTATACATTTTATCTCCTGAGATCATCAGAAACCCATGAAATATCAAACAACAGCAACATCATTGATAACTAACAAATAGCATTTGATGTATGCTAGCCCTTGACTTCTATTAAATAAGTTAATATCCTAAATTTATCAGGTAGCTATTGATATTATACACATTTTACAGATGCGCATACTGGCCCAGATAGTTTAAGAAAGTTGTCTTGGGTCACACAGCTTGTTCTTAACCAATTTGCATATTTTAGTGACTCTGTAAAAAAAAGAATATTTGTCCCATTTAACAGATTTGGAAACTCAGGTCTAAATAAGTTTTTTCAGTTTAATTTCTATGAATTTTAGGCAAAACTTTCAAATTCTGCATACAATTTGCAAAGCAAATGGTATTTAAAAAACAGTTTTTAATAAAATTATTAGAACAGGGACAATAATGATTTACCATTTCCATCATATAATTTTACTAGACTTTCTGTTTTTAAGTGAGAAATTGACTAACATTGATGATAATATTTGATTTACTATTATAACTTAATAATTATATTCCTTAATATTAAATTACCCTTCTTTTAACAACAAATGTACATTCTGTTTCTTTAATGTGTGTTTCATATATGAGTGCATGTTTGTGATCATTTTCTCCTCAAAGCATTCAATGCAAATCATGTCTTCTAGTGTGAACTTAGTCTTTGCTATAAAACAGCGTGACAAATGCTTTCCTCCATTAATTTTAGAAATTAAAAATTTAGTAACAGAAAATGTATGATGCAATAGTTTTAGTGGATTTAAAATGTTTAAAAACGTCTATGTTGGAAATCTAAAAGACTGTGCTTGAAAGAATCTATCTTAAGGAAAGAAATAATTGTTGGAAGATTTGGAACTAATATATAGGTATCTCCATGATTATTGATTTCAAAGTAGAAAAAGGATCCATCTTTCAAATTTTAATATAGTTAATAGCCCAGATTTTTGATGAATACAATGAGCAATCTAATCAGCAATCTCAGATAATTCACAATATCATTAATGATTAAATTTGTGCTAAATGTAATTTACTTTAGTTTTTTTAAGAAAAAAAATAGACCTTTAGTAGTTATCAATAAAAAAACACTAATTCAATGTTTATTATATCAGGAACTTTTATTCTTAGTACTCATACATATCAACTAACTATATTTTCATCACAATCACTCATTCACAAAAATGCACCTGTATTGTAAATGCCAGACTTGTAGAAAAACTTCTGTTTAATCTTGGGTGGTCTCTTTGCCCAGGTTTGATTAAATATGTCTTTTCACAACAGGTGACTTTTTAATTGTTTTCTTATGGCAACCCATTTATTCTTCAGGCTTTGTTTGGCTTGCATTAGTTTTCAGAGTTAATGACCATGTGTGAGAACATGCTGAGTACAGGTGGCCAATGGTTATGCTGAGAATGTGGGTGTTATAGCAAATGCAGCGGGCAAGTGATTTAACTTTACCAATTAATCCAGTGGTGAATAGTTCTCTAACCCTCAAGGCCTTTCAAACAGAAAACAAGCTCAGAATGGGCACTTGGTAGTGCAAATACGAAATAAAGAATAAAGCGGCTTGTTCTTTGTATGTGGGGGCTTGCTTTCTGTAGTGGGTCGAGTCTTTTCCCTTGCGCAGCTTAAGGGCTCAAATCAACTTTTTCAGAAAGGCTTCTTTTCAGTGGTATCAGTTCTATCAGGAAACTTGACATTTTCCTCCCTCTCACTTTTGCATCTCGTTCGTTGTTCTTCTGGAAGCCTGGGAGGCTGGCAGTTTGAGTCCTGGGGCTGCCTTGTTTACTTCCTCTTGGCCAACAGACATGAGAATTACTATAATGAGGAGTTTAATAATCCCTAAACCCAAAGTAAATTCTAATTATTAGATATCCTTAAAATCAGTTCAAGAAAAGAAGTTGAATTAGGAGTAAAATAATTATGCCCAGACAATCCTGACTGAGGAGAACCAAAACGAAAAATGAGATCTTTGGACTACCTAGGCTGCCAGAAACTAGCACCAAACACAGAAAGAGCTTTTCCACTGGGCTTAAACAATTTTTCTTCCTTTCTGACAAAAGGAACATTTGTTTGCAATTAGCTTAGGTAAAGAAAATAGCATCTGAAGTCTTGTTTTCCAATTGGAATGACCCCTATGACCTGCTATGAAGACACTTGAAATATTTGTTCTGTCTTGCATGGGGATGGGGCAATTTTAACAAATGTAAATATATTTGCCAAGTATTTGTAAGTTTTGAAATTATGCAAGTACCAAATTATGAAAAATAAATATTTGAAAGTATTTTAAGTAAAATGTACTGAATTCAACTTCAGTTCCACTGTGGGATAGTGAAAGCACTTGATGTGTGCTAAATTGATAAATACCAGAGAACATAGCAGGTTTCTACATGTGTCAGTATGATGATCTGCCAAACAATAGGGGCACGGGAGTTGTAGACAATGCCTACAAGTAGCTGAAGTTCATTTTAAACCAACAAGGAAATAAACAAGAACCATATAATCTACTGAGAAAACTATGTAAGTTGCACTGCCCCTAGTTTCCTTTCAGCACATCAACTGATTCCTGTAATTATCTCACAGAGAAAAATGAGGGTTTGGAATTTTATTGGACTTTTTTATAGTCAAATATCTTTGAAGTGATTTCAAAATGTGAGGTTTTTAGATGTGAGCATTCAGATTCTCCATCTTATTGTCTTCAAACTTTAAAAATGTGAACAAATAGTATTTATACTATTTTCTGAATATTTTTCCTTTAATACAGCCTTGAATTCTGACTCATAGCCATCCATTAACGTTAGTGGTTTATCTCTGTAAAATTGAACCAATATGACTTAATGGAGAAATGAAAGCTCAGTACTAAAATACTTTAGGAAAAAACAAACCTCTTTCCCACCTTCTACCACCTCAAACCCTCTTAATTCAGTGTTATATGAAATATAGCTGTGCTTCCGAGTATCCTTCTTTTAGAAACAAGACAGTAAAATTAAATTGAGAACAGGACGGCAGTGGTTCTTCTCTCCCAGTTTTCCAATGTGAAGATTTCTATACAGTTATAACATTGTGGCATTGGGGCAAGAGCCAAGATCTCTACTTCAAGCTTGGAAGTGCTCACTAATGTGACCTCACAAGTTCAAAGTGAAAAAAGAATGTTTTCCTCCCACCTTGTTAATAATACCTATGTTAACCTCTTAATGCCCTTGGGTACTCACTTCAGTAAATTGGTAGCCAAAAAAAATTCGTGTTTTGTGAAACAACAGAAATTCAGATGTCTATCAGAAATTAAGATGGCAGTGGAGGGTGAGTGAATGGCAAGAAAAGATTTAGCGGCTCAATTGAACACTAAAGGCAAATGTCTTTTTAAGTGTACTCTGTCAACTGTGTCCTAGATCTTCCTTCCTGAATTCTACTATTCCTTTTATATTTATTGGCCTTATAAAAAGTCACCATCTCTGCCAGAGCAAGTGAGAAAGACCTCCAAAACTTTTCCTCCTTTTGAAGGAATGAGTTAGTCTTTTTTTCTTGCTGTTCTTTTATACCCATTATATAACTAACTGGCCCCCTATAGATGATTTGAAGAGATTTGGTATCTTTACAATACAGAGTTTTCAGAGTTAATAATATCATGTATTTCTCCATCAATTCAGTCTTTATTACTAACTCAGTAAACTTTTAATTTTTTTCATGAAAGTCTTATACAAATCTTTGTTAGATTTATCCCAATGTTCTTTATGTTTTGCTACAATTCTAAAGAATATTTTCTGGTTATATTTTCTTATTTCAGATGATAAATAGAATTCAATCGATTTTCTGTATTTATTTGTATCAAGCAATTTTACCAAAGTCTCTTTCTAATTATAATAACATAAATTTATATATTGGAATTTTGGTTGTTTCTTGCTGCATAGCAAACTACTCCAAAACATGGTAGCCCAAAACAACAATAATTTTATTATATCTTACAATTTTGGGGACCACATTGGCTTATAAGTTCCTTTTACTGTATTAGTCTGTTTTGATATCAAAATTATGATGACCTCAGAAAAGCTCATTGGGAGAATGCTAGTTTAAGACTCCAATTTGTAAAGAGCTTGGAAGTCATAACTCCATTGTCACAACTCCCTTGTCTACAAGACAAAAGAGGAACAAACTCATAATTAATGGTTTTTCATATGCCCATCAGAGAATTGAAATCACATGGCAAGCTACTGCCTCAGGATATGGAGAAAGAGGTGAATACAAAGTGTGATCAAAAATTATGGTGAATGTTTAAATTTAAAAAACACTACAGTAAAAGACACATTGCCATTAATCCCCCTCAAAATACTTTCCTTCACTTTGAACACACTTACTGCGTTGTTCTTGAAACTTTCTGAAGCAGTTCTGGAAATCCTCTTTCATGAGTGTCTTTAGTTGCACTGTTGTGGCTGCCTCGATGGTCTGAATCAATTCAAAACATTCATGGTCATTTTGACTTTGGGGAAGAGCCAAATGGCGCATGGTGCCAGATCCAGTGAATAAGGTGGATGAGGACACACCATAATGTTTTTATTGGACAGAAATTGCTGTATACCAGAAGCGGTGTGTGACATTGAGTGTTATCATGATGGAGGATGAACTAAAGACACTCACAAAAGAGGACTTCCAAAACTGCTTATGAAAATAGCATGAACATGGGATAAGTGTGTTCAAAGTGAAGAGGAGTATTTTGAGGGGGATTAATGGCAACGTGTCTTTTACTGTAATAATATTTTTATTTAAACATTCATTGTATATTATAATCATACTGCATATGCCATTATACATTCATCCAAACCCATAGAATGTATACCAAGAGTGGATCCTAATGTAAACTATGGACTCTGGGTGATAATTGTAGGTCCATCAATCCAAAAAAAGGTACCACTCTGGTGGAGGATGTTGTAGTGAAGCAGGTTATATATGTGTGGGGGTAGGGGATATATGGGGAATCTCTATACCTTCTGTTCTATGAACATGAAACTGCTCTAAAAAATAGTCTATTTAAAAAAAACAGGCAAAAAATGAGAAGATAAAAACAAAAGAACAAGTGCAATTAATAGAAAACAGTTACAAACATGATAGGTATTAACCCAATTATATAATCACCTTAAACATGAATGATCTGAATATATCAATTAAAAGTCAGAATAATAAGATCCACTTATATATCATCTGTAACACTCTCGCTATAGCTTTAAAGAAACTGATAAATTAAAAGTAAAAAGATTAGGAATGATATACCAGCTAACACTAATAGAAAGATGGAGTACCTATATTATTTTCAGGAAAAGCACTTTAGAATTGAAATATTATTAGATATAAAGAGAGGTATTACATAATCATAATGAGGTCATATTAGAGTAGGTGGGTTCTCAACCCAATATGACTAATGTCCTTATAAGAAAATGGACAAGTGAATACAGAGATGGAGAGACTTCCATGCAATGATGAAGACAAAGATTGGAATTATGCAGTTAGAAGCCAATAAAAACTAAAGAAGCAAACCATCAGAAGCTAGGAAAATGCAGGGAACAATTTCCCTACAGGAGGATTAGTTTAATACCAAAAACAGATCAAAACGTTAAAAGAAAAACAAATACTAAGGACCAATATCTGTCATAAATATATATAATGGAATCCTCAAGAAAATATTAGCATACTGAATTCCACAATGTACAAAAAAAGAGATATTATATATCATGAACAAGTAGGATTTATTCTAGGTATGCAAGTTTGGTTTGATATTTGAAAATCTATTCATGTAATCGTGTACTTAACAGGCTTTTAGAAGAGAAATTATATGATTATATTTATAATTGCAAAAAAGGCATAGCATTTGACAAAGTCTAGCACCCATTCGTGATGGAAAAAAAAAAAAAAAATCTTAGCAAGCTAAGAATAAAGGAGAACTTCCTCAACATGATTTAAAAAAAAAAAAAGTCTATCAATACTCCTATTCAGTATTGTACAGGAATTCTTGTTAGTGCACTAACAAGAAAAGGAAATAAAAAGCATACAGATTAAAAAGAGGGGGAAAAAAACTGCCTCTGTTCATAAGTGACATAATTGTGTATGTAGAAAATTCTAAACAATCAACAACAACAAAATTCCTGGAACCAGTAAGTAATGATAGCACAATTAAAGTATGCAAAGTTATTACATAAAACAACAATTGCTTTCATATTCTATCAGTGAGCAACTGGAATTTGAAATTAGAAACACAATACTATTTGCATTAGCATACACAAAAAAGAAACACTTAGGATTTTTTTTTTCTCCACCAAGGATTTTTTTCTTACTTTTTATTAAATTTATTGGGGTGGCATTGTTTAGTAAAATTATATAGGCGTCAAGTGTACATTTCTATAATGCATCATCTGTATATTTATTGTAGGCTCACCACCCAGAGTCAGCTCTCCATCCATCACCACATACTTGACCCCCTTTTCCCCCTCTACCACCTCCTCTCCCCCCTTACCCTCAGGTACCACTAAACTGTTGTCTGTGTCTGAGTTTTTGTCTTGTTTGTTTGTTGCTTTCAGTTTTATATCCCACATATGAGTGATGTCATACAGTTCTGAACTTTCTCGATCTGACTTATTTTTCTTGGAATGATAAGGAATAAATATTAAAATTATCTACAGGACCTTTAATTACCTACAGAACAACTAGAAGACTCTGATCAAAGAAATCAAAGATCTAAATAAATGGAGAGAGAGTCCATGTTCATGGATAGCAAGATCCAATACTGTTAAGATGTCAGTTCTTCCTAAAATGATGTATAGATTCAACACAGTCCCAGGAAGTTATTTTGTGAATACTGACAAGCTATTTCTAAAATTTACATGGAAAAGCAAAAGATCAAAAGTAGCCAACACAATACTGAAGAAGAAACAGTGTCAGAGGACTGACACTATCCAACTTCAAGACATACAAAGGTTAGTAATCAAGACAACACAGTATTGGTGAAAGAATAAACAAATCAATGTAATAGGATATAAATCCCAGAAATATATCCACACAAATGTATTCAACTGACTTTGACAAACAAGTAAAGGGAATTAATGAAGAAAAGGTTGTCTTTTTAGCAAATAGTGCTGGAACAATTGGACAGCTACGTGCAAACACTTTTTTTAGAAAAAGAATCTAGACATAGACTTTAAACCTTTCACAAAAATAAATTCAAAATTGACCATAAATTAACATGTAAATTGACAAGTTGGAAATTATTAAATTATTTTTTGTGGGGAAAGATGCTATTAAGAGAATAAAAAGGCAAACTATAGATGGGGAAAAATTCTTGTAAAGCATATCTAATAAAAGCCATGCATCCAAAATATGCAAATAATTCTTACAACTTAACAATGAGAAAGCAAGCAACCCTATAGAGTATAGCATGGTGAATATAGTATTGTAATAACTATGTATGGTGTCAGATAGGTACTGGATTTATCAGGGTGATCACTTTGTAAGTTATATAAATGTCTAATCACTCTGTTGTACACCTGAAACAAATATAACATTGTATGTCAAATGTAATTAAAAATAAAAAATATATTAAAAAAATGAAAATAAAACAAACAACCCAGTTTAAATATGGGCAAAAGACCTGAGTAAACATCTCACCAAAGAAGATACACAAATGGCAAAGAAATGTATGAAAAGATACTTAACATCCTATATCACTAGAAAATTTCAAATGAAAATATCAATGACGTACAATTGCACACCTATTAGAATGGCTGCAATATAAAACACTGACAACAGCTAAAATACAAAATAATAATAATAATAATAACAACAACAATGCCCAATTTTGGTGAAGATACAGAGCAATATTCATTTCTCGTGGGAATTCTAAATGGTTCGGTCTTTGCAAGATACTTTAAGTTTCTTTCTAAGCTAAATATAATGTTACCATATGCTCATCTAATCAAGTTGAAAACTATGTCCACACAAAAATCATTAAATAATGTTTGTATCTGTATTTATATGACCCAAATCTAGAATCAATGAAAATGTCCTTCAGTAAGTGAATGGATAAAAACAAAACTGTGGTACATGCATACATTGGAATATTGTTCAGTGATTAAAAGAAATGAACGATAAATCATGAAACTACATGGAGAAAAACTAACTGCATATCGCTAAGTGAAAGAAGCCAGTCTGAAAATGCCACATGCCACATTGTTCCAATGATATGACATTCTGGAAAAGACAAAACTATACAGGCAGGAAAAAGATCAGTGGTTGCCAGGGATTGGGTAGTGAAGGAATGAATAGAAAAATCACAGGGTATTTTTAGAGCAGTGAAACCATTCTGTATGAAATTGTAATGGTTTATACATGACTTTATGCATTTGTCAAAACCTACGTAACTGTAAAACACAAAGAGTGAGTCTTAATGTAAACTAAGAACTTTAGTTATAAGGGGTTCATTAATTTTTAACATACACCACACTAAAGCATCATGTTAATAAAGAGGAAACTATATCAGCAAAGGATATTTGGAAACTCTCCATACTATACTATCCGTTCATTTTTTTTCTGAATCGAAAACTGTTCTAGAATCTAAAGTCTATTAAATTTTTTAAAAGTTAACTAGGGAGTAAAACCGTTCTTTTCTGTTATTCTTAAGAGAATATTAAGGACTTGACTGGGCAATTCCTTGCTTCATTTATTTTAACTGTGGCTACTCATTAATGTTCTGCTGGCAGATGGGCTGGTCTGGAATGTCCAAAAAGGCTTCACTCACATGTCTGGAGTCTTGGCAGGAATGAATGAGCAGCTGGACTTAGCTGGGACTAATGATCTGAGAGCGTACACATGGCCTCCCCAGCAAGTTGTTCTCAGTGTAGTTCAACGTTTTATATGGTGACCAGCGCTCCCAGAGAGTGTGTTGCATGATTTAAGGAGTGGAAGCTGCTTAAGTCCTGTGCCCAGAAACTGGTATAGCATCTCCTGTCCCATAGCCTTCACAGTGCCTCCCAAAAGTCACGGAGCGGCGACAGAGAACCCAACTCTTGATGGGAAGGGGGTCAATTTAGGACCATCTTGAATCCACCACATTCTTCATGAGAATGCTAACATCATTTCATCTCAATTATAATATTAACTGTAGATGTTATAGATACCTTTATGCCTTTTATTAGCTTAATGAAATTTCCTTTCATTCCTAATTTGATAATTTTTAAAAGAATTGTCAAACATTTTAAAATGCTTTTTCCTCATCTGCTGATGTGATCACCTGGCTTTGCTCCTTTATGAAATTAATGTTGTATAGTACTTATTATATAGATTTAGTAACTGTAAAATAGTCTCCAATAAGAAAGGCTTAAAGAAGACAGAAGTTTATTTCTTTCTCATTGAATAGACCAGCATTAAAAGTGCAACTCTTGTATAGAATCTGTTCCTGATGCTTTCCTCCTTATTGTGCATCCATCCTTATAGTGTTCTTAAGGGTATTGTATTGATATCAACATTTGTGCACACAGGAAAGGGGTGAAATCAGGTTTACTTTTTTTCATTTAAGAGAACTGACTGGAGCTTAAACACATCACACCATCTCACATCCTTTTGGCCAGAATTTAGTCCCATCACAGCATATATTTGCAAAGAAACTTGGGAAATTAGAGGGCTGTGCTGGAAAACACATATTCACATTAAAATAAGAATAATAATTTTTAAAAAGACTGTATTTCTGGGAAGGCATATTTCTAGGCAAAAATTGTATTTATATGGAAAAAGGTAGTAATAAATATCGGGAAAATAAATAGCTCTGGCACATGTGGTGAATTATACAAATCAATTTTCTGACATTAGCCCAAGCTTGCATATCTGGGATAAATGCAGTTAGCTGATGCTGAATCATCACTTTTTTAAAACAGTGCTGATTTGCTTTGCTGCTATTTGGTTTAAGACTTTTTTCATAAGAAAAGTTGGGCTATAAGGTTCCTTTCTTACACTGTCCTAATCTGTTTTAGTATCAAAGTTATGCAGTTTCAAACAAAAATAATTTGAGAGTGAAACCGTTTGTTTTTAAAATCCTCTTTATATATATGAGTATGTTAGAATTGTTTCCTTGAAGCTGGATCTCTTTCCTTCATGGATGTACTACGAATCTAAAATGACATTAGTTAGTTTTTCTGACCATACAGATAACCTGTATGAACACACTGATGTGAAGGGCGACTGTTTTTCCTCTCCTCCAGATGCCAAGTTTAAGACAGGTTTTAGTTGTTTTGTTGTTGGTTTTGTTTTGCTGTCATTTTCTGCTCAGGAGTTTTATTTCCTTTTTATCCTCATGATACCAGTGAAATTGTTTTTCCCGCTTTGTAAGACCTGTGTCTTATTTGGGCTCCTACCCTAAGCAAGATATTATCTCCTCAGTCTCATTCCTATACAACTGTCAGAGCAGAAATTCAAGGTGTCCGGTTTCCTTTTTTTTTTTTTTTTTTCCAGTAATGACTAAGGTAAAGCAGGCTTTTATGGCTGTTTACCTTCCAGATATTCTTCATCTCATTTTTGTTCTCTGTGGATTATTCCTGTCTTGCTATCTCAGTGATGCAGGTATAAACATATTTAGTCTTCCCACTACACACACACACACACACACACACACACACACACACACACTCGCTTTTTTACTGTTTCAAGTGGGAAAGTCAATTAAGGTATCAATCAGGTCTATTTTATTGCCATAAAGAGAGGACATATCCATCATCTCTCCTCCTGCTCCCTCACTCAAAGTCTCTATCATTAAATAGGATCAAATAGTATATATATATATATATATATATATATATATATATATATATATATATATGTATATATGTATATATATGTATATGTGTATATATATATAGATACATATATATGTAATTAAATTTCACACATTACTTTTACCAAACTATGCAGTAGACAATAAAAAGTGTAAGTGTAATTTTCCAGGTAATTGCTTCAGTCATATTTTAAGTGAATCTGTTACCTGAGAAATATACTGATGACTTAGTTGTTCATAAATCTTTCACTGCTCACCATTGAACACAGAATGCTGCTCTACCCCTTAACTGTACATTAAAAGACTCTCAAAAGTGACCCCAGTTGACCATTCTGTGGTTCTGCAAACCTTTTCCTCAATTAATGCTTCTTTGTGTACAGTTTGGGCTACAAGCCAGAGCAGTACTAATTACTTCATGAAAACTATTTTCACTTTCTTGCCTTGTTGCTTGTGATACTGAGATAACTACCTACCGGGATTGGTTTTTATTCTTATATCCGCCTGTCAAAATCTTACTTATCCTTGATGCTTCAATAACTTTTCAGATCAGTAGTCATATGTAATATCTCCCTCATCTATGTTACCAAAACATTTTTCAAAAACCTTTCAAAATAAAGTAACCTCATGATTCACATGATAATCATTACTCTATATGCCTGTCTCTCTAAACCATGTCATTTCTGAGGATAGAGACCATGCTTCAATCACCTCGGAATCTCCCTAGGAACATAGGACTTCCCTCATTAATGTATCTGTCAATATATATTCATTGAATTAAATTATATTTTCCCTTTCTGTTTCCTTTAAACCTCAGCACAATAAATGTATATTCCCGAAGTTATCTATGTCAAGCATTGGAGACCTTTTCCACTGACACTTAAACTAAATAAAATAAAGCAAAATAAAATAAAAAATGCAGAGGACACTTTAACAAAATAACAAGAGGGTTTTATGAGTGGAAGGATTTAGCCTGAAAGGCAGGAATCTCTGTGGGCCTCTCAGAACTATGCAGCTGTACTGCTGGCTGAAGTCTGTAGTTGAAGAGATATTTTCTAAGTCTGTTGTTGTTATTAATTTGAGGAGAAGAGGTCTCTGTAGAGAAAAAAAATTCAGGATTTTTTGTTTCCTTTTCCATCACTCACAGTCACCATAATGTCAACACCATTTAGGTCAAATTTCAGGCATTCAAAATGTGCAGCTTCGTCCAGCTGCAAGAACTAAAACTCTTCTAGAGCACGATAGCCTGACCAATAAAATATGTCTGAGGGTGTTAGTAACAATTAACAGGTGTGTACCTTCCCCAGAAAGCTTTCATATGACTTGAAATGTATAAAGTAGTATACTTGGATTTCATAAGGATTACATATAAGCAAATATGTATCTGTTTTTACTAATGGATCTCAAAGAATTGGAGTTATTGGTTCATGTATATGAAACTATGTAAATATATGTTATTAAAGGGTGCGCCTCAGGTCTCCTCAAAGACTGTGCTGTTGGATAAGGTCACGGGCTCTGTGATCCCTGAATCTCTTTTTTTCCATTACCAGGAGGACTGAAATCCTCTTGAAGTTGTTTAATTTGTCTAACTTTTGGTTTCCTCATATATAAAGTGGAGATATTAATAATACAACTAATGGTGTTATTATGCGTATTCAACAGGGTAACGCAGGTATAAGTTCTCGTCCAAGATAAGCTATCATTAAATCTTAGCAATCATTTTATAAAAGATAATTTGATTATTATTAAACAGCAGGCAGATGCCTGTCATTCTACCTCCTGTCTTTTCTCCTGTCTTCATCTATTTTTTTTTTTAATTTATTGCGGTGACAATTGTTAGTAAAATTACATAGATTTCAGGTGTACAATTCTGTATTACATCATCTATAAATCCCATTGTGTGTTCACCTCCCAGACTCAGTTCTCCTTCCATCACCATATATTTGATCCCCCTTACCCTCATCTCCCACCCCCCACCCCCCTTTCCCTCTGGTAACCACTAAACTATTGTCTGTGTCTATGAGTTTCTGTTTCTCATTTGTTTGTCTTGTTCTTTTGTTGTTTTGGTTTATATACCACATATCAGTGAAATCACATGGTCCTCTGCTTTTTCTGTCTGACTTCTTTCGCTCAGCATTACCCTCTCAAGATCCATCCATGTTGTCACAAATGGATGGATTCATCATGCTGTCTAGTAGCTTCTTAGTCCGTTCTTTTTCTTGGCTATAAGCCACACCCTTCCTTTCCAGCCTGCCAAAACCCACGCAATTAATCAGATCAATAATGTACTTACAACCTGCCTATGTTTCCCTCCTCTTTGTTCCTCTATTTCCACTTTAGCAATCCCCACATTTCAATAGCCCCTGTTGCTCAATTTCTCTTCCCATATTTGTAAACTGAAGCAAGTCACTAAACAATAGTGACCGAGTCAACTGACCTCAGCTGGGCTCTCATTGAATCTCAGCAATTCTTTTATTTATCACTTGTTGACTCCCTACTGCATTCCTTGCTGCAGCTGTTCCAAAAGTTTCCGCTCTGCTCAAGTCCCTAATCCCAGCTCTCCTCCCGCCCCTCTTCGCACATAACCTCACCTCCTACTGAGAAAATTGAAACCATCCCAACCTAAGTTTACACAATTGCCCTCTTCTTCCACTCCAAAAATCTGTGCATCTCTTTGCTTTTGCAATGACTTGAGGAAATGGTTTCCTTTGCAGGAAAACAGATCCCACGCTGGTGGAGTTCTTTGAGTTTCCAGTCAGGCAGACTAAATTAGATACTTAGTGTGGACATGGTACTTCGTCGACAAGGTTTCCAATTTTTTAGCCTCAATGTCATCATCTCTAAAGTGGAGGTGATGATTTCTACCTAATAGGGTAGTAAAGGATAAGTAGGAGATTTGGGCAGATAATAAACATTTAACAAATTACAGCTATTATTATTATTTGAAAAGCCAAAGCTCTAAACCTGAATTCTTGAGCCTCTCGGTCCTAATAAGGATAATGATAATTATGATGATGATGATGATGGGGAAGATGATAAACAATAATCTTCATGTCGTTCCCAGTAAGTTACTTCCTCAGTGATATTTCTTTCTCAATTCTTTAACTTAATTCAGTTCATTGGATATTTTTCTTCCTTACACCTAGTCAAGTCTTCCCTTTTCTTTAAAAGAAAAGTAAAAAGCCTGCCTTCTTCTCAAGCTAAAATCCCATTGCCCCAAATTTTGGCCAGTATCCTTGAGAAACGTTTCTACCCTACCTGCCTTTTTGTCTTTTCCAAATAGTTACTGAAACCTTTTAATATAACTTTTCCACCCTACTGAAACGGTTCCTTAAAAAGTATATATAGAGAATTTATTGTCATCCACCTTCATTTGCTTGGTCTCCATCCTCAAACTGTCTTGTAGCTCTTGTTCTAACTGGCCCACTCCTTTCTTTGGTTGTTATAACATTGTACAAAGCTCATTCTCTTCTTCTTTCTTTATATTCTTTACTTGCTATTATTATTCCTTCTATTGCTAAAATTTAACCATTCCCCAATGTTTTATCCTTGACTTTATTCTTGTATTTTCTTTGAGGAATATGATTAATTCTTATAGCTTTAATGATTAGATTCTCATAGTGGATGCTTTTACTTAAACAATTTAGTGTTTTCTGCAACATTTTTGTTTGTTTATTTGTTTACCAATATAAACTAGTTGTAAGTATTTTCAGTTTGGTATTCACCTCAATGTCTCTTTTCCCACTTTTTAAGCTTCATAGTTCTAATTACCACTAAATATCTGTACCTGAAAGTTCTATCTAAATTAAAATTGAGCATAAAACCAGAAATATATCTTCTTTCATAGAAACATGACTCTGAGTTCCTTATTTCTATTCAATCATTATTTTATATTTAAATCACCTAAGCTTGAAATAGTAAAGATATTAAATCAGCAACAAATATTTATTGATCCCTACCCTGTGATAAATCTTGGTACAGAGCAATGAGTGGGAAAGAGTGGTTCCTGAATTCTGAGTCTTCATATACAGTCTAATATGAAGGTACATATTGAGCAATTAATTGCAATTTTTATCAATATCAGAAAGGGAAAATACAAGATGCAATGAAAATTTATATAGCGATGAAACTTAATTACTCTGGAAAGCTAGTGGAAAGGGGTCACTGGAAGTTGCATGAAGGAAGAATTATGCATAGTAGGAAAACAGAGGAAGATGAAGAATACAGGCAGAGAGAAGTGTATGTATGAGTCCCCTAGTATGAGCATAAGCATGGGGACCTGGATAACTGAGGGAGAATGGTTTAAAAGGAAGTAAGCTGAAGTATGATCTTACAGAGAATGGTTTAGCCATGTTAAACTTTGGCAATTTATCCTAAAAGGCAAAGGAAGTCATTGAGACTTTTAAGGGAAGGACTAAAAAGACCCCATTTGCATTTTTGTTTATTTTTTTCCAACTTTACTGAGGTATAATTGACATATAACATTGTTTAAGTTTAAGGTGTACAACGTGTTGATCTGGATATACTTACGAGGTGTGATCAAACAATACAGTGAAGGTTTAAGTTAAAAAAATTACAGTAAAAAGCACATTGCCATTAATTCCCGTCAAAATACTCCCTCTCACTTTGAACACACTTATCCCCATTCTTGCCACTTTTTGAAGCAGTTCTGCAAGTTTTCTTTGGTGTCTTTATTTGCACTGTCATGGCTGCTTCAATGTCCTAAATCAATAGTTTGAACACACTCTCGTATATGTTACAATATGAATACCACCCTAGTATTCCTAACACCTCCACCTGCTCACATAATTATTGTTTCTTTTCGGTGGTAAAAAACATTTAATATCTACTCTTTTAGAAGTTGTTGTGGGTTTTTTTGTTTTTGTTTTTGTTTTGTTTTTTTGTGTGTGTGTGTGTTTTAATTTCATTGGGGAACATTGGGGGACAGTGTGTTTCTCCAGGACCCATCAACTCCAAGTAGTTGTTCTTCAATATAGTTGTGGAGAGCGCAGCTCACTGGCCCATGTGGGAATCAAATCGGCCACCCTGTTATTCAGAGCTTGAGCTCTAACCAACTGAACCATCTGGCCACCCCTCTTTTAGAAGATTTTAAGCATGCAGTACAATACCATTAACTGTAGTCACTATAGTGTGCCTTAAATACTCAGAACGTATTCATCCTATAACTAGAAGTCTGTACCTTTTTCCCCAAACTTTTACCCACCTGGTAACCACCATTCTATTCTCTATATCTATGAGTTTGACTTTTTGGACTCCACATATCAGTAATATTCTATAGTATTTGCCTTTCTATTTCATTTAGCATAATACCCTCAATGATACCATGTTGTCATTAAAGTCAGGATTTCCTTCTTTCTTATCTGTGAATAATATTCCTCTGTGTGTGTGTGTGTGTGTGTGTGTGTGTGTGAGAGAGAGAGGGAGAGAGAGAGAGATGTATACTATCTCTCTCTCTCTCTCTCCCTCTCTCTCTCTCTCTCTCACACACACACACACATATAAAATATATTTATGTATTTGTCCTTTGACAGACAGGTTGTTTTCATATTTTGGCTATTGTGAGCAATGCTACGATAAGCATGCAAGTGCAAATAGCTCCTCAGTATCTTATTTGTATTTCCTTTGGCTACATACCCAGAAGTGGGATTCCTGGTAACTTTGGTAGTCTTATTTCTAATGTTTTGAGGAAACTTCAATGCATTTATTTCTGCATGTTTCATAACCTCCACAATAGATCGTTACTTTGTTTACATTATTTATTCAACATCTTTAAAATGAACTATCTTCATACTGTTTTCCATAGTGGTCATACGAATTTACATTCCCACAAACAGTGCCAAAGGTTCCCTTTCTCCACATCCTTGCCAGCACCGACTTCTTGTCTTTTTGATGATAGCCATTCTAACGGGTATGGTGTGATATTCCGGTTTTGATTAGCTTTCCTTAATGATTCAGTGATGTTGAACTCTTTTTCAAGTATCTGTTGGCCATTTGTATGTCTTCTTTGGAAAATGTCTATTCACGACCTCTGCCAATTTTTTTAATGGATTGCTTTCTTGTTATTGAGTTGTATGAGTTCTTTATATATATTTTAGATATTAAACCCTTGTCAGATATGATTTGCAAATATTTTCTCCCATTCTGTAAGTTGTCTTTCATTTTGTTGTCTCTTTGGCTGTGCAGAAGTTTTCTGGTTTAATGAAGTTTCACTCATTTATTTTTGCCTTTGTTCCTTGTGTTTTTGGTGTCAAGTCCAAAAAATTGTTGCTGAGATGATTTCATCCATTTTGAATTAATTTGTTGTGAGTTGTGTGAGGTAATAGTTCAATTTCATTTTTTCTGCTTGTGATATCCAGTTTTCCCAACACTGTTTACTGAAGAGACTGTTCTTTCCCCATTGAGTATTCATGGCTCCCTTATCAAATATTAATTGACTGATTTGCATGGGTTTCTAAGTTCTCTATTCTGTTTCATTTGTCTAAATGTCCATTTTTATGCCAGTACTATGCTATTTTGTTTACCATAGCTTTTTAGTATAGTTTAATATTAGAAAGCATGGTTCCTCTAGTTTTGTTCTTTTTTGTCAGAATTCTTTGGTCTTTTGGGGTCTTTTGTAGTTCCATACAAATTTTAGGACTATTTTTTCTATTTCTCTGCTGTTGGAATTTTGATAGAGATTGCATTGAATCTGAACTAAGAAATTTTCTTATTCTGCATTCATTTTCAGTTCTTTAAAGATGTTCAACTGTTTAATGCTTACTTTGTTTCCAGCAAGAAATTATCTCTGTTCTCCTAAATATGATGTGTGGGCCAATTTTAATTACGATCTACCTTGATTATATGTATATGTGTGTGTGTATATATGTATGTATATATATATATATAAATGTTGAGAGACATGTTGTGTTTGGAGTTATACTGAGAGTTTTGGAACTATGCGTTTATAGTTTAATCAATTTGGAAATTTTCATGTCATTCTTTTTTCAAATATTTTTTTCTGCTACTCCCCTGCCTCAGCCAACTTTCATGTTTCCACTTGCAATTATAATTAGATTTTTTGAAGTTGTTCCAAAGCTCACTGATGTTCTGTTTATTTTTAAAATTATATATGTATTTTCTCTGTATGTTTGATTTTGCATAATTTCTGTCGCTGTGTCTTCAAGCTCACTAATAATTTATCCTGTGATGTATAGTCTGCTGTTAATGACATCTAATGCATTTTTCATCTCAGACACTTAGTTTTCACCTCCAGAAGTTTGGCTATATTTTAATATCTTTTCCATCACTACTTAACATATTCAATTTTTCCTCTAGCTTTTTGAACATATGGGATACAGTTGTAATAACTGTTTTAATGTCCTCGTCTGCCAATTCTAACATCTGTGTTAGTTTCAATTGATTTAATTTTCTCCTCATTATAGGTTGAATTTTCCTGCTTGTTTGCATGCCTTATAATTTTTTATTGAATATCAGACATTGTTAATTTTACCTTGTTGGGGTTAGATATATTTTTAATCATATATTCTCAACCGTTGTTCTGGGACACATTTATGCTACTGACAAGTAGCTTGAGACTTTTGAGTCTTACATTTAAGATTTGTTAGGTGGCTCTGGAACAGTGCTCAGTCTATGGCTAATTATTCCCCACTACTGAGGCAAGATTCTTCTGAATACACTACCAAATGTTCAATGAACTATATGGATTTTCAGTCTGGCTGATGGAAATAGTGGTTTATTCCAAGCCCTAGAAGAGCTCAAGTTACTCTATTCTAATCCTTCTAGGTGATTTGTTTCCAAGTCTCAGGTAGTTTTTCACATGCTTGCAATGATCGGTACTCTGACAAACACTCGAGGGATTCCTCTACAGATCTCTATGGTTCTCTCTCTGTGTAGCAGTTATCTCAATACTCTGTCTTATAAAGTCTAGATACCTGTTCTCCCTAGACTAAAAGATCTGTCTGCTCAACTGAGGAAGTCTTCCAAGCTCTACCTGGGTTTCTTCTCTTTGCTCTGTGACCTGGAAACTTCCTCAAGTCAGTAAACTTAGTCAATTGTAGGGCTCACTCATTGTTTTTTCTCTCTCAAGAGTCACTACCCTCTGTTGCCTCATGTGCAATATCTTGAAAAGCATGTCTTCATTTATTTCTGTCCAGTTATTTCTCTTAGGTAGAAGGATAAATCCAGTCTTTGTTATATATTGGCCAGAAACAAAAACGTCTCTAAAACAGGTATTCTAAAAACTGGCACAATCCTCATTTTACCTTTCCAGTTCCTGGAGTAAGAACAATTTTGACCATTGAAAGTTCCTGGAATTTGCCATACCTTTCAAAATTGTAAGCTAAAAGCTGTATTATACTCTTAGGAAAATCAATAATTTATGCCACCATCAAAACTTTAAAAGATGCAAGGGTTGGGATTCCTATTGCATTCTCATTTAAATTGCCTATTGGCTAGTGTAGGTGATGATTATTCTTAGAATATTTAAGAGTTATTATAAGCTTAATCAGCTGTTTATTCAAATTGAAAAATCAACACAGATCCCAGGACCTAGGATGTATTTATGGATCTTTGAAACACTGAAGCAATAATATTCTAATAAGACCCGGAAACCTGGAATTACCAGTTATCATGGAAAACTTTGTAAATTCTATTTATGTATTAGGAGATAAATCCTGGAGCCTGTTACCTCTGTAAAGTTTCCAATATTCCAATAGGTCAGAAATGTAGGTTAGTTACTTCAAGATTGAAAAAAAAAAAAAAGCACTGCCCTTGAAAACTCCACCCTCGGTATATCTCTTTTGGATTTTCGAAGTTACATATGCCACTTTGAATGTACTGGTCAAAACAAACTTATCTATCAGGTTGATTCTAAAATCTGCCAACTTTGAGTGAGGCGTAGTGCAGGACGAGGCTCTCCTGCTAGTCCAGGCTTCAGTGTTCTGCCATTTGGACCTTTAAGTCCAATAGCACTTCTATATGTAGACAAAGAACTTCATTTTGTACTTGTATTTTTAAAAAAGAAGTCAAATAATAAGGTATCAAAGGCATAATTGTTTTAAAAAAAAAGTGCAAAGGAAAGGTCAGGAGTGAAACACAGAAAAAAGAAGGCACACAGAAAACAAAGTTAGGGGCTGAATCAGGAAAATGAAAAATAGAGCAACAGTGGGTATTTCTGGATGCAGATTGCAACCTAAGTCATGCTCCAAACCCAAACTCCATCTGTCCATCTTAGTTTTCTGGAACAAACTCCCACTCATTCAGACCCACCCATCTTCCACAAACAATTTCTGTTCCCCAGACATTCTTACCTCCCACACTTAGAAAAGCATCACATATCATTTGGAATCTGTACTGGTTTTTATTTTGAACATCACTAAAACATTTGCCTCTTAGGCAACAGAATAATCATTTTTCTCTCTGCCAAATTATGTGCTTCTACTTCTCATCCTGAAGGAAATAAAATAGGAAGCTTGACAGCACTTGCATCATCTCCAGGCAGCACATCCAAAATGTGTATCTGGGACACTAAGGGAAGGACAATATGATTGAGTTTCTTTAATGGAAGTCAAGAAATAAAAAGTCTGAATATAAGAACCATTTACTTTTTTTTTTTGGTTGTTGTTATTTATTTATTTTTTTAATTTATTGTGGTGACAATTGTTAGTAAAATTACATAGATTTCAGGTGTACAATTCTGTATTACGTCATCTATAAATCCCATTGGGTGTTCACCACCCAGAGTCAGTTCTCCTTCCATCACCATATATTTGATCCCCTTTACCCTCATTTCCCACCCCTCACCCCTCACTCCCCTTACCCTCATCTCCCACCCCCCACCCCCCTTACACTCTGGTAACCACGAAATTATTGTCTATGTCTATGAGTTTTTGTTTCTCATTTGTTTGTCTTGTTCTTTTGTTGTTTTTGGTTTATATACCACGTATCAGTGAAATCACATGATAATGATACCATACTAGAACTATTTGAAGGGAGCAAAAAGCCTCTCTGTCTTAAGAACATACTCTTTGGAAAAATAGGTTTCTTAAAGGGATCTTAGATCTCTTTTTAAAAACATATGTTAAATTAATACCTAATAAGTATATCTAACTCTTTGGGTATAAGCAAACATAAAATTTTATAATGATTTACTCTATAGTATTTTTAAAACTCAATTACCAATATTATTATTTTTTTAAATAAGATCATCACACAGTAGGTTGTAATATTGAAATAGTCTCACTCTTAACTCAATACCTTTTTATACAACATGATGAGATCTTGGTCTCATAGTCTTGTTTGTACTGTTAACACTTTCAATATTACATGATATAAAAACATACAATATAATTTGTTTTTATGCATATGATAAAAATTTCAATGAATGACCCACACACTCACTTTTCCAAAAATGCACTTAACTGAGTATTTATCAAGTATTGCCATCAATTTACTTTGTCATTAAATGTCATGGAAGGAGAACATATTTGCAGATATCTAGAATTTCTTTGTGCAAACAGAGACCTAAATTTATTGCTATATGTTTTTTCCAAACTGGGCTTTCTGCTTCTGTTCATCAGTTTTTCCAAAACCATGTAATTTTCATAAACTTATTCTAGAGAATTAGGCAGATCTGGATTTGAGATCTAGTATCCCTCTTTTTATTTTGCTATTAGAACAAATCGCATAGCTGCTTTTGCATACGGCAATGGGAGTGATGCAGTACCTACTTGATAGATTACAAAAACTGCTTTGCTTTGAACCTGGCTTATAATAATGAATCCAATAAAAATTCTGAAGCCATGCTCTTCTTCTTTTTCTTTATTTCTCCATCATCTTTTTCTTCTCTCTCCCTCTCTCCCTACCCCTTTTGCAATCATTGTCATCACTGCTATTCTCAACATTTTCATCACCCTTTTTGTCATTACTTACTTCTTTGGACTATTGTGATAACAAACGACATAATGACAAATGCATCTCCCTATAGTTTTTAAACGTAAGACATATAGATTGTGATCTTTAGTCATCCTATTGGAACCATGCATGAGCCAAAACAAGAGCCACTTCAAAATATTTGGGATTTCCGAGGGATGGAAGGGGACAGGTGGAAATGCAACTGATCCTTGGGGGAACATTAAGGTCTCTTTAACCATATAAAATGCAGCACACTGAATTTGTAGTGGGCACTGTTCAGATACCATTTTGTAAGAAACACGCTTATCTGCTTTTCTATATCTGTACATGATTAAAATGACAGAAAAGTTCACTAGACTTAGATAACTCTCTAATAAGGACCTGTTGGGTTCTTGGTAATTCATACAAGGAAATTAAGCTAATCAAGCATGAGAAAACCATTACTTAAAACTAAGGTAAATATACAGAAATGTTAAATGATATAACAGAATTCTACAGCATAGTTCTATTGTTAACTAACATCTCAATAGACTAAAGAAAAAATGAACTGCATAACCAGGGATAGCTAAATTAATAGTTTTTATGTGGACTAATCCATATTCTCTTTCGTTATTTCTGGACCTCCTGTCTGGCCAACTCTGACCTTCTTTTAGTGTATTACGGCACAAGGTAAACACTCCACGAGTGATAGTGTTTTTTATTGTTATTTGAACTGCTATATTTATTTCTGATACATTTTTATATTTTTGTGATTGAAGAAAAATATCTTAATACAAATATGCAGTTATTCTTTTAATTATCCTAACTTAAGTTCATGACTGTATTAGAAACCCAGAAGGTATAACTGCTCTAATACAAAATGCATTTGACACAGACATTTCTACAAATGACTTGTAGGAATGCATCCTAGGATTATGATGAGAATTGTCTTGCACTCCGCTGGTTTTGATGAAAATAAGATTATCTTCCACATTTACTATTTAGACAGTGGGTTTCCAAGTTTGGCTGTGTATCAGAATTGCTGGAGGAGTGTTTTAAACATAAATTCCTGCCTCTCAACTTCAGAGATTCAAATTCTGTAAATCTGGGGTGGCGCTTATATTCACTGAATTTTTTGAAACTTTTTGTATAATTTTACTATATAATAGGAGCCAAGTGTCAAAAACAGTGGCCTAAAAGTCAATTATCTTTTACAAATAGGCCCTTTACGACATGACAGCTTCTTATGCCCCACATTCAGGTGATCCCTTGTTCCAAAAATTGTCCGTTTACCTTTTAATGGTGTTTGGTTATTTCACACATTTGTACTCTGGTAATTGTGGATTACACCTGAAATCTGATTTCTTAATAGAAACCCTATTTCTATCCGACTATGAGTTCTCTGGGGAAATGTTTCCTCAAGAAATGGCATAGATGACATTACTGATGCTTTCTTTCTTAGATGGATTGGAAAGAATTGCATATCACAGAAATAAACACGGAAAGTGACTTCATCCCAAGAAAATAATTTTGCTCAAAGCTAAACAAAGCTTCTCAATGGTCTACGACACTAAGTGAATGTGATTTAAATCATATATATTTCCAACAACAAGAACAAAAATGTTTTTTAAGTTTGATTTACCCAGAGTGATGTCCTGGTAAATCTCAGTGCAGTACATAAAGATGGAATTCATGCCTTTGTTTAGCTTTCTTCTTAGAACTTCAGCGTTTTAAAAGAACTGGGATATTTGACATAGTCAATGTTTTGGTCATAAAATCAGAGATCAAATTTTGGATAACCTAGAGGGCTGTTTCCTTCCACAGGACACCGTCTGAGTTTTAACTGAGTGGGCAAATAGGAGACAGATGAGGCCCACATGTATACTTTCGCTAGTAACACAGGCAGCAGTATGGAACACCTACTCACAGGCCCAGGTCATCAGTGGTTCTGAGAGAAGCTTATAACTTTGACAACAGCCCTGGACTAAAGCAAAGAAAATATTTTTTATTTTAAAACAGCATGGCCCTCCCTATTACAGTAGCTCTTTCCCTAAAACTGTGGGTTCCAGAGACAGATTTTGTCTAACTCCCGCAAAGACATACGTCATCAGGGGGCAATATTCCCTTAGTGTATTGAAGAGTCTTTGGGGTAATACTTACCCTATACCTTGGAATTTGTGGGGTGACTTACCCAGACTTCTTGAGATCTGCTACTCCTGTGTTTTATCCCCTAGGATTACAGTCAGACAGTTTGTTCAAATATCGGGTAGAAGGCCTCTAGCCTATGCTTTGACATGAAAATAAGCCTAGAAAACTGTAAAACCAGATAAATCTCTTTGAAATATGATTTATTTGAATGCACATTGTTTAACATGATTGCTGCTTCTACTCCCAGCACAAGACTTCACGTAACTCTGGGCATTAACAGATAAAAGTGAGCCATAGCTAGTGGTGTGTGTGTGTGTGTGTGTGTGTATGCGTGTGGGTGTATGTGTGTGTTGATGCTACAAAGGCAATTAAATTCCCACATCAAGTTCTTCAAAACTAAATACTTTTAGTAACAAAAATCAAATGAAATATTACAAGGGGTCTCGATGTATAAATAAGTATTATCGATAGTTAGCCTAATCGCCATGATGGCATCTTCAGAACAACCATAGAATTTCTAGGTCTCTAAAAAGCATGACTCAGGAAGAAAATAACAAGTAGGAAAAGTATACTACCTACCTCCGTTTCTCTATCATATTTGAATATTTTTCTCTCTACCAAAATTGTCTTTCTTAAGTGGGTCAATTATTACTTTATCTTCAGAGTATGTATATATCCACAAACACACATTTACATAATATGTGTATATATCTGTATCATTCATATATAATTGATTGTTTTTTCCGTTATTTGCAATTTGAAAAGCTTAATGAAATTAAGTTCTGTGTGACATTGGAAAGTGTATTATTCATCATTTGCAAGGCTTTAGAGTTACAACTAATTTCCAAATTATGGCTTCTCTCATGCGTGTTAGCTCACTGAGTATCACTTTTATTTGATGAGAAACTAATATGCATTTGGTGGCATGAGGCCCTGATTGACAAAGAGTGAGATGTAAAATAGATTTTCTTTCATTTCCTCTCCTATGGTACTGATTTTGATTTTGGAACAGAAGGTATGAATTTATAACATGATGTGTGATTGAGTAACAGCTGTCTGTAATTGGATGCAGCAAAAATTGTAATGAAACCTCAAGTCATGAAAAATTTACCTGATTTTTTTTTTCATTACAAACATCCAAAATCAATCTAGGTTATTGAAACATCTGGCCCAAGCTTTGAGTTTTTGCCACCCTGAAAACCCTACCTTAAATGGTGGTTTCTACAATGGGAGACCACTTAATCTTTTTGTTCATGAAACTAGATTAGTTTCCTTTCTCCTCAGTGACAGAATGTTATGTTACTATGTTTTATATAGAGATATTTACACCTCCCTGAAATACAGTCCCAGATGATTAAAATTATTTTTTCCAGGAATGAGTCTTTGTGAATGAAATGGCATATCAGTTTTCAAGAGTTTTAAGTATATGCTACATAGGATTTCTCTATTGTTAAGCCTATTGCCAATAAATTTCAAAATCTTCTTTTCTTTAATGAAGAGAGGGTCTTGCCTAATGGTTTAAAACCTGTTAAAATTTGTTCAAACGAGACAAATTTTAGGTGTATATGTTACAATTAAATGAAAAGGCAAGAGAGCTGAATTGTTCAATGAGTGCCTGGACAGTACTTTCACATTTCTACTTAATTTCTCCTTTTAAAAAGGAAGATTATTATTGTTAGAGTTAGAATCAGAGATGTCAAATACTATAAAGCTTTCTGAAATCAGGTAAATACTATTGTCCACAACGTTGAGATGAAAAGCCCCAGAATAAGGAAATAGAATATTAAAACCGAGGTGTCCAAAGTTTTAAAGAACACAATAGAACCACTGGGTATAAAATGAAATAAGTATAAGGATCTTACATTTTGTTAAAAATCAATGTTACATTCCTCAACTGGTTTACCTTAGTACAGGTAACCCCCATATGATATGGCACTTCTATAACACGGTTTCGCTCTAACACAGTTCGAGAATTTGGGGAACCCTCATGCAACACGGCCTCCTAGAACACGGTTTCGCTCTAACACTGTCTGAGAATTAGAGAAATCCTTGAACAACACGGAGTGTAATAAGAGCTTTTAAGAGCAAAAGATACCTCATTCGAAATTAGGGAATTCACCGAATAACACGGAACGTAATAAAAGCTTTTAAGAACAAAAGATATTTCATTTGAAATTTTTCATTCGAGTGTGAATGTCATATCAGATTTGACTGCAGAATTTTAAAATTTATTAGAATTTTAAATCCATTTTGTTCGTGGAGAATTAAGTTCAGAGAATGAAGTTATCGTGTCGAAAAGAAAATGCCCTCTGTTAATGGTGCTTAGTAGTAATGTTCACGAAGAAAATATTTAATACATATTAATATGTTATACTTTTGGTGAAAATTGCTTTAATAAAGACATTTCTCTTAATTATAGAAATGTAATAGTATGTGTTTTGTTTTTGTTTTTTTTAATTTTTGGAACCTAACCCCCTTTTTTATACTAGTTATGTGTTTCATATATCACAGATTAGCATAACACGGCATTTTTAAGGACCTAAGAACCGTGTCATACTGGGGTTACCTGTAATCCATTTCACAAGTAAATAAACATACATATTCCACATAGACTTATTAGTTTTTGGTTTCTGGAACAAAAACTTCTCAAGAATTGTTTTTATGGTGAGGATAACATTTATATGAAAGTGGTTTTACAATATTACTGTCCTTCCCGTCTCAGCATCGGAGTTATCAAACATGTAAACAGTTTCTCTTGCCTTATGGGACATGAAAAAAATAGTTTATGGGCTAAAGAAAGATTTAGAATTGTTTAAAGGGGGTGATAAACTCAACACAAATGGAAATAGGCAGCTGGCAAAAGGTTATACACACAAAGTATGACTTAAATTTAATATAATCAGATTTAATTCTTTGTTCTCAAGGGCTATAATTTTACAATTGGACAACTCACAGTGTGAACTATTTCACATAATAGTAAAATAATAGATTGGGTAAGACTAGGTTTAAATGCCACGCAAAATTAACCCTTAAGCTAGTTGATAAAGATAATAGCAGTTTCTCTTCAATACAGTATATTTTATCATAAAATAGTTCAAACACGCTGAAATATATAAATAAAAATATTATAAACTTTATTTTACAAACTCACTCGAGTTCAGGAAACCTTAACATTTTGCCCTATTTGTTTTGGGTCTTTTATAATCTTTTAATTGTTTACCTCTCTGATTTACTTCCCTCCATCTCTGCTGAGGTATTCAGTAACCTAAATTTTGTGGCTTTCATTTTGATTAAAAATTTTGTACTTTTACCATATATCTATGTAGCCATAAACAATATTGCATTTTATTTTGAATATTTTAAAACTCATATAAATAATGTCCCGTTTTATATATTCTTTTCATCTTGCTGTTTGGCACTAAAAATTATGCTGCTAAGATTTGTCCATATTGATATATATACATATGTATTTATATTGCTAGTTCATTTTAAATGCTGTGTGCTAATTTATTGCAGTAATGTTTTTCACATCAGTTATTTTTTCTGTTATTGATGGACATCTAAATTATTACAAATTTTCACTATTAAAATCAAACCAAAATTTCAATGAATAACCGTGGGTTTTTTTGCATATATGCTACAGCCTTATTATCTAGGTTTTATATCTAAAAGTAGAAAGCTAAAATATATAATATAAATAACTTCAACATGATATTGATAATCGCTCTGAATCAACTATTCGGAAGAGCTACAATGGCTTCATACACATGCCAGACTTATGAGTATGATAAGGTATCACACTGTTTTGATTTGTATTACCTGTTTACAAGTTTTATATTTTATTCTTTTTTTATTGGTCTTATTTTATTTTCTATGAAGAGCCTGTTTATATCATTTTCTCAACTTTGTGTTGAATTTTCTTGTTGCTTTTGTTGTAATGATTTGTTTCTAGCTGTATATGTTTGTGTGCATGTGCGTGTGTGTGCAACAGTGTATGTTCTAGGTATTTATCCTGCCATGAAAAAAAAAAAAACATTTTTAATTCATTTCTTGCCTTTTAACTTTTATGGTGTCTTTTCTCATGTAAATGATCTTCTTTTTCCTGAGATATCTATTCTATTCCATAAATATAGAATATATCTTTTCAAATAAAAACTTTCATTGATTATATCTCTTTATTTCCAATTTTTTACTATCTTTAATATTTAGTTAATTTTTTTCATTTTTTCAGTGTCGTTTCATTTTTTAAATTTTAATTTCCAATTGTTCATCATCAATGTATATATAGTGTGATTCCAGTCAATTTTGTATATTGACTTGTTTTCTGGGGCCTTTCTACATTGTTTTATTAGTTCTGTAAACACATTATTCAGTATTTTCATATAGAAGATTATGACAACTATGAAAAAAATGTGATTTTTTTGTCGTTGTTGTTTTCCCTTGTACTTTCGCACTGGCTAGAATCCAGTGCAATGCTAAGTAGGAGTGGTGAGAGCATGCATCCTTGCCATCTTCCTGATCCTGAAAATAAATAATTCAGTATTTCACTCTTAAGTAAAACAATGGCTGTAGGTTTTTAGTAGATGTATTTCTTGTTTGCTAGAACTTTTTTGTTTTGAGTGAGTGTTGAAATCTTTAAATACTTTTTTTGTAACTGTTGAGATGATTGTTTTTTGCTGCTAATTTTATTGCTTTTAGTCTATAAATAGGGTATATCATACTAATTGATTTTCAAATGTTAAACCAACATTGCATTTCTTACCTACGTGCTACTTAAATATAACAAAATAGTTGTATTGTTTTTTAAAACAAATTTCACATATTTACTGGCTTAAAACAACACAAATTCATTTTCTTACAGACTGTAGGTTAGAAATTTGATACAAACATCATTGGGCTAAAATCAAGGTGCTGGCCATTTCTTTACGGATGTTCTAAGAGAGAATCTGTTTTTTGCCTCTTCCAGCTTTATAGGCCATCCACATTTCTTAGCTTTGGTTCCCAATCTCTATCTTCAAAGGCAGAAACTTTGCATTTCTCTGACCATTCCTGTGTAGTCACATCTCTCACTCTTCTGCCTCCCTCTTCCATTTTTAATGACCCTGCTGATTATGTTAGACCAACCTGGATGTAGCAAAATAGTCACCCCATTTTAGGGTCCTTAACTTAATCACATTTGCAGTCTCTTTCTCCATGTAATGTAACATATTCATAGTTTCCTAAAATTAGGATGTGGACATTTTGGAGAGCCATTATTCTGCCTATCACAAAATCCTTTAATTTATCTATAGATTTGATTTTGTAAAATGTTTTTTTAAAGGATTTTTGTGTTTATATTCATTAAAGATATTGGACTGAAATTTTCTTTTTGCAGAATTATTTTGTCTGGTTTTGTTATCAGAATAATGCTAGCCTTATAAAATACATTACAAATATTTTCGTATTTTGTTTTGTTTTTTCTTTTTTGCTTTCTGGAAGAATTTGTGTAGAATAAGTTTCAATTAATCTTTAAATATTTGGAAGAATTCACAAGTGAAGCCACCTGATCCTCCTGAAGTATTTTTGGTTAGAAGGATTTAATTATGAATTTACTTTATTTAATAGATATGAGGCTATATTAGTTTTTTACAGCTGCCATAGCAGAATACCATAGAGTGAGTGCCTTAAACAACAGAATTGTCTCACACTTCCAGAGGCTAGAAATCCAAGATCAAGATTGACAGGTTTGGTTTCTTCTAAGGCCTTTCTCCTTGGCTTGTAGTGGCCTCTTTCTCCCTGTGTCCTCGCATGGTCTTTTCTCTGTGTGTCCAATTCTCTGGTATGTCTTTGTGTGTCTAAATTGACTCTTTTTGTGCTGATGTCAGATAGGTTGGATTACATCTACATTCACAGCCTTATTTTAACTTAGTTACCTCTTTAAAGGCCCTATCTCAAAATACAGTCACATTCTGTAGCACTGGGTATTAGGGCACAAATTTGAAGGGTGGAGGGAAGAGATGATGACACGATTTAGCCCGCAAAAGAGGCCATTAATATTATTTATTTCATATACTTATTTATTATACATTTATTGTTTAAGTGAGTGACATTTGGCAGATTACTACTTTTAAGGGATTTATCCAGTGGCAAAATTTATTGGCTTAAACTTGTTGTAATGTTTCCTTAACATTCTCTTATTATCTGTACAGTCAGTCTCTAGTTATGTGACTTCTTTCATTCCTGACCTTGATAATTTCTATCTTCTTTCTTCTCAATCATTCTGAGTACATTCTGAGTATGAGAACAAGATTTAAGTTTCATTGATTTTTCTCTAATAGTTTTACAGAGATTTTCATTGACCCCCTCCTTTTATTTTTATATGTTCCTGACTTCTGCTTACATTATAATTACTATTATTTTTCTTGTCTCATACCTAAATATTTACCTGTATTTGTGGACCTTCATTCTTTTTGGTAGCTCCATATTTTCACATCGCATCATTTTCTTACTGCTTACTGAATATATATATATATATATATATATATATATATATATATACATACATACATACATATACATATATATGTATGGATACATACATATATATACATATATGTGTGTATATATATGTATTTATGTATCTATGTAAACTTCATGACAATTAAGTTCACGAAACTGTTGCAGCAATGTTGCTAACCTTTTTTAATATCAGAGGGATCATTCATTATAAATCTGTACCAACTGGACAAACAGTTAACCAACTTTACTATTTGGAAGTGCTGAAAAGGCTGCATGAAAAAGACAAAAATGAACTGAACATTTTGTAAACCATTCATGGCTGTTGCATCATGACAATGCACCAGCTCACACGGCACTGTCTGTGAGGGATTTTTAGCCAGTAAACAAATAACTGTATTGGAACACCCACCCTACTCCCCTGATCTGGCCCCCAGTGACATTTTTCTTTACCTGAAGATAAAGGACATATTGAAAGGAAGACTTTTGGATGGCATTCAGGACATCAAGGGTAATACAAAGGTAGCTCTGATGGCCATTCCAGAAAGAGTTCCAAAATGGCTTTGAAGGGTGGACTAGGTTCTGGCATCAGTGCATAGCTTCCCAAGGGGAGTACTTCGAAGGTGACCATAGAGATATTCAGCAATGGGATATGTAGCACTTTTTCCAGAATGAGTTCGCGAACTTAATTGTCTGACCGTGTGTGTGTGTGTGTGTGTGTGTGTTTCTGCTGTAATAAATATTCTTCCTTTTGGTGGTCTGAAAAATTTTTATTTTATTTTCAATTTTTGAAGATATTTTACTAGGTATATCATTCTAGACTGACAGGTTTTTCAACCTTTCAGTATTTCAAGGATATTGTTCCATTGTCTCTCGCTTAGTTTTTTGAGCAACAAAGGCGATAACACTTTTGAGGACTCTACCTTCTATCCAAATGGTATGAAAGGAATTGTTTAGCCTGCTGTTTTACACATTTTTGGTTCCCTCCCCCTCACCTCACTTTGGCCTTAAATAGTTCTCTCTCATATTTGTACTTCAGTAATTATCAAAAAATTCAAGAGATTCAGTCACTTACTTGTTGATGTAGTTCCTTTCTCTCCATTACGCTGCCCCAGAAATTCTAGCAGTTTGATCTCCCCAAACTCTGATCTTTACCTCTGAGACACCAAGCTGTATTAAATTTTTCCTTGCCTTCACTGAGTCCTGAAAACTGTCCTAGGCACAATTCTGGGGTATCTGTTATGGTCATCTATGTCAATTATTTCCCTTCTTTCAAGGATTACTCTCTTTGCTGCTTATTATCCAATGTCTGAAAATCAATGTATCATGTTTTTTTATTCCCTCTCCTTATTCTTTAAAGAGAAAATGTAAACCCAGGACTTGTTATTACATAGTGATCAGAAGTATAAATCCTCTAAACATATTTATTTTAAATGTTTCCCCTACTTTGTTCTGCATTCTGAATTTCATCCAATTGATTGACTTGCTTTTCTAAACATCACATTTTTCCCATGTTTTTGAAATTTGTAGTCGTATGTGGATTGGGGAAGGTTTTTGTTCTTTTTTTATGTTTTTAGTTACTCTTTTTTTTTTTTTGGCTCACAGTTTTGTAGTTACATCCACATTGTCTCATGGTCTTTTTCAGGGAAGCAACTTTCAAAACACCCATTTGGGGTAATGTTGCTACTATATAGTTTCAGTCAAGGGGGTAGTGGGAAAGTTGAATGGCATCTAATCACAAGTCTGTATCAGTCCTCTGACCTCCCTGGGTCAGCAGATATTTTTATAAAGCAAAACACGTTTTATTCTATTGTGGTGAACTATAAATCACGTGAAATTTACCATTTTATTCATTTTGAGTGTATAGTTCAGTATAAGTATATTCACAATGTTGTGTAACCATCAACGCTATCTATTTCCAGAACTTTTTCATCATCCCAAATGGAAACTCTGTACCCATTAAATTATTACTCTCCATATCCCCTCTTCCAGCCCCTAATGATAACCTCTATTCTACTTTCTGTCTCTATGAATTTGACTATTTTAGGGATTTCAGAAAGGTGGAATCAGGCACTAGTCCACAAAAATGTAAGCTCTCTCTTTTCAAATCTTATTGTTACTTGTTGTTCAAGCAGAGAAGTATAGCTACTCTTATTATTTTACTGTTTTGACTATATAACAGTGGAAATTTAGTTGGCTAAATAATGGCCTCCAAAAGTACTACATTCTAATCATTGGAACCTTGAGATGGGGAAACTACACGTATTTTCAATTACTGTGTGGGCTCTAAATTCAATCACAAGAGAGAGGCAAAAGGAGATTCCATAGCTACACAGAGGAGAAGGTGATGGAAAGCAGAACAGAGAACAGAGGGGGGGGGGAGAGAGAGAGAGAGAGAGAGAGAGAGAGGCTTTGAAACTTGGAATGATGTGGACACAGGCCAAGAAATGCCTGCAGCCACCAGAAACTAGAAGTAAAAGAACAGTATCTTTCCTAGATCCTCCCAAGGGAGCATGATTTCAGTCCAGTAATACTTATTTCAGAATTTCAGAGGAGAACTAGAAGAAAATAAATTTAAATTACTTTAAGTCACAAAGTTTGTGGCAATTTGTTACAGCAGCCACAGAAATCTAGGACAGGATTCTTAACTCCTTATAATTTTTATACTCAAAGTAATATAAATAAATACATATTTAAATATTAAATTTTATTTGCAATTCCATTTATACTAACGCATACAGTAAATATTCAATAATTCTTGCCAATGATGTGTGTCTCTAATTTTATGGAAAAATTACTTGGAGAAATACAAGGGAAATACCTCTCCCTCTTCCTTGCCACCCACATTACCAAACATTTGTGTGTTTTTACTTTAAGGGACTCCCAAATATGTCAACTTCTCCACAAATATGCTATCAGTATAAGCTACCATATTAACCCAGAAATCCATATTTCATTGTTTAACTATAACAACAACCTGCTGCCTGGCCTCCTGTCTTCCAGTCTTACCACTCTAATGTCTACCCTCTATCCTGGGCTGAGAGTAAACTTTCTAAAAGTATATATCTGATCACACATTACTCCTAATTAAAATTATTTACTGCCTCCTTTAGCTTTCTAGTAAAATTTCAAGTGCTTTAATTTAATCCACAAGGCCAGTGGAGATCAGGACCCTACCTAACACTCTAATGTAATATTCTGTTATTCTCCTACCTGAACTTTCTATTCTAATTATACTTTTATTGCCAGTCTACAGGAATTAACTACTCCTGTTCTATGCTCACATAGTATCCTGTAAATGCCTTTATCATAGCAATCCCACATTACATTGTATGTAAAAATGTATTCACTTAGCAGTTTTATCTAGTCTAATAAAAGTTTCCTTAGGAAAGTATCACGTGATTATTTGACCAAGTATGTTCATAAAAAGTATAGTGCTTTCTTCACGTTTATGTCTATTAAAAGGATGCTTTTGTATAAAAAAATTTATATTAAAGCCAAAATTTCCAAAAATATACAGATACTTGCTAAATAAAGAAAAATTACCTGATTCAGTTAAGAACTAAACAAACACTGGCTAAACTTATGATTTTGAAGAGAATAAGAGTAAGCATTCAAAATTATTTTAAATGAGAGGACACCTATTTTGTATTTAGTTACTATTTTACGTCCCTGATTTTAAAGGGATACTATTACTAATACATTTGTATATTTCTTAACAATAATCTATTTTCTTTCCAAAATGGAATTGTCAATTTAGATTCTTTTTGAAAAGATAAAGCAACTAAAATATTTTCCCTTTAAATTGTTTTTCCGAGCTCATTTCTTCTTTCCCTACCACTAGGTAGATACTTTGACAAGATTGTTATGACAAGTAATGAAGTTTTAAATATAAGGTATTCAATCTTATTTTAATAAATAACTAGAGAATTCAGTGCCTCAAACAAAAGAGTTATTTTTATTTTTCAAAAATAGTTTACTTTATCCAAAGAAAACAAAAACACTAATTTCAAAAGATGTATGTTCATTGCAGCATTATTAGTAATAGCCGAAATATGGAAACAATCTAGATGTCCATTATAGAAGTATGGATAAAGAAGTTGTGGTATATATACACAATATAAATTAATCACCAAAAAAAAAGAATGGAATCCTACCTTTTTCAACAACATGGATCAATTTTGAGGGTATCATGCTAAATGAAATAAGAGAAGACAAATATCATAACATTTCATTTATAGTTGGAATCTAAAAATCAAAACAAATGAATAGACAAACAAAAGAGAAATAAACCCATAGATATAAAGAACAAGCTGAGGGTTGCTAAAGGGGAGAGGGATGGGGGATGGGAACTTAAAAAAAAAAAAAGAAACCAGTGTTAGGAGTGGGTCATGTAAAAGAAGAAGCTGTTAAATTAATAAGCTAAAATAAAATACTTTAGCCAATCAAACAATTTCCTTGCTTTGCCTCTGAATCTTCTCTATAAAAGCTTTGCTCCTATCTCCTGATGGTGGGGTGCTCCTAACCATTTCTGGTTTAGCACTGCCTGATTTGAATCAATGTTTTCTCAAATAAGCTCTTACATCTAAAAAAAAAATTGTTTACTTTATAGATGCTTTATTGCTTCACATGAAAAAAAAAAAGATATTCTAGGAACTAATTATTTTCAAAGTTGTGTTTCAGTGCTTTAAAGGAAAGAACTATACACAAGGACAGATATTACTGCTGGGTCAAGATACTAAATAGCTGACCTAGTTGTTCTAATTATTGATAGGTTGCCACAGCACTAGCCTTGGCTTTTACAAAAGCGTTAGCAGAATTGACAGCAGGAACACACATGATTTATTCATTAAAAATGATCTATAGCTTCCTGCATTTTAAACTCCAGGCACTCACACTATACAATGCCATGTCATTCAGCAAGAACTAGTCTGAGACAGGAAGCACTTTAGCATGTTTACAGAAATATCTTTTAAAACAGACCTAACTATCAGACAACCCCCTTGTAATACCCTTACTCTAAGAAACTTTGGTAAAAGATTATCACTCCACACTCACACAAAAAAATCAATTTTGGAGACTGACAGTTGTTCCAGACTGATGTTGGGTTTCCTTTTTCCATTGAGTTGAATTTCCTGTAGACTGTGAATATACTAACATTGACCAGGTGCCTTTTCCTAGCTCTAGCTAGTAATTTTTAAAAAAAACATTACATAGCCCCCTTATGTGTTTATCAAGTACTCTATGTACACAATGAAGAACATTGTGATAGACAGTTGTTTAGGAAACAAACAACTGGTAAAAGGCAAGCCTGATAACTTTTATACATAAAGTAATAATAACATTAATAATGATATTAACTAACTTTTATTTGAGCATAGTAAATATCAGACTCAGCATTCTTCTGAGAAAATCTGCTCAGCGTTTTTCATGCATTATCCCATTTAATTCTCAACTGAAACGCTGAAATAATTATCTCCTTGTTACCAGTGTTCCCACTGAGGCTAAGCTATTTTGAGTATATTGCCCAAAGTGACATAGAAATTCCTGGAGCAATAATTTGACATCAAACTCTCAGAGTCCAAGAACTGAGTTCTCAATCACTACATTGAACTACATTTTTATTTTTAGCATCCTGCCCATTCCAGGAATAAATAACACATGAATCCATCACCTGAATGACAGAGATCATTTCTATGTGAATGATTTGCAAATTTGTCTTCAAAGTTTAGCACCTTCCTAACCTGATAATTTTCAGTTCCCAATGCCTAAAAATGCTCTGACAGCACTGATACCCATTTATATTCATATTGCCATCACCTTCATTTACTCTCAAATGCTTCATCTTTCTTCAAACAAATTCAGACTCCAAACAAAACTTATACCACAGATTTCAAATTGAATACTTTTCCTTTATCTGACAGCCACCACCTAGAGAATAGAGGAGATGTGGCTGTCAGGAGAAGTGACAGAATACGGCTTTGGTGTTTATAGTGAAAGCAAAGTCAAAACAGGCTTCCAATCCTTTCTCTACTTTCATTCACTTTTGTACTTGTCTCCCAATTCCCGATACATAAGTAGGTGCTTCACTCTGGTTTATCATGCTCTCCTTCTTTGTTCATTGTAAACATGTTCTTGGGGGAAAGTTCTGAAAATAAACAAATACATAAATAAGCAACAGTACAGTAGTACAAACATTAAACATTTACTGTAATCCTTTCCCCCTGCATTTGAATTGTAAAAAAAGGATAAAAATTATGGATCTATTAACATAATTTTATTAACTACAATGCCAATTGGTAGAGTTTCACTGAGCTGAAGGGCCCTTTGCTTATCTTATTTTACACTCATAAGACATTGATAGAAATTTTCTCATTAGAATATTTTCAATAAAAGACTGAGGCAAGAGTAGAGAGATTTAGATGTAAGAGATCTCCAAGGGGTATTGTATACAGTGATGATGGATGTTATTTGAACAATGACTGAAAGAGCCCCTGGCATATCAAAAGTGATGTTCCTTTGAGACGCTCCAACTGGATGAATGAATGTTAAGTGATTGGAGAAGAAGCAAGTGAAAAAATTATTTGAATTTCTACTTTATACTAACATCAATACCAATAAAAACCACTGATTGCCGGGAATTTTAAAAAACTGGGACTATATAATAATTATGTATAATATGAACTGCTAATCTTAAAATTTTAATACTACTATGACTCATCTCATGAGCACTTCTTGAGAAATTCTCTCAAGTATACAGATTTGTCTGAAAGTAAATGTGTAGCTGTCAACTCAGGTGGGGACTTAGTGCTTCTCAATAAACTTGGATTTCCCTTAAGCGATTTTCTTTGCTACTTTCTCAAAAATTATTTCAAACCTTAAAATTTTCCCAGAAGTCTCCTATTCAAATCTTTTCCTCTACCCTATTCAAAGAAAATTATCTTGGAGAAAACTTAGATGCTGAGTATTTGAACTATTTCAAATTTCTACCCCAATTTTACAGATGTATTAACACTTACATTTATCCTACATTTACAATCTTAGAGAATGATATATCACGTTTTTTGTTTAAAACTAACCTGTCCATCTTACACTTTCCAATCTACTCCATTACTTGACTTCATCAATTTTCTTCAGCCACTACTATAACTGCAACTTATTCTATTCTTGCTTTTCCTCTCCAAAGTCTACAAATATAATGAACTCTCCTTTATCCATAAAAAAAGAAAAAGAATTCCCTTAAGACTTCATGTGTCAATCCTAACTTCCAGTATCTCAGAATGTGACTTTATTTGAAAATAAGATAATTGAACATATAAATAGTCAACTTAAAATGAGGTTATACTTGAGTAAGGTGGTCTTCTATTCCCGTATAACTGGTGCCATAGTAACAGAGCCATGTGAAGAGAGACTCAGGAAGTTTGCCATGGGGTGATGAAGGCACAGATTGAGAAGACACTGCAGCTGCAAACCAAGGAAGACCAAAGATTCTTTAAAGAAACTTTACCAACAGTATGCACACACACACACACACACACACACACACACACACACACACGAGGTGAGACAATTAAGGTCGCAAACTCATCCTGGAAAACGTGCTACATACTTCATTGCTGAATATCACTACACTCACCTTCGAAGTACTCCCCTTGGGAAGCTATGCACTGACTCCAGTGCCTAGTCCACCCTTCAAAGCAATTTTGGAACTCTTTTTCTGGAACAGCCAGTTGATCTGTCATCGCATTACCCTTGATGTCCTGAATGTCATCAAAATGTCTTCCTTTCGATATTTCCTTTATCTTTGGGTAAAGAAAGAAGTCATTGGGGGCCACATCAGGGGAGTAGGGAGGGTGTTCCAATACAGTTATTTGTTTCCTGGCTAAAAATTCCCTCATAGACAGTACCGTGTGAGCTGGTGTACTGTCATGATGTAAAAGCCATGAGTTGTTGGTGAAAAATTCAGATCATTTAACTTTTTCACACAGCCTTTTCAGCACTTCCCAATAATAAACATGGTTAACTGTTTGTCCAGTTGGTACAAATTCATAAAGAATAATCCCTCTGATATCAAAAAAGGTTAGCAACATTGTTGCAACAAGTTTGCAAACTTAATTTCCAGACCTCATCTGTGTGTGTGTGTGTGTGTGTGTGTGTGTGTGTGTGTGTGTGTATTATTATAACATTACATACTATATGGGATATAAATATGTCATCCATATTTATTATATCTATTATAAGAAATTGGCTCATATGATTAGGGAGTCTGAGAATTCCCAAGATCTGTAGTCAGCATGCTGGAGACACAGAAGAACCAGTGGTGTAGTTCCAGTCCACAAGTGGGCAGGCTTGAGACCCACAAAGAGCTTTGAGACCTCAGGTGAATGAGTTATTCTCTAGCAACCTGTTTCCTGCAGAATATGATAATATCTGCCCTCTAGCTAACAGTGTTGTAGTGAAAATTAAATGAGAGGAGGTATGTGATACTACTCTGTGAACTCTAAGCACTATGTAAGTTATGAGCTCATTCAACCCACAAGGTCTCCAAGTCTTCTACATCTAGGCATTGCTTGGGCTGCTGAAGGGAACAAAATGGTGACAATGTGGTCTTGATCTATCGGGATTCATAAATGGAAATGAAGGAATAAGTTTGTTGGGCTACGAACTACAAATATGTCAGTGTGGGTAGAACATGGCATGTACCTGGATGTGTGGTAGAAAATAAAATTATAAATGTAGTTAGAGTCCTATTTTAGAAGGATCTTACACATCCTGAGTGGGAGTTTAGACTTTTATGCTAAGGAGAGCCATTAAAGCATTTGTAACATAGACATGAAATGGTACGTTTTATGTTTTCAGACACTCCCTTGGCAGCAGGACTTCATGCTGAATGTATTAAGGAATGTGAACTCATACCCATAACTAAGATATTGTTAATTTTGACACATTTAATATAAATAGAGATAGTAATAAATCTACTCGGCCAAAGTTTCAAACCTATGGGAGTAGCTTAATATTTTATCTTCACACTTATCTTCATACCTGTGTGTTTCTTTCTCTGCCCTTTATAAGCAAGTGTTCTTATCTTTACTCAACAGATGAAGAAACTAAATAAAAAGGATGTTGAATGACATTATATGAGATAGCTGCTAGCTCTTTTCAGGGTCAGAAATAGAACACAGTGTAATTAATTTCCAACAATCAGTGCTGTCTCAAAAGTCAGGAGGTACCTGCTCTGCCTGTAGACAAGTAGAAACATCTTAATGGTATCTGGCTTTGGTTTCGGGGGGGCTGGGGGGGCATATTATCCTTCTGCTCCTGCTTCACACCTGACCCAGGAGAGAGAAGGAAATGCATCTAAACACATCAGTGAACTTTGTTCAAGTCTCAGGGAGATACCACAACTTCATCTGTATCTTTTCTATAGGAGAAAAGCATATCTAAGTATTGGTACAAATGGTTACAGCTTCCAATAGATCCTAATTCCTGTGAATGGAGGGATTCCGTCCTTGTGTCTCTTGAAAATATATTGTCATAGCTTTGCAGTGTCGGGAGAGAGACATTGAGGTGCTTACATGTGATGTACGTGGTACATGCTCAATAATAATAGGGTATGTTCTAGTCATTAGTCATTTCCTAGCTTAAGGGAAATCTATGCATAAACAGTTGTAAAACAAAGACTATAGTCATAAGTGAATCACATAAAAAAAAGAGATTAGGTAACCATCGTTACCCCAATAAATTTAATTTTAAAAAAGTGATTAGAATACTTTGAAAAATATACACATACATTATATGGAATCTGATTTAGAAGTAATAAAGGTCATTTTGTATCTATAACATGAATTACACCAAAGACATGGATCAATCTATAGTCCATGTATGGCCTTAGTTGACTCTCAAAGGAGAATATGTTAGTGAACAAGAATTAACCTTATTTAGAAAGTTAATTAGGCTAGTAAGTCCGTCATTCCCATGCTTTGCAGTGCTGTATAAGTGATCTGTTCTATGAAGTCACCCAGAGACCCTCCACACAATATGCATACTCCTGTTTGAATTTATATTCTTAAAAAAATAAATAAATACAAGCAATTTGGCATAATGGCAGGACTGAAAATGAAGGAACATGATAAAGTTTGATTCTAACTCTAGTAGTTATTTACTGAGAAATCTTAGATAACTGAGTAATTTTACTAAGTATCAGTTTTTATCATATTCTCTCAGCTAAATTATTTTAGAAGTGACAACCCATTACACAAAATTTAGCAACTGATAATATACTGTCAGATATTATTCTGTTTATTTGCTCTGCATAAAACTTCATTCCTCAATGAGATTGCAACTTTCCATGTTGCTTGGAGTAGACAGCATAGGATTAAACACATGGATGACTAAGTTAGGCTGCTATCTTACCTTTGTATTCTGTCTTGGTAATGTTAGCAGATAATTCAATGTGCAATAATAACTCTTCTAGCTAGGTTTATGAGGGTAAAATTTCTAAAATAAAACCAAACTATTTTTGTAAGTTTAAGGATTCATTCTCTGAGGTCCAATCAGTATTTTATGATTTTAGTGCTATATACGAATTGCTCTTACTAAAATATATATTGACTATTTAGAGTATTGACTGTATTATATGTATATATCATTACAAAATATGGATATAAAAAATTAAATGCTTGCTATGTTTAATTTCTACAATTCCAAGGAAAATTTCCTCTAAAAAATCGTACTTTTCCAATAACTAATCATGGCCTGTACAAGTTGTAATGAGGTTATAAAACAAAAGGGACAACTATGTATTTATACACCACAGGCACTGTGAGAAATACTCTAAATACAAAATTCCTAGTCTCGGGGTGAAACTGTCTTTTTAGTGCACTCTGCCATGGGAGAAGTTTCCTGCATAAAATACTTAGCAAGGGGTTGATCAAGGGGCTTCTGGGCTTTCCATGCCATTTAACTGGAGACCCTGGATGTATCTTACTTGCAAACAAGGGTTAGATACTCTGCACCTGATTTTCAGAAAGCTTGTAAAATGTACGTATATGTACAGTAAAAAAAGAACAGAGCCTAAAAAGCATACAATAATGACAATATAGATTGAAAGCTCTTCCTGTTGTACTCTTTTGGTTGGATTACTGGATAGATAACGTCATTCTTTCAAATTCATGGGAATAGTAGATTGTCATTTTTGTACTCAGTCTTTTGCTTCCCAATCCAATGAATGAAATTGAGTCTACAACGTTAGAATGAGGAAGTATAGTGTGAAGTCAAACTGTGGATATAGTGATTATGGCTGTGTGGTGGTTCCAAACGACACAGCGAAAAAGAGCTAGCAGCTATGGAGACTCTGCATAAACCCAACTATCTTGAAGAGGTAAGAAAAGGGGAGTGAGCACTTTTGCTCCACATAGGAACGCTTCATTTACATTTTACAGAGACGTATTTTGTAAATGAAATCTAAGTAATGATGTTAATGATAAAAATTATGCTTTTCAATGAACTTCACCAAAGTAATTGTCTTTTTTTTTTTTTTTTGGTAAATTGATGCATTTAACAATATCTTTCTCAATAAAAATGTATAAAATAGATTCACTTCAAATTAAAAACAGTAAAAATCAGCTTCTTTTACAATCTTAATTTAATTTCAAAGCCCAGAAAACATATTTAAATCAACATGTGATTCATGACTAATATATGAGGAAGATAAATAACTTGAAGCGTAATAAAAAGTACACAGTAGATTTATATATTCATTTTTGTGGTTTTTGGATAGTTTATTACCTAGTTTTTACTAACCTCAAAAGAAAACACTGTCTTTAAGAAACATCAACTTTTTAATATTAAATCAGAACAATAAACAACTCATGAAGATAAAGATAACTTCATTAATGGTGATAGGAAGCTGGCTCGGATATAAGTAATTTCCTACTCTTATCTTTGTTTTTAGTCTCAACTTCAAAAGAATAATGAGAATCAGCTTTTCCTTCTCCTGTTCCCTCTTAAGGCTCTTTGTAAATGTATTGGGGAAATTTTAGGCATTCTGTAATGCCAGAAATGACATTTGGGAAAGAAATATATCACGATATTTTTAAACAGTATTTACATTATGTCCTATCATCAGTACTAAATAATAACCAGTAAAAGAAAACCATGACCTGAATCACTGTTCAGCAATTAAAATTATATTGGTTTGTGATTTTCTGTTGTCGTGGTACATGTTTTCAGCATAAGAATTAAGGGTACAAAAACCCCGGTCTACTCATTAACTATTTAGTATTCAATGTAAAATAATTATTTTTTCACAACGTTGACTATGAATTGATTTGTATGCCTTTGTGGATATAACCTAGTAGCAAAACATGTAATAAATTTAGATGGACTTAATGTTAATAGAAAAATATTTTTGCTGAAATGCAGTTAATATAGAATGAAATTGTAAAGATGAATTCTAGTAAAGTGTTAAGGTTACTTTTTTTTCCTCTTTATCCTTTGCTTTTCTCCTTTTATTCTTCTTAGTCTCCTTTCTTCAATTTCTGAGGCTGCTTCTAGCTCTAAAGATCTAGGAGTGACCTGTGAGTTAGAGAACAAGAACCCGTATCCTTCATCTGGATTCTAGTCCCCTTTGCTCTGATCATAAACGCTTCCTCTTCACTTTACAATCCATGTCTCTCTCTGCTCATGCCTAGGCCCCTACGCCTCATACCCAGGACATTTGTACCCACCCCTTCCTCTAGTATCAATATCCAGCTCTCCTTTGAGAGTCATTTTAAACATCGCTTCCTTCATTAAATAAATCCAGATTCCCCCAAAACACACAGTGAATTCAGGAAACAAAAAGATGCATGTCTTGATATTTAGAGTATTTAGGCTGATGTCAAGGCTAGAGATGTAGACAGGAGCCATGGGGAAAAAAACAATTTGCATGGCTAATCCAACTAATTTGAATTTTATCATGAAAGTCATGGAGTTCATGAAGGACTTTAAGCAAGAACATATTATATTCTTATTTTTGCTTTAGAAAAATCCCTCTAACTGAAAATAAAGGAGAGATTGGAAGCAAGAAAGACTGAAGCTGGGGGAAATAGTTTCTCTCTTTCAGTAATTACATGTATATACAAAATAGACTATAGTTTTTTGATGGTATAGAGTACATTTTATACATAAAGATTTCATTACCAAGTGACACTATCAACAATTTATAATTGTAAGGATACTAAACTTTCACTGCTTATGTAAAATTTCATTACATTTTAAAGTGGAGAGGAACAAAAGGTTATGGGCCTTTCAACAATTAATTCAATAACTTTGCTTCTTAAACACACACACACACACACACACACACACACACACACACATCTGTTACACTGAAATTAGCAAAGGCATGTTTTTGTTAATCAAATTTTAAAAAGACAAATAAATTTATTAAGTATCTATGTTACCATAATCGTAATTGTTTATTGCCTAGAAGGCAACACGTTCTGATATGGACTTTGAATAGAGAAAATTTTTCTTTGATTTAAAAGCTAAAGTTGGCATCATCCCTAAATTGGTTTCCCCCAATATTCTTCATGACTACATTTGGGTTCTCAAAGATCTTAATTTTTTTTGCTTACAAGGAACATGTTTCAATGCTTATTGCAAATAAATCTCATCTAAATTCTATTAAATAATTCGTGAAATACCTTAAAGGTGAAAAAATTAAGCAAAAGCATTTTCCTAACCCACTAATAAAACACTAGGCATTAAACGGGTAAAAATTCAGATTTGTTTTAATTACCAAAATAAGCATAAAAATTCTGTAAATGAGAGAAACTATGACAGGTATCAAAATAATAAATTGTCTTTTACCTGAAAATCAGTGGATGACGATACCACACACACACACACACACACACACACACACACACACACACACACACACATATATATATATATGCACACATAAACCATATATGCCTGAGTATTTTATGTGTTTATATTGGAATTATTATTTTGTACATAATAGTTGTGGAATCTGAGACAAATACCTAAACAGTGCCAATGGTAGTTTTATATTCATTTTTCAATAAACTTGTCCAAGGATTTTCAGATTTGATTTAGTCGCGTAAAATTGATTGGCAAATAGCACCAAATTAGATGCATTGGAGTCCAGAAAGATTAAGAGCAGGCCCTGCGATTGGTGCATGTCCATAGAAATATCCACAAAACTAAAGCAGAGGAAGAGAAAATTGGGCTTTTTAACCAAACACATTCAGGTTCTAATTCCAGTTGATCATTTCGCATTAGGTTAGTTTCTTAGCCTTTCTTGAACTGTTTTCCTATTTATAAATGAAGATAAAAATATTAACCTAAAAAAATAGTTGCAGTGGTAGAATGAGGTAATGACTTCATGTATTACTTCTGGCACAGAATCTAAACACAGTACATGTGCAAGAAAAGGCAGTTATCACATAGTGAAAAGAGAATTGTCAAGAAAAAAAGAGATACTGATTCTATCCAGAACACAAAATAGTTAAAATGTGATTATTTCTGGAGGATAAGGTTACAAATAATTAATGAAAGAAGGAAGATTTGGAAAAATTCACTAATAAAAATGTCCTCTCTGGGTGGTTAGAATTTTAATATGCAAAATTGATGGGAAGGAGGATTTCATGCAGAGATAAAAGTAGAAAAACATTCTGGAATAGTTTTATATTATAATATGGACAAGTGGTATTGTTTGCAAAGGGTTTGGGTATATCCATAAAGAGTCTTGACCATCACACCAAGAAGTATAATTTGATGCTTGAAACACTGAAGAGCAATTGACATGTTTTGAACAAGTAAATATCATTAAGTAACACTTTTTCCTTTACCAAGATTATTTCTCTGTATTTTGATTTTTAAAGCCAATGATCCTGTTAATGATACCTAACAACTCAATTTATTGTTCAAATGTGTAAATTTAGAAGCCATATACAGAGGCTGCCAAAACAATGTATTTTAAGAAAGGGAAAAACTGTATTAAATTACGTTGATGGTAACCTCTTGTAATTGCTGAAGTCAAATGTGACTTGTAGTCATCCATTGTTATTGGTATATATTGAGTATTACAATTTTAATACAGTTTTTTCCTTTCTTAAAATGAGTATGCATTGTTTGGCAGCCTCTGTATGTTATTTATCACAAGTCCTGCAATATGTTACAAAATGCTTGTGAGAATTATTTTTGTACCCTTAACAATGCTACTTTAACAGTTTTGTCACAAACATTCTGATAATGAAGCAGTCATGAAACAGTCTTTAAATGCTGTATAAAGAAAAATGTTCCCTTTCTAATCCCCTCGCCTTCTCTGTCACAGGATGTGCAGTACAGTATAGGGAATAGAGTCAGTAGAATTGTAACAGCTATATACAATGTCCCAGAGGTAGTAGCTTGGGGGAGAAGGGTTATCACTTTGTGAGGGGTATAAACGTCTAACTCTTACATTGTTTTGTACACCTAAAACTAATTAAAAAAAGAAGAAGAAAAGAAAAAAATGTTCCCTAATTTGAGGATGTGATATCAGAGCCACCAACATTTTCCTGAACACGTGATGCACCGTTCTTCCTCTCTTCTCCTGAGAAAGGTCTCATAGGTTCTTTTAGGAAAGACAAAACTTCCTTGTTCCTACTATATAACAAGCACAGGCTGATCCCTCATCCAGTAAACATTTGACGAAAGAAAACAGCTGGTACATGAAAGAGAAGCTTGCTCACACATTTCAAGACAACTTCCGATTAGATTCATCCTTAGATTATTCCAACCCTCAACATTTCTGGCTTGAATATAAAACATATTGAGTGTTTTGGGAAGGAATCTTTGTTTCTGAAAGCCAGGCTCTGTATTCAGCCTAGCAGAAAGGCCCCTTATCTCTTTGGGCTCCCATAGGTTCGTGGAATAAAAGTGAGTTGTGCATCGTTGGTTTACTGTGGTCTCTGAAACCGTATCAAACTGCCTGTGTCATGCTCTTCATTCAACAGATGGAAAATATTGCCTTGCAGCTCAGTGCCAGGAAGGGAGGCTTATTGGGAGAGGTGAATAGGGGCCCAGAGAGGCATACAGGCCATGTGCATTCCAGCGAGGGGTTAACGGTCAAGGAAAGTCAGAGTTCACTGAGGCACGACAGAGAGAAATGGCCAAGCTGCCTTTGTGATTGATGATCAGTGGAGTGCAAAGGAAGAAGAGAAAGTAAGCATTTCAGGATGGAACACAAGCATTAATAGTGACGATCACAACGATTCTGATGATGATTTATAGCATGGCTCTGAGGCAAATCTACCCATCTGGGGTTGCTAATAATTTGCAAACCATGAGAAAACTCACAAAAATAAGAGTACGTTACAACCACGAAAGTTCTTTTGGAATTTTGTTTCTTCTTTCAGTATTTTATGTCCTCACTCAATATCTGAAGTCATCCATCTAGATACAATGGCACGGTGCTTGTGTGGAATTGCAGTTAATCGTGATTCCCACCAGGCAGAGTCTTCTGCCCGCTTATTATTAACTTCAAAGTATATTGGGCCTGTGTCTCTTTCTTAAGCTACACTTTAATGTGGCTGCTTTTGTATTTTCTGATTTCACTTTCCTGCCTTATTATTGCATGTCATATCAGACCTCTCCAAAACTATAATGAAAAGGGCAGACCTAATGAAACAATTTGCTTGATATCTTACAAATCCAGGTGAAGGTACTCAAACATACTAAACTCCACTGAGGAGAAAACTACAGCCTTTGCACAGGGAGAGGAAATTGCAATTTACTCAGTTCATGAAGGGGTGTTTCCATCTCACTGTGGCCTTCACATGAAGGCACGCACAGACCATTTTCAGGACGAAATGCAGGACAGTTACATCTTCCTGAATATCCTAATAATGCCTAGGAAGAGAAATATGTTCTCTTTTGGTAAGATGGCTTTGTCCACATTGAATGCCTTTTGTAACAAGGTGGAAGGTAGATGGATAAAGAATAGATGATGATAGATAATAGATGATAGATAGATAGATAGATAGATAGATAGATAGATAGATAGATGATAGATACATAGATACATAGATAGATACATAGATAGATACATAGATAGATAGAAGATAGAATATATTTTCTCTCATAATTATATAAGTTAACATTTGGTAGGTGTTTACTATGTATCGGATACTTTACATCTCCATAAAGTAGGCTCCTTTCTTGACCACCTATTTTTTGACATGGAAATGGAAACACAGTTTCAAAGTCACACAATCACTGCATGGCAGAACTGATCAACCCTTTCAAGCAGAGGCCAAAAGCCCATGCTCTTAACTGCTCTGCAAGGCAGCTCTCATTGGGTGAAAGGGTTCAGAGTATGAATCTAAATCCAGTCACATTAAGGACTGTGAAAGGGGCAAGAAGGACCTTTTTTCCCTTCTGACCAGAAGAATACCTATTGTTGTGTCCCTACAGTGCTCAGGAGCTCAATAGATTTATCATTAACAAGCTGTAGCGCTAAGATGGAGACAGAAGAAAACTGTACCTTTTAGTTAGAGTTGCTCAGCCAAGCTCTCTAGGCTCAAGTTGCCCAATTGTGGGTTTACGCACCCTGTGCAATAACTACCCGGTTTAATATTTTCTCTTCAATGTTAAGAGGCTTTTACTTTCTTTGTGGTTTGTTGGTTGCTCGCTTGCAGTAATTCACCACATCATAGTCAGTGTAAACAATTTAATCTTTGATAATAAGATATTTCGATCAAGCCCTGAAAAGTTCATGTGGACACATTGGAGAATAGTCACAGGTCTGGTCCAATGTTGTAATCAGTAATTATTTTATTTTAAATTTAAAAACATTTTAAAACATATTTATAACTAGAATTTTTAAAAAGATTTGGATTTGTCTTTGGTACCCTAACCTATTAGAATATTCCACCATTTTGGATAAGAATGTGTAGCTAAACAGTATACTGACACCATTTTCACAGCAGCAACTGGCAACAAAAGAAATAAACAATGGCATCGTTATGGTTGCAATTAATAATCTCCGTTACGTTAGTTCAAGTAATGGATTTTTTTCATCAGAAACTACATGAATAGAAGGAAGATAATCACCAACATGGGACCACATCTCACAGAAACCCAAAGCTACATAACCAGGGCACATGGGGAAAAAAGTGTAGAAGGTTTAAATCAGGATTTAAGGCGTCTTCACTTAGCTGGAGAACTTCTCTTGCTGCCAAGAGCAGGGATTTGTTGATGTCGACTGTTCTACCAATGCCAGGTTCTCTGTGCTTCATCTCGTTTCTCCCTCTGTGCCTGAATGTGTCACTACAGCTCCAGTGCAAATTCCTTTCCTCTTTCAGTGTATTAATTCCAGGTTCCAATTTTCATATTTTATAAGTAGACACTGTCTTCAGCTTTATGTTATAAAAAATAAATAAATAAGAGTTATCAACTCGTATCTTTCTGAAATAAGCTGGATTTTGCTTTTCTGAAAAGAAACAGGAGAGAACTGGCTTTTTAAAATGCATTTAGGAAACAATTCACTTGGATGTAGGCAAACGCAGGGTGGCTTAATTCAAAGTTTTGACCAAATCTTGGCCCTTGCTTGGTGTCACTGTAATTTTCTCAGTTTTCCTCTACTGTTCAAAGCACGTGTAATTTCACAACAACCCATAAAGGAGAACAAAGAAAAAGGTAACTGAAGAGATAGATATTCAAACCTCAGAATATCACATAGGAACAACAATAATCAATATGTTTCCTACTTAGGCAGATTTTTATTTTCTTAGCTTAATTTTTAAAGGTAAAATCCCATGTTTGGAGAGCTGATTTATGAAAGGATATTTAAATTCCAAATCTCTTCTACTCATTCACAGGAAACTTCCTTATTAGAAAATACTATATCAAGTCATGTGTTGGATAAAAACAATTCCCTATTTTGTCTTAGAAATATTCGACTTGAAAACTATTGCTGGATTTTTATATCTGTTTTTAACAATAACTTTCAAGTTTTGAAAAAATGTCTCAATCTGCTTAGATGTCTGGAAGCAGGAAGGTGGGTGAAGCAAGAGAAATTTCATGGTGTGAACATAGCCAAACATTTTATTTATTAATACTGAATTTATTATTTTTTCAGAGAAAAGGAATCAAGCTTTGTAGAATAATGAAGGAAAAGACTTGATAAACATGAAAAAGATAAACCATGTTTTGAATTGCTTCTTTTAGAAAGAGAACTTTTTGAATACACTAGTTAAGCTTAAAATATAAATCATTTGAGAGAGGAAATTAATATATAAATTCACAGTCCTAGTAGTAGTGAAAATGAAATTTTAAGATTTATGGAAAAAATATTTGTAATCTTAAAGAAATGTCAGTCAGTTTTTTTATACTCTGTTATAAATTACAGCAGGACTTTACCTACAATTCTTTGACAGAATTGATAAGAACCTGAATGAGAGAAGGAAAGTGAAACTGAGCAAACTAAGGTATACTCTGTGAGTATATCCTTTTCTTGAATTACTCATTTTGACAACATTTTCAGAAGAAAATAAGGAAAAGAACAAACTTTAATGGTTCTGTAACTTCTTTTTATTTTGTTTTTACAACTTCTCATACTCATACCTTTGCCCTCTATAATACTTGCTCTATATTTTCTCTCTCCTCTCCACCCCCTGGGGATACACACACAGAGAGATGCCACATATGTATTTAGCCTAATTATTATATAATATACATATATAATGTAATATATATATACACATAATATATATATATATATTATAATTGAGCTAAGAATAAAAAATCAATTTGAAAAGTCTAAAAACAAATGTCACAGTCACATCCATTTTTCTAAGGTTGTTAAATAAATTAAACACTGTATTATCAACACATATTTTTATATTGACCATATCCCTTTATTTGCATACTACTAATCCTTTCCAATTTTTCTTAAGACTGAAAACTCTCTGTGTGGTATTTGTCTGTGTGCAATCATAGAAATCTAAAAGAAGTTAACAAAGCAACATCCTATGTATGAATAGTTATTGAAACCATAGCTAATAACTAAAACTTTTTATCTACAATGAGGTATGGTGAGAATTAGAATAGAATTAATGACTATAAATTAGAAAATTATGGTCACCAAAACCATTGCTTATTTTTTTCTGTCTCTTGCCCTAAAAATAACAATAGATTTAGAAACCTACATAATCAGAGGGGGAATAAAGGATAAAACACCACACTAGCAAACTAATAGCAATATCCACTGCAGCATTTTGATATGATGCTAAGGGCTAAGTGATCCTTTCATATCCTGTATCCTTAGGTTCCCATCTTTCTGCTGCTCTCTTTGGATAGAACAAAATTAATCTATTCTGGCATAGAATGTCTGAGATTGGCAATCAACTCAATACATCTCACCTCTGCTAAAGTGAATCTGAGAATTAAGTGATTTGGGCACAGTTTATCCAAGACTTTCCCATATTATATGTTAAAACTAGAGTAACCTAGAATTGCCGTAAAGAGATATAAAATCTATGTGGCAACTGCATTGCGTTCTTGGAAAAGAAAAAGCAGACAATACCAATATAATATCAAGGTATTAGAGGCAAAGGTGGCTTTTACTACTTCTGATGAAAAAAAAAAAAACACAAAAAGTTACACATAGTAAAATCCTGGAAACACTAATTAATCTGTAACAGTAAGAGCAGGTAAACATTATTTAATTTAGAAAATGACTGGCTCGGGTTTTCAGACATCTTCTCCCTGATACAAAAATAATAAAATTATCTCTGATGTCAAAGAACAATAACAACGATATTGATAAGCTGAGCAGGATTCAGGAAAATTAATAAAAATTACTTTAAAGTAGTTTTTATATCACTATTAAGGAAAACAATGTGGATGGTGATACCTAGCTGAGGAAGAAAGACAAATTTCTTAATAAAACATACAGATGAAAGTGGAAACTAAAGAAAGTATTATTATTAAATCTACAAGATATAAATTATCGGCATATTTGAACATGGCCAAATTAGTAAGAGAATTCTTTCACTTTTTATATTGTTATGATGGCACATTATTAAGAACAGTGGTTCCCAAAGTGTGATCTCCAGACCAGCATCCTTGGGCATTTGTAAGAAAATCGCAGTTCTTACACCCCACCCAGACCTGCTGAACAAAACTTCTGCAGTGGGGTTCAGCAATTTATATTTTAACAAGCCTTCTAGGTGATTGTGACACAATAATTTAAAGCACTGATATATATAAAGCCACAAAGGAAACTAAATTATTTTTTTCAAATTATAAAAGAACACTAAAAAGGGGAGGCATATTACAACACAAACTAATTTGTGGGCATATTTTCCCAAAGAGTTTAATAAGAATGAAGAGATCCTGTGTTATATGATAACTTGGCCTTAATTTCAGAGCATTGTTTTTACAATATGTATAAGGTACTTTTCCATACATTACCTATTTCATTGACCTGATAACGCCCCTAGATTATTTGTCAAAATATAGCTTTATAACAGGTCAATTTAATTTCTAGAGATATTAAACCATAAAAAGTGCTGAATATTAGGAAATGGTTTACACAGACTAAAAATAAAATGACATTACATCCCCAAAAAAATATATAGTGAAGTATGAAAAATGCTAAAATGTTAATGCTAAATTTGAGAAAAGGACAAGTCTAGGTATCACTGTTGCTTTTTGTCTGCTCTGTTCTTTTTTTGTTTTTCTAGTCTTCATATTAGGTGACCAGCATTTACATTCAGGAATATTGTCTAGAGTATAATTTTTTTACAATGGGAAAAAATTATTGTAACCATATAACTAATCTTATGTGATCTACATCCTTCATAAAGAGATTTATGAATGAAGCTTTAATGCTTGTGAATACTTTTAGCTCCATGGCCAATTCATTGTCCCTAGGAGGTGGGTATTTAATCTGTCAAACATTTGTAAAACACCAAAAGCAGTATGGCCTTTGACCTGGGTCACTAAAATGGTACTCCATTCTAGAGACTTTTTGATTTCACCCAGCAGGTCCCATACATTTGTATTGTACCTTATGAAGCATTCAGGCAGAGTATGATCTTTGACTTCTGGCCACCTGTGTCCCATACTTTTTGTGTGAAAGAAATAAATGACAGGCTTGGAGATTAAGTTCAGCTTTCCTTTTTTATTCAGGTGTATTGCCAGCTGAGTTGAATGACCCATGGGTGCTTTAATTTATAGTATTTGGTTCTTTTGCTATTATAACTTATAGCAATGTATGTGTTACTGACAAATTATCTTAACATTCTGTGTCACAGATGGGTTCTCTTCTTTGGGAAGTAGGTACAGCAATCCCCCGCCCCAAAAAAATCTAACATTGCATGCACACATACATATACATCCTTAATTACTGCATGTGTTTTCCATATTAATGTCATCATCATTGTTTTTAAATCCAGAATGTTTGACATTTTGGAATGCTTATAAGTGGATTTTATATATTACTATTTCAGAACCTATCGTGGGGATAACATTTGGAAATTCTATTGTAAACAAGTTTCATTTTAACAGTTCTATAAAAATCAACAACAAAAGGACTTCACTCATAAGGCGTAAAATCTAAAATTCTCTTCAGCTGCCTATCACTTTAATTCACTCATTCAAGAGGTAATTATTGGACCTCTACTATGTACTAAGAATTATGACAAGCACTGCAGAAAATATAGAGATGAACTTCCCTCTACGAGTCTGATATAGGAGCTAAGAGTGATAACTACAGCATAGGATCAGATTGCCCAAGATCCAAACCAGAGGGCTAAGCAATGGTTTCTGAGGGCTTGGCTAAGAAAGATGAAGATGGGCTTCAGGGAAAATGTGGCATTCATCCTACGACTTGAATGATGTATAGGATTTCAACAAATATAAGTAGTGAGACAAAATAATCCAAGGAGGAGTGAATAGCATGAATTATTAAACAGAGAAAGAAACAAACTGGGCCTGTTAAGGAAATGTCAAGTTGTCCATACTGAACTGGTAATAAGACAAGTGAAGAAAAGTGGTGAGACTTAAGTAGAAAAATATGGAAGGAACTGGATTAAGGAGGATGTTGAATGCCATGCTAAGGAATTTTAACTTTATTGCAATAAGGAGTTGGGAGTCATCAGATTTACTTTAATGAAGAGAATAAATTTTGATTAGAGATTTTAAAAATAAAATTGTACAGTAGAAAAAATTTGCCTTTCTCTTCCTACATTTAGGATTCTTTCTTTGTCTTTAACGTTGCCATTCAGTTATAATGTGTCTTGGTATGAGCCTGTTTGGGTTCATCTTGTTTGGGGTTCTCTGTGCTCCCTGGACTCGTATGTCTATTTCCTTCACTAAGTTAGGAAAGTTTTCAGTCATTTCTTCAAATAGGTTCTCAGTCTCTTGCTTTCTCTCTTCTCCTTCTGGTTCTCCTATGATGTGAATGCTGGTATGCTTGATGTCCCAGAGGTCTCTCAAACTCTCCTTTTTTTTTTTCCTTTTTGTTTGTTTGTTTGTTTGCTACCTTGTCTTCCAAATTGCTGGATCCTCTACTCCATCTAGTCTGCTGGTGATTCCTTCTAGTATATTCTTCATTTCAGTTATTATATTCTTCACTTCTGACTGGTTCTTTTCTTATGGTTTCTATGTCCTTTTTTATTCTTGCTATTTCTTTGTTGAAATTCTCAGTAAGTTTCTTGAGTATCCTTATAACCATTGTTTTGAATTCTGTATCTGGTAGGTTGTTTGCCTCCATTTTATTTAGTTATTTTTCCGGAGTTTTCTCCTGTTCTTTCATTTGGGATGTATTTCTTTGTTTCCTCATTTTGGCAGCCTCTCTGTAAATAGAAACAAATAAATTTGTTTCTATTTATTAGGTAGATCTGCAACACCCCACCCCATCCCCCAGTCTTGTCTGGGTGGTCTTATGTAGTGGGTACCCTGTGGGGCCCAGTGGCTCAGTCTCCTTGGTCACCTGTCCTGGATGCCCCAGGAGTGTTTTTTGTGTGGGTTGTACGTGCCCTCCTATTATAGTTGAGCTTTGGTTGCTATTGGTACATCAATGGGTGGGATTGACCCTCATGCTAATTGGCTCTGGGGTTTAACAACGTCTACAACTTATGGGCTACCATGAAGGAGACTCACTCCTTAAGTGGGATTTCCCCCAGCAGGTTCTAGTGCCTGTTGAGCCCTCCCATTGGGTATGCCGCTTGTGGGGCTAATTTTGTGGTGCTCTGCTATGGTCTGAAGCCAACCTTCAAGAATTTTGGTCTGGGGCCTCTTGGGAGGGGCTCAGGTGCAGGCCCAGGTCACCCCCTGCCTGTGACCAGCCAGGGAATACCTGGTAAGAGCTACAAAGCAATCCATAGTTTTTTGCTGCCTCTGCTAATGCTGGAGGCGTGTTGAAAAGACCATACTGTGAACCGAAGACGTCTGCCACCAGTACTGAGCCTAGGATAGCTCCACAAAATGCCAAGACACCCTGAGGCCTGCTGCCACCTGCCGGCTCTCTTAAGGTTCAGCTGCTGATAAAGCTTCATATGGTACACAAGAAGAGTGAGGCAGGGTCTCAGGGATTCACTAGAGTGAGAAGAATTTTGCTCAGCAGGCTAATGTAAATTCTGGTTTGGTGCCAGTGCTGAACCTAAAGCTACTCAGCAAAAGTCTCAGACCACACCAAGGCCAGTTGCCACCTGCCTGGGATCTGTCGGACTTTGATAGTTTTCCAAGAAAGAGTGCTATGCCGATGGGGCTGGCTGATCATGGAGAAAGTGCCTCTGGCGTTGGGAGAGTTGGGTGGGGCAGGGTCCCAGTGAGTCAACATGGTGGAGCTATGGAGCTCACCAGACCAATCAGATTCAGATTTGGCCATGTGGGGACGGGCCAACACAGGAAATATGGCACCCACCTTCCAGCTTCTCCAAAGGAAGACCTCCTCACAGGGAAATGGCAAAGTCCTCCAGCGCTCAACCCCAAGCAACACAACTCACTCTAGCCCCTGTATGTCTTTGACACCCTACCAAGTTACTGTACCTCCAGTGGAGCCCAAGGTGAATGTCCAGGAGTGCGAGTCTGTGCAAGGGCCATTTAAGAGAACAGCTGTGTTCCTGCCACCTTCCATCCCACCTGAATGGTCAGAATCCCCACTGCTTTTCACAGCCAGATGTGGGAGGGCTCTTTTTCATGTCACCAGTACTCTGGGCTCAGGAGGCTACATGGGGCTCGGGTCCCTCGCTCCTTTGTGGGTAACCTTCATGGCCAAGATATCCCTCCCAATTCTCAACCACCACAAGGAGGTTTGAGATTACCAGTTCTGTGTCTCCGCCCTTCCTACCAGTCTTGACATGGCTTCTTCTTTATCCTTAGTTATAAAACTTCTATTCAGCCAGACTTCAGATGGTTCTCCAGATTGATTGTTCTATAATTTAGCTGTAATTTTAATTTGTTCACAAAGGAAGCAGGCACAATGTTTATCTATTCCACCATCTTGGATCTTAATATTTTATTTTTAATAGAGGTTTGTATAAAATGCAATAGATCTTCAATGTAGCCTTATCTACATGTTTATAATATATAAATGCCACAGAATACTATTTAGCTTGATAATTTACCCCACCTCATTTCAACATCATTTATGAAAAGTTGAAAGTTACAATTTATATTTTTAAGTCATAAACTTTAATCACATAGATTATGTTCTCCAATATTCAGTTACACAAGTCAAATAAATCTGCTCATTAAGTTCTTAGCTTTAAGTATCTTTATTTACATTAGACAATAGCCTATTCTAGTTTCACAGAATTCTAAACAGTGTTTTAATCCTTTAGAAAAGATAACTCCTGCATCACACACATATGTACATGTAAAATAATATTTTACATACTCTTTACATGTACATATAAAATGCATAACCAGCTAAATCAGTTTGTTAATTTGTTGTTAAATGTTGCAATTCCCAACTCAAATATGAACAGTTTGAAATACGTATGTAACTTCTTTTACTTTTCCTACTTCTCAATTCAAGGAAAACATAAAAACATAAAAATCAGTCAACATTTATGTGGATGAATAAATGTCTCCTGTCACAGTATCTGATTTAGCATTCCATTTATAGAATGCCCCATACAAAAATCCTCTTTAGTAAATCATGTTGCATTTTGGATGATTAAATCATTAATGAATAATGCGACTTCAGATTCTACCAGTTTGGCTGTGTTTGTAAAGGCCACCAACTCTGTCAGAAGATATTACCTGGAGGTTGTTATGGGAGGGACAAGTGGTCCTGAGATAAAATTTTAAAAATGTAAATAAATAAGACTATAAAATATAAAACACTGCGTCCTGGACATTGCCAAATCTGACTCTCAAATTCTGCCTTCTCACCTACCCATAATCCCCTCCACAATGCCCAAATCTTTTCTTGTGAATGTCCAAGATTGTAAAATGAATTGTAAGCTGGTGAGAGCATGAGACTAGAAGCCTGACTGACAGAACACAATGGAGCAAGGGGTGGTAAGGGCACCAGGCACAGCTAAGCAACTGCTCAGCTGCAGAGAGAACCTCTGCACATTTCTTGTCTGGAGAAATATGACCTCATCTGGGCCCTCAAAGTAATGGCTCTCACATTGAGTACTCTTTGCAAGCATTCCTGAATCCTGCAGAGACACAAGAGTACCCAGTAGGTCTCTGCTTATCCTAAACAAGACTTATTTCCAGACTCAGAGATTTGAGTTTGGGATTGTTCATATGTTTAAAAAAAAAAAAAAAAAAAAAAAATTACCCACTTCATTGAGATGTAACTGATATACTAAAAGCTGTACATATTTAATGTATACAGTGGTTTTGGAGGTAATTATAAACCTGTGAAATTATAACCACAACCTATGCCTTAAACATATCATTCACCTCTAAAAGTATCCTCCCACCATCTTTATTATATGTGTGTGTGTGCGTGTGTGTGTGTGTGTGTGACAAGAATACTTAATGTAAGATTTACCCTCCTAGCAAACTTTTAAGTATACAATACATTATTGTTCACTGTAGGCACTATGTTGTACAGCAGATCTCTAAGAATGATTTGTTGTTCATAACTGAAACTTTGTACCCTTTGGCAAACATCTCCCCCATTTCTCCTGGCAACCACCATTCCAGTCTCTGCCTCCATTATGTTCACTTAGCATGGATTATTGCTATAAATGTGGCAGTACTTGTGCTTTCATCTGCTGATGCCTGGGATGAATTTGTTGCCTAAGAAAATAGCATGTTCCATTCATTTCTGAGTGGCCAACCTGCCCTTATAAATTTGCAACAACAGTTCTTTTACTCTAAGAAAATTGGGTATGCATCAACTTTTACCAGAGAAGCTTATACAGTGTAAATCCTGCATCTAAATAAATTCTAGAAATACAACAATCTGAATAATTATGTAAATATATTGTCATATCTTACCAAAAATAGATGGACAGAGGAAGACATTGTGCCAAGGGGATATATCCAGTCTTGAGTTTCCTTCCTTTTACTTAGTCACCTCTGGTTTTACCCGTCACACCTTTTCTTTCTTTGTTCTCCTTTTCTAACGATTGAGGGATGAGAATTGCTACAAGTACTACTAAATTTTAAACCAGAGCACACTAGACTATGTTGGGACCAAATTTGGTTTACATTCATGATGCAGTCCTGATCTCTTAATGTAGACACTGGCAATGATTCTCAGTGACACATATGTAGAGGCCACCTATGTAACTGTAATTGCAAAATTGTGGAGGTTTCTGTCCATTACCCAGAAATCATGATTTTACTCCTTTCTCAAATTTGAACATCACTGATGTAGTAATTGGGGAAGGAATCTTAACAGTCATTTAAAGCCAGGCCTGTCCCCTGCTCAGTCACTTCCTTGTGTGATCATAGGTTAAATTCTTTGAACTACGGTTTCTTCAACTGTAAAATGGTTAGGGTTATTGTGGAAATTTCATGAGTCAATGCAAAGTGCTTATCATTTCATTCTTAATAAATGATAACTATTCTTGTTTTATTTCCATGCCACTGTAACCACACGATTTCATTACTTTGCTGGGCATTTTACTAGCTAAATAAAAACTGACAAAAATAAAATATATTATTTTAGATAAACTCTGAAGGTTAACTTTGAAAAATGAGAAAAACAACAAGGACGCCCAGCAGACTCATGAAGATTTTTAGCTTGCCAGACTAAAGCAAACAATTTAATAATTTTACTGACATTGCCTAATGGTTTTACTTAAGCAATTTTTAAATAAAGACAGAAAACTCAATAGAGAAGACCAACATCTGCTGTAAGATTAACCAAAGGGTATGACAAAAATATGGTACCATAATAGGAAAGTAATTGTCTTTGTATCTCTACTTGCTATGTCCTAACACAGGATTGGTTGAGCATTAGCTTAAAATAAGCAAAGGTTAAAATGTTTAAAAAGTGAGATGACTGAAGTTTTACATTCTCAAAGTAGATTTATTGGTGTGAGATTGCATATAGTTAATTCAATATGATTTATATCAATAAATAATGAATGAAGAATGGAATGATTGTAGGAATGCTTTTACTAGAATGCCCAAATAATTTTTGCCACATTGAGGGAGAAATATAGATAAACTCTGCTAAACCATCCTCTGTGTAAAGACTACTTCAATAGGACAGTTATTTCATTCTGTCTTCCATTATTTTTAGCTTACAAATAAGAAGTAGAGAACTGTGTAAAAACTAGAGGATTTGGTTCATAATAACATTTTTAAATTGCTCGAGACGAATCCTGGTTTAATGTCTGTAACCATTGGTAAGAAGTGTCAGCAAGAGAAAATTAAGGCATTTTCTTAAAATAACTTATTTGGTGCAAGAAATAGAATTCTGTGTCCTTGAAGTTAAATGTATCATTACAGCTGATGTAAAATAGATTCAGGAAGAGAGCTGAATAAAATTCCGCTGAACAGCAGTGTGGTATAGTGGGAGAAAAGATGGATTTGGGAATCAAAACTGAGGTTAGACAGATTCAGAAACTTACTTAACTTCTCTGAGTCCCATTTTTATCATCTGTAAAATGCAGATTATTATCTTCTGTGGATAAATGAAATGCAAAATACGTAAAAATGATAATAACAATTTCTAGCATTCATTATTTATTATAATGGGTATTGTACTAAATAATTTATGTTTTACTTCATCCCTTTATATCACAATAACTCAGTGAGGTGAGTACTATTATTTTCCTATTCTACATACGAGAATATAGGGACAAAGAAGGATTATGTGTCTTTATCAAGGTCAGCCGTCTTTTCAGTGGAGAGATCTGGATATGAATCTAGTCCATTGAGCTCCAGAACCCAGGTTATACTACACAAATATAGAAAGGAAGATTAAAAATGAAGTAACTACCAAATTAATATAAGACCTGGTCTTATTTTAACATAAGACCGGGTCTTTAATATAATAAATATAACATAATATCATATCATATCATATCATATCATATCATATACCAGGTCTTATATTAATGTTTGCTCCAAAAGGTGCATTAGAGCTGATGGTCTGGCTAGGTCTTATTTTCGGGGAAACACGGTATGTGTTTTGATTTTCATAATTGTATCCATCATTGTTTTGATTTATATTTGTCATTGATCACTGTATATCTATGAGAAAGTATTTTATATTCATATCATTTATTACATATTTGACTATATTAAGTCCATAATGATAAAATAGAATTTATTGATGAAATATTTTATTGCTCACTATATAAAAATGAAAGCTGAGAACACTTGTACAAAATAAATTCAAAATTTGTGCTTCTAAATGAAAAGAAACTTTTTAGCAAGAAGTTTTTATCATCTTATTTACAATAATAGTATATACCTAATAAATTGCATGAAAACAGAAATGAAGAAAACAAACAAAGAAGCTGGGGTAGCAATACTTATACCAGACAAAATAGACTTTAAAACAAAGGCTATAACAAGAGACTAAGAAGGACCCGGTAATCACACTTCATGGTGTTTATCTGAAGAAACCTAAACACTACTTTGATGGGACATGTGCATCCATATGTTCACTGCAGCATGGTTAACAAGGGCCATGATGTGAAGCCAGCCTGAGTGTCCATAGATGGGTAAATGTACATATATAGAAAGGAATATTGCTTGGCCATGGAAGGGAAAGGGTTCTTGCCATCTGTGGCGGCATGGATGGACCTGGAGGATGTTGTGCTGAGTGGCATGTCAGATAGAGAAAGATAGATGCAATGTGATTTTGCTTATATGTGAAATCTAAAGAACAAAAGAAACAAATAAAACAGAACAAATTCATAGATACAGAGAACATATTGATGGCTGCCAGATGGGAGGGGGGTTGGGGAGTGAGTGAAAAAGGGGAAGGGATTAAGAAGTACAAATTGGTTGTCACACAGTAATCATGGGGATGTAGGGTATAGCGTAAGGAATATAGTCAATAATATTGTAATTACTATGTATGGTGAAGTTTGTTTCTTTCTCTGTTTAATCATACTATTCACTCCTTCTTGGATTATTTTGTCTCACTACTTATATTTGTTGAAATCCTACATAGATTTGTTGGGATGATAGATGAATGGGAGTTGCAGGGCTGGGTGAAAAAGGTGAAGGGATTAAGAAGTACAAACTGATAGTTACAAAATAGTCATGAGGATGTGAAGAAAAGCATAGGGAACGTAGTCAGTAATATTGTGATAACATGGCACAGTGTCAGATGGTTGTGGACTTATGGTGATCATTTCTTGAGGTATATAAATGTTGAATAACTATGGCGTACACCTGAAACTAATATAATATTGTGTTAGCTGCATTTTAATAAAAATCTTTTAAAAATAAAATAAAATATTAATATTCTGTTACCACCTCGGGTCACATTTATGTTTTATTTTCTTGCTTCCAGTCTTCAGTTCCCCATTCATTAAACCCTTGGAGAAAACAGAGAAAGGCAAAGTTTTTGTTCACCAAGTATAGCCCAGATACTCTATTAAGACGTACTGCATATATTACCTAAGTAAATCCTCACAGGGATCCTAATAGAAAAGTAATTATTCCTAAATTTTCTGGGTAAGGAAACTGAGGCACAAGAAGAAGAAGAAACATATTCAGATGACTAGCAAGTTTAAGATTTGGAAATAGAAATTAGCTCTACATGACTCCAACAAGGCAAATTTTTTCTACTGTACAATTTTATTTTTAAAATCTCTAATCAAAATTTATTCTCTTCATTAAAGTAAATCTGATGACTCCCAACTCCTTATTGCAATAAAGTTAAAATTCCTTAGCATGGCATTCAACATCCTCCTTAATCCAGTTCCTTCCATATTTTTCTACTTAAGTCTCACCACTTTTCTTCACTTGTCTTATTACCAGTTCAGTATGGACAACTTGACATTTCCTTAACAGGCCCAGTTTGTTTCTTTCTCTGTTTAATAATTCATGCTATTCACTCCTCCTTGGATTATTTTGTCTCACTACTTATATTTGTTGAAATCCTATACATCATTCAAGTCGTAGGATGAATGCCACATTTTCCCTGAAGCCCATCTTCATCTTTCTTAGCCAAGCCCTCAGAAACCATTGCTTATACTTTTGTTCCGTGGGCATCTTTTAATCTGAAATGAGTCTCTTATAGGCAGCATCTGTAAGTGTTTTGTCTCTTATCCATCCATCCACTCCATGTCTTTGGAATGGAGCATTTAATCCATTTACATTTAAAGTAACTGTTGATAGACGTGTAGTTATTGCCATTTTATTATTTATATTTTTAAATCCTTTTTTCTTCTTAAAGAAGTTCTTTTAACATTTCTTGCAGTAGTGGTTTGGTGGTGATGAACTCCTTTAGTTTTTCTTGTTGGGAAAGCTCTTTATCTATTCTTTGATTCTAAATGATAGTTTGGCTGGGTAGAATTATCTTGGTTGTAGGTCCTTGACTTTCATCACTTGGAATATTCCATGCCAATCCCTTCTGTCATGCAAAGCTGCTGTTGACAAATCAACAGACTGTCTCATGGGAGCTCCCTTGTAGATAACTAACTGCTTTTCTCTTCTGACATTTAAGATAATAATCTTGTCTTTAATCTTTGACATTTTAATTATGATATTTTTTGGTGTGGGCCTATTTAGGTTCATCTTGTTAGGGACTCTCTGTGCTCCCTGGGCTTGAATATCCATTTCGTTCACCAGGTTAGGGAGGTTTTCTGTCATTATTACCTCAAATAGATATTCAATTTTTTGCTCTGTCTTTTCCTTCTGGTACCCCTATGAGGCAAATGTTGTTAGTCCTGATGTTGTCCCAGAGGCTGCTTAAACTCTCCTCATTTTTTTGGATTCTTTTTCTTTTTGCTATAATGAATGGGTGTTTTCTGCTACCTTATCTTCCAAATCACTGATTCCGCCCTCAGCTTCATCTAGTCTACTATTGATTCCCTCTACTATTCTTCATTTCAATTATTGTTTTCTTCATTTCTGACAGATTCTTTTTTTATGTCTTCTACCCCCCTTTTTAAGTTCCCTACCTCCTTGTTGAAGTTATCACTGAGATCACTGAGCATCTTTTTAACCGGTATTTTGAACTCTGCATCTGGTAGATTGCTCATCTCCATTTTGTTTTGTTCTTTTTCTGGAGCTTTGTTCTGTTCTCTCATTTGGGACATGTTTCTTTGTCTCCTCATTTTGGCTGTTTCCCTGTGTTTGTTTCTATATATTCGATGGAGCTCATATGTTTCTGGTCTTGGTAGAGTGGTCTTATGTAGTAGGTGTTCTTTGGGGCCCTGTGATGCATTCTCCCTGGTCACCTGAGCCAGTTAATAATTTCAATTAAACTTTTCAATAATATGTATCATACGGAAAGGTTTTTCTTTCTGATTATTATTTTCTGAATCACAGAAATGAAAATGTTAGAAAAAATCCTCCTTAAATTTTATAATCTGATGTATTTGTAAAATGTGTGAATATCTAAGATTACTCCTAGCAGTGGCTTTGTTAAGTCTAAAGAATATAAAGGAGTGGCCATTTGGTCAGTTCATTGATTACGTACAATTTTCAGGCACTTTAATAGTTGGAAACAGATTGAATGTGCTAATAAGACAAACGATTGATTTTATAGATATAAACTAAGGGTGACAACTGGTAACAAACTTAGAAGCTCTGTTAGTAGAACTGGCATGTGCCATACCATCGAGTCACTTTAAATGAGATCTCTTCATCATGAAATCCCAGTGTTCTTACTTGGTACTTAGAGGCTAGCTTCTTGGATTTTTCTATTGATTGCCTTCTCTCTACCTGTTCATTAATCAAGTACATTATGTTACTTGTATAAATATCTGTTTGATTCTCCACCATCTACATCATCAAACATGGTGGATTTCCTTGGGTCCTAATATACATAGCACAATGCCTTATACATATTAGTCACTCAGGAAATATTTTCCAAAATCATTTATTTTTACTATAGAGAGATAGAGCGAGAGAGCGAGAGAGCGAGAGAGAGAGAGAGAGAGAGAGAGAGAGAGAGAGAGAGAGAGAAAGAGAAAGAGAGATTTGAATGAGAGGTTTCATTCGAGAGAGATATAAATAGTTATACCGGGAATGCCAAAAAAATGTATACAAGTGGACACTTTGGTCAACATTGCTCAAGCGGTAGTTTGCCATAATCAGAAATGTCTGGACGCTGATGGTAACCACTTTGAGCACCTCTTGTAATTGCAAATTCAAACGTGATTTGTACTCATCTTTCATCTTTTGTTATTGGTATATATTATTACAATTTTAATACAGTTTTTCTTTCTTAAAATGTGTATACATTTTTAACAGTGTGTATGTGTGTGTGCATGTGTGTGTGTATAATTTTATATTACTATTAGGTTGGTGCAAAACTTATTGCTGTTTAAAAGGTTGAAAATAATTGGAAAAACCGCAATAATTTTGCACCAACCTAATATGTGTAAAATATATGCTTTTTCATAGATTGTGGAGTGCAAAAGATAAAAGAACCCATTTTTATATGGTACAGAGGTGATCGTCAAGGGTTGTCCTGCCAATTTTTTGTACCATCCAGACCAATGAGAGGAGGACTCAACTGCTCAGAAGGGATCAGCTGCTCAGACATGTTAGAATTGGTCTACACATTGTGATTGCAGCAGTAATCTGTCTGAGATATTGTAGTGTTGAGATTCCTACAATTTATCCTGCTTAAATGTCCTTAGGCACTTGCTTAGCAAATAGACTTTGGATTAAGATATTCTTTCAATGATTACTTCTACATCCACCCATCTAAGAAGTCTTACCCTGATCCAGCATTTGGATGATGAATCCAGCTTTATTAATGTTACATTGCATGCTGTACTAGGTGTGCTTCCTAACTTAATTTTTTTTTTTTTTTTAATTTTCTGATTCTGTACCTTTCATTGTACTTTACCTGCAAATTCTTCATAAACTTTTACAGCCTTCGGGTTTGAGATTTTTTGTCTCCTTTTGAAACAGATCCTTTTGGTTTCATCCCTTCCATATAGCCACTTTAAGGCCTTCTTCTGTAACCTCTGGTATGTCCTCGCTCCCAGCATTGTTTTGACTGGTGATCAAAGAGGAAGCAGAGCCAACTGTTCTAAACTTTAATCTCCATCCATCTGGACGTTTTAAAATTAGCATATTAACCCATCTTGTTAACTATTAAGATGAGCATTTTATAACTACTGTAACCATTCCAGCAAAATAAAAACTTTAAGCGAAACAGGTAAAGTGAATACGCTTCTAAGATACAGAAATAATTTTCTTGTGTATGTAAATTCCTTTAAATGTTTCAGTGGTATAATATTTTCTAAATTTTCTAAATTCAAGAATGTACTACTTTAAATATATATCACAGCAAAAGTTATAATAAGAAAATTATGGAGGACAGGCTTTTTGAGATGACAGAAGAATTATTGGCATGGTTTCAACATTATTGCAATGAAAATTTTACTTTGTATAGTTAGGAAGGTAGTGCTACAAAATGAATGAGTACATACGAATTCTGTCTGGGCTCCACAATGATGCTTCTTATCATAAAACAATTACTTTGTTCACTTTCATAGTTGATAAAAATCTTGTTCAACACAAGTTTTCTTGGCAATTCTTTCACCGTACCATTAATAGTAATAGTTCCTGGTTTTCTTTTTTTGATTCAGATGAAGCACTAAAAGAAAGACCACAAACCCAGAAATCACTTTATAGCAGGCAGCATGACTTGGGTTCTACAACTTTTTCCATGAGACAGGAAGCAATTGAATGTCTCCATGGCTTTATTGAAAGTTTTTATAAGTCTAGACAAAAACCTACACAAGAACTGCTCGCAACCCTGTAACTATAGAATGAGTGTGTGCAGAATGACTCTCCATGGAGAGTCAATAATTCCAATTAGACTCCTGATCTCTAGAAGTAGACCGTTTATTTGTTTGTAACTTAGTTACAATTCCAAATATATTTAGGTCTTTATTTAAACTTCACTAAACTGGAGGTTTCATAAACTAGTAAAGAAAAAAAAAAAGCCTTGGTATTATTACTTCATTTTATACTTTAATCCACTTGTAACACTGTATTATAAATTAACATTTTGATGTTTCCATGTTTTGTTTTTCTTACCTACATGCAAACAGCTTTTATTAACATTTAAATAGGGTACCTATTACATAGAAATGCATACTTTTTGAAATGCTTTTCATAAGGTCAGGGTACTTACTTTAAAAAGCAGTCTATAGAAAAATGAGGAGAAAGTGTTAGGCAATAACCAAGATGTCTGATCACTACTATTATTGTAATTAATTGCCCCTCATACATTTGAAATTGCTTCTTTAAAGAAAAAAAAAAGGGAGGAGGTTAAAAATCAGATCTCTTTGGCTTTTAGTAAAATTTGGTTTAATACTGTGTGCTGTATCTGTCATTAAAGCAGTATTGTTAGGCCTAATAATGTTTAAATGGGTTATTAGAAAAATGGAAAGTTATGTTCACTAGGATAAGTAACAGAGAGAAAATGATAATTCAATATGTGGACACAAAATTCTCTTGGAATAAGTCAATGCCTCTGAAGTTTCTAGAAACAGAAAATGGTTAAGTGTCCAAACTCCTCATGCCCCTGCACATCTCCTAGATGACATTGCTTCAATATTTTCCTCTCAGCAGACTAACTTCCTTTACTTTTCTCATCCAAAGGGTAGGTAGATCATAATCTGCTATATTATAGGTCCGGCCTTGGTCTCAATTCTAAACAAGAGAGAGAGGCTATTGTTGACCTTTTGATATTACTTCATGGCCCTATTTATAAAGAGAGGCCAAAGTTACATTTTAACCAGACATAACGGGGCAGTATGATGTAGGATTGAGTGTCCCTTTGGATTGGAGGTAGTTTTTGGAAAAAGGAGAATCATGGTGAACTGGGAAGGTACCCAATAAAAATTCAGTCATTATTATTATATTAATAATGATCAGATATTATTAGCAAACAAATGAAAGAATTTTCGTAACTATTTTGAAAGGACCGCTTCAACAAAGAACTTTCCTGTAGATAGAAGAATATAAAGATTAGGTAGATATGGTTCCTGCTCTCAAAGTACTTACAATTGGATGTTTGCCGATACTGAAGAGTTTCTCTAATTACTTCACCATCTGCTATAAGATTATCATGTACTCATGGTACAAAACAAATATATACTAACTTAAAAAGTAAAATAATTATTTGCTTTTCAAGTGTATATATAATGCACACATAGGTATATGTGTTTATTTGCTAAAAATGGTCTCAGTAGATCAAGCAAAGAATAATAAGGGGTAAAGTATTTAAGAATACAGGGAATCATTAATTTAGTAAATAGTGTGAGTCCTGTTTTGCAGATCCAAGTGATCTGCAAGGTAAAATAGAGTTGATCCAAAAGCTTTTCTATAAGGTCACTAAGGCCAGCTTTTGGTAGTTCACCAACTATTTTGTTTCAGTTGTTTCGTAAAATTGTTAGAAAGTAAGATCTATGCAAAAGCGTGAAAGGTGTGGGGAAAATCACCTCCTCCTGCTACAAGCCTCCCACTTTTTACCCTTGCTCCTACTTTTCTTTTTTAGTTTCAGGTGTACAAAACAACGTAATAGACATTTACACCCCTCACAAAGTGATAACCTCCTTTCCCCAATCAACTACCCCTCTGACATCGTATATAGCTGTTACAGTTCCACTGACTCTATTCCTTATGCTGTTCTCCACATCCTGTGACTATATATATATATATATTCATTCATTCATTATTATTCAGCTTCAGCTTCAGGTATACACTGCAGTGGTCAGGCACGTACACCATCCATGAAGTGGTCTCCCTAATAAGACAAGTGTCCATCAGATACCCTACAAAATCTTTACAACATTATTGATTATATTCCCCAAACTGTCTTTTGTATCCCTGTGGCAATCTTGTGGTTACCGATTGTGTTTTCTAATCCCCTTACCTTCTCTCTCATCCCCACCCCCGTCCCACCTAGCAACCCTCAGTTTTCCTCTCTATGTCTCTGAGACTATTTCTGATTAGTTCGTTCATTTATTCTTTTCTTTAGATTCTACATATAAGTGAGATCATATGGCATTTGTCTTTCTCTGTGAATTATTTCACTTAGCATAATGTTCTTTAGGCCCATCCATATCGTTGCAAAGGATAAGATTTCATTCTTCTTTATGGCCGAGTAATACTCCATTGTATAAATGTAAAACAGTTTCTTAATCCAGTCATCTACCGATGGGAATTTCGGTTGTGTCCATGTCTTGGCTATTGTGAATAGCACTGCAGTAAACAGGGGTGAATAAATTTTTTCAAATTAGCGTTATGGATTTCTCTGGATAGATACCAAAGAGTGGAATTGTTGGGTCATAAGGTAGTTCCATTTCCAGTTTTTTGAGATACCTCCAGACTTATTTCCATAGTGGCTGCACCAATCTGCAATCCCACCAGCAGTGCACGAGGGTTTCCTTTTCTCCACATCCTCGCCAGCAGTTGTTGTTTGTTGATTTATTGATGATGGCCACTTTAAAGCTTAAGTCAGCTCATACCACTCTCGTCCCCAGACCTCCCAAGGCTTCACATGTGTAAATGAAAGACAAAATCTTCCCCATGTCTCAAGACCCTACAAAACCTCCTTCTTCTTGACTCTCTGAGCCAACCTAGAAATCTCCCTCACCCATTCTGCTCCTGGCACACTGCTCTTCTCGCTGTCCTTCAAAAATCCTCAGAGGCTTTGCACTTACTTGCTGATCCATCTCCCAGGAATCCTCTTTTCTCAAATTTCTGCATGGTCCTCTCCCTCACTTTCTTCAGGTCCAAAATAGCAGCTCTTTCCACATCCCAACCTTTCCTATCCTACATGCTTTGACTCTATATCTGGTAAACCATATATTCACTGAAACTGAAGTGTGAAGGACTTAGTTCAATCTAATTACAATTGTTGTCATCAAGAGAGTTGGGAAGCATTTTATAAAAGCACAGAAACTAGGAAAATTGTGATACAATATTGAGAGATTATTTAAAAATGTTAGGTTCTCACCTGTACGGAGAGTTTTTGAGCAATCTAGCTTAAAGTTGGTAAATTAGTTGTGATTACTTCAGATGACCATAATATGGATGGTTGACAAGTTTTTGGGTGGCCAAACTGTTATAAAACAAACAATGGAATGTATGTGATTTGGAACCAGAATAACAGAGTTAAAATATTAGTGTTGCCACTTTCCTTGCTTGTAATATTTGGGCTGGTCATAAAATAATACAAAATATATTAATAACAGAAGTTTAAAAATATATGAATGCATTTTTTAAGCCACATATACTTATTTATTACAGGGAACCAGAACTTATACCTGCTCATTTGTTGTAATGAGGATGAGATAAAATATGGAAATTCTCTATGAGCTGAAAACAATCTATATGAGTTATTATTATTCTTGGAAATCAGGAAAGTAATAAAGTAAACACAATAATGAAAAAAGATTATACAACCCAGTGTGGGTAGAGTAGAGATACTGATCAACACATTTGTACACACAAGTCAGGTCACAATATAATTGTAAAAGTATAATAAAGAAGAAATAATCATAGTAATATTTATCGAGGATTACTATGTGCCAGCAAATGAACTAAGATTTTACAGCATTAGCTGTTGAATAATTACAGCAATCCTATAAGGCAAGTGACTATTTATTACTCCAATTTTACAAATGAGGAAACAAAAAGTAACCAGCCAAATTTCACATATCTAGTAAATGCTTCAATAGTGACTGGAATTGGAAAGTTTATTAGTCATTCATTATTTTACACACTCATATTGATATTATTAATTTAAACCCATAACAATATGTACCCTTCATACAGCCAATTTCTATTTATTTGCAAATGGAAATATAAAAGGTAAACAAAATTAATTAGCATTTGCCAGAATTCAAAAACATACAAATTCCTCCACACGTGGAAAAACAAATTGTTGCCATAAGTCAAAAAAACAAGAGGTCAGGGTTAGGTGTATAAATTTGAAGTAGCTATATACAATAGGATACATTCTCAGTGGCATTTGTAAATTTTATTACAGGGTGTGCATCTTGAAGAATTTGCAAAAAACTCCTTAACAGTTTCGGCCCAGCTGTCCCTTATGGAGCATGATGGCTCTTTGGCCCTTTGCTCCACCAGAGGTCACTGCATCACTTATCAGGAAAGGCCCCAAGGTTAACTGAGGGCAGGTCTTCTCTCTCCCAGGGTGACCTCCATGTACACAGTGATTTTGTGGTTCCTAAGGGATGATGATCTGTCAATATAAGTGACTTTTCTGTTACCATCGAATCAAAGAACATACAAGGAGATAGTTAATTGTTCAGGCCGTAGAAATTAAATTAACATCACTTCTCATACTTGGTTACATTAAAGAGAACAGCAGAAATTTTGGAAAACTGGACTTTGAATGAAGTTGGAATCCAAGGTCTAGAATATAAGAATTGCCACTGTTTTCAATTTATTTTATCATCTGAAAGATGAGCTCTGCTCTGAAATACTTTTGGGTATTATGTACCTCCTTTTTCTTCCTCTGTTGTTTTAACTTCAATATTGATGGCAAGAAAGAGTTAAATGATTTTGAGGGGAGTGGGGGTGAAAAAAAAACAAAAAACGAATTTACTAGGGAAACAGCCCTCTGATTGTGAAGTAGCTCCTGCATATCAAACAGGACTGTTTTGTCCCTTGTCTCATAACTATGGAAAAGCAGGAAGCAGTTTCTGGAAGGGGAAAATTAGAGTTGGAAGGAGGCGGGGATGGGAAGGTCTGGTTTGTCCATGTGACACCCTTCTGACTGGCACCATGCCCGGACATTTTTTCATCCCCCTTTGAAAGACAGTCTGTATAAAAAGCTCTAAAGGGATCAATTTTCCTGAGAGAAGATGTGAGAGACTGGACAGTCAGGGCAAGCAGAGCTAGTACAGGCCGTACGATCAGACCAGACCAGATGGTGGACCCTACTCAGCGCTGTGGAAAGGCCAGGAAGAAGAGTGAGATGAGGTTGTTCAGGGAAGACACTGACCATGAGGTCCTGGGAGCACATGGGTAGGAGGTGCAAATAGAAAAGACAGCTTTGTGAAATGGGAGCTGGCAGAGTAGGAGAAGAAGAAAACACCTGCCACTTTAAGTCAGTGATTAATGATCACAAGGAACTGAAGACTTGGAAATTGAAAATAAATGTGGGGATTAAACCTGAGGAAACAGTGAAATATACATGAATATTCATGTACAAGCATTATTTATAATAGTGAACATTTTCAAGTAATCTGTATGTCTATATACGTATATGATATATGAAATACATATTATATACATGTATCTATATGGTATGTATATGGGTGTATATATACCATAGAAAAATAAGTAGTAATTTTAAATTTTAAATTGTGTAAAAGTATATTAAATTCATAAAGCAGCACCTACCCTTATATATGTATATACATATATATATCATATATATATGTGTATATATACACGGGTACATATACACAAGCCAAGAAGAAAAGAATGAAAGACTACATCAAAATGTCAGCAATAATAACAAGTGTTGGAGAGGCTGTGGAGAAAAAGGAACCCTCATATACTGTTGGTGGGAATGCAGACTGGTGCAGCCGCGATGGAAGGCAGTGTGGAGGTTCCTCAAAAATTTAAGAATTAAACTCCATTGACTATTTTCTCTCCCCGGTCCCTTCATGCATCCATCCACAGCTTTCCAATATGTCAGTTCTCTTAGTGCTTTATCCCTTAACACCACCCATTTAAAATATCTGGAGTAAATTGTATTTTCTTCCTGGCTCTGGAATGGCATAGTATTTGGTACCATAAGGGGCCCTAGGGGGGAAAAAATGTTCAAAATGGGATTAAAGGATAAGTGCATTACTTGAACATAAGAGTGACTCATTGTCCAGTAGAAATGGGTCACAAGAAATCCCTGGCATGTGGGAATTGTGATTGCTTAGAAAATCTCAATAGTGGCGTAGGATAAAGTACAGTGGAGAACAGGGCTTTGGATGATCTAGTGGCTGATACTATGATCAGTGTGGCAACAGTGGTGGTGGCAGAGATTGTGAGGGGAGAGGAAATAGTTAACCTTTACTGGACTGTACAGATGGCATAATGAAAGAGAGAATCTGAGAGGCTTCACCTATTTACTCAAGGTACATATGGGAAGACATAAAAGCTTCTATCATAGTTTTGAAATAATCCCTGAGGAGAAAGCATGGCGGTATTAGTTTCCTTTTGCTGTTGTAACAAATTGCCACAATTTTTTTTTTTTTTTTAATTGGGGAATATTGAGGAACAGTGTGTTTTTCCAGGACCCATCAGTTCCATGTCAAATCGTTGTTTTTCAATCTAGTTGTGGGGGACACAGCTCACTGGCCCATGTGGGACTCGAACCGGTGACGCTGATGTTATGAGCACCGTGCTCTAACCACTGAGCCAACCAGCCGCCCACCGGGAGGCTCAGCTCCAAGCTCAAGCCATTGTTTTCAGTCTAGTTGTGGAGGGCACAGTTCACTGGCCCATGTGGGAATCAAGCCTTGTTGAAAGCTCGCGCTCCAACCAACTGAGCCATCTGGCTGCCCCACAAATTGCCACAAATGTAATGGCTTGAAACAACATATTTTTTGTTGTTGTTGTTTTATCTTATAGATCTGGAAATTGGAAGTCTAAAATGGGTCTTAGTGTGCTAAAATCAAGGTGTGTCAGCAGGGCTATGTTCTTTCTGTAGATTCTAGAGGAGAATACATTTCCTTGCCTTTTCCAGCTTCTAGAGACCACCTACATTTCTGGTTCATGGCTACTTCTTTCCTTTTGAAATCTCTCTTTCTGATTCTGACTTTGATGCTCATGCTTCCTTCTTTCACTTATAAGGATTTTTGTGATAGGAGTGAGCCTACTTGGATAATTCAGGATAATTTCTACCTCTCAAGTTTGTTAACTTGATATATGCAAAGTCCTATTTGCCACATAAGGTAACAGATTTATAAGTTCAGGGCATTAGGACATGAACATCTTTGGGGGCCATTTTTCTGCCCATCAGAATGGCTAAGAATAAAGCCCAAAATATAATTATGTACTGTGCAAAAATTACGAGACTAGTTAAATGACTGACTCACCAAGTCTTCCATACCAAGGATAGGCACTGGTTGGCAAGGAATTTGACCCTTAGACATGGAATGGGAAAATTTGGGCAGACATAGACAAGTCTGAGAAACATTTTCTCCCAAACCTATAAGCCACCCTTGCCAGAAGCAGCCACCTCACGTGTGGAAGTAAACTGCTTCCCTTTCATTAAACCTTTCATAAATTATGCCCCAAGGAAGGTTTCTTATTTTTACTTCTTATTCAGGTTCTACCACTCTTCACTGCCTCCAGGTTCATAAAAAACATCAGATCTCAGAATGTCCCAGGGAGAAATGATTTGGCATATACACTATCCAAGAAAAAGATAGTGAATCTGCCAAAGAGCTTGTAAAATCTTACTACATATATCAACAAAAATCTGAGGAATACATGTATGAATGCCTTCTGAGGATGATAGTCAAATATGATGAAACATAAGTTTAGATTTGTTTAAATTAAACCATATGTACTCTCATTGTGACTCTAGATTCAATGTGTAAATTTTAAGTAGTAAGTAGTGACAGTTTGGTTACTTAATCAAAGCCTAGGCTCAATAGCAGCCTCTATTCAATATGCCTGAGATACTGTAATTTCCCTGGAATACTGTAGAAGAGGGAACCCAAAGGCTCAGAGAGATAGGAATGTTGAAGAAGATCAAGTATGTGCAACATATTCAGTAGCCATCATCCACTTCAGGGGACACGTCCTTAATGAAGACATCAGGAAACACATTGGTGTGGTTCTGTTGAGCTCCTTGTGAAGCTCTGTGGTAGCTGTCCTCTGCAGGCTGGAGATGCTGCCATAGAATGGGGCTCACTGATTGCAGTAGGAGCAAGAGAATTTCACAGCGGCAGAGACCAGAGAGTCGCCTCTTACTTTCAAAGATGAGATGGGAACAATTACTGTAATAGAAGAAACAGAGTTTCTGATCTACAAGGATCTGTGATTGTGGCTAAGTAATCATTGCGATCCTAAGAATGAATAACATGAGAAAACACATAAAGTATGTCATGACAAATATGATAAAAATAAACAAGCAAAGAAAACTACAGGTATAGTGAGTGGAACAGTGACCATAATGGAAATTCATGGCTTCACACTCAATTTCTGATCATAAGCCAGTTTATAGATCCTGTGTGCCTTAATTTAGAGGGAGGCTGGATCCCCTGGAAAAAGGACTTGAGATATAACCACACGTTGTGTACTTCTACTCTTCAGGTAGCTTCTTGGGAGCTCTTTGCATGGCCACCTGTTGTGGTAATGTTTTTTATTTTAGAATTTATTTTTGATATTTTACAGTACCTGCACAAGAAACATTTTCAGAAAGGATAATAGGAAGTATGTCTACCTTGCATATCTGAATGTGTTTGAAATATGCTTTTACACTTGAAAGCTGGTTTAGCTGAGCTGAATATAAAACTTTGGATCAAAATATTTTTCCCAAAGAAATTTATTCTTGCCCAAGAACTTTTGATGACACAAGAATTAAAGTGTTTTTCAGTTGGATGCCATTCTGATTCTTATTAAATTAGAGGTAACATGGCTTTTCTCTTCCTGCATTTAGATTTTTAGAGGGCTTTATTGACACACCAAGGCTATAAGGTAAAGAGCTCACCAATACATACCCTCCCCCAAAATGTCTAATATAGTAGTAGGTCGATAGCCTGATGTTTGCATCTTAACATGTATCCCAGGGGATTTTCATCTTCTTCAAAACTTAAGGACCATTTTCTATACATTTGTCCAAGTATAATCTGCCAGTAAAAGGCACTCAATGAATATCTTTGAATGGGTGGATAAATGAATCAGAACAAATGAATAAAAGCAAAGTTAAAGGGAAAACAAAGTCTGAGACCCACTGTCTCAATGAATAAAACTTTACTCCTAAATCTGCAGGTTTGATGGACCAATAGAATTTGACAAACTGTGCAGTGTAGTAGTGCAGTGGCTATATCAACCTCCCTGAATCTCCTTCATCAGCAAAATGGTAGCACTGTTCACCAAGTTCTTATAGGGACTGCTTTAGCTAATTTATGTCAATCTCCAAGCACTTAATAAGCACTAAATTAAGTGATGGCTCTGATTCCAAAAAGATACTTATATATTATATCTTAGACTTACAATCTAATGTACTTACTTGATGCTGTTGAGCAGTGTATGTATCTGTTTATTTCATTCAGATGTGAGGATCAAACTCATAAAATAAATTTGGACTCCTGCTAACCTGAGCCTATTGTTTTAAATGACATTAATTTTCCTCGCCATAACATTGTCTCTTTGGGGATGGCTAAAGTGATACAGAGGAAACAACAGGATAATATTCCAGATGCAACTGTAAATGGAAATATTGTGGACCTGCACTGATTTTAATACCATGGAAGAAACAGTCTCTGAATTTGTTGGAGAGAAAAAGCAGGTAGGAGAAATAGACTTATGAAAACACAACAACAACAAAAAAAAACAACTAAAGATATATTCCAGTGAGATTTAGTTCTCTTGTACCCAAGGGAAATTTTGAGTTAAGCTCCAGAATCTGAGTAAGCAGTGGGAGTCCACAGTGTTTGAAGCAGCTGGATTCTAGCAAATTGACAATAAATATTAAGAAATGACACCACAGCAGATGATTTAGTTGGTGAAAATTGAAGAAAGTCAGCCTGAAAGACTTGCCCATCTCTTCCTTGGGTATATCATCCAGTCATTAGTCACGATAAACTACTGAGCAAACAGTCATAGGCTCCAAAATTTGGTAGCTTGGAGACAAACAGTTGTCCAGAGTCAAATTGAAAAACTGAAAGATTCTATGTAATCTTAATAATAAAACTCTGAAATAAGAGAATGGGTCCTAAATGTCACATTTTGCTGAAAAAGAAAAATATCCAAATCCTACCTAGTTTATGATACAAATTACCTGGAGAAATACATGAAAAAATTATATTACTAACTTACACAGGCATGAGAAAAACTTGTCCTGGAAGTGTTAAATATTTGTGTTGTTTCACAAAAGATAATATTGGACAAGTACATCTTACTAGTTTTAAAATAATGTGTGATCCCAGCTTTAATGTTCTCCATATGGGTGGTAATAGGACATAATATACCAACATAAAATCTAAATTGTTAGAGGACTGGTGTACATAGAGGAGGCAAACGTCCACAGGGACAACAAGTCCTTTAGATAGTGATGAGGGGCTGTGTTGACACCTTATGTATAAAATATGTACAAATATGTGGGAAGATGGAAAAATCACACGCAGCTCTGTGTGATTTTCCTAAGTTGATGAATTCTAAAATTTGCCAACAAGTATCTGGGGAGTAGAAAGACTGGAAACTGATTATTTAGCCTATCACAAATCCAGACTTCATAGAGAGTTTAGAGAGAACTATAGCCCGACTCTCAGGGTTTTGAAGAGTGAGGGCACTGGCCAAACCCTGAAATTCAGTACATGCCCATTTGTTCACCACAGAGCAAATAATATGGCCTGGACTCATTTTCTACTACAAATTTAGGATAGTCTGCAGGGCAAGCTTTTCTATAAAATGACCCCTACAGGTTAGAAGACCTGTAGGGACAGTTAGTGCCAGGACCCAGGAACAGAAGGCAGCCCCGACAAAGAGAGCAGACTGCAGCAAACATCCCTGGCAAGTAGAATGTCCTGGGGGTAAAAGAAAGCCTTCAGAGCTTAAGATAACTACCTCACTCATGCTATTACTTTGTCTTTGTAACTAAGGGACTGATTTAAGCTGCTACAGAGGCTTCATGTTTAGCCTAGAGAGCATGCTACTTAGAAAACAATGCATGCCTGAAACCCTTCAATTGGCCAGCTTGAGGCTCACAAATAATGAGACTTAATGCATCTACAACTCTTAGTTTCAACTCACAAAAAGCTTCAAGCACATATTAAAGCTCACTCTTTCACCATGGATATACAGCATCTCACTAGCATACATTCTACTAAGTTATGGTTAGATGTCCTGCCAACTCTTAAGTTCAACGGCCTGAGGAAAACAAGATAGATACTTGATGCTTTCTCCACGGGTTCCAAGCTTCCTACAGAAAGCATAACATAAACTGTAATCAATCAGAGAATTGTATTTAATGGCCCGATGGGGAGGACAAAAATAACCTGGAGCATTTCCTAAAGATTGTACCACTAATGGCAACAAACCAATCCTCTGAGCTATTCTGAACAAAGTCAGTTAATGCATGAAACTGACATTTAGATAGTTCTGCTGTCTAATAGAAGGGAAGGTCTCAAAGAGTACAGAGTAGCTAACAAAAGTAACATTATTCTTATAGGAATAACAGAAATGACAAATGGATGATGGATCCAGGGTAAATTTCCTGAAATGAACTAATGCTGCCCTAGAGATGCAGTAACCTATTTATGACAGCTCTTCATGGTGTTGACTACCGTGACTGGACTCAGGATCGTGTGCTCAACATGCCCGGTAGAATTTCACAATAGTATATATGAATAAAACATGGAGGCATTTTCCTTATACATGCAATTAACACATAAGTGGAATAGGCAACTCATCTGGAAAACATGATGTATAGCAAATCTCTATGAGACAAGAGTGACAAAAATGTAACCTACATGTGCTTTAGCAAAAAAAAAAAAAAATTATGGAGGTAAAGGAAGAAAGGAAGGAAATAGAGGAGGGAGAGTAAAGAAGGAACTAAAGGAAGAAAAGGAGTGGTTCCCTCATTAAATTGAAAAATCTAGGAATAATATATTTTTCCTCTGCCTTGGCTCCATTCTCAGGCAGATTTTTACAGTGACAAAATGGCTGCCTGCAGTTTCAGAAACTTCTAGTTTAAAGTATAACTTCTTTCTAAAGGTCTCTAGTGAGCATTTTGACATTGAAACTCCTTGACGTTCATCAGTTCTCACCGCCATCTCTGAATTGTTGTGGCTGGAGGGATGGAATGCTCTGATTGTCTGGGCCTGGAACGCATCATCCCTCTGGATGGATGCAAAGAGGTAGGGTTCATACAAAATCAGAACGAGTAAGGAAAATCAGGGAACTGTTGCTAATAAAAGAGACAATGGATGTTATGCGAGCAAAAAGATTTTTCGGCTGAAGTGTGCATAGATTTTTCTATCTCAACAAGAGAATAGAAATAACATGAAGACAGCATCTTAGCCTTGGCCTCTTACAGGAAGCTAACACTCCTGTCCTTTCCTTGCACATCTACCAACCAAATGGGACCAGCTCCTGCCTCCTCCTCACTCCTCCTTCTTTCATCAAGAATGGGTCATTGTCAAAGACAGGAAATGTTACTTGGCCTCAGTCCTAATAGACGGAGAGTTTTTGGTGCAAAGTTAAACCCTGAGTCAGTAGTGGTGGGATCTGCTCCCACACATTTGGCAGGTGAGACCAGTCGGGGGCCAGTTTTATTTGGTAACTGCCTGAGGAGGTGATATTACATTGGGATTCAGAGCAAAAGCCACATCATGATGAATAATATGCCTTAGCCTGGCCTTGCCCTCTGTGCACATATCTCTCAGGCATATTGCATATGCGCAGTGTGGGTTGAAGGAAGGATTCAAGGGGTTGGTATCCTGGGTCCTGGGCCAAATACCATCTCTTTTCACGCTTTAACATGATTTACATTTGGATCAGTTTCTGGAGATCATTTACGTGCAGGGAACTTGAAATTAAGAGGGAAGTGCTCCAAAAGAAAGAGTGAAACTCATGCTTTAGGAAAGGCCTCGGATGTTTATATAAAACGGCAAGTGCAGCTGCGCCTGCTGAGTAATATCCCACATGCAGCAAGCAGGGTCTGGTGTTAGTAGGGATAGGGATTTATTTCTCCTTCCAGACAGGCTCTCCTGGGAACTCTAAATGGTAAAAGCAGTGAACTTCCATATGGGCTGGGGTAGGCCATAAGTAGTCTCTGCATATGGGATTTTTTGGCCATGAGCCTCCTCACCTTACTTTGAACTCTGTATTTCCTTTCCTTTGCCAGCTGTAGCCTGCATGCAGGATTGACGATGGATTTGTGGTGGGACTAAAGTAGGGGATTCTTGTAGCCGACTGGAAATAGCTCTGAAGCATCCATTCTGTCATTGGTCAGTCCATTAGATAAACCTTCATTTCTGAAGTCTTACAGGGGAAGGTCAGAGAGAGATGTGAAAGAAAAACAGTATGTTACTGTGCATGACTTGACTACAGAATATCCAAATCCAACCCTGCTTCATTCTTTTCTGTTAGAGATCCATACAACACATTCAATAATCCCTCAGTTTGCTAGCAGATTTCAGACCCTTCTTTTGTGGGTTCAGCCACACTGAGTAAAAGATTTCATCACTTGAAATATGCTTCTTCTTCTTGGACTAGGAATATGGATTGAAGCTGTGGCAAGGTGGGGGTGGGTAATGATTAATTTAGACTGTATTTAATAAATGAAACCAAAGTAGGAAGAGCTGAAACATTTATATGTACTGCTCACGTGGCAGACCTCCAGAGGAACATAGTCTAGGGCAGGTTAGGTGGCTCCTTGTGCATCAGGCACCCAGGTCTCTTCTCTCTTTCTGATCTATTATCCCACAATATGACACCCATACTTGAGATTTACTTTACAGTTGAAAAGGGCCACTGGAGCTCCAAGCATCAGTTCAGCATTTAAAATAACAAGAAAGAGGAAGAATGGAAGACTGAAAATGCCCACCTTCCACCTAGCAGTTTCCTTTGAGTGCTTTTCCTAATTTTACTAGTGAGAAGGCACACAGCCTCAACTTGCTGCTGAAAAATGGGTCTTCTAACGATGTGCAGTGACAATCTGAATAAAATCGTGTTCAGGCAATATGAACGTTCCTAGTTCTCTAAGGCATCGCTAGAAAGCCCACTGGGTTAACAGAGAAACAAAAGCTGAGGAACATATTCACCTCCAGGAGAAGTTTAAGCCTTATTCCACTTCCTCCTCATTCCAACATTCTTTTTCCCTTCTCCTTCAGGAATTTTTCAAAATCAAGGGGAAACAGTTGATTGGTTACTGACACGGCTCTCTTCTGACAGAGAAGGGTGAATCTTTCAGACCTGAGGAGCACACGCTTTCTCTGTGCTCTCTCTCAGTCAGTCTACTAACTAGAATAGGCCAGGCTATTGTGCCAATCAGCAGTCAATGTGCTTTCAGGTTCATACCACCTCTCCCTGGCTTTACTATATATTACAGGAACTACATTCCTCAGCTCCCTTTTTTCTCTGGGTTTTTGATAGGAGCAGCCAATGTGAAACCCAGACAGAAGAATAGCGGAAGAGAAGAAGGAAGAATGGTGGATATCCTATCCTCGTTGATCTCTGTAGCATCTCTTTCTAGTTCCCACCAGATAGCCCCTCCCTCTATTGTTCCAATTTCTATCAGACAGGACTTCCCATGGATCTAAACTTCATTGTATGGCCTTAGCTTCTGGGTTAATACCATCTTCTCCCATTGTCCTTCTATTCCAAGGGTATCAGCTTCCTACAGCGAATCTCTGAGCTATCTTACTGTTTTCAGTTTGCTGTGTCTACTCTCACCTCATCTGTGCAACGACTCTCGTACATTAAATGCACTGAATTTGAACAATCTGAACAGTTTCTGGCAAGTTCTTAATTGGTAAAATTATGCTGTAATAATCAACAAGTTCCGAAATCTCAGCAGCTTAACACATAAAATTGTGTTTCTTACTCACACTGTACTGATACAGAGCAGCCAGTTTCCAAGTGGTGAGTCACGGGTCCAGGTGGCTTTCATTTTTAACTATGCCATTTGGAGTATTTGGCTGCTACATCACTGCGGGAAGGGAAGGTAAAAAAGTAAAGAATTCAAATCGACTCTTGTTTGCTTGATCCAGAAGTGATGCATAATAATTCCACATCAGCCCTTTGGCCAGGACTGGTCATATGGCCCAACATGATTACAAACAATGTTCTTATATATGTATACATGCATATGTATGTGTGTATATGTGTACATGCATACCGCCCCATACCCACATATAAATACATATATACATACACATGCACACATACTCACAGAGACAAAGAGATAATGCTTTTTTATATTCTCATGGAGCACATGGAGATGAGGTAAGAAAAGTATAAGATTTGGGCAATTTGGATTGTGAATCTAAGGTAAATATGATCACCTCTATCTGTTTCTTAAGAACATACCTTTACTCTTGTCAGTGGTTAACCATTTCAACTGATTTGTTTATACATCTTTGTTACTCAAGATCCAAAATCTCCCACGGTAGAAATGTTGTAGAATTATTTTCCTGTGTATGGCAAAATGGAACCTATTTTCTTATCACAGCTGCTCTCTTTCCCTGTCTGAGCTCTACTTCAGCTTGAAAAGTCAATGTGAAATCTGAGTAGCACTCGCCACCAGAGACATGTCATGATGTTTCTTAGGAGAACACTAACAGCCTTATCCAAGTTCATGATATAATTATAGCTCCAAGTTTTTAAGAAGATTAAAACTATGAAAACTTAATAGAAAATGTTAATAAGAAATAATAATTACATATAGTTGAATAAACTCCAGACACACCCAAATAAAATGTTCCTCAGAGTTTCGCTCATGCTAACTTTTTATTGTCTTCATCCAAAGGTCTAGAGCATTCTCATGGAGGCCTTAAGATGTGGTATTTCCCATTTATACTTATGGGGTAGATCTCTTCTGTAACTTTTCTTCTGTGTATTATTCTATTGTTATTTAAGGGTTACAATTTACACATGGATGAGATAAGAGCACCACAGCAAATCTATGTATCACATTGCCTGATACAAATCACTACAACAGGGACCATTAACTCAATCTAGTACAATACCAGGATTGCACCCATCAAACATATTTTGGGCTTTTCAAAATTGTAGAATTTAAATTGAGATTAATATATAAATTTTAAAAATACTTCAGCTGGTTTTTCTGCTTGTTTGTTTTTTCATTTGTGAGAGAAACCAATGTGTATACAGAAAGCAGGTTCATTTAATATTTTTTTATTAAGTATCTACTGTGTGCCAGACACTGTCACAGATACTTGTAGTGCAGCAGGGAATAAAACAAGCATGATTCCTGCTCTCAGGAACCTTATATTTCAGTGAAGAATATAAATAATCAATAATAATTAGCATGAAAATAAAAGAAGACCCAAGATCTTGTTGAGGTGAAAAAAAAAAAGAAAAGAAAAGAAAAGAAAAAGGCCACTGTGGCTGCAGGATATGAGCAAAGTTAATATGGTAAGATTGGAAATGTGGACACACATAAAATTATATGTGTGCACATATAACTTTGGAAAGAATTTTGGAAAGAATTTTGGATTTTATTCTCAATGGGAAGGTACTGGAGAGTTTTAAGTAGTACTTTTTTTTTTAATTAGTTTCAGGTGTACAAAACAATGTAATAGTTAGACATTTACACCCCCCACAAAGTGATAACCCCCTCCAATCTACTAACTGTCTGACATCATATATAGCTGTTACAATTCCATTGACTATATTCCCTATGCTGTATTCCATATCCTGTGACTATCTATGTGACTGTGTTTGTGTGTGTGTGTGTGTGTGTGTGTGTGTGTGTGTGTATAATTATAGTTGACATTCAATATTATTCAACTTCAGCTTCAAGTGTATAGCGCAATGGTCAATGTATGAAGTGGTCTCCCTAATAAGTCCAGTGCCCATCTGGCACCCTACATAATCTTTACTCCATTATTGATTATATTCCTCAAACTGTATTTCGTCTCCCCATGACAATATTGTGACTACTGATTTGTACTTTCTAATCCCTTTATCTTTTCCCCCCTCACAGTCTAGCAACCGTCAGTTTTTTTTCCCGATATCTCTGAGTCTATTTCTGTTTTGTTTATTCTGTTCTTTAGATTACACATATAAGTGAGATCGTATGGTATTTGTCTTTATTCATCTGACTTATTTCACTTAGCATAATATTCTCTAGGTCTATCCATGTCGTTGCAAATGGTAATATTTCATTCTTCTTTACGTTCAAGTAATACTCCATTGAATAATTGTACCACAGTTTCTTTATGTAATCATCTATTGATGGGCATTTCGGTTGTTTCCATGTCTTGGCTATTGTGAATAGCACTGCAATAAATATAGGAACGCATATATTATTTTCAAGTAGTGTTTTATATTTCTTTAGATAGATATCCAGGAGTGGAATTGCTGAGTCATAAGGTAGTTAAATTTTCTATTTTCTGAGGTTCTGTTTTCCATAATGACTGCACCAATCTGCAATCCCAACAGTATACGAGGGTTCACTTTTCTCCACACTCTCGCTGCCCACTTGTTGTTTGTTGATTTATTGATGATAACCATTCTGACCAGGGTGAGGTGGTATATCACTGTGGTGTTTATGTGCATCTCTATTGATTAGTGAGGTTGAGCATTTTTTCATGTGTTTGTTGGCCATCTATATGTCCTCTTTAGAGAATGTCTCTTCATGTCCTCTGTCCATTTTTTAACTGGGTTGTTTTTTTGGTGTTGAGTTGTATAATTCTTTTTATAAATTTTGGATATTAACCCTTTATCAGATGTATCAATGGCAAATATCTTCTCCCATTCAGTCGGATGCCTTTTTGTTTTATTGATGGTTTCCTTTGCTGTGAAAAAAAATTTGTATTTTGATGTTATCCCTCATGTTTATTTTTCATTTTGCTTCCCTTGCCTGAGGGGCATATAGAAGTAAAGTATTACTAAGGGTAATGTCTGCAAATTTGCTTCCGATATTTTCTTCTAGAGTTTCATGGTTCTGGGTCTTATATTTAAATCTTTAATTCATTTTGAATTTATTTTGGTGTAAGAAGGTAGTCCAGCTTCATTTTTTTGCATGTTTCTGACCAGTTTTCCCAGCACCGTTTATTAAATAGACTGTCTTTACCCCAGTGTTAATTCTTGCTTCCATTGTCACAGATTAAATGACCATATAGGCATGGATTTATTTCTGGGCTCTCTGTTCTGTTTCATTGATCTATGTGTTTGTTTTCATGCCAGTACCGTGCCATTTTGATTACCATAGCCAAAGAACGGCACTACGTAATAATAAAGGCACCGATCCAACAAGAGGACATAACCCTAGTAAACATCTATGCACCCAGCATAGGAGCACGTAAATATATAAAATAGACATTGACCAACATAAAGACAGAGATCAACAGTAACATTATCGTAGTAGGGGATTTCAACACCCCACTGACACCAATTGACAGATCCTCCAGACAGGAAATCAAAATGGAAACAGTGACCTTAAATGACATATTAGATCAGTTGGATTTAATTGATATTTTTAGAGCATTTCAGTCCAAAGCAGCAGAATACACATTCTTCTCAAGTGCACAGGGAACATTTTCCAAGATAGACCACATGGTAGGCACAAAACAAATCTCAATAAAATTTAAGATTGAAATTATATCAAGCCGCTTTTCTGACCACAGTGCTATGAAACTAGAAATCAATTACAAGAAAAAAACTGAGAAACACACAAACACATGGAAGCTGACTAACATGTTACTAAATAATGAATGGGTCAACAATGAGATCAAGGAAGAAATCAAAAGATACTTTGAGACAAACAAAAATGAAAGCACAATTACCCAAATTCTGTGGGATGCACCAAAAGCAGTCCTAAGAGGGAAATTCATAGCAATGCAGGCCTACCTAAAGAAACAAGAAAAATCTCAAATCAAAAGTCTATCTTTACATGTAAGGGAACTGTAAAAAGAACAGCAAAATAAGCCCAAAGGGTGTACAAGGAAGGAAATAACAAAGATCATAGTGGAAATGAATGAAATAGAGACAAAAAAAAAAAAAAAAAACACAAAAGATCAATGAAACCAAGAGCTGTTTTTTTGAACAGATAAACAAAGTTGACAAACCTTTAGCCAGATTCGTCAAGAAAAAGAGAGAGAGGACCCAAATTAATAAAATCAGCAATGAAAGAAAATGACAACAGACACCACAAAAATACAAAAAACAAAAACAAAAAAAATTAAGAAACTACAAGCAACTATATGCCAACAAATTAGACAATCTGGAAGAAATGGATAAATTTCTTGAAGCATACAATCTTCAAGGCGAATCAAGAAGAAACAGAAAATCTGAAGAGACCAATTATTACCAACGAAGTTGAATTGGTAATCAACAAGCTCCCAACAAACAAAAACCCTGGACCAGTTGGCTTCGCAGGTGAATTTTACCAAACATTCAAAAAATAATTATAATCTTTTCTCCTCAAAGTAGTCCAAAAAATTCAGAAGGAGGGAAGCCTCCCAAGCTAATGTTATGAAGCCTCTATCACTCTGATCCCAAAACCAGAAGACATAACAAAAAAAAAGAAAACTATAGGCCGATATGCCTAATAAATATAGATGCAAAAATCCTCAACAAAATATAAGCAAACCAAATTCAGCAATACATTAAAAAGACCATTCATCACAACCAAGTGGGATTCATTCCTGGTATGCCAGTTTGGTTCAATATCCTCAAATCAATTAACATGACACACCACATTAACAAAATAAAAAATAAAAATCATATGGTCATATAAATAGATGCAGAAAAAGCATTTGACAAAATCCAGCATTCATTTATGACAAAAACTCTTAGGAAAGTGAGACTAGAGAGATAATATCTCAACATAATAAAGGACGTATATGATAAACCCTCAGCTAACATCATAGTCAATGGGGAAATGCTAAAAGCATTGCCCTTAAGATCAGGAACAAGACAAGGTTGCCCACTTTCTCCACTTCTATTCAACATAGTGCTGGAAGTTCTAGCCACAGCAATCAGGCAAGAAAAAGAAATAAAAGGCATCCAAATTGGAAAGGAGGAAATAAAATTGTCATTATATGCAGATGACATGATACTATATAGAGAGAACGCCAAAGACTTCACCAAAAAAACTGTCAGAACTGATAAATGAATTTAGTAAAGTAGCAGGATACAAAATTAATATTCAGAAATCAGTTCCTGTGTATATACCAATAACAAACTATCAGGAGAAGAAAACAATCCCATTTACAATTGTTTCAAAAATAATAAGATACTTAGGAATAAATTTAACCAAGGAAGTAAAAGACCTATACTCAGAAAATTATAAGACATTGAAGAGAGAAATTACAGAAGATACAAATAAAAGGAAATGCATACCATGCTCATGGATGGGAAGAATTAATATAGTTAAAATGTCCATACTACCTAAGGCAATGTATAAATTCAACACAATCTGTATCAAATTACCAGTGACATTTTTCACAGAACTAGAACATATAATCCTAAAATTTATATGGAATCATAAAAGACCCCAAATAGACACAGCAATCTTGAGAAATAAGAACAAAGTAAGAGGTATCATGCTACCTGACACCAAATCATACTACAAGGCTATAGAAATCAAAACAGCATGGTATCGACTCATGTTTTTAAAAAGCATCTTGGATGCTTGAGTCAGAAAGAGTAGAGGCAATGAGAACAGTTAGGATGCTACTAGCAGTTGTCCAAGTGAGAGATGATCACTGGTATCACTGTAACTACTGCCCACATTTTATTCATTAGTCTATTCTGTTCTTTCTAGAGAAGTATAGGCGAAGTATTCTATCACATCTACCTTACAGTCAATTATAGATATATGATAGTCATATGTCTGAGAAATTACATTAAGAGTAATAAGTTCATATCTTTTGTCTAATTGGATTGCATCATTGTGAACTTAGAAAACTTGGAAGATGAGGCTGATAAACTGCTTTTTGGAATCCTTCAGAGATAATAAGAAATAGACATTGTGCTAAAAGGGTGACCATGTAATTTGTTGTGCAAACTAGGACTCTATTAATAATTTTTCTAGGGTTGAAGACATAAACAAAGACTATTTGGAGCAAACTGGGATGTATGATTACCTTTCTCAAACCGAGAGATAGGTAATATACTACACATAGAAAAGAGTAATGATATCATTTATCAAACTATAACCCAGGCAATATTGAAGCAAAATTGCCTGAAAATACAGAAAAGATTATTAACTAGATTGTTAGTAAAGATAAACATAAGTTCCCAAAAACCCAGTGCAACTCCAACAAGAACTGAGATGTCAGCTGAGGTAATATTACCCCTTAACATACGGATAGATTTTATTCAGTCCATGCCTTATGGAAAATCTCAAACACTCAACAAGATTTCTGGGAACTCCAGAGTTTACACTATCTGGGTCATCTCTGGTTTCAGGTTTCTGACCAAATTTCTGTGTGCTAGGATCTTTTTTATTTCATTATTTCTCAGAGTAATTCTTTATCTCTGCATTGGAATCCATGCAAATAGAGAACTCAACCATTTGCCTTAGTTTCAACCATAAGTTAACAAATACATGCACACACATTGCTACTACTTTATGTGTAGGACAGACACGCTGCAAGTAGATGAGCGAGAAGGGATTTACAGAAGAATATGAAGGGGATGGATAAGTATACAAATCTGGCTTTTGGGTGTACTACGTACTGCTTGTATGATTTTGGTCACATACTTGTAAAATGATAGCACTACCTCAAATAATTATAGTAAGGAGTTAATGAGACAACACATGTTGCATTGGCACAATACATGGGCACAAAGTAAGAGCCCAATAAATATTAGTTGTACATATTGTTACATTGTTGCTGAGAAAGCAAAGAAGTTAAAATTTAATCTCTATTCATAGAAGTCCTTTGGCTTGTCTACAGTATTAGACCATCTTTTCTCTTTTCTTTATCTACTTACTCTAATCTACTCTCTCCTTTCTCTTCCCTGCACTAACACACACACACACACACACACACACACACACACACACACACGCACCTCTTTTCTTCAGTATCTACCAGCAGATCAAATTCTGAAATTTCTGTTGCTCATTCTAAGATTTAACGGAGGCTAAGAATAATATAAATACTTGTGAGCACCTGGTTAAGGGTTCAGACTCAACACCACCTTGGTCTAGCTGTAGAGGAGGTAAAAAAGGTTTGTTGTTGTTGTTTTTCTTCCAGCTACATAATCTCACTTTCTTGCTAAGAAAGATTCCTGGATTGATGGGAGCAAGATTTATGTTCATATAAAGATTTCAAAAGTCAACTATTAATATAGTGTATTATTTGATTGCATATAAAGAAGGAAAAGGCTGCTAAGTGATAATGTATTTTAGTAACCTCATTGCTGGTTGATTATACTTGACAAACATAATGATGAAATTAATTTCTACCTAATAGTGGGTTTTTGGAGAGTGACCTATTGGCTCTAACCCTATTTGAGAACTCAGTCCACTTTGAGATTTGGATTAATATATCAGCAAAAAGAATATACTAATATGAATACATGTTCATATAGAAAAATGGATATATCTATAGACAAATATATCTATTAAAAGTTTACATGGGATGGGATACACATACACACACATATACAATGATTTATTTTTTCAGGTGATTCAGAGAACACCTAAACCTCGTGACGGCTCATAAATTCCAACCTAAAATCCTTGATCAAAAACAAATCAAGAAATTATCAAGGTTGTGCTTTGGTTCTGTCACTGTCATAGCACATACTATATAGAAAATGGCCTGAGCCCATTTTTTACTATTTGAATATCAATGCATCCATGTAAATTTTTGAAATTTACAATGATATACACTTTTAGTTATTAATAAATATTGTCAATAAGATGTTCTAATAGCCACCCAATGACCTGGCCAAAAAGGTATAGGGATGCACTATATTAGCAAAGTTCACTAACATAGTGTACTCATACGAGACCCAATAACTGGATATAAATTTATCCTGTGAGTTAGACCAAAACTTACATGGGTGGTACTGCAATGGTATATGTTATATGAGGTCTGCCAATTAAGTTCACGAACTCATCCTAGAAACTGTACTACATACCTCATGGCTGAATGTCACTATGGTCACCTTCGAAGTACTCCCCTTGGGAAGCTATGCACCAATGCCAGCACCTAGTCCACCCTTTAAAGCAATTTTGCAACTCTTTTTTCTGGAATGGCCATCAGAGCTGTCATTGTATTACCCTTGATGATCTGAATGTCATGAAAATGTCTTCCTTTTAATATATACTTTATCTTTGGGTAAAGAAAGAATTCATCGGAGGCCAGATCAGGTGAGTAGGGAGGGCGTTCCAATACAGTTATTTGTTTGCTGGCTAAAAACTCCCTCACAGATAGTGCCTTGTGAGCTGATGTACTGTTGTGATGCAAGAGCCATGAATTGTTGGTGAAAAGTTCAGGTTATCTAACTTTTCCACCCAGCATTTTTGCCACTTCCAAATAGTAAACTTGGTTACTGTTTATCCAATTGGTACAAATTCATAATGAATAATCTCTCTGATAAAAAAAAAAAAAAAAGTTAGCAACATCATTGCAACCAATTCACAAACTTAATTGTCTGACCTCGTATATACCACAATGTAACTTCTGAGCCCAGTGCACTTACATTCAAATCCTGGCTTTGCCACTTGATAGCTATGAGAACTAAGTTAAACAAGTTAACCCCTCCCAGCTTCAGTATCCTAATTTGAAACATTGGCCATGGTATCTACAAGTCATAATGCTATGATTAAAGGAAATGATATACATAAATTAACTTTTACTGTGCTTGGCACATAAGTGCTCTGTGAATGACCACTGTTTTTAAGAAAACAGGCTGCTAAATACTTAGGCCATTGTAAACCTATTGCAATGTATGTTATGATTACAGAAATATAAATATATGTATACACTAGTACCTCGGTTTTCTAACATCTCCGTTGACGAACATTTCATTAAAAATACCATAAATTTTATGGATCTATGGTATCATTAGATAGTAAAATTCATGCTAAATTTGAAGTTTTAAGGGTTAATTTTAAAAGTCTGGAATGGATTAATCCATTTTGCATTACTTTCTATGGGGAAACCATGCCTCGGTTTTTGAACGTTTCAGAACTCAAACAGGCTTCTCGAACGGAATGGATTACGTTCGAAAACCGAGGCACCACTGTAATGTAATTAATATTGTTACCATTATAAGATATTGAATCTTTTTCTCTTCAACTCCATTGAGGAAAAAATACTCAATAATATTCTGCTGAATCATGGAATACAGCCAATTGTGAATTTAGGACAAAGATTAGAGAATCTTAGTCAAGGCAGGCAGGACAAATCTGTGAGTCAATACTGGGTATGGACAAACTCACAGTTCGAGGGTCAGGGAAAGCTAAAGGTCAGAAGCCAGACAGACTATGATAAAAGAGACGTACATGGATACCAGAAGGTAGAACAAGATGGTAGGTTCAGTGTCAGTTGGGAAGGGGCATTTTGAACAAGTTGAAAGGATAAGGTGAAGCAAACAGAAGAACAGATTTGATTGACAATCCTGATAAGGATGTGTTCATCATGTATGGCCTGAAGTGGAAGCCTAGAATCACAGTAAGTGACAAGAGGACTGAGGAGAATTTGGGGTGATGGGCGAGGGAGGGAGAGAGAGAAACTGAGGACAAGCCACCCGGGGTTGGGGGAGGCCGGGTCTGGTGGTCACCATGCTGTGAAAGCAGCAACGTCTATTAATCACTAGCAACCATCCTAGTAGATTCTCTCTTGCCTTAAAGCACTTCCTCAAAAACTGCTGACTCCTAAAGACATTTATTACATTTACCCTCCTACTTGATGGTCAATTGAGACTATATGTTGAAATAATCATTCCATTTATTGTTTTACTCAACACTAAGAATAAACAGGACACATATTTTGAATTTTAAATTTGTATGTGATAATACAGATTAGGGCATACATCCTAAATATGACAAAATGTTATGCTTGATTCAATGAAAATTAATCATACTTGGTAGGCACATTTGGGTAATTTTAATATATTTTGAAAATACAAAAACATAAAAGAATAAACCAAATGAAAGCTAGTAATATATCATAGAAATAGAAAGTATTTTAAATTTTTAAAAATTATAATTGACATAAAATATTGTATTAATTTCAAATGTACAACATAATGATTAAATATTTATATTTTATAAAAAGGAAAGTAATAAAGTGTATAATTCAGTTTGGCATTTTGTACCCATTGTCTTTTTTTTTTTTTTTCTGACTGCTATGTCACTAATTTTTTAGAGAACTCATTTATCCCATCTTTAGTATAATGTAGATGCCAGGTCTTAAAGTAATGGAAAGGGCAATGACCTTGAAGTTAGAACTTCAAGCTGGCTTTCAAGTGCCAGTTTTATTCTTTGTCGATATATAACCACAGAAAATTCATTTAACCTCTGTGCTTTCCAGGTTTTCACATATAAAATAAGAGGAAAACATTTCATTGACATTTCAGTTCCTTTCTAGAAAAAAAAAAAGGAAGAAGAAGAAGAAGGAGGAGGAGGAGGAGGAGGAGGAGAAGGGACAGGAAGAAGGAAAGAAAAACATTTAATGTTTTCTAAATCATATAATTGCATATTCACTAAAGCATACGCTTATTGTCATAATTTTTTAACCATACTCTCTTTTTTTCCTAAATGGGAATCTTTGTTTTCTGATATATATAGCTATCTCTTTTTCAAGTTTTCTTGTCTAAAAAGTCATGATGGAGTTGGAAAGTCTCATTTTATGGCTTATAAAACTAAGCCCTGAGATATAAAATAATTCAGCAAAGATGACATGATCAAGTCCCATCAATGGTTATACATATATGTACATACAATTATATACTCTCTGCATCAATTGTTACAAATATTCACCTCAAGATACCTAATAATCTTAATGAAAGGTATTTAAAACATGGATGTATTTCCACATATTTCAATGTGATTTCAAAACAGTCTATTTATTATGTTAAAGAAAGTCCTTGAAAGACTAGCATTTGTTATAGCAGGATTTTCCCTGTAGTCAGAAGACTGAATGCAGGAAATAAATTATCAACCAGTTAGTGTGTATTTTTTTCCAAGTCTTACTCATAACTTCCCTAGCTGTCATTTCATATAACCATACTTTACCTGTAAATTAAACTCTCCTTTTATCAAACTCAGCTGGGGGTTATTATATCAACTTTAATGCCTCTAAAAATGGTGCTAAATGTGGATTTATATCACAAATGGAAAATCTGAGAGTGAAGGACATTTTCCACGTGGCAGTCTCATAAAACTATCGCTTTTAACAGACAACTTAAATTCAAGAGAAATTTGCGAAAATCTTTTAAGCACATTAATGGTCTTAGGAGGAAGTGCTAATATGGAGTGTGTCTGCTCTGCTGCAGCTGCTTCATTTATGAAAGCATAAACAACCCTGACTCATTCTAGGGAAGTCATAATTACCATAGGGACAGACGCTTCGTAAGGACTAATGCAGTAGCTTAAATTACAGTCGTTGTGCTATCCCCATGCCCAAATCTTGCTGTAATACCTGCAGAGGAAAAGATAGTTACATACGCAGTACCTTTTACAATCAACTCCATTGCATCTTAAAAGTAAATGTATATGAAGACACTTTATAAAACAAAAAAACTATTGGCAAGGTAAGAAAGACTTAACTGGCTACTTCCTCAAATGTTTGATAATGGCATCCTCAGCACACATACTCTATGCTGTGCACTGTGCTACATAGGAGGTTTGTTGATAGAATATCATGTGGCCAAGCCCTTTAAGGTTGCATAGTGTAGTGGGAGAGGCTAACAGCTAAACTTTTGAAATAACTGTGATGTGATCATTTGAAATATGTTTTCAATGAAATTCTAAGAGCTGTGCCCCCAATACAATCAAAAGTGAAACAGTACTATACATATAATGAGCCAAAAAAGCTAGCAGACAAGCATTTTCTTATCTGTATTCCAAAGAAGTATTTATTAGCATTGTATCTTTCCATCGTTGTCCAAACTAGCCGCTTAGTATCTGAAAAGGCAATTTACCTTTCACCAGCATCACCTCTCATCCAGACTCTAATTTGTGTGTGTTTTGGGTCACAATATCTGAACAGACCTCAAGGAACCTTACCTATTCTGGTAAGGTGTCCTAGAGTTAATGGGAACCCAGTGGTAGTTTCTAAACAAGACGCATCTTGTGCTGAGTGTGTGCTAGGCACTTTTCTAAGGTCTCTAAATATACCAGTTCCCTTAACCCTAACAAACTCTAGCAGAGGCACTGTTAGTATTCTTATTTTGCAGTTGGGTAAGCTGAGGCAAAGAGAGTTTAAGTTCCCTAAAGTCACACATAATAGAGTCAGAACTCAAATACCTTGGACTCTCTAATCTGCATACAACAGTTCTCAAACAAATAAAATGATATCAGAGTTAAACTTTGAGATAATATAGTGGCATGAAGGTATATCTGAATAGCCACAAAACTGGACAGAGAACTATGAATTAAAGAAATACAACCATATTCCAGGAAAGTAATACATATAAGAAAGAATATGAGGGCAGCCGGTTAGTTCAGTTGGTTAGAGCAAGGTGCTCTTGACAACAAAGTTGCCAATTTGATCCCCACATGGGCCACTGTGAGCTGCACCCTCTACAATTAGATTGAAACAACTACTTTACTTGGGTCCTGGACAAACACACTTAAAAATAAATAAAAGTTTAAAAGAAAGAAAGGATATGTAAGTGATTTCAAAGAATTCGGTGACTCCTGTACCAAAATTAATTCAAAATGGATCAAAGACTTAAGCATAAGACCTGAAACAATAAACTGCATAGAAGAAAACATAGGTACTAAACTTATGGACCTTGGGTTCAAAGAGCATTTTATGAATTTGACTCCAAAAGCAAGGGAAGTAAAAGCTAAAATAAATGAATGGGACTATATCAAATTTAAAAGCTTCTGCACAGCAAAAGAAACCATTGACAAAATAAAGAGGTAGCCAACCGAATGGGAGAAGATTTTTGCAAACAGTGCCTCCAATAAGGGGCTAATATCCAAAATATACAAGGAACTCATGCAACTCACCAACAAAAAAAACAAACAACCCAATTGAAAAATGGGCAGAAGACCTGAAAAGACATTTCTCTAAAGAGGACATACAAATGGCAAATAGACATATGAAAAAATGCTCAACATCACTAATCATCAGAGAAATGCAAATGAAAACCACAATGAGATATCACCTCACCCAGTCAGAATGGTTATCAACAGGACAAATAGTAACAAGTGTTGGAGAGGTTGTGGAGTAAAAGGAACCCTCATACACCGTTGGTGGGAATGCAGATTGGTGCAGCCGGTATGGAAGGCAGTGTGGAGAGTCCTCAAAAAATTACGAATAGAATTACCATATGACCCAGCAATTCCTCTCCTGGGTATCTACCCAAAAAATCTGAAAACATTTATATATAAAGACAAGTGTGTCCAGTGTTCATTGCAGCTTTATTTATTAGTGGTTACCAGAGGGTAAGGGGGGTGGGGGGTGGGAGACGAGGGTAAGGGGGATCCAATATATGGTGATGGAAGGAGAACTGACTCTGGGTGGTGAACACCCAATGGGATTTATAGATGATGTATTACAGAATTGTATACCTGAAATCTATGTAACTTGACTAACAATTGCCACCCCAATAAACTTTAATTTAAAAAAAAAAAAGAATTTTGTGACTAATTGGATACAGAGAACAACAGAGGAGAAAAAAATGGAATTATTACTAAGGGTGTGAGCTTTGGAAACTGGGAAGATGGCTTAATAGAAATAGAGATGATTCAAAGAAGGTAAGAAGGGAAGAAAGACAAAATCGCATTCAAACTTTCTGTCATCAGGGAGAAGCGTGCTCATGCTGTATACACAGAGCACAGTTATCCACACTACAGAAACCAACTGTTCTGTCCCTTGAGTACTTGGGCATATGTCAGACACAAGCTTCACAAAGCATTTTCAGAGCTACCTTATTCCTTTGCTATACTTTGCTATTGTATCTGTAACCTTAAGAAACTTTGCTGACATGCAGGTATTTAACATTTAACATTCTTCAGGCTAAATGTTCAGTGGGGAAGAGTCAACATGGCTTGGTGTCCTGTGACATAATCCATCACATCCCTCTTTCATTCCTCTGCACAAAGTCGGTTGGTTTTGGCCGTTGGAAATTATTATAGGGCTGAACAAGAAGCAAGGCTAAGTATGTCACAAAAGTGGAAAAACCAGCCATCGGAGCAGAAAACCCTGTTCAGGTAGCCAGGTGGTCTGCAAATGCCTGCTAGCATTTTTTCTTCCAGTTGGCATATAACATCTGTTTCTAAAGTGAAAGGGTGTGAAGAAAATGACACAAGTGGTAAGCACTGACATATGCAGGGGAAAGGAAGTGATTTATTTTATATTAAGATTGTTACTGTTGCAAAAATAAAAGCACAACCTGAATATGTCTCTGTAAGACTTATATAATATATGTGTGTGTTTAAGAGAAAGATTGTATATTTTTATTAAATCATAACACAAAAATACAGGACTCTGAAAATCTAATTAGCACAATGAATAAAAACAGGAGGCCTATAAAAAAATTATTTTCTGAAATAAGGGCAAGATTCTACCAAGAGTTTAGAAATAAGAAGGGAGGGAGTGGAACCTAAGAAAGTATAAATTATTCATTTGCATCAGCTAGAAATGGTATATGTGCAATAATATTAATAAATGAATATTTGCTAACAAAAAAATATTTTAAACAAATGCGGACTATAAATTATCAGTATCTATTAAAGAGTCTACTGATTAAACTAGGCAATAAAATATTAAGCTTTTGGGATTACTGAAAATGACAGCATTCCTGACTGAAGTTAGTATCAATTATATAGTCTAATAGAAAGAGTTTATGGAAAATAGGAAAATACAGGTAATGTAGAGTAGAATAAAGATTGATCTTTAAACCTTGAATGGACTCTAGGTGTCAAACAGTTCCCACCTCCATTTTTACAAATAAAAATCACAAGTGCCAGATGGTGAAGTTACCCTCCCAAGATCATAGAAATATCAGAACTTTCTTTGGAACTATGACAAGAAGTGATAGGAGGGGTGTAATATTGTCATCGTTCCAGAATGAAAGGGATCTGGGTGAAGAATTAAGCATGGAGGCAGGTGGAGGCAATAATTCTTTCATAATAAGGTATGGAGAGTATACTGAGTCACAGAAAACAAGAAAGGACCAAAATAAGAAAGTGAACAAAATTGTAATAAATCATCAAAAGGTAAATGTGATACTAAGTTAGTGAATCATTTATTAAAGTTCCACTAATAAGACATAAACTTCTCTGAAATCTGAGGAAACACTGAATTTGTCGGTACAACTTAATTGGGTAGACACGAAGCAGGTAGCCAAGTTAGTCATTGCAGTGATGCTTCCCTTTCAGAATGAAAAAGACAACAATAAAAGGTATTGAGTACCTGAAATAAAACAGGGATGATGTACTACTTTTAACTATCTCGCAAACATTTTTATCTGGTAGAGGTGGGAGAGAGGCAGGGAGAAAGGAAAATTCTTTCTTTGAAGGTACCACTTCAAAATTAGAAAACATTGAAATGAGGAGAAATAAATAGGGTGTGCAAAAAAAAGATCAAAATTATTTCTTCTTACCTAATGTCTCAGTTATTTATAGGGTAAAACATGAAACAAAAATCTTCTTCTTAGATTTATACAATGGAACACGTTGGATAGCCACTCTGATGTCCCAAGTCTCCTCCATACTCAAGGCCATCATGTGGCATCTGTACTGCAGAGCTCATCCTGTTAGGTGTGCTAGCATCCCTTCACACATTTGACTCCCTGCCCCTGACAGAACAACATCTCTTATCACTTCGCAGAGCTTCTAGTGAGTATCTCACAACATTCAATTATTAAACTTGAAAGTACATCTTTTCTGTCACGAGAATGGTACTGTTACATAATATACACCTGTTAATAATAGTTGTCATGCATTTGTGATAAATGGGATGAGGTGGCATTGTCATACAGGGAGATGCAAGAGGAAAAAGTTTTTCAAGTACTATCTTCAGGAATAATGTTACTAGAGCTTATGCAAGTGCTTTCAAGGTAGAGAAAATAAATGAGAAGCAGATTTTCTCCCTCACAAAATTGCCAGTGGGTAAGGTAAAGGTTCAGAAAAACAGGAGGTTTCTAATATATTCACCACCCATTCAATGCCTGGCAGCAATTAGGAAAATAAACAGGATCCTGAGTCGAATTAACAGCACCAATTAAACTTTCCTGCAAATGCATTTATACCGATAACTGGTGGGGCAACATCTGGAAAATTATTCACAAAAAAATGATGCCTGATATTTCTGATATTCTCAAAGGACACAAATTTTTAAAAAATTAAAAATGAGTAGGGAGTATGAGCTGTGTACCAAACGAGAACTAGTTTTGACTTTTGCCACAATTTTAAACAAAAGTCAGATCAAACTTGTTTAAAGATTTGAAATGTATAATTATCTTAGTCTATTTTTGCAGGCAAAGAGCTGTTTCTCAACATGGACTAAGACATAATATTCAAAAAATTATATTTAAGCTAGATAGTAGAACCTTACAAAACTGAACGTGAGGTAAGGATATTGCACTTAATATAACACATATTTGGAAAACCTGACAGAAACAGTATTTATGAAATCATATAAAATCCTTAATGTTTTCAGCAAATTTTTTGGTTATAAACGCCTTTGATGGTTTTTAATAAAGAATCCACTGTAATAATATAATTCCCCTTTTATTTATCTCAGCTGCGTGTTTGGAATCCAAGTTATGGATATGTTATATTTAAAAACTTATTGTAAATCTTTTGTATATTTATTTTGAAGTTTGGTAAACATTTTTTCTATAGAAATCACAGTAATGGTAATTTGGTTTCCAGAGTCCTCAATAATCTCTTTAATCTATGTGCCCAGAAACATAGCATCAATTGCATTATTTTAGTTACACCTAACCAATACATACATTTTTTTTCCATTTTTGGAATGCATTGAAAAACGCATTCCAAATTCTAATTTAGGAGGATAGAACGACCTTTCTCACAAAACACTCTCACTCACCACACAGATAGGAAAGACCCTTAATTAAAGACTTTATCACTAAATTCATTTTCAAAACAGAAGGCACTTTTTAAGACACACTTCTGTGAAGTGAAAAGGGGAAGGAGATAAAAGAAGATATAGGAACCTATCTGGCTCAGACTTTCTAATGCAATTGTTTATTCAACAAACAACTATTGTGTGCCTACTAAGTAAACAACCCCAGGGCAGGCATTATGTTACTTGAGGAAAACAATGACTAATTAAATAGGGAATGTGCCTTCCAGGAACCAGTTGTAGTCCTGGAATAGAGAAGAAATGTATATATAAAATACATTAAAAATATATATACTGTGATACAACATATCATGCCAAGTTTTGGCTAGATAATGAAATACCTTAAATGCAATACCCAAGAGATTGGAGTTTACTCTGTGGACATCAAAAAGCCATCAAAAGTCTGACCTGTGTTTGTTTGGGGGCAGTAAAGTAATAGGAGAAAGGTTTTAGAAAAATACTTTAAAATCCCAAGCAAGATTAATTACAAAGGATGAGGGTGGTCATTGGGAAAACTGATGTTGGGAGACCAGTCCTAAAATATTGAAATAATATAAACCAAAAAAGACTGCAGAGCATTGGATTTTAGAGATTTAAGAAACTTTTTTAAAATACTGGACTGGGCAAAGATTGAGCTAATTCTCAATGGAGAACCAAACAAAACGGTAAATAAGGCTCTTAAGTTGAGCACACATAAATAAAACAATGAAGATAGAGTTGGTTTGGCTGGGGAAATGAGGTATTTAATTATGGACATATTTCATTTCAGATGTTAGTAAAATAGAGTTGATGATAATTACAGGAGCTTTGGTGAGATCCTTAATACTGAAAGAGATAGAGAAGAAAATTTGGAGAAATGCATGTCTTTAAAAAGTTATAGAAACAAGAGGTGAAATGGATGTCAAATGTCAAAAAAAGACCTTGAAGAGCATTTCTTCTAGGAAACTAAAGAAAAGAGTTTCAGAAGGGCTTGGCCCATAACTGAAGTGTTGCCTATTAGTGGAGGAAGATGACAAATGAAAATGAACCATTAGAATCTTCAAATAGAACCCATTCATATGTCATGTACTACTTCCGAACTTGTCTGCATCTAGTTTATTTCTTTAAAACAGGGTTTATTTTTACCATTCATTTCATGAGAAGATATTAGTTTTATCTTGTTGATGAAATAATTCACCAATTTTAATAAGTCACCTTTTATTTTATTAGATTATTTCTCTGTATTTCAAAAGGCTCTCCAAAAAATTTTCCTGAATGTAGGATAGTGTCTGGCCCACAGAAATCACTGAATAATGGTGTGTTGGATAAAAGTATGATATTGCTGTAGGGTATATGCAGGTGTTGTTGGGAATGAGAATAAAAGGGGTTTGAGGAACATTGAGAAAGTAGAGTAAGGAGTCGATTTGAACAGTCTGGACTTTACGCAGACTTCATATTTATTATTTATAATAATGAAGATTCAGCAATGAGAGTGGGAAAAGGTAAGGTAGAGCTCTGGAAAGAAATGTCCCAGGTTTGCACCATCTGATCTCTAAATTCACTCAATTCCATTGTACTTCTTTAAATCTTTCTCTGTTAGGTATGTTCACCTTGTCTTTATTTTACAAATTTTTCTAAAGTCTGGAATTCCATTTCATCAAAGTATCAGTTTAAAAAGTCAATAATTCCTTTAAATATTACTGTGTTTTCAAATATAACTTGGAACTTTAAAAGCCTTTAGCTAATGAAAAGCCGCATACAGTAATTTTGAAATCCTACCAAAAAAATCTATGCCAATATATGCAAAATATTCCTACAGGTTACTAAAGCCACATTTAATAAAAATATAAATCCAGTAAAAGTTTCTAATAATTCAACTTAATTAAAAATTTACCCATGTATAATAAATTATTAGGAAATATTCCCTTATTTCTTCTTACCAACACCTACAAGGCATGGCTCTCTCCTCACCTCTGCCCCACTATTACCTTATTAATAATTTATTTGTGTTTCTGACAACGTAAATTAAAGCCAAGTTTTTGTGTTATTCTGCCCTCCTTCTCACCCTTAACCTGAACTTGTAGTATTATGATAGTTGGGAAACAGGGATGATGTCAGCTCTTCTGTGAGCTTTTCAGTGCCTTCCTTTCAATTTCTTCTGGTGTTTCGCCCATCATTGCTTACTTTATTTGGCTCATGAAGGACGGTAACTGGCATGATAAGAAAAATGAGTTCTATAAGGGGTTTAACTTTGAATCGTTAAAACTCACACTTGTGCTTCTAAGGTGAATTTCAGAGCAACATGGAGACTTCCAGGGCTCAGCATCAGCAACTTTGGTGTAAGGAGCAAAGACATTACATACAATCTTCCTGGTGCCTATTTGTGTGTGTGTGTGTGTGTGTGTTGTTTTTCTTTTGAGATAATCTCCTCTTTACACATCTGCCTGTATGGAGAATCCCTTAGGACAGATACCTAAAGTGGAAATGTGTGCTATCCAACCTTCAGTGTTAGCTGCATTTCCCAAGACCGTTGTCCAAGTCCTGTGTGGCTCAACATGCATCATTGTACTTCTCCCTAAGATCTACCATTTCCTCAAATTTGAATATTTCAGGTCCCGAGTAACTGTTGTAATTTTAATGGCAAATGTTCTGCTATGATAGCCATATGCTGTATTAGAAAGATTTGATTGCTCTTACTTTGAGATTCTCTTAACCTCTTCAACATGGTTTTTATTTTGGTCCTGTTTCTCCTTCACCGAAAGGACAAATGCATCTTGCCACTGATCTTTGTTGTTGTTATTTTCACATAGGTTGTCATTTGACTACAACATCAAATCCTGGGTGAAAAGATAGCTCTGTGCCTCACAATACCTCAGTAGTAGTTTCTGGTTCAGTTACAAAGCCATGAAGTTGACCTCCTAATTGTAGTTTTCCTTTTTGCTCTTATTAAACCTAACTCCCAGATTAGGATGTTTCCAAAGAGGATGAGCCCTTGTTGGTGGTAATTTGGTTAACGTTTTCCTCCACCTGATATTATTAGGATGGGAAATTGTCTATGTAATGTAGGTTTGAGTTTCCGTTCATCTTTGTTAACTAATTTCACTCACTTCCTGTGGTTAATTCATTTTCTACAGCTAAAATCTTAATTTTCACTTGCCCAATATCCATTGGGAGTCAGTCAGGGTAGACAATCACAAAAAAAATAAAAAGGAAAAAGAAATGCATCTCTGGATGTTCTGAAGGCAAGCCAAGCAAATTACTAGGGTTACAGCTCTAATTTTTCTCTGTTTATCTTCTTTCTCACCCTCTCCTCACCAAATACTCCCAAACTCACAAACAAACAAGAGCTTATTTGAAAGGACATCTTGGGGTTGCTTCTCAGAAAAGTGTCACATTAAACCCTATAAGTTGATCCTAACAAAATTGCCTCCTTGCTTCTATAAGTTGATGAAGATAGTGACGAAGAATAGGGGGGGAAACTGAAATAAAACAAAAACAAAACCACAGTAAGGAATAGAATTGGGGTAGCCAGTCCTGCACCATTCGGATATGTGAGGTGCCACCAGTCTGAAACCCAAAAACATACACATTGCAGCTATGACTATTTTAATGTGAATTAATGTTGACCCTAAGAACAAATTTCCTATTATCACCAAAACCAGGTTCTTATTAATTAGATACCCTGGGTTTAATCTATGTCCAGTACAAGAGCCTAATTTCTCATGGGTAAAGTATTGGTTTGAGACTTCAGAGTAAGTCTCTTTCACAAACCTTATCAAAACAGACCAAAGATAGAGATGGTCAGGGTCATAAACCCTGAAGTCCTGTATATCGCCTAATAATTCATGTGTGAAAAAGAATCAACAGTGCAGGGAAATCACTATATATTTGATGGTTGTGAGACCTACCTGTGTGTGAATAACACAAAGTGTCCTTTACTGTCATTCCCTTGAATTCCATTATTTCCCACCCTTGAGCCACCACAGGACAATAGGAGAGCAGAGGTAAAGCAATTTTTAGATGAAATCCCACCTGACCTCACCACACTGATAGACATGTGTTATATGGAGATAGAATGGAGGGGGGAAAAAAATAGACATTTTTATACAAATTAATGTACTTTGCTTCTTCTTAAATTCTGATGGTTTATTCAAAGTCATGCGGTTTATTTTTGGGTATTGTGGATATCTATTAAATAAAACAATTTACATAAGTATTTCCCAAAAAAGCATTCTATTATATTATTTCTCAATTAGATAAGATCAGTACTCTGACAAATTTTTGTATACCCATGGCAAAAATGGACAGGGATGATGTAAATATGCTAATGATAGTATTAATTTCTCTTTCAATTACCAGGACATTAATAAAGGGGAAGAGGGCTCAACATGTCAGTAGGATCTGGCTCAGAGATCACAGAAACCGGTAGCAACAGTGTACAAGCGTCACCTCAAGGAAGGATCAATCGCAGATAGGACACTAAAAGGTTATATTCTTCAACCCCATTTGAGAATAAGAAAAACAATGTCCAAAATAATAAAATTAACTACTAAGGAAGTGACAGAACCAAGAGTAAAGTCTAAATCTTTTGACTTATTATGAAAGAGATGCTGTGGCCTTTTGTTATCATCCAGTCTGCCTTTCGCTGTGTCTAGGGAATCCTCCATCCAATAAAACAAAGAACATCTCTCATAATTGAGTTTGAAAATGCCAGATAGTTTTGTAACCTCCCATTCAGCTGAGGCATGGATGCATAAATTCAGCAGTCAATTAGATGCTCTCAATATATGGGCTTAGAAACAAAGGAAGGAACCCAAGGGTTTACAGAACTCAATTAGGTGAGAGCAGTGGCAGCAGTATCAGATATAGTCAGAGCCTTGAGATATCTGTCATGTAGTTCTGGAAGTAATTTCTACAGTGTGTCTAATGACAGTGGATTCATAGTGAAAGCTGTATGATTTTTGCCCAGTTGCGGTGGCAGTGGGGCTTCACATGGCCTATTCGAAGACCTAATTTTGGGTGTGTGTAAGATACAGAACAAGCAGGAAAGCTGAGAAAATGGCCCAAGAATAAACAATCCACATAGGTCATTCTGTGTCAGCACAGATACAGTGCTTTTTCCTTGGCAAGGGGTCCTCCAGCATTAGGATCTCCTACAAGCTGTGATCTGGCTGGAGTCTGATATAAACAACCATTGACTCCATTAGACCTTGCTGTATGGGGCTTGGTAACAAGGAGTAACGTTAATTAGTTTGTCATGTTTTTGTTTCAGTGTTCCTGCTTATTTTCTTTTTAAATATGTGTTAGAAACTAGTAAAAAAAAAAAAAAATGAGGAATTCAGAAATGAAAGAATAAAGAAAGGAAAAATTAATGGATTAATATCTGTCTGTATATGTACAATAAATCCAAGTAGGACAGAGAATACAAAACTACTTTAAGAAATTTGATAGTTCAGGGTCCAACCACTGACATTAAGCAAGTCAAGTGCCTACTGATCATTTTGTTTGCCACTTACAAAACTATTCCAAATGAATGACTGTCATGAATCCAGCTTGCTTAAAATAGAAGTTTGAGAGATATGGACACTTAAACAAGCTTCTTACGTTTTGATGTGTTTTGTTGGTGTGTGCTGGTATAAACAGTTGTCATGTTTCATGGGAGGTGATGATGCAACATCTAATGGGAATTAAGACCATTCCCTGTGACTGCATTTTCTGTAGCTTCCAAAATAACATCACTGTCTCCAATTTCTCTGAGCTTTCTGAAACAGTTATCTGTGCGATTGTGATTTATAATAAGTATATATTAGTTTGGTACGAAAGTTATTGCAGTTTTGGCAATTATTGTTAACCTTTTAAACCGCAATTACTTTTGCACCAACCTAATCCTTGATCTTCATCCCTTTTCTGGCACAGAGCTCCTTGGAATATCCTAAATGAGGAAAGCCATAAAGTTGTCTTTTGTTATGTTAATAAGGTGACTTTGGGGCCCCAAACTAAGGATGGGACTGGTTGCCAGGAGAACCAACCATGTGATTAGATGGTTGAAATTTTTAATCTCACCCCCTGACTTCTGGGGAGGGGAGAGGGGCTGGAGATTGAGTTCAATCACCAATAGCCAATGATTTAATCATTCATGCCTGTGTGATGAAACCTCCATAGAAAATCCAAAAGGATCAAGTCCAGAGAGCTTCCGGGTTGGAGAACACATGATTTGGGAGAGTAGCTTACCTGGAGGGAGTGTTGAGGATCCACAACCTTTCCCCACACTTTGCACTGTGCAGCTCTTCCATCTGGCTGTTCCCGAGTTATATCCTTTTAAAATAAACCAGTAATCTAGTAAGTAAAAGAGTTCTCTGAGTTCTGTGAGCCATTCTAGCAAATTAATGGAACCCAAGAAGGGGTCGTTGGAACCTCCAATCTATAGCCAGTTGGTCAGAAGTATGGGTGACAACGAGACTAGCAACTGGCATCTGAAGTGAGGAAAGGAGAGGACTAATAGGATTGAACCCTTAACCTATGGAATCTGATGCTATTTCCTGGTAGATAGTGTCAGGATTGAATTATAAAAAACGCTGCAGGTGTCCAAGAATTGCTTGTTGGTGTCCGGGAAACACCACCACCACACGTTGAAATTGGGTGCAGATTCTTTCAGATCTTTTATCTAAAATGTGTAGCTTTCCTACTCCAGAAAACTAAAGGCTGATAGATTTTCCTATATGGAGTAAGGCTGTGTATTGGCCTTATCAGAGCCTATCATCAGGAATACAAAACAAAAGAAAATCATTGGTGGAAGCAAAAACTATACTAAATACATATGTGATTACAATTGCTCTCCTGTTTCTACAAACATGGTATCCTTTACTTTATTCTTGATTTCTTTTGTAATTTCAATTTTTAAGAATGCCTTGGACTTATTTTTCATATCCTCCACAGTTCCTAATGTAATATCTTGCATGTAGGTGTTTAATTATCAGCTAGTGTCAATCAAGTCTTGATGCAACATATCAATCCATTACCAAAATTATATTCAACTATCCTTTCAATTTAACAAATTTCCATTTATAAAATGCCAAAACAAGGAATATAATCAATGTTTGACAAATTATATATCAAAATTTTCTCCATGAGCAAGTCTAGAATGTAGCATGGGACAAATCATGAATATTTGCTATTTTTTTTAATTCAAAAATCATGTCATCTAAAATCTTGCATAAATTCTGGTTTTATGTAATTTTTATGGCTCTTCCTAACAATATTGATCTTTATATTAATGTTCTGGCTTTATTTTACCTATTTATAAATTTCAATGTTGTAGTGTTATCTATAGGATAAGTCAAGGAATATATGCATTAGAAATTATTTCAATACAAGAGAGTATGTCTTATTAAGTATATTAAGAATTTTACATATCTTATTATCCATATCATACTTAGCACAATAGAAGGCAATTATAAATATTATAGAATAAAACCTGGATACAGTTTTTATTAAGTAAATTATTAAACAAAAATGGAAGTTAGAAGACAGCATCATCATTTATTTATGAAACAACCACCATTTCAAGGTAGTTTCCTGATATCATCAAATCATCCTTATGAATTAGATACCAACAACTTTATTTTAAACTATAGACTTTAAGAATATGTAGCATTTAAGCCTCAATGATAGTAAGGAATTGGGCAAGTATTCAAATAATCTTTTTTTTTTTTTTCACCCAACTATGACTTAGTGACTTTTTGCTGAATTTAGTGAACATTACATATGGACAATACATGTAAAAGTTATTTTCATCCCACAAACAATTTCACCATTTGGAATTATGTTACTTTTTCTAAGTCAGATAAACTAAGCATTTAGAGAGGTGAAAGGGAAATTATCTATGCCCACAATGACTGTAAGGGAAAAAAAATGGTGAGTTCCAGTGGAAAATATTCTGTGCATAAAATTTTGCAAGAATAACACTTTGTCAAGGAAAACACACTTCCCTTAGCATAATGTTCTCCAGGTTCACCCACAAGCCAATCACAGGACAAACACTACAGGAGTGTACTTATATAAGGAATCTACAATAGTCAAACTTACAGAAATAGTGGCTTCCAAGGCTGGGGGCATTGAAGAAATGGAGTGTTTTTATTCAATGAATATAAAGTTTCCATTATGCTAGAGGAGTGAGTTCTGGAGAGCCTCTGTAGAACATATTGCCTATAGTTAATACACTACCATGTACTTCAAAATTTATTAAGAGGTAGATCTCATGTTAAGTGTTCTTACTGAGAGAGAGAGAGAGAGAGAGAGAGAGAAGAAAACTTTGGGAGTTGTGGGATATGTCTAATACCTTCATTGTGGTGTTTGCATATGCCCAAACTCATCAAATTTTACAGGTTAACTACGTGCAGTCCTTTGTATATCAATTATACTTTAAAGGTTTGTTTTTTTTTAAGAAAAAGGAAGACATTTCCCCCTTAACTGGATTTGTGCTATTTTAAGTTCATATGATTTATCTATTTCATATTATCTTGACATTTGTTAAAAAAAAAAAAAAGGACAAAGACTTCCTGGATGCGAGTCTACCCACACTCCATGAGAAGCCATGAGCCATGATCATACAGCTGTGTAGTCAAGGAGTGAAACAAGGAAGACAGAGGCCCATCCATTGAATGCACAGGATATTTCTGGTTATTTGTTGTCCATATATGTCACAAGTCTCCTCTTTTATCAATAACTTAGCTAAATACAGATACCACTAACATAGCCAGCAGCTACTTTACATCAAGCACTATGCTAATAACTATCATCTAATCTTTTATATCTATTAGGTCTAGTAATTGGCTGATGAGAAGCTAGCATGGAGAACTAGACAAAGAAATATAATAATGAGAGCAATAACTGTAAACACAAATCAAAGGAGCTTAATATATGTTGGCAGTTTCCTATCACTTCTTGTTTTCAACAGTGGTGCGTGCCAGTACTAAGCCCTTCTCCTGAATCCTTACATCCTTTCCCACATGCTGTGTCCCTTCCCTATCCTTACTTCCTTGTCTTGAGTTCTGCTGTAATCTTCCTCCCCTCAAGTCTTCCCTGATTCAACTTCCAACTCCTTCAGAAATTTTCATGTATAATGGCTTTAGCGTAGGATAGACACCTTCTTCATCCAGGAAAATAAAATTGTCTCAGAAACTCACAGCAGTACAAATTCCAAAGTTTGAGTATCAGAGTCTGAAATGATAATACTTGGTGGCCACAGTATGTGTGGGTGGGGCTGCCAAGTCCCTTCCCCTTCAGGTTGCTCCACCATTGTATGGTAAAGACATCTGACATTTCCCATGGCCTAAGTTCTCACAGTCTCCACTTGGACACACACACACCTATACACAAATGTATACATCTCTAGGGATATTTTTTAAAGATATTATAATCAAATTAAGGTAAAAACAAAACTTCCCCAGAAGGCACACAAGCTTCTGAGATTTTTCTTGCTATGCAGGGTAAGTAAGTATTTTATATCATTATTCAGGGTAGGTTTATCTTCCCTTTGTCTTGATAGTTATTTCCAGACATTGCCCAGGTGATGCATTAGTGCATATAAAACAGGCTCATTAAAGTGCCTGCTCTGAAGTCTTTAATTCAGTTATTCTAACTCCTCCAGAATACAAAGTAAATTGTGAATGAAAAATAGCCCTTTATTTTATTTAACTCCATTACAAAATAAAACTAAGTAAACAAGTTTAGTGCATAAATTTTACGTAAATATGTGTCTTTAGTTAAAATGCATTAAGTTCACAGAATCTATTATCTGCTTATTTGCATTCATCCAATGAACTCAGAAACAAGACATTTGATGATCTATCTCCTAATTATCTTCTTACATTCCCATAATTAGCCTTAGAAATTTCTTTGAAATACCTGTAAGACTCATGTATATTCTGACTTTTCTCTGACTGTGTTCTCTACCCTTTTCCTACTCCACAGCCTAGTAAAGTGTATTAATTCAAGTTTCAATTTCTATCATGTAATCTCCACAACACCTAAATGCTCATTTTTACCTAACAGAAAAAGCCATTGCACCCCATGTGCTTCCATTGTGCCTTATAAGGTCTATCAGTGTCCCTAAACTGTGATTTCACTTACTTGGTTTCATGTTGTGGCATTGGGCTGCATTTCCAGGATTTATCACAGGGTCTGGCACATATTAGGTGTTTCACATATACTGAATGAATAAATGAGTAAATAATTACTATTATATAACACGTTTTGTAAAAATCCCATATTAGTTTGAGTTCACTCAAAAGTGAGCCTGAAACATGAAGGTCGTTTATGTGGAAGTGATCCCAAGAATAAAAAATAAGAGAGAAGGGTCTGGAAGAAAAGACAACATAAGTTTGAGGGTTTTTTTAGATCCAGTCTGCAAGATGCATATAGAATAATTCAAAGAACTGTCTCTCCAAACTTTCAGGCTGCTTTTGAACATAGGCTGAGCAGCCTCACAATGAACATTTGAGGAGCAATGCTGACAACAGCCATGGAATTTTTCATCACAGCTCCAGTTTAACCCAGAGGTGAATCCACAGATGTGACATGGAGTATCAAAATCATCTGCTACAGACTGGTGCAGCTGGTATGGAAGGCAGTGTGGAGGTTCCTCAAAAAATTACGAATAGAATTACCATATGACCCAGCTATCCCTCTCCTGGGTATCTACCCCAAAAATATGAAAACATTTATCCATAAAGACACGTGTGCTCCAATGTTCATTGCAGCTTTGTTTACGGTGGCCAGGATATGGAAACAACCAAAATGTCCTTCGATAGATGAATGGATAAAGAAGTTGTGGTATATATACACAATGGAATACTATTCGGCGGTAAGAAAAGATGATATAGGACCATTTGTGACAACATGGATGGATCTTGAGAGTGTAATGCTGAGCGAAATAAGTCAGACAGAAAAAGCAGAGAACCATGTGATTTCACTGATATGTGGCATATAAACCAAAAACAACAAAAGAACAAGACAAACAAATGAGAAACAGAAACTCATAGATGCAAACAATAGTTTAGTGGTAACCACAGGGTAAGGGGGTTGGGGGTGGTTGGAGATGAGGGTAAGGGGGATCAAATATATGGTGATGGAAGGAGAACTGACTCTGGATGGTGAACACACAATGGGATTTATAGATGATGTAATACAGAATTGTACACCTGAAATCTATGTGATTTTACTAACAATTGTCACCCCAATAAATTAAAAAAAAATCATCTGCTACAGTTTCATAAAAATGGTCTTCAGATATCCTATGAGATCATTAATGGCTTCTATGTACCAAGTACTAAACCATCGTTTCTATTCTTTCACTTCCAGGTTGAGATGTTATATAGGAGCATGTTTTCACAATATTAAAGTGCAAGCAAATTCAGTATAATATTTATGCAGTCCTTTTTAAAAATCAAGTTTACTAAAAAACATTGAGTATCAAAATTATTTCCTGTTCAACCAGTTGTTGTGCACTGTAGAAGTGAACAACCAGAGGTTGACAAGTTCAACATAGCCTACTTAAAGCATCTGGCTTGAACTGTTTTAAAAACGCTGTAGAATATTCTATTACTAATGTTATTAAATGGTTCATATGCCTGCATTAGATTCTTATCAAGTAGTGTCAGCCAATCTTGTATTTAATCACCTCCCAGTACGTTTTATAAAATTCAGAAAACAATAGTTACATATACTAATTTCTGTTCAGATTAACCACATCCTTCCTTGGTTAAACAGAAATTTGAAGCGCTACATTCTTTATGTTTTATTCTGCATGAATAAAATAAACCATATTTTAGGAATTGAGAACTATTGAAAGTAGATTAGGAGACGTCAACAAAATGGCAGCAAGAGGTGAGCCTCTATAAATCTCCCCTGGTATTTACAACTAATTGAACAACTATAACTCCACAAAGGACTCCCTGCACAGCAGAGAGGCAAGACGAAGAGGCCCACTACTAAATTCACCTAAAGGTGGGTGGATCGCGCGAACAGGAGGAGGAGGGAAGGGAGAAGTGTGGAGACGGAGCCATGCGGGCACAGGACGCAGACCTAGCTCAGTGCTCCGAGCTCGCTGCATCACAGAACTACTGCAGCTGTGGGAGAGGGAAGAACTCAGACTGCTAGGGATCCATTTATGGCCTGCAGGGCTGAGGGGACAGCATATAACACGGCTGAACCCAATACTCACAGAGGAGAACTCGGAGCAAAGACTGAGGGAAGAAGGCTGAAAACGGTGGTTTAAGCCCTCACTGCCAAGCAGAAAACGGAAGCCTTAGGCCCTGAGACTAGCCGCCCCCTCCCTACCCTCCCAGAGCTCGTCCGGCCCCCACCTACCCGGTGCTAGAAGCAGAACAGTAGCAGTGACAGATCAAAAGAACAGAATATTTGCTGTTCTGAGAACTGTGTACCGCAGACACAGACTTGCAGCCCAGCTAGTTCCGGCAAAGGGGAGGGAGCTATGGAAGCAGGACCGGCTGTGGTGGTGGTTGCCGCCATTGCTCTGGGCCACCTCTCACAACTCAACCCGCCCCTGGCACCACCTATCTGGGCGGATCCCTACAGGAGTAAACAGAACTGCTGAAACATACGGGCTCTGAATCTGGTGCAGGAACTGCTTTGGAACTTCAAAAGCTCTCCGCATACCCACACGGACATTGCACCCTGTGACCCAGGTGAACTATTAACAGAGGAGAAGACCATCTCCCAGGGAATCCCCCCATTGTGTGAGAAGCTGGAATAGTGCAGAGAAAACATAGCACTACCGTGTGAGAGAGAAAAAAAGGCTGCCGTCAGAGAGAAAATAAAACATTCTACCAACAAGTACTGGAAAACAAAAGAAAGAACTCTTCCTATTACCCTATTGCAGAAGCCACTCCTGTAGATGTCTAGGAAGAGAAATAATAAATCAGTAATTGCCATGAATAACCAAGGCAACAAGAGAGCTCAGAAAGAAAGTGAAACATCTCCAGAAAAGGAACTTAAAGATATGGAAAAATGTGACTTAAATGACAGAGAATTCAAGATTGCAGTTCTGAAAAAACTCAATGAGATGCAGGAAAACACAGAAAGGCAGTTTAATGAACTCAGAAACACAATCAAAGAACAACATGAGCATCTTACAAAAGAGATTGAAATTTTAAAAAAGAACCAAATAGAATTTCTGGAGATTAAGAACTCAGTAGAAGAAATTAAGAATGAAATAGCTACCTTAGGTTGTAGAGTTGACCAGATGGAGGAAAGAATCAGTGACATCGAAGATAGAAACCTGGAAATGACACGGATGGAAGAAGAAAGAGACTTGAGACTTAAAAGAAATGAAAGAACTCTACAAGAACTTTCTGACTCCATCAGGAAGAGCAATATAAGAATAATGGCCATACCAGAAGGAGAAGAAAGAGAGAAGGGAACAGGGAATATATCCAAACAAATTATCGATGAGAACTTCCCAAACTTGTGGACAAAACTGGATCCTCGAATCCAAGAAGCATATAGAATACCTAATTACCTCAATCCCAACAGGCCTTCTCCAAGGCATATTGTATTGAATCTGTCTAAAATCAACAACAAAGAAAGAATCCTCAAGGCAGCCAGGGAAAAGAAGATGGTAACCTACAAAGAAAAGCCCATTAGATTATCATCAGATTTTTCAGCAGAAGCTCTACAAGCCAGGCGGGAGTGGAACCAAATATTCAAACTATTGAAAGAGAGAAATTATAACCCCAGAATAATATATCCAGCAAAGATATCCTTTAGATATGAAGGAGGAATAAAAACCTTTCAGACATACAGAAGCTGAGGGAATTTTCTAATACATGACCTGCACTAGAAGAAATAGTAAAGGAGGCTATTCGACCACCATCAACAGGGACAATTTGTGGCAACCTAAACATAAAAAGGGGAAGAGTAAATTCCTGAACCGGAATATGGGAATGGAGAAAGTAAATGCGCTGAAGAAAATGGAATACTCTAAATATCAAACTTTTTTTTATATAAACTTAAGGTAACCACTCAAAAAAAATTCAGAACTGAAATATATACTGTAATAAAAGAAGGAACAGAGGGAAACATCATAGAATACCACCACACAGAAATAATAGACAACAACAAAAAGGCAAAAAAACAATGGAGACACAGCCTTACCAGAAAACTAAAGATAGAATGACAGGAAATCTTCACATATCAATAATCACCCTAAATGTAAATAGACTGAACTCACCAATAAAACAGCACAGAGTAGCAGGTTGGATCAAAAATCTAAACCTAACTATATGCTGTCTCCAAGAGACACATCTCAGCTACAAGGACAAGCATAGACTCAAAGTGAAAGGGTGGAAATTGACACTCCAACCAAATGGCAACCAGAGAAAATCAGATGTTGCCATAATGATATCAGATGAAACAGACTTCAGGGTGAAAAAGATAACAAGAGACAAAGATGGACATTTCATAATGGTAAAGGGGACTATACAACAAGAAGACATAACAGTCATCAATATTTATGCCCCCAATCAGGGAGCACCGAAATACGCCAAGCAACTACTAACAGAAATAAAGGGAGAAATTGACCAAAGCACAATTATACTAGGAGACTTAAATAAATCATTGACAGCTATGGATAGATCATCCAAACAGAAAATAAATAATGAAATAGCAGCCCTAAATGACACATTAAATGAAATGGACATAATTGACATAGATACAGCACTTCATCCTAAAACATCAGACTATACATTCTTTACTAGTGTACATGGAACATTCTCAAGGATAGACCATATATTGGGACATAAAATCAGCTTTAGCAAGTTTAAGAAGACTGAAATCATACCAAGCATATTCTCTGATCACAAGCCTTTGAAATTGGGTATCCACTGCAAAAAGAAAGCAGGAAAAAAACACAAATATGTGGATATTAAACAACATACTTTTAAAGAACGACTGGATTAAAGAAGAAATAAGAGGAGAGATCAAAAGATACATAGAAAAAATGAGAATGAAAATACATCCTTCTAAAATTTTGGGGATGCAGCAAAAACAGTATGAGAGGAAAATTCATATCATTAAAGGCCTATCTCAAGAAACAAGAAAAATCCCAAATAAATAACCTCATGTTACACCTTAAAGAACTAGAAAAAGAAGAACAAGTGAAACCCAAGGTCAGCAGAAGAAAGGAAATAACAAAAATCAGACCAGAACTAAATGAAATAGAGAACAAAAAGACAATAGAAAAACTTAATGTGACAAAGGGCTGGGTCTTTGAAAAGATTAACAAAATTGACAAACCCTTGGCTAGACTCACTAAGATAAAAAGAGAGAAGACACTAATTAACAAAATCACAAATGAAAAAGGGGAAGTTATCACGGACACCACAGAAATACAAGGGATCATCCAAGAATACTATGAAGGACTATATGCCACCAAATTCAATAACCTAGAAGAAATGGACAAGTTCTTAGAAACATATAGCCTTCCTAGGCTGAACCATGAAGAACTGGAAAATCTAAACAGACCGATCATAAAAAGGAAATTGACTCAGTCATCCAAAACCTTCCCAAAAGCAAAAACCCTGGACCAGATGGCTTCACTAGTGAATTCTACCAAACTTTCAAAGAGGATCTAATACCAATCCTGCTCAAACTCTTCCAAACAATTGAGGAAGACACAGTACTCCCTAACTCATTTTATGAGGCCAACATCACCGTGATACCAAAACCTGGTAAGGACAACACAAAAAAGAAATCTATAGACCAATATCTCTGATGAATACAGCTGCAAAAATCCTAAACAAAATTCTAGCAAATCGAATACAACAATGCTTTAAAAAGATTATTCATCATGACCAAGTGGGGTTCATCCCCGGGGCACAGGGATGTTTCAACATCTGCAAATCTATCAATGTGATACATCACATAAACAAAATCAAGGACAAAAATCATGTGAGTATATCAAGTGATGAAGAAAAAGCATTTGACAAGATACAACGTCCATTTATGATTAAAACACTTAATAAAATAGGTATAGAAGGAAAATACCTTAACATAATAAAGGCCATATATGACAAGCCCTCAGTTAATCTCATAATTAATGGTGAAAAACTGAAGCCCTTTGCTCTATGTTCAGGAATATGACAGGCTGTCCCCTATCACCTCGGCTTTTCAATATAGTGTTGGATATCCTTGCCAGAGCAATCAGGCAAGAGAAAGAAATAAAAGGCATCCAAATTGGGAAGGAAGAAGTTAAATTGTCACTCTTTGCAGATGACATGATGCTATATATCGAAAACTCCAAAGACTCCACCAAAAAGCTATTAGAAATAATCAACGAATACAGTAAAGTTGCTGGCTACAAAATCAACGTACAAAAGTCCATTGCATTCCTATATACTAACAATGAAATCTCAGAAAAAAAAATACAAAAAACAATTCCTTTTGCAATTGCAGCAAAAAGAATAAAATACCTAGGAAGAAACTTCACCAAGGATATGAAAAACCTATATGCTGAAAACTATAAGACATTTTTTAAAGAAATTGAAGAAAACAAAGAAATGGAAAGACATTCCGTGATCATGGATTGGAAGAATCAACATAGTTAATATGGCCATATTACCCAAAGCAATATACAGATTTAATGCAATCCCCATCAAAATTCCAGTGGTATTTTTTAAAGATATAGAACAAAAAATCATCAGATTTGTTTGGAACCACAAAAGACCCCGAATAGCCAAAGCAATCTTAAGAAAAAAGAACAATACTGGAGGTATCACACTCCCTGACTTTAGTTTGTACTACAGGGCTACAATAATCAAAACAGCATGGTATTGGCAGAAAAACAGACACATAGACCAATGGAATAGAATTGAGAACCCAGAAATAAAACCACATAAATACGGACAGATAATTTTTGACAAAGAAGCAAAAAACATACAATGGAGAAAAGACAGCCTCTTCAATAAATGGTGCTGGGAGAATTGGATAGCCACGAGAAAAGAATGAAACTGGACTGCTATCTGTCACCATGTACCAAAATTAATTCAAAATGGATCAAAGACTTAAGCATAAGACCTAAAACAATAAACTGCATAGAAGAAAACATAGGTACTAAACTTATGGACCTTGGGTTCAAAGAGCATTTTATGAATTTGACTCCAAAAGCAAGGGAAGTAAAAGCTAAAATAAACGAATGGGACTATATGAAACTTAAAAGGTTCTGCACAGCAAAAGAAACCATTGACAAAATAAAGAGGCAACCAACTGAATGGGAGAAGATTTTTGCAAACAGTGCCTCCGATAAAGGGGTAATATCCAAAATATACAAGGAACTCATGCAACTCAACAACAAAAAAACAACCAACCCAATTGAAAATGGGCAGAGGACTTGCAGAGACATTTCTCCAAAGAGGACATACAAATGGCAAATAGACATATGAAAAAATGCTCAACATCATTAATCATCAGAGAAATGCAAATAAAAACCACAATGAGATATCACCTCACCCCAGTCAGAATGGCTATCATCAACAAGACAAATAATAAGTGTTGGAGAAGCTGTGGAGAAAAAGCAACCCTCATACACTGTTGGTGGGAATGCAGACTGGTGCAGCCATTATGGAAGGCAGTGTGGAGGTTCCTCAAAAAATTACGAATAGAATTACCATATGACCCAGCAATCCCTCTCCTGGGTATCTACCGAAAAAAATTTGAAAACATTTATACATAAAGACACGTGTGCTCCAATGTTCATTGCAGCTTTGTTTATGGTGGTCAAGACATGGAAACAACCAAAATGTCCTTCGACAGATGAATGGATAAAGAAATTGTGGTCTATATACACAATGGAATACTATTTGGCAGTAAGAAAAGTTGATATAAAAACATTTGTGACAACATGGATGCATCTTGAGAGTATGATGCTAAGCGAAATAAGTCAGACAGAAAACGCAGAGAACCGTATGATTTCACTGATATGTGGCATATAAACCAAAAACAACAAAAGAACAAGACAAACAAATGAGAAACAAAAACTCATAGACATAGACAATAGATTAGGGGTTACCAGAGGGTAAAGGGGGTGGGGGGTGGGAGATGAGGGTAAGGGGGATCAAATATATGGTGATGGAAGGAGAACTGACTCTGGGTGGTGAACACACAATGGGATTTATAGATGATGTATTACAGAATTGTACACCTGAAATCTATGTAATTTTACTAACAATTGTCACCCCAATAAATTTAAAAAAAACTAGAAAGTGGATTAAATTGTTCTTGGTTCTAATTTCATTGATTACAGAAAAATAATGTGTATTGCGCTCCTTAGAGAGTATCCTATGCAATGCAGATATATAAACAACCGTGATATAATTGGCTCATAACATCCTATGAAATCAAAAGATTTCATCTAAACTTCAAGGAATCATACTCTCTTTTGTAATTCTAGAACTATTTCTGATTACTTTCTTTGAGTAGGTGATGTTTATTAGCAAGGAAGTGAAGTTAGGTTCCCATCACATGCTTCCTATACAAAACGTGGTCTCTGGATCAGCTGCATAGACATGACCTGGAAGTTTGTTAGAAATGTAGAAATTAAGGCTTCTCCCCACATACACTGAAACACAATCTACATTTCCAAAAGATCCTCATATAATTCATATTCACTTGAAATTTGAGAAACGCACTCCAGAAGATAATTTTATTTTTTTCTTCTAGATTCTGTTCCCCGTCTTATTTATGGAATTGGAGATGATGCTGACAACGCTCTTTGCTTTATGCCATTTAGGCCACAGCCTTTCTTTCCCTGACTCACACAACTGAGAAACCAAACTGCTGGGTCACTACCCAACAAGTATTCCCAAGTTCTCTTCTAACTTTCTTCAGTTATCCTCCATCTTTGACAAGGACAACATCTTCATAAACAACGAGAATATCCTTGGTCCCATGGAGTGAACTATGACTATTTTAAAACAATTACATTATTTCCTTGTTATACCTGAAATTGGTGTAGGCTTGCACATGTGACAATATTCTAAGCAGATTTATATTAATCTTGTCATTGTGTTAATCTTATAAAAGGAATCTACAGAGAAGTATAGTTCCAAGAAATTCTAAACCGAAAGAAATCAGCAAAGACCAAGAAGACAATAATACAAAAACTTTGGGGGGAGAACAAGCTATTCATATTCAACTGTAAAGTACTAATAAGTTTTTCTGTACTGTTCATGTGCATTGCTATTTATTTAAGAACACTGGAGATCTAATAGACAGCAGATAGATCACAGTCAACAATACCATATTATAAACTTCAAAGATGCTAAGTGACTAGATCTTAATTTTTCTCACCATAAAAAAGAAGTGATAATTATGTGAGTGATGGGGGTGTTAGCTAATGTTAAGGTGGTCATCATATTGCAATATATAAATGTATCAAATCAACATGTTGTACGCCTTATACTTACACAGTGTTATATGTCAATTATATCTCAATTTAAAAAAGAATACTTCCTCCTAATGACTCCATTACCCATAGACAAAAATGTGCTATGAGGAAATTCATGTATCACAATCTTAAACCTAGAAATAATGTTTAAATTACGTTGGAAAAAAAATGTGTCTTCTTGCAGATGAACATATGCGTTTTAGAAACTTTCGCCAGATCTGGAATTGGTTAAATAAGTAATTGACCTTAAATGTAAGGAAGTCAGAGGCTCTGTATTTGAAAGGGGGCTTTAGAGAAGTCTATAGCTGAAACCATGCTGTTTTATGGTAGTCCTGGGGGAAAGACAGTGCTGACTTGTTCAATGAATCTCCTCTGCTTATCATCATAACCCAGGGAAATCAGAATAGAGATTTTACCTCAGCAATTTTCTAATTAAAATATCCAGGTTCTATAAACCTTATACTTTCAATCCCCAAAAGAAATGTCTTTCTCAAGATTTGACTTTTGACATCAAATCAGCACTCATGGATTTAGTAGGGGAAAACAACATAGCATTTTTAAAGGTGGAAATTAATTTTCAGCTCCTATCTAGCTACCAATAAATTACAATTAGTAACACTTAATCCCAGATAGAATAAAGGAGTATATGAGAGGGTTTATTCATTTAAAATTTAGAAAATTTTCTAATCTGAACTTCCGTGATTATCCAGACCAGTGTTACAATTTTGTAAACGAAGAAATTGAAATAATGGTTTAGATGGTTTTCCCAAAGTCACACCTAATTAGTGCTGGAATCATGACTAGAACTCATGTTTCTTCCCACGTAACTCTTATGCTTTACCCTGCCACTTGCTACGATCATCACCAACATTTCCAATGAATCATCTGATGGTTCATAGCAAGCTTTTTACTTTTGTATTAGTTATATGAAAATGGTACACTTAATTTCAGACTCTAGACATATATGAAGAAATAAACCACTAATATCCTATAGTGGTTTCCTAACAACAGGTTAAGAACCATCGGGTGTCTAACTGTGTACATTTTTGTTTCCTAAAGAGACGTTACTGAAGTTTTTGCTTCATCGTAGAGTGAATGTAATGATTATGGATTTTTCTTCTATTCATTATGAAAACTGTTGAGTGACTTACAAAATTTTGAAAGAACTATACTTTTCAAAATTCTAATAACATAAAATTGTGAAAATCATTATTGACCAATGTTCAAAGGTCACAATTTGCTTTCAGAAAACATTAATCCTTCTACTTTGGTAATCTGGAAATTATATAATCTCTAGACTGAATTGTTATTTGTTCATTCTTTTTGTAAGTGAATGGCTAGTAACTGCTACTATAACTGATGTGTATATTGTATAATTTCAAATGTCAAATTACAACACTTTGTGTCCAAAATATTATCAGTCTGTATTTATTACAATCCTATATTAATTTCATTTCTTACACATTTTTGTGTGCAGTTTTTTGTCATTGTTATATGACTGATACCTTTATAATTATTAGCATTTATCCTTTAACAATTTCAGGAAGTTGGCCTATATGTAGATTTCTTACTTTAATAGGAAAATATTGTAATTGTAAAATATTTGAGCTAATAGAAACTCTAGGCCCATGTTATCACAATGTAGGCATGATCCTATCTCTAAAAATCTGGTAGGTGGACATCCACAGTTAGGTTAATTTCAGATGCTATTTCATTCAAATTGTTAGAAAATGATTTGCTTATATGGAGTTAAAGTTTTCTCATTATAATTTCAATGTATTTGATTTAGCTTGGCCCTTTGGAGTAACACAGAATGTCTATTATTTTTTCAAAGTGTTGGGGGGATTTTGTTTTTAATATTAGTCATTAGTTATCATACTGCACTTCCCTTTTCTCTTTTACCAGGCCCTGAATGAAGATGATAATAATACCTAATATTTACTGAGCACCTACCATGGGCCAAGAATGATTCATAGTCTTTCACATGCATTAGCTTATTTAATTCCCCCAATAGACCCACACAAGTGATACTAGAGCCCCATTTACTATATGAGAAAACTGAGGCTCAAAGAGACTACACTGCTTTCTTAAAGTAAACCAGCCAAGAAACTGCAAACAAGAAGCATACTCGAGGTTTCTCTGACATCAAAGCCAAGTTTTCCCTACTACACACTGTACTTTTTAGTGTATCTCATGTTTTTTTATCCATTCTCCTTATAACATGATTCTTAAACTCATCATCAGTCTTTCACTCTGAATGCTTCTATTTGTTGAATTTTTTTCACTCTTGCTGTATAATCCATATGCTTATAATATTAATGTTGCTACTTGAATAAATGATTCCACTGTAGTAAAACTTTCAGCAAAGTTTCTGTTGCAAAATATGAATTGCTGAGACCTGTTCCTCTAGCTATCTAAAAAAACAAATTAGTTATTATTTTATATTGCACATATTTAAATACTTCTCAGTAAGTACTTCCATTTTCCAAATGCCAGTTGGGTGTTGTGGAGACATAAATATAACCTAGAAAGTGATCAGGCCACTAATTGATACGGACAGTCAATTAGTGCTTCAAAGGATCTCGCTCAGTATTTTACACATAGAGAACATGGGAGAAAAATTATAGTTTGTTGTATAATCTCTATTGCTTCATTGTGGACCACAGCTATATAGCTACTGGATGGTTTCTGCAGAAAGTAGGCAAGCTTCTCACCGGTTGCTAGTAGGATGGTAGCATTACGGGAAACAATTATATTGTGTGATTTGAATGCATTAGCTTTCCCTTTATAAAGTTCCAGACTGAACCAATTCTGATTCTGTTCAGGTCAAAAGTCTTCTTAATCTCTGTGTTATGCTGATCAAACCTCAAAATGTCAGGTCAAATTATTTCCATTGGGCCTGTTCTATTTGTGATTAATTAAAATTTCTTCTTGATTGCATACAGTTCTTTTAAATATATAATCCCTTTATTGTGTAGCGAATTGAGAATATGGTCCTAATTTAAAAACAAATACTCAAGTGGGCCTCTCAGTATGATGTAAGCCACCAATTTCAGTAAAGTGAAGAAAGAAAAGTAAAACATTTTACTATTTTTGCGTGAGTATATGAGTGCAATAACCAACAGAAAATTATACCTACTTGCCTATCATTACAGATTACAAGAATTGATTAAAGAAAGGGCTTTATATAAATAGAATGTATATGCAGAAAGTCCTGACCCCAGATTTTTATCCAGAGGTAGTTTTTAGTATTTTAGTTTTAGAAAAATAATCAATGGTGAGACCACATGAAAATTTTAAAAGGTGGCAAAACTTCTCCTCATTAGACTATAGGAATTTGAAAATTCATGTTAATTTTCTTTAAGGACATTCTATAATTTAAATGAAGAATTGGTCTGAAATTCCTCTTTCTCTCTCTGTCTCTGTCTCTGTCTCTGTCTCTCTCTCTCTCTCTCTGTCTCTCTCTCTCTCTCTCTCTCTCTCTCTCTCTCTCTCATTTTGTGGTTATTAACTACATGATCTTTTATGTTGTGTTAATTATGAGGGACAGGTTGCCTTTCTGTTATTTTATTCATTTTCAACCCGCCAAGAAGACATACCGATCTTGTATGAGTTAAACCCTAGCACACAAATGTTGTACTATCAATAAGGTTGTGACACATCAACGCTTTCCAAAAAGAAACTCGACTTTATTCACCATTGACAGCTCTCCCAAAAATATGTATATAAAGTAAAGCAGTTGCACTAAGCAGTGAGGAAATTGAGGGGCATTGCTGAGAACAGCAAAGCTGACAATGGACCAAGTTCTGAGCAACCTTTGAGTCCCATGGTGAAGGGCAGTGAGGAAAGAGATGAAAAGGGGGAAAAGAAAAGGAAAGAGGCAGGAAGAGGTGAGCAAGAAATTCTCAGAGAGGGACTGGCAAACAAATACAGGAAATTCTCAAGACCAGAGAGAGGAGAGCTCATGAAAGGCGGGCGTCCTCTAAGATAGAAGAGGGAGGAGAGGGTTCCGCTGGGCTGGCGCCTTGGCGAAGCACCAGACGGTGGCCAGGAGCGGAGGTCACGTGGTCCTCGGCAATGCACCCAACCTGGGCTACTGCCCAGGCGCCAGTCACTGGTTGGGAGAAAAGGGATTAGAGTATATGAAAGGAATGCACAGTGAATTAGTGATTAGATATAGTATCATAGAAAACAGTCTGACATTTTAATTAAATGCCAGGTGCCTCTTAACTAAGCTGAGTGGACTTGCAGCCAACAAGAAGCCTTGTTTACTTAAAGCTTTGAGTCAAAAAGAAGCTACTTATACTCTTGGAATCAAAACATTGCTGAGGCCTTATAAAGTACAAAACATCATGTAAGAATGTGTGTGTATGTCTGTGTGTGTGTGGTGTGTGTGTGTGTTGGGGACAGGTAGTATTGTTTAGGTATCTCATCTATTCATACTGAAGTCTAAGAGAACTCTGACGCTTACTGGCTGTGAGACCGTGGGGAAGTTACTTCACCTCTCTGTCCTTTCATAGCCTCATCTATGAACTGTGTATATAATAGCACCTACTTCCTAGGATTTTTATGACGATTAGATGAGTTAGTATTTGTAAACCATTTAGAGAAGAGGATGGCACACAGTATCATACCAATTCTTTCAACTCAAATAATTTTTTTCATAAAATTAACTTCTCTTTCATTTCACCATCATTTACACACTTGTGCAAATAAATTTCCTTACTAGAGCATTATGTTTCTTTCTGTCTTCCAATCCTTATGCAAGGAGACCCCCTGACTCTACCCTACCCATCCTTAAAAAAGGAAAATCCTTATACAGAAAAAACAATTTTAAATATAAAGTCTTAAGTAATCGCCCTGTATGACAGACTTCAGCCTGATAGCAGGCTAAAGATTTAAAAGATGGGAAACTCACTCCATGCCATTCTTTCTTCCAAGTATGAGCTCTTCCACAATATCTTCTTGCTTTGTCTACTTTCTAATGTCATTGGGTAGTTTTAAAAATATCTTGTTCAGAGTTTATAGTTATTACATCGGTGGGAGGTCTGTCCAACAGGAACTTCTCTGACCTCAGTTGGAAGCAGAGCCTCGATGTACTAGTCTAATGTAATGGGGTGGAACGGACAGGAATGGGGCTCCCTCTTTCACATGGAAACTTTGCTCAAATGTCCAGGATGCTTTATTGTTAAATTATATACCAGAATTAGGCATTAAAGCCGAGTACAAGTTCTCAGTGCATGGAAATGTTAGTAGGCTAGAGAGTGATAAGTTAATAGTCAAACTTTGTTTTGGAAACTTGCAAACGTCAGAATTTGGGGGCATTTCTCTGGAGCATTAAATTTCTTCAGAGGAGGATCATTTAGTTGCCTTCCTGGGGTATTACACAGCTATCAGCAAACATGAAACTGATATAGAAGGAGACCTGGACATCTTAATGTTCAGGTCTAGCCTCATATATCACCGCTTATTTTCAATCGAGCCCTTCTGTGTGTCTAGAGCAGGGGTGTCCAAACTTTTTTCAATGTTTTTTACCAAGGGCCATATGCAGTAAAATACACGAACAGCTGGGCCACTCACTCGAGGTGAAGTATGTATTGCCTCACCTGGTTTATTTAAGTAAACTAAATATATTTTTTGAATTTGCTGTGGGCCAATTAAAAATGGATTGCGGGCCACAGTTTGCCCGCGGGCCGCAGTTTGGACACCCCTGGTCTAGAGAAATGGAGTTTGTCATATTGTGAATGAAGTGTCTCTAGTGAAAATGCTTGGTGTCTCCTGGGGAAGGAGCAGTAGCAGTCTCCATGCACGTGGTAAAGGTGTAACCCTGAAGATCTAATTGCATCTCATACAAACTTTTAAACAATCCATGTGTTTCCAGACATTCGCTTTGGCTTTATATTTCAAAGCCCATTATGTTTACTATTTCATTGTCTATGATTTAGCTGGTGGTTTGATTCTCCTATAAGCACTTAATTTTGACCTCCCTTCATTTTGCCAAATCATTTGCTATATCCTGGTCTGCTTTCCTTTTTTTTTTTTTTATTTGGGGGTGGAGTGTACAGATGTTGACAAATTATAACAAAAATGTCTCTTTTTTGCAATGGTGAATTTTTAAAGAGGGTGGATAACACATCACCCATTTTATTAGAATTGGAAATCTCTGCCTAGGGTACTTTTAATCAACAATGTAGTTGATTTTAATAAACTGAAGTGCTTTGAAATATTAAATGAATTAAACCCTACTGTATCATTATTGACAAATTTTAAACTGAATTCAATTGTTTTTCCATCATGAACATCTTACTATATGCAGTATCTATGCACTATATTTTCTAGCCAGCAACATTTAAGGCTATTTTTTCACAAATATATACTGGTCATTATTAAAAAAGAAACAAACATAAAATTAAATGTGAAGAGCAGACATTATGGACTGCAAAACAATGTATAATCTTCTTTGACAAGAGGAAAGAAGATATGAAATGTTACGTCTTAGAAATGCTCATTTCTTACAGAAAAGAAAAAAGAAAATGGGAAATCTGTACATATTTTCAATCATTACCAACTTAAAAACATAAGGAAATTGCACATTTAAAAATCTCTATTTGATCTTGCTTTACACATCAGAAGACCTGTCATACTGGTTCCATATTCATAGATGACAACAGTCAATAGCATTGAGTAAGTGGTGTCATCTTCAGCCAGAACTTGTGCCTTTTCATTTCACCACAATCCCTGCCTCTCTCAATAGAATCTCTGAACCCCAGCCTACCTTAGACATTCCACTATTTGCCTGCTCCTTATAGGATAAAACCAACATGGTAATGCTCGTTCTACATTGAACTTTGTACTTAGGATAGATTTTCCCAAGAGTAAATGAATCGGCAAATATTAGAATACAATTGTATTGCTGCCACAACTATTATGTTAGCAGTTTGCAAAATATGATGGCCAGTTAGGGAGTGTTCTTGAAAACTCTTCCAGATTATTTGTTAGTTCATCTTGGAGATTTTGTATTTATATTATAAAAATAATTGCATGTTTTTCTCTGGGATGAATGAATAACTGCACTTTTACAAAAATACTATATCAGGTTTAGTGTCACATCAAAAGAATAGAGTTAGATCATCCATTTGGCCACCTTAGCTGAGAAAAACTAAAGTACATAAGCAAGCTCTAGAGAAATACCAAGAATTAATCACAAAGGTAAAAACAGAAGCCAGCTACCCAGGTAATAAGTAATCCACCCTGTAGTTTATGTGGATAGAAGTGCATAAAAGAGGTAAAAAGAGAAAAGGATAAACAGGTTTCCAAAGCATTCTAAAGCTGACTAACCCTTCAAATGCTATAGACATCATCAGTCTGTGCACTTCCTTCTGAGTTTTGCCACAAGCCAGATCTATGAACCATGACATTTACCGCTTCTCATTTTTGTGAACAGTAAAATGTACCTAAACTAAATGTATCACATTAATAGGATAGCATGTGAAAACTGCCTAGGACAGTGTCCAAGCACATAGTTGGTATTCAAAAGATATCAGTTCCTTTCCCACCTGATTCGCTTTATGTTTCCTCAAAGTTGAATTCACTCCTTGACCACCACTTGAAATCTCATTTCATTTCAACATTCTACCAACATGAGAAGGTACTTCAGTGCTGTCCTTGCCTCACTGGGTAATCTGATTCAGGATCTGTGAGATACAGTGTCCTATGATATGTGTGAGATATCACACATGTCCGATGATTTTCCTGAATTGCATCCCTTCCTCCTACCTCTCAGAGAGGAGGCAATGGAATCTGAGTTTTCCATGCTGAAATCTCCCCTCTTGCTCTTTTGTCTTCTTTATCACTGATTGAGTTCCTAAAATTAGATCTCCCACCCTCATTTCCAATTGTCAAAGGATTGAGTGACTCCAGCAAGAGATAAGCGTCTAAAATTCTTCATTTAAGGAGAATTCTACCCAATAAATATGTTTTTCCAGCCCATAAAGGTGTCATCAGTTTTAAGTAATACCTGAAAAGCTTAGCCTCCCCAGTATCTTTGCATCCATCACTATTATAAAATGTGTGACACCAACCTGTGCAAAAAAAATATATATTGATGACTAATATGCTTTCACATTGACTATTGTATAGTTTCAAATGCAATTAATGCAACGATGCCCCTTATCTCTCTTAGGCTGGTCCACGTGACAAAATACCCTGTGTTTACTGTCATCTACCACTCTGAGTTGAATTCATCAATTAGAAAATTCAGGAAATTTTTAAAAGCTAGTATCACATACGAGGTTAAAGCTCTGAGTAATATCTTGTCTCTGTCTTGTTGGCATTATTGAGTTACAAAATATTGAAATATGTTTAGTCCTTGGGGCCTCAGCCTAAACAACACAGGAAGACCACCCCCAAAAAACCCCTCCATGTAGGACTTCTCTCCCAGCAATAAACACTCAGCTCTCCCAAGCCTACTTCCACTTCAAATAGCTTTCATCTATATGCTCAACCTTTTCAACATGTTCAAATGATGTCCTTACCCTAACCAAAACCTCACTTTCCATAGAAAACGTTAAAACCTGTTCAACTAATATCTCTCTCAAGTGGATACTGCGTGTTATCATGTACTCCACATGCCACCGGGTTAATTCTCATATTGGAATTAAATGTTTAACTTTTATTTGTGTTGATACAGCCAAGATTCTGTCCTAAAGAGCATCCGAAACTTTTGATTCCAGCTAGTGGAATTGAAACTACTTCACCTTTGGGTGGGCTGGTTGGCTCAGTTGGTTAGAGCACACTGCTCATGACACCAAGATCGCCAGTTGGATTCCCACATGGGCCAGTGAGCTGTGCCCTCCACAACTAGATTGAAAACAATGACTTGACTTGGAGCTGATGGGTCCTGGAAAAACACACTGTTCCCCAATATTCCCCAATAAAATAAAATAATTTTTTTAAACTACTTCATATCTGTTATTGCCACCTATTGATTTTCTATCCCCATGCAAGTGCCCTTTGACGTTTGAAGTTCATGTCATTCCACAGCATGTCACTCATGCTAGAGATATTAAATTTACTTCATCTTTTTACCAAATAGTTCAACTAAAAATCTACATAGAGCAATTTCTCAAGGGTATTACATAGAGGAGGTTTCTCAACAGTCATACTTTTACCGTTTTTTATTAAATTTATTGGTGTGACATTGGTTTGTAAAATGATATAGGTTTCAAGTGTACAGTTCTATAATTCCTCATCATATATTTGATCCCCTTTTCCCTCTTCTATCACCCCCCCATATACATATACACACACACACACACACACTATTACCATTTGAATTGGATAATTCTTTGATGTAGGAGACTGTTCTATGCATTGTAGGAAGATTAGAAGCATTCCAGTCCTCTATCCACTGGTGCCAGTAGTATCCCTTCCCCAAATTTTAGTGAGAACTAACAACGTCGCCAGGCATTGACAAATGTCCCCTGGGTGTAAAACTTGCTCCTCATTGAGAACCACTGTCATAAAGGATTTTTTTTTTAAATCAGTTCTTTTCATTAAGGGATTTATAAACCTGAACTGACACACTCATTCAGAGTGCAGGTGCAGAGAGAAAGGGTAACAAAATATTAAGGAAGGGAACATAAACACAAAGCCTGGAAATTTAGTCACAATTAATTTTGAAAACAATAGATGCATTAAAAATTTTTAGAAGTCTCTATTCAAGACAAGGTGTCTGAAACTGAGGAATAAATTCATTCCATGGTTATATATTCATTTAATTTATTCTTGGAATTACAAATGGATTTGATTTGGTTGTTATCATTTTGCAGATACTACAATGGTGAAAGAAATAAGAAAAAAGAATAGAACTTTTTAAATAGCTTCAAACATAATGGATTCAGAGAGAAATAAATGTATTCAGTTGCAAAAGTAGACTTAAAATGTCATAAGTGTCTATAATTACACCATTATATTTTCTTAATATTCCATTTATACTAAAAACAGCTATTTATAACAATCTACTTATTTCAAGAAAAATAACAATCACAAAATCAAGATTTGAGCTCTAATTGAATGTAGTATAATTCCATGTACAAAGTGACAAAAAAAACCACATAAATGCCAGTTGATGAAGATGAATAATGATGTCAAAGTAATTAAACTGGTACCAAAAACATAATTAGTCTTTTTTTTATTGTAATAGTTTTTCAAAGAAATAATAGCTATTATTCTTGAACTATAAGTTCTATTGTGAGTTTGAATTTTGGGCTACCCAAATCAATCTCTCAAGTACATTCATAATATACAAAGCATGTTAAAATTACTTGAAAAATCAAATATCCTGAAGTGTATTAATGATGTCAATTCAGTCTGCAGCTGCTGCAGCTTGAGTGTTGTGATTCATTCCTTGGTTTTCATTTTCTATTGTGTAGGAAGATGGATGCTTTCCTGATTTTGGTGGTATACACAAGATAACGAAATATCCAAACTGACTTTTTAAAAAGTTACACACGTATTATTTTTCTTTCATCACAAATATAAACACGCTGAAAAGTGAACAACATATATATATATATATATATATATATATATATATATATATTTTTTTTTTTTTTTTTTTTTTATTTATGGTTTGATTTACATAGGGCCAAATACATGAGTTTCACATTCACTCCAAAGTTATCATATAAATGCAACCTAAAGGACACTAAATTGGCTAAATACTTTGGTTTTTGTTACACACATTCAGTCAAGTATCATGAAATTGTTTTATTAAATTGTCAGACTATTTCTGTTTAGTTTTGGGTTTAGTTTTATTCTTAAGTAACCATAAGTGACTGGCCTAAAGTTTAAGTGACAAATAGGTCATTCTTTAAAAGACAAATAGGTCTTTTAAAAAATGGACTTCCCTTTAATTTTAGAAGCTAATAGAAATGATTCCTTGTTGAACTATTCTGGACAAGCAATCAATCCATTACACAGTGATTTCCCATTTATGCTAAGAAATTTGATTTATCTAAAATTTTAATATTGACTACATGAAGATATTACTTGAACGAAATTCTCCAGTCAAAAGTCTTCAATGGAAAAAAATACTGCACGGTAATTTAGAACTTAACTTCTGATTATATCTATATTTTGAATCCTGAAAATTTCTAGGTGTGTAAACTTAGGCAACTTCTATAAACTCCAACATTCTCATTTATAAGTTGGAACATCTTGAGTCGCTGAAGGAATTAAATTGAGATAAATTTTTAAAGTGCTTACCATAGTGACTGGCAAATAGTAAATGATCAATAATTATTTTATTATTATTGAGACAGGTTAGTTAGTATGATTGCTAGGTAGACAGGGGGGTCCCTGATGGAATAAACAAAAAAGCAGACATTTCCTGAAACTCCAGGTACTGGAATGTCTCCTTCTCTCCAGGACAGAGACATGAGAATATGCCTTGAGGTTAACAGATAATCTCAAATCCCTTCTGGCCAGACAAAGGAGCAGATCTATTAGATAGGAATGGGTTGGTTGTTAATCCCTTCAGGATGGGCAAACAGGACAAACCTAATAGATGAATTCCATTAGAAGGCTCCATCCCCCTTCCCCAAGCAGGCAAGGGAAAGTATAAAAGTAAAAGCATTTTGCCTTAGCTAGTGGGCACCCCCATTTAGGACCCCCTCCCGCTCGGGAGCTGCAACCTCTTCTCCTGCCTCTAATGAACTATCTTCCTTTACAACTTTTTGCCTCTCCCTGATCCGTGCTTCCATTCTTTGGTCTCACGAGTCAGGATCCTGGACCACACCCAGAAAACTGCTAGCAGATCCAACATCATTTGCATCATCTGGGGGCTCATCCAGGATTGAAGGAGAGGTAAATATTATCTGTGCCTTTCTACTTGCCCACCCTATGGGCCTTCATCATTTTAGTCTCCTTTTTCTATCACACAAATATCGGGCCTCTGTCAGCCATTTCAAAGCAACTAGTGTGGCTGCCGACCTTAACCCTCTGAGGGCAGGTCTTGCAGAAGGGCTCTGGTTGATCCCCTCCGGCACTGAGCCGGAGGAATGTCGGCCACAGTCCAACTGCCTTCTCTCTTGCTTTCTCTCTTGGGTGGAGTAAAGCCCAAAGACGTGCATGGTTGAGGTGAATGGCCCTTGGCAGCAATTGCGGATTCTGATAGTAGCTACTCTGCGATGGGTCCCAAATGCTCCCTGAGTCTTCCCCCAGCCCGACAGCCCATAAGGGTGCCGTTCGGAGGCTTCCCTCCCCCTCCCCTTCTCTGCTACTGTCTCCTATCCTTCTGTTGCCTTTTTCCTTTCTACAAGGAGACTGAATACTGGCGTGTGGCCAGGACTGTGGGCCTTTGCGGACAACTGAGGGACCCTTGGCATGGCTACTCTGCGGTGGGCCCCAAAGGTCCCTCTGTTCCCTTTCCAGCCCAACTGCCCGTAAGGGTGCCAGCAGGATGACTCCTTTGTCTTTGCTTTTCTTTCATCCTGTCACTATCTCTCCTCAGCTTTTGAGACGCTGGTCTAGGGTCTCTTCCCTGAGGGACCGCCTCAACACTCCCTGCCGACCTCAAGACATCTTAAGGTAAGAACATGGATCTCTGCCTCTATAGGACATCTCTTGTCACTCAGGATAAGATATACTGGCATTTAACATTCCTTCCCATATCATCCTCTTGAGATCTCCAAGCTTTAAAGTGCAGATGGAAGTGTCCTGATATCTACCCCAAGTCTCTGTTGTTTTTGTGATCTCTCCACCTATTGTCGATTCCTCAATAATTGTCTGGCAGCCTAGACTCATCGGGGGCTCCACCCATGGAGTCCCAAATACTTCGCCATTTTCCTCTTATACCTCTGCTTTCATCAGCCATCTGACAAAATTCACAGGGAAGGGCAATATATTCCAGAGTCACTTTACCTTGAGGAGGAAACTTTATCTGAAGCCTTTTTGGGGCTTCCGTTTCCTCTATTCTCCCCCTCTTACCTATCAGGAATCAAAACTTCCCCCCTTGCCTTTCTGCCCAGACCGCATGACTTCTTTATAAGCCTTGAGTATATATTCATTCCTTAAACATCATGCCCTAGAGCAAGTTGTGGGAGATGAACTGCAAAGGGACACCTTTCTGTTCTTCCTCCCTTTCAGGTGGGCAATCAGCCCTCACACACCTACATCCCCCTGAATTGCATCTTGAAACACTGGGACAAATATGACCCTCAGACTCTGAAGAAGTGGCACCTGATTTTTTTTTTTCAAAGGTTTGGCCTAAATACTTGTTGGAAGATGGGGAGACTTGGCCTTCTGAGGGAAGTATTAATTACAATACTATCATGCAGCTAGACCTGTTTTACAGACAGGAGGGCAAATGGTCAGAAGTTCCATATGTTCAGGCTTTTTTTGCCCTGAGGGACAACCCAGATCTCTGTAAGAAATGTAGAGTTGACCCGGCTCTTTTGGCCGTGATCTCTTGCCTCCCTTCCCCTAATGAGTCCCTTTATAAGGTGCGTCCTCCTAAGGGGACTCCTCCTAGGGGGATTCCTTCTAAGGAGACTCTCCCTAAGGAGACGGCTCCTAAAGAGACTCCTCCAAAAGAACCCCCAGGGGGATCCTCCTCTCCTGAGGAGGTCCCTTCAACAAATACCCTGTCAGGGGATCACCCCAAAAACAAATATCCTGCTCTTCCTCTGGAGCCGGTTGCTGCCCCAGCTCCTAATTGTCCTCCATATCCAGGACCTCCTGTACAAAAGCCCCCAGCTTGGAGTAAATCAAAGGCGCTTCCAGCTTGAAGTAAATCAAAAGTGCCCCCAGTATAGAGTAAATTTCCTTCCCTTACAAGAGATGCCAGGAGGAGAATTTGAGTCTGCCAGGGTTCAAGTCCCTTTTTCCTTGTAAGATCTCAGACAAATAAAGGGAGATCTAGGGAAGTTCTCAGATGACCCCGACAATTACATAGAAGCTTTCCAAAATTTAACTCAGGTCTTGGAGCTCTCTTGGAAAGATGTTATGTTAATCCTGAATCAGACTCTCACCAGTTCTGAAAGACAAGCAGCCTTGCAAGCTGCCGAAAAGTTTGGAGATGATCAGTTCCTAGCCTCTCATGAGGAACAGGCAGGACAGGAGGATTCTACTCGGGAACCCTTCCCTACAGGGAAGCAGCCAGTACCCATGATGACCCACTATGGGATCCTGATACAGCCATGGGAAATTGGCAAAGAAAACACTTTCTGGCATGCATTTTAGAGGGACTGAGGAGAACAAGGGCCAAACCCATGAATTATTCAAAACTATCTACTATTAGCCAGAATTCGGAAGAAAATCCCTCAGGCTTTTTAGAAAGGCTCAGGAAGGCCTTAATTAAATATACTCCTATAGGGCCAGACAATCCTGCAGGGGAAATTCTTTTAAAAGACAAAAACTCAGGCTGCCCCAGATATCTGGAGGAAATTTAAAAATTGTGTATTGGTCCCGAAGACATCTTGGACCAACTACTCAAGGTGGCCAACACCGTCTTTTACAATTGGGACCAAGAGGAAACCCAGGACAAGGAAAGGAAAATAAGAAAAAAGACAGAAATATTAGTGGCTGCCTTAAAGGGCACCCAGGGAAAGGGAAGGTCTGACTGCCACCCATGTGGACAGTCCGGTCACTAGCGAGGGGAATGTCCACGGCAACCAGGGCCAACTCAGAGACCTCCGTGGCTCTGTCCCTTCTGTGAAGGGGTTCACCGAAGTCAGACTGTCCCCAAAGGCCTCCATCCTCGAGGCCAGCCTCATCCAGTCAGACTCCTACTCGGGACTGAACGGGCCCGGGGCTTCTATAAGTGGCTCCTTCGTCCCATCTAACCATCGGGACCCCCGAGTCCCGGGTAACCCTAAAAATAGAAGAAAAACCTATTGATTTCCTTCTAGACACAGGAACCACATTCTCTGTCCTCTCCAATCCAGAGACCCTCTCCAATCGACATGTTACAGTCTGCAGAGTCACGGGCAAGCCAATTACTAAATAGTTTTCCCAGCCCTTAGGCTGCATATGGGGTGACCTAATGTTCTCCCATTCATTCTTGATCATGCCAGAAAGCCCTAATCCTCTATTAGGAAGAGACATTAAGACTGAGATGGGAACTGTTGTTCTCCTAGCCCCTGGAAGGATTTCTAGCTGCCTCCCAGTAGTAAAAACCAACATCAACTCTGATGTTTGGGCATCACAAGGGACAAGTGGTCACGCCTTAACAGCCACTCCAGTCCACATTCATCTTAAGGACCCCACTTTATTTCTTTGCTGGAAACAATACCCTCTGAAACCCGAGGCATGGAAAGGATTAATCCCTGTCACTAACAGTCTCTGCAGCCGGCACTGTAGCTCAGGCAGTTGGAGCTCCATGCTCCTAACTCCAAAGACTGCTGGTTGGATTCCCACATGGGCCAGTGGGCTCTCAACCACAAGGTTGCTGGTTCGACTCCTCGACTCCCACAAGGGATGGTATGCTGTGCCTCCTGCAACTAACAATGGCAACTGGGCCTGGAGCTGAACTGTGCCCTCCACTATGATTGAAAGCGCAACAACTTGAGTTGGAAAGAATCCTGGAAGTACACATTGTTCCCCAATAAAATCCTGTTCCCCTTCCCCAATTAAAAAAAAAAAAAAATCAGTATCAAACGACAAGGGCTCCTTAGAGAATGCAACAGTCCTTGCAACACCCCCATCTTAGGTGTTCCCAAACCAAATGGAGAATGGAGATTAGTTCAAGACCTCCAGGCCATCAACGAAGCAGTCATTACTCTACACCCTATAGTTCCAAACCCTTACACTCTCCTAGCCCAAATACCTGAAAGTGCCAAATGGTTCACGGTGTTAGATTTAAAGGATGCCTTTTTCTGTATACCCGTGCACCCTGACTCTCAATATCTCTTTGCCTTTGAGGACCCTGAAAGCCAGATTTCACAGGTCACCTGGACAGTCCTCCCTCAGGTTTAGAGATAGTCCACACCTTTTTGGACAGGCCCTCTCTAAGGATCTGTCAGAGTTTTCCTATAACAGCTGTACTCTTTTACGATATGTTGATGACCTTTTATTGTGTGCGCCATCTGAAGACCTCATCAGCCAAGGCACTACTACTCTTTTAAATTTTCTAGCCTCTAAGGGTTACAAGGTTTCAAAGGCCAAGGCCCAACTGTGTCAGACTTCTGTCAAATACCTTGGGCTAAGTATCTCTGAAGGAACTAGGACCCTAGGGTAGAACAGAATTCATCCCATCTTTACATATCCCCTACCTATGACCCTGAAACAATTAAGTGGCTTCCCGGCATTACTGGCTACTGCCGTCTATGGATCCCAGGATACAGAGAAATGGCCCACCCCCTTTACCAACTAATTAAAGATACTCAAACTGCAAATACTCATCTACTACTTTGGAACTCAGAGGCAGAACAAGCTTTTAGCCTTTTAAAACATGTACTGTTAAGTGCCCCAGCCTTAAGCCTTCCTACAGGAAAATCCTTTTATTTATATATAACAGAAAGAAAGGGAATGGCTTTAGGAGTCCTAACACAACCCAGAGGACCTCACAGCAACCAGTAGGATATTTAAGTAAAGAACGAGACCTTGTAGCGCGCAGCTGGCCGGCTTGCCTCCAGGCCATGGCTGCGGCTGCCTTCTGGTTCCTGAAACTACTAAGCTCACGATGGGACAAGACTTAAGCATCTTTGCCCCCCATCACATTCAAGGGCTTTTAAATACTGGCAATAGTCACTGGCTCACAGATAGCCACCTCTTACGGTATCAAGCTCTTTTACTAGAAGGTCCTGTAACTCAAATACAGACCTGTTCTTCACTCAGTCCAGCCCCATTCCTTCCCGAGGCAGGAGAAGAGCTGATACATAACTGGCAGCAAGTTTTACTACAATCCTATGCTGCTAGACCAGACTTACAAGACACACCCCTAGACAACCCAGATTGGACACTTTTTACTGATGGGAGCGCTTTTGTAGAAAATGGCACACGAAAGGCTGGATATGCTCTTGTTATTTTACATAATATCTTAGAGCATGCAAGCCTTCTTTCTGGAGCCAGTGCACAACCAACTGTGCTAATAGCTTTTACTCGAGCACTAGAGCTGAGTAAAGGAGAAAGAGCCAACATATATACTGATTCAAAATATGCTTTTTAGTATTACATGCCCATGGAAGCATTTGGAAAGAAAGAAGCTTCCTAACTGCCAACGGGTCTCCTATCAAATCAACCAACTGCTACAGGCAGTACTTTTTCTAAAGAAATAGCAGTTATACACTGCAAGAGACACCAAAAGGGAAGTGATGAGATTTCTGAAGGCAACCGATTAGCAGACCAAACAGCTAAAAGCGCTGCCAAACTTTCAACCCTACACTAACTCCCCTAATTTGGGATGGGTCCATAACCCACATTAAGCCCCAATATACTCAAAAGTAACAAGAATGGGCTAAGACAAGGGGCTACACCACCCAACCCATAGGTTGGTTACAATGGAAGGGTGGTCATTTACACCTCCCAGCTGCCAATTAATGGAAAGTTCTAAAAACTCTTCACCAAACCCTCCACTTAGGAAGGGACAAAACTTTACAAATGGCTCAAAAATTATTCACAGGAGAAGGCCTTCAAAAGACTACACAAGATATTCTTACATCTTGTGAAGTCTACCTTAAGAATAACCCCCTAACACATCCTCAGACAGCCATAGGCAAAGACAAGGCAAATGCTCAGGACAGGATCGGCGATTAGACATCACCCATATGCCTAAAGCCAAAGGATATGAGTATCTCCTAGTATGGGTAGACACCTTCACCGACTGGGTTGAAGCCTTTCCTTGTAGAACAGAAAAGGCAATAGAAGTAGTGAAGGTCCTAATTATGGAAATTATACCTAGATTTGGCTTCCCCAAGTCTCTTCAAAGTGACAATGGGCCTTCTTTCACATCTTCAGTCATGGAGGGTGTATCCAAAACCCTGGGACTAGACTATCACCTCCATTGTGCTTGGAGGCCACAATCCTTAGGCAAGGTAGAAAAGACCAATGACATTATCAAAAGACATCTTGGAAAATTACCACAAGAAACTAGCCAAAATTGTACAGCTTTACTCCCCATAGCTCTCGTTCGTATTCGAAATACTCCAATTAAGTGTGGCCTAAGCCCTTTTGAAATGTTGTCTGGTAGGCCTTTCTTAACCAATGGTCTCCTAACCGATCATGAAACTATAAAACTAACCCAAAATATAACTTCTTTAGCACAGTTCCAGCAAGCCGTCCAACAATTATCAGAAGTTCAACCTCGAGGAATCAAAATCCCCTACTTAACCCAGGAGATGAAGTTCTTATCAAATCTCTTCCTTCTCTAATTCCGACACTAGATCCAGTGTGGAAAGAACCCTACACCATGATTCTTTCTAGTTCCACAGCAGTAAAAGTCCCAGAATTTAACTCCTGGATTCATCACTCCTAAGTCAAACCCTGTACGAGTGCACCCACACAAACAGAAGAAAAAGACAAACGTCCTACGTACTCCAGTCAACCACTAGGGGACTTAAAAACCTTTTCTGCACCGTACAGATAAGTACTTAGATGATACAGTCTAGTTTCAAAAAGACCATATTAGGGGGCTTCATTATCTTCACTTCTGCTTTCATTCTCTTTTTTGCTGCATCTGTTATGTGTATTGTCCTAGATTCAGTCCCTTCTCCTGCCATTACTTGCCTTGTTGCAGGGCGGAGCCAAGGAATATTTTGTATTATTTTTGCATGCTATATTTTAATCAGTCTTTTGAAACTTTCTGACATCTAAGACACCATTCACAATTACTACATAATTTTTTATCAAGTTTTACTCTTTATAATAATGTTTCAACATGGGGCTCCAGAGGACCTCATACCATTCCAAAGAAACAAAAATGTGTGGATTTACCTAGTCAAACATGTAATGAATGTGTCAAACTTTTGCCTTAAAGGAGGAAATTATGTTGGACAAACCTTTACCTCCTGTCTAGTTGGAGTCTGCACACCCCTGAGTTATATAAAGAACTGTAGCACCCTTCCATACATTGATAATCCCATACCTTACTCCAATATCTACAACTGGGGTCCCACTACCATCCAAAAAGACATAAGCGTGTTCTCTATACAGGTTCGAACTGTAAATCCAGCCAATCAATGTGTTATTTTTACTGGCTGCCCCAACCATTTTGACCAATGATGACCTTAACTGCAGCTCTGCCACTTCTACAATTTATGCTAATACACATGGTATTACCTGCTGGATGGTTCCTTGTATGTGAGAAAATGGCTTACTCCTATATTCCAGCTTATAGCACTAGGGGACCCTGATCTCTCGGAAGATTAACTGTCTTCTTACCCCAAAAGCCTCATCAGGCTAGACATTGCAGAGAACTCACTCTAGATCCCAGCTGCGACAGCGATATACATTTATTTAGTCCAGCTGAATATATTTCTTCATCTCTCTTTGTAGTACCTGCTATGACCATAGCCTTAGATGTAGAGATTAGTCACATTGCTTGTTCAATGGCAAAGGCCCCGAATGCCACTTCACAGGCTATACACACCATGAACCAACAGTTAGGACAAGTCAGAGAAGCAGTTCTTGAAAACCGACCTGCCATAGACTACCTACTCCTCAAACACAATCAAGGATGTGAAAATTTTAAAGGATTATGCTGCTTCAATCTTTCTGATCATTCTCATTTAATAGAAGATAAGGTACAACAAATTCATAAGTTATTTTTCCAATACTAAGACAGGATTCTTTGGCTTAGATTTATCCCTCCTTACTTCCTGGCTTCCCAATTTAACAGGGCTTAAAGAAGTCTTTCTCATATTTCCAGTATTCATTATAGGAATTATCTCTTGCTGTTGCCTACGGTGTATCTCTGCTTGTGGACCACTCACTAGGTGGCTATAGCAGCCTCCAAAGCAACAAAACCCTCATCTGGATCTGCTCATCTACCCGGGACCCTTAGATAGACCTCTGGACAAGCCCTCGCTGCTGGTCTCTCTACGTCCCTCCTCAGCCTGAAGTAGCCAGAGCAGTCTTCACCCCTATCCCCTAATGCCAGTTAGGGTTTCATCTTCAGAGGGGGGGATTGAGACAGGTTAGCTAGTATGATTGCTGGGTAGACAGCGGTGGTCCCTGGCGGGATAAACACAAAAGCAGCCATATCCTGAAACTCCAGGTACTGGAATGTCTCTTTTACTCCAGGACAGAGACATGAGAATACACCTTGAGGTTAATAGATAATCTCAAATCCCTTCTGGCCAGACAAAGGAGCAGATCTAATAGATAGGAATGGGTTGGTTCATTAATCCCTTCAGGATGAGCAAACAGGACAAACCTAATAGATGAATTCCATTAGAAGGCTCCATCCCCCTTCCCCAAGCAGGCAGAGGAACATATAAAACTAAAAGCCTTTTGCCTTAGCTAATGGGTACCCCCATTCAGGACCCCTTCCCACTCGGGAGCTGCAACCTCTTCTCCTGCCTTTAATAAACTATCTTCCTTTACAACTTTTTGCCTCTCCCTGGTCCGTGTGTCCATTCTTCAGCTTCACGAGACATGATCCCGGCCCACACCCAGAAACTGCTAGCAGATCCAACATCATTTACATCATTATTACAAATAATTATTTTTATAAAAATTAATTCAAATTATTCAGGCATTCTGTGAAAACAAACTTCTCTATATGCTTTCGGTAACAACAATATTAAGTTACATGCCTTGTGTTTTTGTGGTGGTTTTTTTTTTTCGAATGGAGGTGATGGGAGAAATATCCAAATGACAGTGTTACTGGTGGGAAAAGGCATATCATTCCATAGGGACTTTGAGATAGACAAAAACCATAGGCAGTCAGGTACAGGTCCATGGTGGGAGGGATTAAGGCGGAGACCATAAAAAAGCCAGGGGAGATAACTTTAATAGCTAGCAAATAGATTCACGATGCAGAGCCCACCAAAACTATCAGCTCAGGTATAGGGGGGAGGGCCAATCCGCTTGTAGTTAACAATTTCAAAGTGCAGAGAACATGTGCAGCCTGAATAGATAAGGTAATAATAGCCTCTTGTTAATTACAGGTGTCAATCAAGTAGAACCACGCCTTTATTGGAGGACACCCATCCCAGATAAAACCCCCAGGCTCCTGCAAGCTGCCACCCCCCTCTTGAGACTTGCCTTTGCTCCCAGACTCCAAACCCTTTGGAGTGTATTTTCTCTTCTAACAATTGCCTTGAGCCACTGCTTTCTGCTCGGAACCACTTTTACCTCTTTGAAGTGTAGTTTTTCTTTTAATAAACTGCTTTTTCACTACTTTGCCCCAGTGTCTCATTCAATTCTTTGCTCCAGACGCCAAGAACCTGGACGTTGCGTGGAGAAGGGCCCACTCCTCAGTAACGTATTTTGGCCAGCCAGCCAGGGGTAGCTGCCCAGGTATAGAAGACCAATCAATTTTGAGTCAGAGTTATTATCGTTCCCAGCACAGCCCAGCCTGTGGGGCATTCCACTTGGGACCCTCCCCTCTTAGGAGAGCCTTTCTCTTGTGCCTGTTCTCTTACGCTTTTGCAATAAAAACTGCTCCTGTTTAAACCTTGCTTGCCTCTCCGGTCCCTGTTCTCATTCTTCGGGTAGGTAAAACCCGAACTCGGGACACCAGACACCAGAATCCTGTATCATTTGGGGGCTTGTCCGGGATGTAAGGAGAGGTAAGCGCACTTCAAGCTTTGCTGCCTCTTCTGCAGCTGCTTGCCTGGCTTCAGGCTTCCATTGTTTGAAGACTCTCACTCTCTTAAAACATCGGGCCTCCATCAGCCATTTAAATGCAGTTAGCACGGCTGCCGACCTACAAGACTAGGAGGACAGGTCTTCCAGAAACGGAGGTGGTTGATCCCCCATCTACATCGGGAACGTCGGCAGCCTGCCACCCGACTTCTCTTTTCTCAAAGCAGGATGTCCTCGGGCGCGCAACAGACGGCCTCGACTGCGGAGGCAATTGCTGGGCCCCGGGCAACTCTGCAGTGGGTCCCAAAGGTCTCTGCAGTCCCAGGCCAGTCCGACTGCTCCCAGTGGGTGCCTTGGACAGACCCTTCCAACACTATGGCTCTCTTTCTAGCCTTTCTTATCCTCAACACCGGTGAGGTGTTGGTCCATGGTCTTTCCCGTTTGACCTGCTCACCCACCCAACATCTCTGCAACACTTAAGGTAAGAAAATGGAACTTCGCCTTTACCGTACTTCCTTAGCCACCACAGATCACCACAGATCACCACAGATCTTTAGGCACCTGGCAGAATTCCTTATAATTTCCTCTTAGTTCCCAAATGCCGATGGTGCTGTTCTGAGTTCCTCATCCACCACTTCTGTTGTTTTGGTACCCTGACCCACTCCTGCCCTTACACTAGCTTTTGCCCGCATACATCAGGGGACATCCCTGGGGCCCTGAATATTTCCCTGCTTTACTCTCACACCTCTGTTTTTGCAGGGTCATCAGAACCACATCCCTTATTCCCGATTCCCTATACCTTAAGGAATACTCCTTCTTTGAAGCCTTCTGGGGTATTTACAATCTTTTCCTTAGCCCCCATCAGGACTGGGATTCCTTAGAATCCCTATCTCTCAGGCAGGTTCCCTCCCTCCAGGTTTTGGTCATTTACTCCCTCATCTCTGCTCTTTTCAAATGGAGTAACTTCTACATATCCCACACCATCAATTTCCAGGATGCTCAGAGTAGGGCCCCTCATCCCTCCACTCTAAGATGGCTCATTGTTGGCCACACATTATACAGGTTCCCTATCATGGGGGTAGGCAGCAGGCAGGCACTCTGGGTCCAGTCCAGGTGGCCTAGGTACGCATGGTTAATCCTGGCCACCAGTGACCCCCAGTCTAACACCTCGTCATGGAGTGAGTTAGATCACTGGGGTAGGTCTAGGGGATGCCCTAGACAAAGTAGCAGGAGAAAAGAGCCATGAAGGGATGCCTTACCTCTTCTCCCTCACAGAGTGGGCAATCAGCCCTCAACCGCCTACACCTCTCTGAAATGCAACCTGAAGCATTGGGATAAATCTGACCCCCAGACCCTGAAGAAAAGACACATGATATTCTTTTGTTCAGAAACATGGCCCCAATACAAGTTAGAAGATAGGGAAACCTGGCCTCCTGAGGGAAGTAGCAACTATATGGTAATACTATTATGTAGTGAGACCTGTTCTGCAGGTGGGAAGGCAAGTAGTCCAAGATTCCATATGTTCAGGCCTTCTTTGCCTTAAGAGACCATTCAGACTTATGAAAGGAATATAAAATTAATTCGGTCCTTCTGGCCCTTGTCTCACACCCCCTCCCCCGAAGACATCACATAAAATACTTCCCTTTCCAAGCTGGCAACCCCTCCCCCTTACTCTGCTGCTTTGGTTCTAAGTCCTGCAGGTGCCACTCGCAGTGGGGTTCATTGTAAGGGAGGCCTTTGGACTGGAGTCTGCCATCTTCCCAGAGTACTGGCATTCTGAATAAGCCTGCTTTTAAAATCATGTTATCTCTGTTGCAGAATTTATCAAGAAAATAGCTCAGATTATTAAGTTTGGGATCTCATAGAGTTAAGAACAAATAAAAAATAACTAAAATAAAGTTTAAGTGAAACTTTTCAGTAATAATCATATATTGGGGATGCTTAGATATAATTTCTCAGCATCTATTGGTAACTTAAGATTTTAGTTTTGCTAAGTTGTGTTAAATGATAAAAATTATTAATTATCTAGGTATTTCAAAATAATGAAATAATGAAATATTAATTATTAGATAGGTCTAAATTCATCTATTTCTAGCTTCTTATCACAGGACTGTTAAAAGATAAATTAAGATCTGTTAATAAATATATCTTTCATTGTAATAACTGGCAGTGTATCCCTCTAATGGTTCTGACCCACTGTTACATCCCTGTAAAGAGGCTCAGATCCTAGAGAAGGCCAGGAATTTGTTTAAATGTCTTTAACAACCGAGACAGGAAAACGAGGAATAAAGAAATAGTGAAACTGGACGAGGCCAGAGGCTGGCCAAACTTTTGGCCACAGTTATAGACAACACAGGGCTGAAGCCACCTCAAGGTACCCCAAAAGCCCCAGAAGAGGAAACGCCAGATAACAGAGCCTACTCTGGATGTGGAAGCCCAGACCACTGGAATAAGGACTTCCTGATCTTCCAAAGCAGCCGTGCCCCCTGTACAAATTAAAAGGGCACTAGAGGAGGGAGTACCCCTTGTTCTGAAGGGAGCAGGGGCCAACTCCCTCCCCCCAAAATGGCTGTAATCACCGTCGGGCCTGAAACCCCCAGTGGCTCCTAAGCTGTTCTCATCACAGGGGCAAAACTGCAGGTGACCCTTGATATGGCAGGTAAGCCTGTTTATTAGCCATTTATTCTTTCTTGATCTCTCCTCTGAAACCTGCTTGGTTGTAAAGATAAATAGAGCCCCTAGAAAAGGACTCTAGGAAAGCTTAGTCAGGAGACCTCTAAACCCCCTAGTTCTAATTACTGTACATTGCTTATACATTCTGACCTCAATTCTGTTATTTCCTAGGTTAACTTGAGAGGTTCAGCAGGCACTCAAAAAATACAGGGACCAGTACCTCTCCCAGGCCAACCCCTCTACATATTACAGCCCCCTAAAGTCAGGACCAAGTATTGTTAGAAGCCTAGAGGGGGATGGGTGGGCTCCCTGACAGCCCAGTTGTCAGGGCTTTAGAGAATCAACAGCTGGGTCCCCTTCCCTCTAATTAAACCTGTTTCATTTAAATGTCCACAGGACTCCCCGAGAAGGAAATCTATCTGGCAATTACCAGAATTCGACTCCTCGATTCTCCTCAATTCACCACTCACGAGTCAAGCCTTGGACACCCACAGATCAGAGCCCTGAATACTCCAGCCACCCCCAGGGTGATCTGGGTGGTTTAGATGAGTGCCCGGATGGTGGGACTTAACCCCAAAGGGACGATAGTCGGGGGTTTGGGGGGTTACATTCTCGTAATACTTGCCTTTTTTTCTCTTTATCACTGTCACCCTCATCTGTGCTGCCCTAGACCTGATGCCACTTCCCTGCCACGGTCTCGTGCGCAGGCTTGAGTTTGGGACTGATTTGCATTGCATTCTTTGTACTTACTCTGTTAGTCCTATGAAACCTTCCCAAAGTTTGGGACGACCACGGGACTCCTTTCCCTCGCTCTCCTTCTAGCTACCACCTGTTTTTACATAACTTCCATTGAAGGTCTCTCAGGCTGGTGGGCGTCCCTTAGAGCCCAACTCCTATGATGGCTATGCCCCCTCCTAGCCCCTCTACTAGTCCTCCTCTTTCTACTCTCATGTGGGTCCTGCATCCTCAATCTACTCACGTGGTTTATCTCTTCTCACCTAGAAGCCATAAGACTACAAATGGTACTCAACATGGAGCCACCTACGGACTTACAAGACCTACCCATCTACCTTGGGCCATTAGCCTGCCCTCTGACCGACTAGCCAACTGCCAGTCCATACTTCACCCCTCCTCAGCAGGAAGCAGCCAGAGCTACCTTCATCCCTTTCCCTAACAGCAGTTAGGGTCACGTCATCATATGGGGGATTGAGATAGAAAAAACCATAGGCAGTCAGGGACATGGCATTGGTGGAGGGGATTAACAAAGTCGGAGGGAATAACTTTAATAGCTAGCAAATAGATTCAAGCTACAGAACCCGCCAAAACCATCAGCTCAGGTGTAGGCGGTGAAGGGCCATTCAGTTTGTAACAAAGCCACTCCAGCTGCAGAGCCTCCCAAAACTATCAGCTCAGGTATAGCGGGGAAGGGCCAATCAGCTTGTAATTAACAATTTCAAACTGCAGAGAACATGTGCAGTCTGAAGAAATAAAGTAATAGCCTCTTGTCAATCACAGGTGTCAATCAAGTAGTCCACACCTGGAGAGGTACAGCCCATCCCAGATAAAACCCCCAGGCTCCTACAAGCCACTGCCCCCTTGCCTTTGCTCCAGGCTGCTCCAAACCCTTTGGAGTGTACTTTCTATTCTAACAATGGCCTTGAGCCACTGCTTTCTGTTTGGGCCCACTTTTACCTCTTTGAAGTGTCCTTTTTCTTTTATTAAACTGCTTTTTCACTACTTTACCTCAGTATCTCGTTCAATTCTTTCTCGAGATGCCAAGAACCTGGACATAGCACCGAGACGTGCCCACTCTCCTGTAACAACTTCAGTGTACAGTTCTGGTGCTAAAATACCTGATCGTTTACTTTATCATGTTCATTTTGTTTCTTTAATTATAGTTGACATACAATATGATATTAGTTTCGGGTATACAATACAGTGATTAGGCATTTATGTATCTTACGAAGTGATCAGTACAAGTCTAATAACATATTATTAGATATTGACTATATTATTATAGTTAATCATATTATTATATAGTCTATCATATATTATTATATTATAGTCTATCATATTATTACAATATTATTGACTATATTCCTTATGCTGTACATTACATCCTTGTGACTTATTTTATAACTGTAAGTTTGTAATTCTTATTACTCTTTCCCTTCTTGGCCCATCCCCTCACCCCACCTCCTCTGCCAACCATCAATTTGTTCTCTGTATCTGTCAATGTGTTTCTGTATTCATTCGTTCTGTATTCATTATTCATTTGTTCCTTATATTCCTCAATATAAGTGAAATCATACAGTATTTCTCTTTTTCTCTCCAACTTGTTTCACTTAGCATAATACGCTCTAGGTCCATCTATGTTGTTGCAAATGGCAAGATTTTGTTTTTTTATACTCAAGTAATATTCCATTGTATATATGCACCACATCTTCTTTATCTGTTCACCTATTGATGGACACCTAGGTTGCTTCCATATCTTAGCTATTGTAAATAATGCTTCGATGAACATAAGGATGCATATATCTTTTTGAATTAGTGTTTTTGTTTTCTTTGGATAAATACCCAGCAGTAGTGATATGGGAGAGGTTTTGCTTCTGTATGGGATCCACTCCTGGCTGCAACTTAAATCTACATGACATATGCAACGCTGGGAAATGATACTCTGATCTTTTTGAAAACGTTCTTTTCTCTCTTTGCCTTTTAATGATTCTGCTTCCTATACATTTACTATGCATACCAGTTTCAATGCTTCTATTTACTTCTTCCCTGTGACTTGGGAGAGGTTTTGCGTCTCTATGGGATCCACTCCTGGCTCCAATTTAAATCTATATAACATACGCAACAGGGGGGAAATGATATGGGCCAAGCGAGTATCCCTCCCCACCCACTAAAAAACTTCAATTTTCTTTCCTATAGAGACTTTAAGTTCCCTTATGCTTAAGTTTTCTTTCCCCCACTTTTTTATCTCCTACCCCCTGCTTTAAATAATTACCCTAAAACTTGTGATTTATACTTGTTGATTGTAATCATTGAAGCCTAATGTTCTTTCCAACCCATTCTGGGCTCAGCTCCTGGAAAATTGATGCCACCTGAGTGAGCAGTTGAATGGCCACAGGCTCCATAAGAGCTGATGGATTTTCCGTCACGTAGCCACCCCTCATCAATAGCTTTGAGCTCTGCTCTTTAAGAAATTTATTAATTAAAATCTATTTTTCCTCCTTCAGGGGCTTTGGGGATACAGATGATATCCCAGCAAGATTACCAGTCCCAACTAAAGAAGCCAATATGGTCTTCCAGGCAAATCTCAAGACCCCTTCCTCTCATCTAACATCAGATAGGGCTAGAGTTCAGTGACTCCCACAATAGGTAGAAACAGCTCTATGCCTCTGCCCAGCAGGAAACATACAGAAAAAAAGAACTTCTGTCCCTCAACTTCCCATAGAGATTTAATGGGGATCACAACTCTCAAGGGGAAAACAAGGCAGGCAGTTAGAGACAGGCATTGGGTCTGTCATGTGGGGCACCCTGCTCGCTGTGCCATTTGTCATGCAGAGCGGCCTGTGGGGTGTCATGTGGGATCTCTGCTCCCGCTCCCCACATAAGAACGCAGGATATGGTGAGGCTGAAAAGGAACACCCACGGAGCCATAGGTAGGGGAGTCATACCACTATATTCTCTCTGGCGGCACTATACTCTCACTGGAGGCTGGATCCACACTGTCCGCAAACCGCCATCCACGCTTGCCAGCCCAGCCGCCATCTCCTTGCTAGCCCCCATCCTTCTTCTCTCTCTAGCGTAGCCACAGCAGTTATATTAGTGGCCAATGGCTCACTGGTTACAGTTGACGGCCAACTAGCCACAGCTGATGGCCATGCAATCACAGTTGGCCATTTACTACCTGAGCCAGCACCTGTCTATGTGAGGCCGAGAGCCTGGAAACTACTTTCTGGGGCTCTGCCCCCACAAGGAGCTACACTGTTCGCAACCCTCACTGCGCCGCCGCTTGCAGGCCCAGCCACCATCTTTTTGCTAGCCCCCATTTTCTGCTAGCGTAGCCACAGCAGTTACATTAGTGGCCAAGGGCTCACTGGTTACAGCTGATGGCCATGTAATCACAGTTGATGGACATTTATTACCTGAGCCAGCACCTTTCTATGTGAGGCCAAGAGCCTGGAAACTGCTTTCTGGGGCTCTGTCCCCACACTCCACCCCTATAGGCTCTCGCCTCACAATCTACGCAACAAGCATCTTCCGCGAGGGGCCCTGTGCGAGGAGCCTGGAGGTGAATGCAATAGCCAGGCTCTCTGGGCACAGCCAGGGTTTCTCAGGGCACCACCAGTGCTTCTGGGCACAGCCAGACTTCCTGGGCTTCTTAGGGTACCACCAGTCTCCCCAGACACAGCCAGGGTTTCTCAGGGCACCATCAGTCTTCTGGGCACAGCCAGACTTCCTGGGCTTCTTAGGGTACTACCAGTCTCCCTGGGTACAGCCAGGGCCTCTCAGGGCACTACCACTCTCTCTGGGCTCAGACTTCCTGGACTCAGCCAGGGCTCTCAGGGCACTGCCACTCTCTCTGGGCTCAGCAAGACTTCCTGGGCTCAGCCAGGGCTCTCGGGCCACTGCCACTCTCTCTGGGCCTCTCAGGGTACCCTGCTGGAACAACAGTCGCTCACAGTCAAGGTGCTTACATGTACTCAATGGTGGCCAGTCAAGACACAAAAGCAAACATCCGCCAGTTCCACTACATGGTGGTATGTTCCCAGACAGTCAAGTGGTCCATTAAATTAGGGACGGAACCCATTCCCCATAGTCCACAGTCATTCGCCCAGGCTGTGTGTTAGCCTCACAATGTGTGCCCTCTCCACAGGGCGAGGGCTCCAAGTCCTCCCCAATCTGGGGATGAAGGCCTCAGCAAGCAATTCCCAGCCACAGTGTCACAACGACCTTCTCTTTCTCCGGCCTATGCTGGATGGGGAACCGTCCACGTCTTCCCACCCCTCCACGGGGGTCCAGCTCTCCGGCAGCTGCTCCTCCTGGTCTTCCTGAGACTGAGTGTTCACACACACAAACTGCTCCACCGCCCTTTGGGGAGCTTTGGCCGGCACTGTACCCTGTTCACTGCGCAATTTGTCGTGCGGGGTGGCCTACGGGGTGTCATGCGGGATCTCTGCTCCTGCTTCCCACATAAGAACGCAGGATATGGTGAGGCCAAAAAGGAACACCCACGGAGCCATAGGTAGGGGAGTCGTACTATTATATTCTCTCTGGCAGCTGGGTTGGAGACACAGGAAGCAGGAGCCACACTGTTCGCAACCCTCACTGCGCTGCCACTTGCAGGCCCAGCCACCATCTTCTTGCTAGCCCCCATTTTCTGCTAGCGTAGCCACAGCAGTTATATTAGTGGCCAATGGCTCACTGGTTACAGCTGATGGCCATGTAATCACAGTTGATGGCCATTTACTACCTGAGCCAGAACCTTTCCATGTGAGGCCAGGACCCTGGAAACTGCTTTCTGGGGCTCTGTCCCCACAGGGTCTCTTCATGCCTGCACGTCCAACACAACCCACAGAATGTGACCGCCCAACTTTTCTTGTAATTATCTACCCCTCTGAGGAAACAAATGGGTACAAAATACCCAATGGGTACAAAAATACCCAATTGGTACAAAACCGGTCACTCATACCTATTCACTAAAGGCCACAACAACCTTCATTTCACCCGGGCCTCATTATACCATCACTATAATATCATACATACGCCCGGAAGTTCATTAATTTCATTATAACAGACTGAATTCTGGGAAGGAACATGGGCATTTAAAAAAGATGAGGTAATAGCCTCTTGTCAATCATAGGTGTCAATCAAGTGGTTTCACTCCCGGAAAGAAACAACCCATTCTAGAGAAAGAAAAGGGGATAAAAACTCCAAGTCCTCAGTAGGCAGGCCTTTTTTACCCTTGCTTTTGCTAATAAACTGCTTTTTCATTACTTTACCTGGGTATCTCGTCCAATTCTTTGCTCGAGACGCCAAGAATCTGGATACCACGCCGAAGAGGACCCTTCCCCCAGCAGCCAGAGTGGCTAAGATTCCCAGTTTTGCTCAAAGTCCTGGGTTCAAGCCCAAGTCTGGGAATCTAGCCCAGACTCTGCGTGGGTTCGACCCCCGGTGTGAGAGTCAAGCCTGGACATCCCTCTGAGAAAGGCTCACTCTCTGGTAACAGTAGGATTGCTGGGTCATAAAGTAGTTCTATTTTTAATTTTTTGAGGAACCTCCATACTGTTTTCCACAGCGGCTACACTAATTTACAGTCCCACCAACAGTGTACAATGATTCCCTTTTCCCTACATCCTTACCAGCACTTGTTTTTTGTTGTATTTTTTATAATAACCATTCTGACAAGTGTGAGGTGATGTTTGTGGATTTGGTTTGCATTTCTCTGATTATTAGTGATGTTGAGCATTTTCTCATGTGTCTGTTGGCCATCTATATGTCTTCTTTGGAAAAATCTCTACTCAGTTCCTCTGCCCAGGTTTAATTGGATTGTTTGTTGTTTGATGTTGAGTTATATATTTTGGATATTATCCCCTTAACAGATATATCATTAGCAAACATCTTCTCCCAGTCAGTAGGTTGCTTTTTTTTTTTTTTTTTTTGATGGTTTCCTTTACTGTGCAACTTCTGATACCACCTATTTTTAGTAGTGTTAATTTATTGGCTTTATTAATTACTTGGCATTATGGTGACTATCCCAACTATTCCAATCTCTGTTTTATTAATAACAAATATCTAGGCTTTTTCTGTCTGATAAAACTCAACAAAAAAAACTTCACCAGTACATAGCATATTTAGGACTCATTCTTCACAGAGACCAATGATGGTATTTATTTCTCTGCTGTGCTTCCCACCACCCAGAATTGCTTAGTAGTATTAGTGTGTTAATTATATTGGTCAATAGACAACACTATTCACATTCTAGGACTCAAAGCTCTTTAAAACATATTACATTTAAAGCTATAAAAAGGCACCGGAAGGAGTTGAATACTATGGGAATTCATTCTGATAAAGAGTTTGTTTTGTTGTAACAAGTTGAACAAAAATATAAATAATTGCAACAATTTTCATCTTTGCAGGATGGTTGTAAATAAGTTATTCTTTCTGACAGTTATTAGTTACTTTTCCCCCAGGGCCCTGAACATACTGAATAATGAGACAGGTTAGTTAGCCTGTCATTAGGTAGACAGGAAAGTCCCTGGTGAAATGAACAAAAAAGGAGCCATATCCTGAAACTCCAGGTTTGGAATGTCTCCTTCACTCCAGGACAAAGATATGACACTGAGCCTTGAGGTTAATAAATTATCTCAAATCCGTTTTGGCCAGACAAAGGAGCTCATCTGATAGATAGAAATGGGTTATTTCGTTAATCCCTTCAGGATGGGCAAACAGGACAAACCTGATAGATAAATTCAATTAGAAGGCTCCAGCCCCCCCTTCCCCAAACAGGCAAGGGAAGGTATAAAAGTAAAAGCTTTTGCCTCAGTCACTGGGCACCCCCATTTGAGACCCCCCACCCGCTTGGGAGCTGCCTCTAATAAACTATTATCCTTTACAACTTTTTGCCTCTCTCTGGTCCGTGTGTCCATTCTTTGGTCTCACGAGACACGATCCCTGCCCACACCTAGAAACTATCAACAGATCCAACATCATCTACATCATTTGGGGACTCACAGAAAACTCTTCCTACATCATCTGGGGGCTCGTCCAGGATTGAAGGAGAGGTAAATATTATCTGTGCCTTTCTACTTGCCCACCCTATGGGCCTTCATCATTTTAGTCTCCTTTTTCTATCACACAAATATCGGGCCTCTGTCAGCCATTTCAAAGCAACTAGTGTGGCTGCCGACCTTAACCCTCTGAGGGCAGGTCTTGCAGAAGGGCTCTGGTTGATCCCCTCCGGCACTGAGCCGGAGGAATGTTGGCCACAGTCCAACTGCCTTCTCTCTTGCTTTCTCTCTTGGGGGGAGTAAAACCCAAAGACGTGCATGGTTGAGGTGAATGGCCCTTGGCAGCAATTGCAGGACTCTGACGGTGGCTACTCTGCGGTGTGTCCCAAAGGCTCCCTGGGTCTTCCCCCCAGCCCGACTGCCTGTGAGGATGCCATTCAGAGGCTTCCCTCCCACTCTCTGCTACTTTCTCTTATTCCTTCTGCTGTGGGCCTTTGTGGACAACTGAGGGACCCTGGGCATGGCTACTCTGTGGTGGGCCCCAAAGGTCCCTCTGGTCCCTTCCCAGCCTGACTGCCCATAAGGGTGCCAGCAGGTCTCCTTTATCTCTGCTGTTCTTTCATCCTGTCACTATCGCTCCCTAGCACATGAGACATTGGTCTGGGGTCCCTTCCCTGTGAGACCTCCTCAACACTCTCCAGTAACATATTTTAACAAGCTAGCCAGGAGCTGAGTCCCTTTTAGGGGACAACAAAACCTCTCACTCACTTTCCTATACCTCTTTTGTTTGCCGTCCTTTGTGGGCATGGGTGGGACAGTTAAATGGCCATTAGGCTGTCCACCGCTTGAAACCTCCCATGACAGGGTAACCCAGTCCTGGAACAGGTCATTTAGTACCTGCCAGGCTCAAGACAAACCCAAGCACCAGAGAGGTCTGTTTGCGCGGCATAATGCCTCTCTGGAGACTTGATTTTTCATCTCCTCTGTTCTATCTCTGTACTCGTCTGGGGACCCTGTGGCTTCTCTGCTGCCTGGCTCCACCCCCAACTAGGCTCAACTGCAGAGACAGCTGAGAGGGAGGGGCCGCAAGAGCGCAGCTTCTCTGGAGCCCCCACCCACCAGGCCACCTCAGCCACCACCAGGCAAAGTTTTTAAGGAGGACCAACATATTCCAGATTCGATTTTCCTTAAGGAAACAGCCTTCTCTGAAGCCTTTTGGGCTTCAGGTATCTCTTTTTGTCCCCACTCACATATTGGGCTTCAGGGCCTCCTTCCACTCCCTCTTGCCTAGGCCGCATGCCTTCCCTACAAGCTTTAAGTATATACTCCCTTCTTAAACATCTTTATTTAAAAGGCCACTATTATATTAATCGACCATCAATTTTTGTGATGCCCAGAGTTGGGACATACACTGCTTTACCTTAAGGCACCTCGTTATTGGCCACAGCCTTTATTGGCCTGTGGGCCAGTGTCAGACATTCAGGCGGGGACAGGGTAGGCGCCCACCTGGAGGCACAGGCCAGGCCACGCAGGTAAGTGTGAATAATCCTGGTGCGCCATGTCTCCCCACCTGCCTCAGAACTGGTCATGTGACGTCCGTGGCCCACGGGTCTAGGGGACGCCCTAGAGCAAGTTGTGGGAGATGAACTGCAAAGGGACACCTTTCTGTTCTTCCTCCCTTTCAGGTGGGCAATCAGCCCTCACATGCCTTCACCCCCCTGAATTACATCTTGAAACACTGGGACAAATTTGACCCTCAGACTTTGAAGAAGCCGTGCCTGGTTTTCTTTTTCTTAGAGATTTGGCCTAAATATACATTAGAATATGGGGAGACTTGGCCTTCTGAGGGAAGTTTTAATTACAATACTATCATGCAGCTAGACCTGTTTTCCAGACAGGAGGACAAATGGTCGGAAGTTCCATATGTTTAGGCTATTTTTGCCGAGGGACAATCCAGATCTTGGTAAAATATGTAGCGTTGACCCGGTTCTTTTGGCCGTGATCGCTTGCCTCCCTCCTCCAAAGGGGACTCCTCCTATGGGGATTCCTTCTAGAGAGAGTCTCCTTAAGGAGACCGCTCCTAAAGAGACTCCTCCAAAGGACTCCTCCAAAGGAACCTCCTCTCCTGAGGATGTCCCTTCAACAAACACCCATCTCCTAATCCACCGATAAACAGAAATACCTGAGGCTGAGGTATCTGAAGGAAAAACATGGCACTTTTAAAAACCAAGCAGCTAATTCTCAAGCCAGACCCCTTACTCCATTGCTCTAATTCTAAGTCCTGCGGGGACCACTCGAAGTTGGATTCATTATAAAGGAAATCACCTTTAGATTGGAGTTCTAGAGTACTAACGTTCCAAATAAGCCTACTTTTAAAGTCATGTTATCTCTGTTACAGAATTTGTCAAGAAAGTAGCTTAGATTAAATATCTAGTTATTTCAAATAACAAAATGCCAAGGTGTTAATTATTAGGTAGGTCTAAATCTATTTCTAGCTTCTTGTCACAGGAATGTTAAGAGAGAAAGTAAGATCAGTTAATAAGTATATCTTACATTTTATTGCAAAAGCCTATTTTATTACAAAAGCCTACAAAAGCTTTTAAAGATTACCAAATATATTCCTGGATTTGCCAATGGAAGTGCTAATTGCTTGCTTTTGGTTGTCAGTAAAAATTAAGGTTCTGAAGGTTATGGATTCTAACATGGAAGAAAATGGTGTGTGTTTTCAAGGAAGGTATAAGGTATGGAAATACATTTTTGAAGGTACTGAAAGAAAGCAGTTTGTCCTAAAGATGGTTATTTCTGAATAAGTAAAAAGAGACAAACTAAGAGGAACTGGGAAAGTTGTAGGTTTGTGAGAAGTTTTGAGAGTTATTAACCAAGTAAATTTAAATCTCAAAAGTAAGCTGATACAAAATAAAAGTTAAGTTTTCTCTCTCTACTAAGATAAAGTTTATTAGACTATTGGTCTGTTACTGACATTATGAAAAAGTTTTCTACCTAAAATAGCAAAGATTATATATGTCACCAAAATAATTTTCTATGTTTTGTATTTTCTCAGTCAGGTCCTTGGTTACTCAAAAATTAAATCTAAAAACTAAGTTTTGAAATAGTTAAGTAAACTTCTATATTGTAGAACTGCTAGAGTTCATGTGCCTTCTTTGGTATCAGCTATAGGCCAATATAAGGAAGCTTCGCATAATGTTTTCCCCTAACTGGCAGGGAATTCTAATGGTTCTGACCCACAGTTACATCGCTGATTAAGAGGCTCAGATCCTAGAGAAGGCCAGGAATTTGTTTAAATGTCTTTAACAACCAAGACAGAAAAATGAGGAATAAAGGAACAGTGAGACCAGAGGATGAGACCAGAGACAGGCCAGACTTTTGGCCACAGTTATAGACAATCCAGGGCTGAAGCCACCTCAAATCACCCAAAAGCCCCAGAAGAGGAAATGCCAGATAAAGGAGCTTGCTTTGGATGTAGAAGCCCAGACCACTGGAATAAGGAGTGCCCTAGTCCTCCAAAACAGCCGTGCCCCCTGTACAGACTAAAGGGCACTACAGGAGAGAGTACCCCTTGTTCTGAAGGGAGAAGGGATCAACCCCCTCCCCAAAAATGGCTGTCATCACTGTTGGGCCTGAAGTTCCCAGCAGCTGCCGAGCTAGTCTCAAACTGCGGGTGACCCTAACGTGGCAGGTAAGCCTATTAATTTCCTAATTGATATAGAAGCCATTTATTCTGTCTCAACTGCTCACTCTGGACCTTTTTCCTCTGAAAACTGCTTGGTTGTAAACATAAAGGCAGCCCCCAGATTTGGGCTCATTTTACTCAGCCGATTTCTTATCATTGGTCTATACCTTAAAGAAAATGTAAAAGAAACAAATTAAACTTAAAAAGGACTCTGAAACTATTAAGTAAGGAACTAGACTGCGTAGCACACAGCTGGCCAGCTTGCCTCCGGGCCACAGCTGCAGCTGCCCTCCTCATTCCTGAAGCCACCAAGCTCACGATGGGACAGGACTTAACCATCTTTGCCCTCCATCATATTCAAGGACTTTTAAATACTAATAATGATGGGGAAACTGAACCTAAAGTGGTTCCCTGCCACGTGAAACTGACCTAAAATGGTGACCTGATCAGAGAGAGAGGTCCCCAGCCTAAGCCCCAGCCCACTTCCGCATAACCCCCTCCAAGCCACACCCCGAGCCAATCACCATACGACACCTACCCCTTCCCCAACTCAAGGAAGTCCCCAACCCGTAAAAACCTGCTCAAAACCTTGCTAGGGGCTCAGTCTTTTGGGAAGGATCCCGCTGAGCCTGCTGGCGTAGTAAAACTGACTCTCCTAACTCTCTGAGTGCTGCTTCGGTTGTTTCTGGTCTTGGATTCTGCAACAATAATAGTCACTGGCTTGCTGATAGCCATCTCCTAAGGTATCAGGCCCTGTTGTTAGAAAGTCCGGTAATCCAAATATAGACCTGCTCCACACTTAATCCTGCTGCATTCCTCCCAGAGATGGAGAAAAAATTAATTGCCAACAAGTTTTAATACAGACCTACACTGCTAGAGCAGATTTATAAAAAACACCTCTAGACAACCCAGATTGGACTCTTCACTGATGAGAGCTCTTTTATAGAAAACAACATACAAAAGGCTGCTGTAGTTACTCTATATAATATGTTAGAAAATACAAGCCTTCCCTCTGGGGCAGCACACTACTAGCTAAGCTAATAACTCTCACCCAAATACTAGAAAAGAGTAAAGAAAAAAGAGCCGTAACTCTGGCTAATCAATGGGTTAGTTTCACTGGCAGCTCCAACCAGTGCTTTAATTTACCTCACAGGCTACCCATGCCATGAGGCAAGAGTTAGGACAGGTCAGAAAAACAGTTCTCAAAAACAGAGCTGCCATAGATTATCTACTTCTCATCAAGGATATGAAAAGTTTAAAAGGTTATGCTGTTTCAATCTCTCTGATAATTCACAGTTAATTAAAGATAAAGTTCAACAAATTCATAATATAGTTTCCAATATTAAACTAAAAACAAGGTTCTTTACCTTCCTTACTTCCTGGCTTCCCAGTTTAGCGGGACTTAAGGAAACTTTTCTCATTTTTCTTTTATCCATTATAATAGGTATTACCTCATGCTGTTGCCTACAATGTGTGTCAGCTTATCAGTGGGTGCACTGGTTGGCTATAATGGCCTACAAGACAAAATCCTTACCTGGATTTGTTCATCTACCGGGGACCCTTAGATAGACCTCTGGACAAGTTCTAGCTGCCGGTCTCTCCCTACTATGCCCCTCGTCAGCCTGAAGTAGCCAGAGTGGTCATCACCCCTGTTCCCTAACAGCAGTGAGGGTTACATCTTCAGAGGGGGAATTGAGACAGTTAGATGATTGCTAGGTAGACAGGGGGATCCCTGGTGAAATAAACAAAAAAACAGCCATATCCTGAAATTCCAGGTTCTGGAATGTCTCCTTCACTCCAGGACAAAGATGAGACCGCGCCTTGAGGTTAATAAATTATCTCAAATCCCTTCTGGACGGACAAAGGAGCAGATCTGATAGATAGGAATGGGTTAGTTCGTTAATCCCTTCAGGATGGGCAAACAGGACAAACCTGATAGATAAATTCAATTAGAAGGCTCCAGCCCCCTTCCACAAACAGGCAAGGGAACGTATAAAAGTAAGAGTTTTTGCCTCAGTCACTGGGCAACTGGTTGGGACCCCCACGCTGCAACCTCTTCTCCTGCCTCCAATAAACTCTTCCTTTACAGCTTTTTGCCTCTCCCTGGTCCGTGTGTCCATTCTTCGGTCTCACGAGACACCATCCCGACCCACACCCAGACACTGCTGGCAGATCCAACATCATTTACATCATCTGGGGACACACAGAAAACTATTCCTACATCAATAATATTTTAGTCTCTGCAACTGTTAGCCCTTGTTATGATACTTTAAATTTTATTTTTCATTTTTCACTGCCAGCTGATTAATACTGCCATAAAAGAAGGCTATTAATTTTCATTATTTATTATACTGGTATATTCTGCTATGATACAAGGATATCTTATAAATTTTAAATATAATTCATAAATATTAAATATGACTAGTAGCTTTTCTTCTGAAATATTTTAAAACATTTTATAAAAGATTTTTCTAAGTATATAACAATATGTATATGAAATTAAAAATAATCTTATTTCCAATAATTATATTATTTCATTTTCTTGTATTACATTAGGCTTAACTTCAAAAACAATTTAATTTGTAGAGCTGGTTTTGTAACAATATTATGCAAATTAGTATTGGTTTGTAGTAATCCTTACATAATATTTATGTTCTATTCTATTATTTTTTTACATAGCCTATTGTTTAATTAGAAAGGGCTGCTGAGTTTTACCAATCCTGTTCCAGTACAAGTGATGTGAATATATTAATTCAGTTTAATTTGTCCCTGAAAAAATTACAGTGGTACCTTGGTTTTCAAACGTAATCCATTCCAGAAGACCATTCAAGTTCTGAAACTTTCGAAAACCGAGGCATAGTTTCCCCATAGAAAATAATGCAAAATAGATTAATCCATTCCAGACCTTTAAAATCAACCCCTAAAACTGCAAATTTACCATGAATTTTACTATCTAATGATACCATAGATCCATAAAAGTTACAGTGTTCGTAAACCGAAATGTTCATCAATGGAGACATTCGAAAACCAAGGTACCACTGTATGCTGAGAAATTGCTAACGTTATATAATCATTGGAAAACTTGTGAACATTTTAAAAATTTTGTTCACTTTTTTACTAAATTTTAGGTAACTTATAATATTGATTTTGAGAATTTTTATTGATCCCTGTTTTTTAAGTAGTTTTTATTTTAAGTTGCTAAGGTTTTGGTATGTGTACATTTAATTTTTTTATTTAATTTCAACTAATATGGCTTATGCAGAGGCAATGTAGCCTGCACCTAATTGAATTTATTGAAGTTTTTGAGGGGAGATCAATATATGATCAATTTAATATATTTTTAAAGAAATAAGAGATAAATGTTTCATCTCTGTTTTAGGTCTTTATTTCATACTTATTTACTCATTTTTCAATATTGTATACATATGATAGTGCTTGTTGATTTTATTATTTGCCATTTTCATATTACTCCTTGTTTCCTTTACTATGTAATTCATTAGTACTGACAGATATATATTAAATCTCTATTACTACTGTATTCTGAAGGAACTTATATTTCTAGGCATTTCTCCTTATGAATGTATACCTAGGAGAATTCATGGAAAAGTTTATCACATACGCTATGTTAATTGAATTGTATTATTATTTTGATCTTTAATTCCTCTTCATCTGCTATTAATATTGCATTTTCTTGTATTTTATTTGGCATTTCACAACAATACATTGACTTATTCCTATTCTATTATATTTATTTTATTGTATATACTACAAGACAACCTTAATGTTTATACAGTATTAAGTAGGACTTTTATTTATTTATTTTTGTGAACAGGGTGTTGTACTAACACTGATTTTTAAATAATCTATCTTCTATTCACACTTTCAAAAGTTTTCCTCTCTCAGATTCCAAGATTCTACATGTGTGTTAGGCTGTGTCTGGGTTCTCTAGACACAGACAAGGCTGTGTCTGTGTTTGTCTATCCCTATGCCCATGCAAAATTTTAAAATTAACATAACTTTACATGTGTTGAAATCTGGGAAATCCAGTGCCTCTCTGTGGTGGCTTAGAGATGGATGCAATGTCTTTTTTCCAGTAAAGAGACAGGATTTCCCTTGAATCTGGGGTGGCCATAGAAAACTGACTGAATACAATTCAGAATAAACACAATTGTGGGACCCAACATTAGACATAAAAACCTTGCAGCTTTTACCTTGGTCTCTTTGCAATGCTGTCTCTTGGATGTCTCCCTCTCAGAACACTGCCATAATGATACAAATCCAGGCCATGAGGAGAGCCTTTGTGTAGAGGTACCTGTAGACAACTCCAGCTGAGCTTCCAGCCTTCATTCAGCATCAACTGGCAACAATGTGAACAAGCCCTGACAGACATTCAGCTTCGGTGAGATTTTTTCATTTAACTGCAACTCCATGACAGAACCTCTAAGCAAAACCACCCACCCACCTAAACCCATTCAATCCTGTATAGAGCATATAAAATGTATTATACATGTTGGATTGAGGTTTGCAAAACAAGTTGTTTACTAGTAGGACAGGACTCTGGCCGCACATGTGGGAGACTGATAAGAGTAAAGTGAAATTAAACATGTTTATGTGTAGAGCATATACATGAAAGTAAACATGTTTATGTTTATGTGTGAAACCGAGCATAACAAAATTGAGTGGTAAACATGTTCACCAAAACAATTTCTGGTTATCACCTGAGAGGTAAACAACTCCTGGCAAACAACTTCTGGTTATCACCTAAGAAGTAAGCAAGCCCAAGGAAAAGAGGATAAAAGCAGACCTCCAGAGCAATGCCATGAGTGGTCTGACTGGGCGCCCCAGCTAAGACCCTCTGCGAGGCGCTGAGCGAGACACTCTAGAAGGATCCTACGGGACATTCATCTGGATGATCCGACAGAATCCTCTGTGAGATGCAAGCCGCAATACCCCGGGACTCTCCGAAGTTCTTCCTTGAGAGACCAGCTTGCCTCAGACCATCATAGGCCCAGTCGCCTCTCCCGGACCAGGAAACTTCTCCATCCCGGTTAACTCTGGGACTTGGTTCGTTATTAAATTCTATTCTGTTCTGTATAACCTGTGTTTACCAGAGCTTTGGCCTCTGGAGGGACATTGGCTCCCAAATAAAGCTGTATTACTCACTCTATCTGAACCTGTGTGCCGGGACTTTGTTCCCCACTCGCGTCATGAATACCACACAGGGAGGTAGAGTCCTGCGGAGGGGTCAATGTCCCCTTGACTTTCAGGAAGAGACTGAAATGTGGTGACTGCCCTTCCAGGCGCTTGCAACAAATCCATAGAAAAATGAAAAAAATAATAATAAACTATTCTTTTAAGCCAGTAAACTTTGGAGAGGTTTATTTCACATCAATAGATAACCAGGATGCTCGTTTTCATCACCTTAATTTTCTTTCCTATTTTTTTTTTTCAGTCACTATTAACTTTAGGATTAGCTTATAATTTCATTTTCAAAAATTAGGAATGTGAATGGAATTGACACATTAATTAATTTGGAGAAAATTAAGAGTCCTTATGAAACAAATGGAAAAGAAACAAATTACAAGGCTCTGGGTTTGGAAGAAAGTCAATAAATAAAACTAAAGTACAATCACACATTTATTTGCCTGTCATGCAGGTTTGTTGTTCATCAACCCAATTTTATAACAGGACTCAAAAGAAAATGAAATTTTAGAAATAAATGCTATAAAAATTCAAGCATTTTAAATATATGAGTTTTTAAAGATCTATGTCTTTAACTTAAAAAAAAAACAAACTCCCCCTAGCATTTCATAAAATTTAATGCACAAATACATGTGTATCGCAAAGTGTCAAAATATTATTTTCATATGTTGGAAGATTCAATCCATGCCTCTCTTAAAAATTTAGAACTTGTTTGCTTGTAAGGCTGAGTGCATTTTGGAACAACTTTGTGTTAGCTACAAATAACAATCATTTCAAGCCTTAGCAACCAGACTCTACTTTAGCAGAATCCTTTGAAGAGTCTTTCACTGCCTTGTCTCTCCTCCTACTGGCACCCAGGTCCCTACCATCCCAATTAAAATAATAAGAGAGGGAGGGAGGGAGGGAGGGAAGGAAGGAAGAAAAAAGGAAGGAAGGAAGGAAGGAAAAAACATTTGTTTAAAATGAGGTAGTGCTGTGTGTCATAGTTTAAAAGTATATGAAAGCCAAATGTGCACTTACTCACCTGTTTAACATGCAAGTTTGGGGATACAATCCTTCAGCAAACAACAGGTTTATTGATTATAAGGATTCCAGCACAGCTTTCTTGCCAATATATGCTGTTTTGTGAAGAAAAAGAGAAAAAAAAAAGTGATTTGGAAATGAGCCACCTTTATTTTAAGTTCCCCAGTCAACATGTTGCCACAGCAACCAAAGTTCTTGCTATCCGGGAAGAGACAGATGTCTTTGCTTCAATCAGGATGCAAAGCTAAGAAGGAAAAAGAAAAAAAGCAATGAAAATTCATCATTTCATTATTTGAAGTGTGAATTGCTCTGAGTTGGCTTTGAGCCATAGTTCCTATCCACAGGATCCTTTAACATGTATTCAAGTCCCTCAATATTGCAATACTTCATTTCCATTAATTAAATAATTGCATCCAACATTATCTCATGATTCAGTTGAATCCATTCATTGTCAAAACCAGTCATTATTCAATTTAAAGTAGTTTATATTATTATGCAGTGCATTGACAAACATGATGTTTAACTTTACTTAATAGGCAGGGTTGTGTCCAGAGAAGGAAAAGATGGGGACTATGAAAGGAAAACAGAAAGAGGACCAGAAAGTGCCTACATTTTTAGTTAAACACAGTTATTTGGCTATATATGCTTTTTCCTTCTCATCCCAGAAGCTTCACTAAAGTAAAGTACAGCAACTGATGAATGTTTAAACTGACAAGGACAAAAAAATAGAGATAACAGTAGACAAGATATTATAACAAATTTTTGAAGATGGAAAATAAATAGAATAGTAAGTGAATTAACAGAATAGAGGAAGTTTCCATCAATCTGTCTGGACAGGAAAATATAGAAGAGCAGTGAGCAAATTTAGATAGAATTGCAGGTAAACTCAGGTTCAAGGTCTACAGAAGGCAGAGTGTTAAAACAGAAAACCAGGAGGTTGGTTAAAAATCCTGGTTCAAGACGTCAGAGCTTTCAGACTCTTCACTGACTGTGTGTACATGGGAATAGAGGTAGGGAGACTAAGATAACAGATAAAGTTGAGAGGGAGGGGTGGCCCAGGTCTCAAAGTAGGAACCTTAATAAAAAGTTTACATACTACATACTACACTCTACAATTTTGTTTAATTTAGTGTTTGCATTTTTTAATTAGTAGACTTTATTTTTCAGGATAGTTTTACATGTACAGAAAACTTGAGCAGATAATGCAGAGTTCCTACATACCTCCTCTCCCCTAAATACTATTTCCCCTTTTCTTAACATTTTGTTTATATGGTACATTTGTTACAATTGCTAACCCAACATTGATACCGTATTATTAGCTACAAAACATAGTTTACATCTTCTCATTCTTTATGTTGTACTATTTATTCTATGGGTTTGACAAATGCATAATGTCATGTATCTACCATTAAAATATCATTCAGAATAGTTTCGCTACTCTAAATGTCCCCCTATTTATTCCTCTTCCTACTCCACCTGAACTGCTGCCAACCACTGATGTGTTTGTCTCTCTAGTGTTGCCTTAACCAGAAAATGTCATACCATTGGAACAGTACATTATGTAGCCTTTCGTACTGGCTTTGTTCACCTAACAATATATATTGTTAAGGCCAAGCAGATGGACGGAGTGAAAATATACATGTTGATACTAGAAGAAGAATTTAAGGAAGATAATATTACAATTTTGGATACTGGTTTAAGCCAGTATTATCCCACACAAGTGGAGTAGAGGCCCACAACAGGTCAGGACAAGGAACTTGATTAATTCTGTCACTGCATGTATCACTTACACACGTCTCAGCTACTCTATTTAATTATTTAAATTTTCTCTATTGTAAAGAAAATGAATGTTACTGATCCAGCATCAAGATAAATACTTCAGATTTTCCAGTTGTTCAAATGTATTTTCTCATCTGGTTTTCACAAGCTACATTATCCAAGGAAAAATCTCAGGTAGGGGTGTCACCACAACCATGGAGAAGATCAGCATCTTAAGGTGCACCAAAGAGTTGGGTCTTATCCATGAGCCTCATGTTCTTAATAACTGAGCTGAAGAGCACAAACGTTCATTTCAACATGGTAGAACATGTTTCTTGGAAATATATAATGTTTTAGATGACTAGTTTCTTCACATAAAAAGCACAATTCCTTCCTTAAATATTTGAATATTCACTTACTTTTTCATAGCTGATTATATGTAATAAACTGAAAAGTTCATCACAATACACAATAACTTGCATAGCTTCAAAGTTCACAATGCAGTAGATCATCTGCCTTTTAAATATTGGAATGGATCTGTATTTTCATGGAAATAATTAAATTACCATTTGGCTATATTTTATCACATATGGTATACTTAAATATCCAAGCAATATTAGTCACCTGTTTTATATTATGCTTGTATTACTTATTATACAAAATATGTTACATAGATCATACTTTGTTTTGACTATTGAAAAACTATGCCTACGATGTTTAATGCTGTAACTTAGTAATTCCATGGGAGTTCCAGAGTCCCCTTGGGAATTCTTCATATTGACATGACATCCCGAATTTTCAGAATCTACATTTGGATATCTGTAATTTCACTAAAAAATATGTTGAAACCCAAGCAATTATCCCTTTGGCTATTCATCACAGAAGTCTCAGGAGATTAAGCATTTGTATTCCAGGGTTGGAATAATTTACCCTTTGAAAGACGTGTAAGGAAATAAAATAAGCTCAAAATTGCCTTTAGAACTATTACTTTGAAAGGAAATATTACCTACATAGAAGGTAAAACAACTAAATGCCTATTTAACATTTATAACATGTTATGAGCCATATTATTATCTACATAAATAAGGAGTTGAAAGATGTTTCACAAGACTCCCTTGAGTTACAACACTATCTTTCAGCAGAATCCAATGAAAACATGTTCTGGTTTAAAGAATTGCTCCAAGAAAGACTATTCAAGAAATTCCTCTTAAGACACTGGTCAGATAATTGTTATGATCTAGTCTATGGCTCTCAATATGTTTTTTGATCATTCTTAATGAAGATGAATGTGAATGATAATTAATCTGCACAACGTTTGAATTGCCTGGAAACCATTATTGAGTAACTTTTCTGCCTTCTGATTTTCCACAAATTCATCTCAATTTCCTCAAAATCTGTTTTCTCAAAATCTATCATGTGGGAAGATGGAATAGACATATTTTTCCTTATTTCTCCCACTACATACCAGAGAGAGAGAGAGAGAGAGAGAGAGAGAGAGAGAGAGAGAGAGAGAGAGAGAGAAAGCAAGAAAGCAAGCAAGCAAGAAAGAAAGAAAACTAGCATCCTTATATAAAGCAAACGTAAGAAGACTCTAAGACATGTAGAGAGGGCAAAACGGCTAGGGCATTGGGACCCAGGGAATGACAAGATGATGAGTTCCCTGTATTTTTCCCCCTTTATATATTCCAGACATTGACCTGAAGCAGCTGGCAACCAAGAAATTCCAATGGACACGGAGGGGCGGGGGGGGGGGGTACAAGGATGGGCAGCCCACTGAGAGAAACACTCAAACGCTTAGATAATAATAACCATTCTACTCAAGCCAAATACCACAGGGAAATAAAACAAAAAAGTGGCCTGATCCTCATCTCCACCAGCAAAGGCACAATGAAGAGCCTAAATATCCACTGCACCTGGTAGTAATCAGGTGTCCTCCCCTCCATCTGCTGTTCTGGTGGCAGAGGCCACCCTCTATGTGATATCAGTGGAGGGGTGTAGGGAAGCAATGCGGCACCCCTGTCCCTTCAAGTCATTGGGGTGTGAGTGGAGGCCTCACTGTAAGCCAGAACTCCCACCTCTGTTCAGTAGTAAAGAGGATTGCTTTCCTCATGTGTCGTTAGGCTGAGCAGGGAACTTAGATTTCTATTCTCCATGGCAGTAAAGAAACTGCCAGAATAATGTCAAAAAAAAAAAGTTATCAAAAATAGAGGTTAAATAAGATCCAGAGTTTCATAATATAGTACCAGAAACTTCCAAGTTCCATCACAAGTCACTTGCTACACCAAGAACAAATAAGATCTGAAACTGAAGAACAACTATAATCAATAAAGGAAACCACTGAAAAGATAGAGGTATTAGAATGATCTGACAAAAATTCACTTTAAAAAGCAATTGCGACCATGTTTATACCAATTAAAAATTATAACCACTCATCAAAGAAATAGGAAATCTCAGCAAAGAAATAGGAGATATAAAAAAGACCAAATGGAAATTTTGGAACAGAAAAATATACTGACTGAAATAAACTCAATAACAAATGAAGAGGGAAAAATGAAAGAATTAGTGAGGTTGAACATAGAAAATAGCAAATCTGAACAACGGAGAGAAACTAGACTGAAAAAATGAACAGTGAAGGGGGATGGTAGACGGTAAAGGGAGTCAAATATATGGTGATGGAAAGAGAATTGACTCTGGGTGGTGAGCAAACAATGTGATATATATATATATATATATATATATATATATATATATATATATATATATATATGCTGTATTATAGAATTGTACACTTGAAACCTATGTAATTTTGCTAACCATTGTCACCCCAATAAATTCAATTTAAAAAAATGGAACAAAAATAAACAGATGTGCAGTGATCTGTGGGACTGCAACAAAATATCTAACATTTGTGTCATCAGAGTCCTAAAAGGAGAAGATAAGGTGGAAGGGACTGAAAAAGTACTCAAAGAAATATGGCAGAAAGATTTCAAAATTTGACAAGATAAATAAACCTATATATTCAAGAAGCTGAGTGAACCACAAACAGAATAATCCCAAAGAAAACCACACCAAGACACATTATATTCAAACTTCTAAAAATAAAGACAAAGAAAAATCTTGAAAGCAGCGAAAGAAAAACTACACATTATCTATAGGCAAAAAATTATTTGTATTACAGTGGATTTCTTATTAGAAGCAATGGAGGTCAGAAGAAAGTAACACGTTTTCAAGTGCTGAAAGAAATGAACTGTAAACCAAGAATTCTATAGCCAATGTAATATATTTCAGGACTCTAGTGAAAGTCAAGATGCTCTCAAATGAAAGAAAAAACAAACAAACAAACAAACAAACAAACAAATGCATAAACTAAAAGAAATTTTCATCATCAGACCTACCCTACACATCATATTTAAGTTATCTGACTCAGGAGTCCTCTCCAGTATCTTGACTCAGAGTCTACCTATACAGGGGAAAGTTTTTCACCTTTCTCAGTGAGAAGGCACAAAAACTTTAAATATTTTATGCATCGCTATAGAATTGGTTGTATACATTTGTTTAAATTAACCGTAGCATTTTCTAAATGTTGGTTTTATCACTCTTAGTTACTCCTTTAGTATATTCATGAAGTATAATGCTTAATAACCCTTTCTGGTATTGTTACAGATGGCTAGCCAGATGAGATGAATCCCTTGATATATTGCAAATACAAATTCTGAGACTGAGAGCGGACAAAACCAGTTAAACCTTAAAGAGTGTGGTCTCAAATGTCAGCATGAAACACCTGTGCTATAGATTTAAGAACTGGAATGAAAAAACACAAAATATCAGCACTGTTTAATTTTAGGTTTGTGATATGGAATTTATTCATTCATTTTTTTATTTTAATTTTTCATTTAAAACAAGCATTAAATTCTGTAAAGAAAAAAATTAAAACATTGTCAAATATGATAAATATGATCTGATACCCATCCTCAGACTCAGAAGCTAGTGTACATAATAGGTGATGTGTAAATAAGTATTTGGCAGTGCACAATATGAGTTTGGGAAATCTGCCTACAATGTGATAATCTACTTAGGGTGATTCCTCTTCGTCATGGTCACTAAACTAGTTATTCTTTAACTTGTTATTTCAAATCCTTTTCCATCTGTTATTTGTCTTCACTTCTAATATCACTTTCCCTGATAATACCATGAGCTGTCTGTTTTTCCTATAACAATGATAATATTTACTCTATTATCCCTCACAAACATGTATGTGAATGTGTAAATGTCTGTGTAGGTTTGTGTTTGTGATTGTCTACATGTGTATGTATTTGTATGACCATATATGTACTTGTGTGGATATGTGTATGTGTGTGTGCGTCTATGTGTGTATAGTTGTGTATGTCTATTGACTATGTATGTGTTTATGTGTTTATGTGTGCATATTTGTTTTTATTTATCCATCCATCTATCTTCCTTTAAACTTTTATGTCTTATTTACCTACCTAGTTACCTACCTCCTATATACTTATACTCCAAAACAAGAATCACTTCACAACTTTTGAAATATTGTTTCACTTAAATTGAAATGACCACCTGATCACAAATACATGCTCAATACCTAAAATATGCTAGTCACTCTACCAGTTATTGTGAATACACAGTTAAAAATACAGTTTCTGCCCTGAAAAATCTTCTCTTAAAAAAAGTTTTTAGAAAACTGAGAAAATGGATATGTGACTAAAATGTAATTGATTTTAGTCATAAAACCAAAATTATACAAATCCTACCTAAAATTTCTCAACATTTCATTAAACAAAGTCTTAAGTTTCCTTAGTTTTACACATCAGATTCTGATCATCTGACTCAGGTGCTCTTTCCAGCGTCCATTGCCCTTCCTGCTTGAGTTTCTGACATCCAGCTGGTGTTCTAGTGGACCTGCATAATTCACCACTTCATAAATATTCGCTCCTCCTCAATTACTTCAAAAAATTTAACATGCTATTTCTTTTTGGCTTACTCCTTCTCTCTCTTCCAGTGTCAATGCATTTCATCTGAAACCACTTTTCCAAACTGGCACAGGTTCTACATACTAGTAACTTACACCTCCTTAGTCACCTTCCTTTAGATGGTACCTGTCCTCTAACAATGCTCACAATCTGCATAAAGCAGTAAAAAATATACAGCTGACGTGTTAGAGATGTGCCTATCGCTGTGCTAGGCACTGGGCAGACAGCTAGTCACAAAAGGGTACTGCTCCCACCCACACCACACGGAGTTTAAAGCCCAGCAGTAAAAGTGGACTTTTAACAAATTATTTAAAATAAGTACATGGTAGAGTGAGTACTGTGAAAGCAGATACAGAACAGCGTGTAGTAAGTGTGTTTGTGTTATTTATGGGGAAGAGCATTGCTAGATGGCAAATGCTTTGAGAGGAGAGTTCACGTGTCTGTGGCATCTCCGGGGAACCTTGTATACATACGAGGCATTCGAATCATGTTTACTAAATGGCTAAACAGTTTCAAAAATACTTCAAGCAATTGTTGAGTTCATAGTAATAAGAAAATGGAAAGGCTAGTTGTACAACTAGGAGGCTATTCATTCTTTTTAAACCATGTTACAGCAAGAGAATAATGAGGTTCCATAGACTGTTACCCTGTCTTCTTTATTTCAGGCACATTGCTGTTCTTAGACCACGCAAATGACTTAGAAATCAAACGGTGATTTTTGATGATAACAATTGTTTTGTGACTTCAGGAATAAACAGTTTATTCTAAAATCATAAAAATTCTCAGTGAATTAAAAGACTTGACAAGTACACTGAAAGCATTAAAATTGTTCTGGGAGTAGAATAAGCCACACTAATTAAACATCACAACCTTACCAGTGCTTGGGTATCTGTTAGACCAGAAATCTGTCTGGATTCAATCTCAACCAAGAGATTATCCAAGAAAAAGTCCTGCTACTTGGAGACATCATTAGACACCACCCTTTCTGAAAATCTCCAATTTCAACTTAATTATATTGCATTTCATATTTTATCTTAATATTAATACAAAAAAATCTGGTTCAAGCATTCATGTATTTCTAAAACATTTTATACAATCACTGCCTGAATTTAATGAAAATGATTTATAATATCTCTTATTATATAGCTAGACCCAAATAATACTGACGATATAGTAGCAGATGGATAGAGGAATTTAATCACCAGACTAGTAATAATTTGATTTCCCAAATCCAGTGATTAAAAATATGGATGTATTCATTGATAAATTAGATGTGAAGAGAAGATGAAGCCTTAGAGAATAATTATTTTCAAAGGCTGAGTTACTATGTGGCTTCAAGCTAATATGTGCTTCTTACCCACTTTCCCAATGTCTTCTTCTTAGATTATTTCCTTGTATTACATTGAACAATTAAAACACTGGATCTGTACCCTATCCAGCAGATCTTATTATTTAGCCTCAAAGTCTTTTTTTCTGTATATCCAAATTATTGAAGAGAAAAGAAAAAAAAATTGATGGGAAATGAAACATAGCAAGAGATTTAGATTTCATGTTAAAGAAGTAAGTTACTTGAAGTACCTTAGGTACTTCACGGTAAGACAAGGTAAGAAGCTTGTCTTTTTTTATCTTTTTTTCAGGTTTTAAGACTTTATGGTTTTGAAAAAAATGGCAGAAGGCATTCAATACAGAAAAGTGAAAAACATATGGGAAAATATGACTACAAATCTTACCATCTATAAATTACAGTAATTACCTGACTATGAGTAGCATTTCAGGTGTATATCCACACTACTATTTATAAATAGAAGAATATGCAAATAGAAGCACAGATGTATGGATTACAGATGTATGGATGGGTGGATAGATGAATGGATGAGTAAATGGACACAATTTCATAAACCTAGATTTTATTATATTTCCCATTATAGTAAAAAATTAACCTTTAAATTGTATTTAAATTAACAGAAGAAAGAGGAACTTAATTAAAAAGAAAGGAATTCCCAAACTTTAAATGAATGTTCTTACTGCACAAGAGATAGCTTCTTAAATATTATGAAGTTAGAATCATTTTAACTACATGTTGATTTGTACATTATTTTGCTTCCTGTTACAAAATACCAGGTGTGCCAAAACAATGTATACAAGTGGACACTATTGCTCAAGTAGTAGTTCACCGTAATCAGAAGTGTCTGGACGCTGATGGTAACCACTTTGAGCACCTCTTTTAATTGCAGAAGTCAAATGTGACTTGTATTCATATTTGTTATCGGTATATATTGAGTATTACAATTTTAATACAATTTTCCTTTCTTAAAATGTGCATACTTTTTTTGGCACCCTCTATATTAAGATCTTCACACTCTTACTATTCCTTTATCTCATAAAATTTGTTAGTAATGTTCTTATTTTTATATTATCAAGGTATCAAATATTTAGTTTTCTCTTTTTAAACCATAACTCTAACTATTATTTTGTCTATTCTGTTTTTTAATGTATTCAATGCTTACCACCAGCTCCCTTACCATATCTCCTCTGTTTCTGGGAGCTTTATTTGTAGATATCCATTTGATAGTAGATTTCACTTTTAGGTAGTACTAATGGCAATATAACCTAGTTTAAGATGAAGTAGAAAAATACCAACCCTCTATGTCTTAATATCACAAAAGTTTATTTCTTGCTTATACTAAATATTCAATGCATATCATTCAGAGATCCAGTCTGACAGAGGCTCCATGCACCTCAACATAATCATTGTGGAAGAGGGATGAGATAGTAGTGAGTAATGCAGTGACTCCTAAAAGATACATGTCATTTCTACTCATATAGAAAGGGAAGCCCCATCCTAACACATATGCTACTGGAGTAGGACTGGAAAATGATTGTGAGTAGCTCTAAGGATTACCAGTCAAACCTTCTAGTCAACAATATTGGGAACACTCTCCTTGCTGTCAAAATGCACTCAATGGAGACAGCCCACAAATCCCATCCAATCATAGCATCAAGTTTGAGGAGCAAGATCTCTGGATGGAGCATGGTACTCCATCAGGAAATGATTCATGGTTGTCCACATTACATTCAGAAAAGACTTCTTTTGCATTGAAACTTATGAATTAAAAAGACATATTATTTTTGCTCACACACACCCAATTTTAAAAAATGAGAACTATAAATTGTTCTCAAAAAACAGTGAGAAATAGAAATTGTTATCAAAAAATATATATTTTTGCTAAAAAGGAGAGGGGAGATAAAAATCATGTTGAGGTATGTAAAATTCTGAAATACACTGGGTAGAAATTTTGAGGTCCACCTACCCTGAGGAAGGAGGATATTCCTTGAATAGAACAATTCTGCACCCTAGACAGAGTTTCTTTGCCCGTTGTTCTCTATACACCTTGGCACACTCCTCCAAGTTCTTCCTTTTCCATTGTATATTGAATCTAAAATGCTTCTACCTTATACCTTTTTGATTTAAAAAATATCAACCAAGAATTGTATATCTGTCAAACTGTCCTTTGAAAATGAAAGGAAAATTAAAACATTCTCAGATAAACAAAAGCTGAGAGAGTGTGTTACCAGTATACTTTCCCTACAAATAACACTAAGGAGACACTTTAAGGTTGAAATGAAAGGACAACAGATAGTAACTCAAAGCCGTTTGAAGAAATAAAGATCCTGAGTAAAGGTAACTAAATATGTGGACATATATAAAAGGCAGCATGAATGTATTTCTGGTTGTAAATCCGTTCTTTATCTTTTACATGGTTTAATATACAAATGAATAAGAATAATTATAAACTATATTATTGGGCAAACAATGTATAAACATGAATTAGTGACAAGAACAACAAAAAGGAGGAATACAGGGTTGTATAGGGGCAGTTTTGTGTATTGTTAAAGTTAAGTTGATATCAAGTCTAACCTGATTGTCAGAAATTTAGGGTGTTTATTGTGATGTTCACAGTAACTACTAAGAAATAACTTTAAATATATGCAACAGGAAATGACAAGGGAATCAAAACTATTCACTATCAAGTAAATCAAATAAATATAAAAGAAGGAACTAATGGAGGAAATTAGGGATGAAAAAATATGACATAAAGAGAACAAATAGCAAAACGGCAGAAGTATGTTATCTCTTATTTGCAAATACTTTAAATGTATATACTAGATTAAAGTCACCAATTAAAAGTCAGAGACTAAAAGAGTGAATTTTTAAAAAATGATCCAACTATACCATATCTACAGGAGTTTCACTTTAGACCCAGTGACACAAATAGGTTGAGAATGAAAGATGGAAGATATATTCCATGCAAATAGTAACTGACACAGAGCTGGAGTCATGACACTAATATCAGAGAAAATAAACTTTAAGTGAAAAATCATTGCAAGAGACAAAGAAGACATTATCTATTTATAAAAGTGTCAATCAAGAATATTCAATGATCATAAACATAGGCAAATCAAAATCACAGCGAGCTACTGCTTTAAACCCAATGGGATAACTATAATTTAAAAAATACTAACAAAAAGCAATATTGGTGAGGATATGAAGATGTTGGAACACTCATGCACTACTGGCTGGATTCTAAAATGCTGCATTTGCTGCAGTACACAGCTAAACAGTTCTTAAAAAGTTAAATAAAGAATTAACCTGTGACACAACAATTTCACTACTAGGTATATGAGAAAAAGTTTTCAAACAAAAGTTTGTATACTAACATTCATAGCAATGCTAGATTACCCAACCTGACAAATAACAGAGACAAACACCAAGCCCAGTTTCCTACAGGGCATCAGCCAGCCACTTAGTGGTAGTTTTTGTTTTTTGTTTTTTGTTTTTTCCCCCACTGGACATCTTCCATCATGGAAATGTCAGTGCTTTAGTCTCACTGAACAAATACTCAAGACATGTATTTGATTCATGATTTCAATGCTTCTGCTAACACTATTGCCCATGAATTTTCTGAATGCTTTTTAATGGTCTTAGTGGTTTCTGGTATAGAATCTCATTTTAGACCAAAGCCGTAAGGCAATAAATGTATGATGTGGAAATAGCTAGCCTGAAAAAATGTTGAATGGTCTATTGCGTAGTCAGTTGTGGTGCATTCTGGATGGTACCATCTTGAGGGCTTGGTCCTTTAAGACGTGTGCTTTAAATCAACACTTGATATACAATATTATTCCTTTCATGATCAAAATTCACTGCTGCAAAGATTTCTATAGCCATACCCCAAAAGACCCTTTCATAAAGCATTTCTTCTTCTCAGTAAACTTTGTCCTCTGTTGGTGGAGTAGATACCAAGGAGAATACCTATACCAGGGAATATAATGTCCACTACATTGAATTGGAATTTGAGACTGCCACTTGGTCATTTAAGGCTTATCATGTCACTGAGACAACAGGAAGATAAGGAGGTTACTATACTGGTTAAGACCTTAGTCCTGATTATCTTGGAAAGTAGGACGGTGGCCAGAATATGGGAACAAAAAGAAGCAAATCAGAAGACCTCAGTGGTCCTATTTTGTGTTTGCTTTATTTGGTTTATTTTTAAAGTTTTCAAATCTGCATAGACTACTACAATAAGCATCCATCTATATTTATCTAATATTAATATTTATCACATTTCTTCATCTATAGATAGATGATAAACAGATGGATAGATAGATAGATGGATAGACAGATAGACAGATAAATATAGAATTTGCATGCATCATTGCCTCCTGAACACTAAATACTTCAGCATGTATCTCCTAGGAACTAGAACATTGTCCCATATAAACACAATGCCATTGTCATCCCTAATATATCATCCATATTCAGATTTTCCAATTGTCCCCAAAATAAAGCTTTGAAAGAGTAAATATTCTTAAGTTGTGAGCCTGCTGTACTCTACATATGAAGGAAAACAAAAGAGGTAGGAATAGACTCCTGCAAGGTCACAGAAATTTATCCTTGGATCCCAAGAACAGGATGAGATCTTAAAATGAAAGTGTGGTCCCTATGCCATGCAATGACATGATAAGCTTTGCAGATATCAAGTCATGGAGCTGAGGGCACATAAGTTTCAGATCCTACTGGTGATCCTGTCTTATTTCTTCCCAAGTCCCCAGGCTCACCATTTCCTATAACCCACAGAAACAGAAACCAACTAGGAAAACATTTTTCAGGTTTCTTTCACAGGTGGAAGGTGGGAGCAGTGCCAATCCAACCCCCATATTCATGCAGTGGATTTGGCTCACCATCTCACACAGAACACTTACTTCATATGACCCTGAAGGGGTAACTTCCTGACTTTGACAGGACTCATAGTGCAGCACACCCATGAATTCATTTTGTTCATATGTATTTCTATTTAATTTATAGCCATGGAGATTTTTATGTTATGCTTGATCCCACCTAAGACTTTTTAGCTTTCCTTTCCATACTTCATGTATTATCATTATGGGTCTGTCATAGAAAACACAACATTGAAGCATAAACTATTTGCAATATCTTCATTGGAAATCATTACAAGGACCACTGCATATAGTTGTGCAGTTTCTTTAAAACACAAAGGGACCTAGCTTTAGAGTGATCAGGGCCAAAAATCAACCCTGATGCTTCACACCAAGTTGTATGTCTGATAGGAGGCTGCATGCGTCCATAGGAAGAGGGACCTTTTTTTTATTCACACAAATAAACTGTTTGCTTACCGAGATGTATGTCATAGATGTGTGCCCAGTGAGAGGGGATATCTTTTCTCTAGTTCACACAAAGTCTATGAGCTTGAAATATCCGTGGTCATTTTATTCATTTAAAAACCATTCCTGAGGTTTCCAGAAAGGTAGACACAGAGTTGTTCAATCCCCACATAAAATAGAGAGAGAAACTAAATGGCAAATTGAACAACTATAACTCCACAAAGGACTCGCTGCACAGCAGACAGGCAAGACTAACAGGCGCATTACTGAAATCATCTAAAGGTGGGCAAAGTGAGTGAGTGGGAGGGGTGAGGAGGGAAGGGAGAAGTGTGGAGATGGGCAGTCCCGGCACAGGACACAGACCTAGATCAGTGCTCTGAGCTCGCTGCATTCCGGAATTACCACAGCTGCAGGAGAGGGAAGAACTCGGACTGCTAGGGCTCCATTTATGGCCCACAGGACTGAGAGGACAGCATATAACACGACTGAACCCAACGCTCACGGCAGAAACCTCAGAGCAAAGACTGAGGGATGAAGGCTAAAAACAGTGGTTTAAGCCCTCACTGCCTAGCAGAGAATGGAAGACTTAGGCACGGAGCCTAACTTGTCCCTCCCTATCCTCCCAGAGCTCACCCCGCCCCCACCTGCCCAGTGCTAGAAGCAGAACAACAGCAGTGTCAGATCAAAAGAACAGAACATTTGCAGTTCTGAGAACTGTGGTCCGCAGACATGGACTCACAGCCCAACCAGATCCAGCAAAACGGAGGAAGCCATGGAAGCAGGACAGGCTGTGGTAGTGGTCACTGCCATTGTTCTGGGCCACCTCTCACAACTCACCCCACCCCTCTCCCCACGTATCTGGGCGGATCCCTGCAAGAGTAACCAGAACCGCAGAAACACATGGGCTCTGAATCTGGTGCAGGAAGACCTTTGTAAATTCAGAAGCTCTCCACATCCCCATAGTGGCGGTGCCTATGACCCAAGGGAACTTTTCACAGAGGAGAAGCCTGCTTTCCAGGGTACCCCCCCACCTTGTGTGAGAAGCTGGAATAGTACTGAGAAAATATAACACTACAGTATGAGAGAGAATAAAAGGCTGCAGTAGGAGAGAAAATAAAACATTCTACCAACACCTACTGGATAACAAAAGAAAGACCATTTTCTATCAAGCTGTTGCAGAACCCACTCCTGTAGATGTCTAGGAAGAGAAGTAATAAATCATTAATAGCCATGAATAACCAAGGCAACAAGACAGCTCAGAAAGAAAATGAAACGCCTCCAGAAAATGAACTTAAAGACATGGAAATATGTGACTTAATGAAAGAGAATTCAAGATTTCAGTTCTTTAAAAATTCAATGAGATGCAAGAAAACACAGACAGACAATTTAATGAACTCAGAAACACAATCAAAGAACAAAATGAACATTTTACCAAAGAGATTGAAATTTTTAAAAAGAATCAAATAGAACTTCTGGAGATTATAATGCAATAAAAGAAATGAAGAATGAAATAGCCAGCTTAGGTAGTAGAGTTGACCAGATAGAGGAAAGAATCAGTGACATCAGAGATAGAAATTTGGAAATGACACAGTTGGAAGAAGAAAGAGACTTGAGATTTAAAAGAAATAAAAGAACTTCACAAGAACTTTCTGACTCCATCAGAAAGAGCAATATATGAATAATGGTCATATACCATTATACCAAGGAGAAGAAAGAGAGAGGGGAACAGAGAGTGTATTCAAACAAATAGCAGATGAGAACTTCCCAAACTTATGGAAAGAAACCAAGAAGCAAATAGAACACCTAATTACCTCAACCCCAACAGGCCTTCTCCAAGGCATATTGTATTAAAAATGTCTGAAATCAACAACAAAGAAAGAATCCTCAAGGCAGCCATGGAAAAGAAGATGGTAACCTCCAAAGGAAAGTCCATTAGATTATCAACAGATTTTTCAGCAGAAACTCTACAAGCCAGGAGGGAGTGGAATCAAATATTCAAACTATTGAAAGAGAGAAATTATGAGCCAAGAATAATATATCCAGCAAAGATATCCTTTAGATATGAAAGAGGAATAAAGACCTTTCCAAATATACAGAAGGTGGGCAATTTTCTAACACATGACCTACACTACAAGAACTACTGAAGGAGATTATTTGACCAGCATAAATAGGGATAATTTGTGACAACAAAAACATAAAAGGGGGGAGAGTAAAGGCCTGAACCAGAATATGGGAATGAAGGAAGTAAGCATGCTGAAGAAAATGGAATACTCTAAATATCAAACTTTCTTTTACATAAACTTAATGGTAACCACTCAAAAAAAAAAAAAAATCCAGAACAGAAATATGTAACGTAATAATAGAAGAAACAGAGGGAAAAATAATAGAATACCACCACACAGAAATAATAGACAACTACAAAAAGGCAAAGAAACAATGGAGACACAGTCTAACCAGAAAACCAAAGAGAGAATAATAGAAAATCCTCACATATCAATAATCTCCCTAAATGTAAATGGACTGAACTCTCCAATAAAAAGGCACAGAGTAGCAGACTGGATCAAAAAACTAAACCCAACCAAATGCTGCCTCCAAGAGACACAATTCAGCTACAAGGACAAATATAGATTCAAAGTAAAAGGGTGGAAATTGACACTCCAAGCAAATGGTATCCAGAGAAAATCAGGTGTATTCATACTGATATCAGGTGAAACATACTTCAGGATAAAAAAGGTAACAAGAGACAAAGATGGACATTTCATAACAATAAGGGGGACTATACAAAAAGAAGACATAACAGTCATCAATATTTATGCCCTCAATCAGGGAGTACCTAAATATACCAAGCAACTACTAACAGAACTAAAGGGAGAAATTGACCAAAACACAATTATAGTAGGGGACCTAAATACATCATTGACAGTTATGGATAGATCATCCAAACAGAAATAAAGAAACAGCAACCCTAAATGACACATTAGACGAAAAGGACAAAATTGACATTTATAGAGCACTTCATCCTAGAACATCAGACTATACATTCTTTACTAGTGTACATGGAACATTCCCAAGGGTAGACCATATACTGGGACATAAAACTACCTTTAGCAAGTTTAAGAAGACTGAAATCATACCAAGCATATTCTCTGATCACAAGTCTTTGAAATTGGGTATCCACTGCAAAAAGAAAGTAGGAAAAAAACACAAATATGTGGAGATTAAACAACGTACTTTTAAAGAATGACTGGATTAAAGAAGAAATAAGAGGAGAGATCAAAAGATACATAGAAAAAATGAGAATGAAAATACATCCTTCTAAAATTTTGGGGATGCAGCAAAAGCAGTATGAGAGGAAAATTTATATCATTACAGGCCTATCTCAAGAAACAAGAAAAATCTCAGATAAATAACTTCAAGTTACACCTTAAAGAACTACAAAAAGAAGAACAAATGAAACTCAAGGTCAGAAGAAGAAAGGAAATAATAAAAATCAGAGAAGAATTAAATGAAATAGAGAACAAAAAGACAATAGCAAAAATTAATGCAACAAAGAGCTGGTTCTTTGAAAAGATTAATAAAGTTGACAAACCCTTGGCTGGACTAAGATAAAGAGAGAAGACACTAATAAACAAAATCAGAAATGAAAGAGGGGAAGATATCACGGATGCCACAGAAATAAAACGGATCATCCAAGAATACTATGAAGGACTATATGCCACCAAGTTCAATAACCTACAAGAAATGGACGAATTCTTAGAAACATAGCCTTCCTAGGCTGAATCACGAAGAATTGGAAAATCTAAATAGACCGATCACCAGTAAGGAAACTGAAACAGTCATCCAAAACCTTCCTAAAAGCAAAAGTCCTGGACCAGATGGCTTCACTAGTGAATTCTACCAAACCTTAAAAGAGGATCTAATGCCAATCCTGCTCAAACTCTTCCAAAAAAATTGAAAGAGAGACAATACTCCCTATATCATTTTATGAAGCCAACATTGCCGTGATACGAAAAACCTGGTAAGGATAACACAAAAAAATTACAGACCAATAAGATAATTACGGACCAATATCTCTGATGAATACAGATGCAATAATCCTAAACAAAATTCTAGCAAATCGAATGCAACAATGCATTAAAAAGATTATTCATCACAACCAAGTGGGATTCATCTCAGGGGCACAAGGATGGCTCAACATATGCAAATCCATCAATGTGATACATCACATAAACAAAATCAAGGACAAAAATCATATGATTATATCAATTGATGAAGAAAAAGCATTTGACAAGATACAACATCATTTATGATTAAAACACTTAATAAAATAGGTATAGAAGGAAAATACCTTAACATAATAAAGGCCATATATGACAAATCCTCAGCTAATCTCATAATTAATGGTGAAAAACTGAAGCCCTTTGCTCTACATTCAGGAACACGACAGGGCTGTCCCCTATCACCTATGCTTTTCAACATAGTGTTGGAAGTCCTTGCCAGAGCAATCAGGCAAGAGAAAGAAATAAAAGGCATCCAAATTGGGAAGGAAGAAGTTAAATTGTCACTCTTTGCAGATGACATGATGCTATATATAGAAAACCCTAAAGACTCCACCAAAAAGCTATTAGAAACAATAAACAAATACAGTAAAGTTGCTGGCTACAAAATCAACATACAAAAGGCCATTGCATTCCTCTATACTAACAACGAAATCTCAGAAAAAGAAATACAAAAAACAATTCCTTTTGCAATTGCAACAAAAGGAATAAAATACCTAGGAATAATGTTAACCAAGGATGTAAAAGACCTATATACTGAAAACTACAAGACATTTTTAAAAGAAATTGAAGAAGACACAAAGAAATGGAAAGACATTCTGTGCTCATGGATTGGAAGAATCAACATAGTTAAAATGGCCGTATTACCCAAAGTAATATACAGATTTAATGCAATCCCCATCAAAATCCCACAGGCATTTTTTAAAGAAATAGAACAAAAAATGATCAGATTTGTATGGAACCACAAAAGACCACGAATAGCCAAAGCAATCCTAAGAAAAAAGAACAATGTTGGAGGGATCACACTCCCTAACTTTAGCTTGTACTACAGGGCAACAATAAACCAAACAATATGGTATTGGCAGAAAAACAGACACACAGATCAATGGAATAGAATGGAGAACCTAGACATAAACCCACATAAATAGGGACAGATAATTTTTGACAAAGTACAAAAAAAAAAAAACATACAATGGAGAAAAGACAACCTCTTTAATAAATGGTGTTTGGAGAATTGGAAAGCCACATGCAAAAAGTGAAACTGGAGTGCTATCTGTTACCACGTAGCAAAATTAATTCAAAATGCATCAAAGACCTAAGCATAAGACCTGAAATAATAAACTGCATAGAAGAAAACATAGGTACTAAATTTATGGACCTTGGATTCAAAGAGCACTCTTATGAATTTGACTCCAAAGGCAATGGAAGTAAAAGCTAAGATAAATGAATGGAACTATATCAAACTTAAAAGCTTCTGCACAGCAAAAGAAACCACCAACAAAATAAAGAGGCAACCAACTGAATGGGAAAAGATTTTTGCAAATAGCGCCTCTGATAAGGGGTTAATATCCAAAATATACAAGGAACTCATATAACTCAACAAGAAACAAACAACCCAATTGAAAAATGGGCAGAGGATCTGAAGAGACATTTCTCCAAAGAGGACATACAAATGGCAGATAGACATATGAAAACATGCTCAATGTCACTAATCATCAGAGAAATGCAAATAAAAACCACAATGAGATATCACCTCACCCAAGATAGAATGGCTGTCATCAACAAGACAAATAGTAACAAGTGTTGGAGAGGCTGTGTAGAAAAAAGAACCCTCATACACTGTTGGTGGGAATGCAGATTGGTGCAGCAGCTATGGAAGGCAGTGTGGAGATTCCTCAAAAAGTTAAGAATAGAATTACCATATAACCCAGCAATCCCTCTCCTGGGTATCTACCAAAAAAATCTGAAAACATTTATCCATATAGACATGTGTGCTCCAATGTTCCTTGCAGCTTTATTTACGGTGGCCAAGACATGGAAACAACCAAAATGTCCTTCGATAGATGAATGGATAAAGAAGTTGTGGTATATATACACAATTCAGCGGTATACTATTTAGTAGTAACAAAAGATGAAATAGGACCATTTGTGACAACATGGATGGCTCTTGAGATTATAATGCTAAGTGATATAAGTCAGACAGAAAAAGTAGAGAACCAACTGAAAACAACAAAAGAACAAGACAAAAGAAGAAACAAAAACTCATCGACACAGACAATAGTTTAGAGGTTACCAGAGGGTAAGGGTGGAGGGGGGCTCTAGAAGAGGATAAACGGTGTCTAACATATAGTAATGGAAAGAGAACTGACTCTGGGTGGTGAACACCCAAGGTGAGATATAGATAATGTATTACAAAATTGTACACCTGAAATCTATGTAACTTTACTATCAATTGTCACTCCAATAAACTTTAATTTAAAAAAAGAAAGAAAAGAAACTAAATGGCAAAACTCAAACTTCTAACAATAAAGGGGTAAATTCAATGAGAAGACATAACAATGCTAAATATGTACACATTTATCAAGAGAACTTCATATTATCCAAAGCCAACAATTAACAGCACTGAAAGCACAATTTCAGTTGGAGACTTCAAAACTCCTCTCTCACTAATCGATAGAATGAGTAGACAACAAACTGAACTAATTAACATTAGGTCACTCCACCCAAGAGCAAAATACACATTCTTTTCAAGTGCATATAAAATAATCACCAATATAGACTGTAATTTGGGGAAAAAAGAAAAATGCAAATAATTTTTAAAAATTGAAATTATACAAAGTATGCTTTTTTATCACAGTGGAAATAATGTGTAAATCAGCAATAGAAAAATACACAAATGGGAGCTGAAAGAAAAAGTTGAACACATTAAGAAGTACAAATTGCCAGTCATAAAACAGTCAAGGATGTAAAGCATAAGGAATATAGCCAATAATATTATAATAACTGTAGATGGTGTCAGGTAGGTACTAGACTTATCAAGGGGACCACTTCATAAGTTATGTAAATGTCTAATTACTATCCTGTACACCAGAAATTAATATAACATTGAATATCAATTGTAATTGAAGAAGAAGAAAAAAAAAGAAAATCCCCAAATATTTGGGAATTTAACAAAAATGCTTTTAAATAAGTAATGTATTTTAAAAAGAGGTTTAAAAGAAAATTAGAAAATATTTAGAATTAACTTAAAATAAAAATAGCTAGCTAAAATTTGTGGGAGACAGCTAGAGAATTGCTTAGAGGAAGATTTACAACATAAATGTTTATATTTGAAAACAATGAAGTCTTAAATCAATGATCTAAAATACTTAATAATATAAAAAATATATGAATTATTTAATGTATAATATATATACATTATATATGTATATAATTTACATATATAAATAATTATATATAACATAAATTATATATAATTTATATATATTATTTAAATACATATATTTATTTACATATATATAAATTATTTAATCAATATCTAAAATGTTGGTGGGAATACAAATTGGTATAGCCACTATGGAAAACAGTAGGAGAGTTGTGTTTGTTGTTTTTTAAATTAAAAATAGAACTACCATAACATCCAGCAATCCCATTTCTGGGTATTTATCCAAAGGCAATGAAATCACTATCTCAAAGAAATACCTTCACCCCCATGTTCATTCATCATGTATTCACAATAGCCAAGACATGGAATCAACCTAAGTATCCATCAGCAAATGAATAAATTAAGAAAATGTGATATATTTGTTATACACACACACACACACACACACACACACACACACATAATCAGTCATAAAAGAGGAAGGAAATTCTGCCTTTTGCAACAATTTGAGATTATGCTAAGTAAAATAAATCAGACAGAGAAGGACAAATACTATATAAGCTCACTTATATGTGGAATCTAAAAGCTGAACTCATAGAGTAGTAGTTGCCAGGGGCTAACTAAGTGAGAAGGAAATGAGGGAATTTTGGTGCTGAGATACAGCATGGTGACTATAGTTAACAATACTGCATTGTATACCTGAAAGTGCTGAGAGAATAGATCTTAAATATTTTCACCACACACACAAAAAACCAATTATGTGAGGTGATAGAGATGTTAACTAACCATACTGTGGTAATCATTTTGTAATGCATACATGTATAAATCATCACATTGTACACCTTAAACTCACACAAACTTATATGTTAACTATATCTCAATAAAGCTAGAAAAAAATAAAAGACAAGAAAATACTTCCCAGATGATCCTAATAAAACCAATAGCAAGATTCATGGCTCTAGGAAGTAAATAGTTTGGTTTTCTTTATCCAACAAATCATTCACTCTAGTTTGTACAACAGGTTATATTGATAATTACTGTTTTTACTTATTACCACACAAAACATTTTATTGTGCTTACTCATATGAGCAATTTTGTAAAATTAATAATCTCAACATTTTATTCTATAAATGATTTTTATATTTACAAAGTTTATACATTTATCTGGTGACAAACATTAAATATGTAGTTAGTTACAGAACTAATAATGCTATTGAAACCTAAATTGATCAGTTTGGGAGGATGATGAATATATTATATACAAAACTGTTAAATAAAGAAATTTAGAACATTTATCTTATATGAATTGTATCACTGGGTAACATACAGATGAAATGAAGCATTCTTTAAAAATATAACAACCAGTAATTAAAAGAATTATAACATCATTCTGAAACTCCATGAATCAACAGATCAAGGCATTGAGCATTAATGAATTCTAATATAAAAAATAAAAATGTGAAAACTAGAAATTATATTCCTTCTGATGAAATGAACATATCATCACCTATAAACTTGCCAAAGGGATCAAACCTGAGTCTGATCAAGTCTCTGGGTCCAGAAGCAGAAAATAAAAGACAGAAGAATTTGTTCAACTACATTCTAACTTTGAAATCAGCAAAATCCACAGTGTGGGAAACTTCATAAGTCTAACAGCCCAGGGTCTTTAACAGATAAATTATAAGGAAAATAAATGAATGAACATGAAGGCTATAAATTAAAAGATATGTCAAATGCAAAATAGACAAGAGTAAACTATAGAGTCTAAGGATGTACACCTGTATAAAATATAAGGAAAGGCACAGAAGTGATCACTATAATTGTTAGTTTTGAATAGAGGAGCAAATAGAGTTAATTCTGGGGTGGTTGACATCATTCTAATTTTTTAACCTGGGTGGTGATTATAAGTGGGTTCCACTTTTAAAAATTCATTAAGCTACACATTCATTTTGTATGGCTTTATGTATCTGTGTTTCATTTTATAATAAAGATGTTAAAACTTAAGAACAAAAACAAATTAGTTCCAGAAAATCTGTTATGGATAGGCCTTGTTGTAAGCACAGAGGTACAAAGTTAATTAAAATGGTCGTGGTCTTAGAACAACTGATGGATGAAATGGAAACACTGGTGGATGTTTTAAATATGATGGATGTGTTAATTATCTTGATCTTGGTAATCATTTCACAATGGATATATATGGATATATATTAAATTATCACATTGTACACTTTAGATATATACAATTATATTTGTCACAATTTTAATAAATAAATAAATAATGAATTGGGTACACGCAACAGTGGAAACACTCTGTTGTCAGAGCACTTAGTCCAGGCTCAAATACAGAGTCTTAACACTTCCTGTATAAAATATCTGAACTGAAAAGAAATTACCCAGGAGAGTGTATAGAGGGTGTTCTAAACAGAAGTAAGAGCAAAATCTGAAAAGAAAAAGATGGCATGGGGCTTGGAATTGATATAGAAACTCATAACTGGAGCATACAAGATGAAGTGGGAAAAGATCAAATAGTACATACTTATTTCGAAATAAAGATGCCAATATGACTTTTAAAATAAATTTATATATGCTCTTCCAATTTTTCTAATACATTAATGCACAAATACATTCTATAATGACACAAATAGCTTAATACTACACAATACAATTGTATCTGGCCTTAGAATCTTCAGCAAAACTATTAATAGAAGCAATCAAATCAGTTCTTTCAACAACTGTAATGATCATATGATGGATATTTTAAAATAGTCCAGATGTAATCCAGCTATGTTGGGGATTTTAGAGACACTAGATTAAGTTGCTGGCAAGAAAATCCATTACTTTATACTTTGTGTACAAATAGACCAATGGACATGGCATAAAGTCTATATTTCAGGTCAGTTAGTTATTGTGATATTTTTATTGGCACAACCTTCCAGAGTCTAGCCTATAAGTTTTATTTATTGAAATCAATAAGAATTTCACATCTATAAAACAGATTCCCTCCAATGTAAGTAAATGTGAACTCATAATTTGACAAATATTTAAGTGATATTGGTCACCTTTGGCTGAAATACTTATGAAGCTGAATTAAATGTAAAATGCTATTATTACAGAGAAAAGCATGATTTCTAGTGATTACTTCATTTCCTAGTATATATCGAGTGAAGAGTATTAGAGAATATTGAATATAATTTGTCATTATGAAAACATAAATCAAGTAAGATGACATTTTCAGTAGCAACACAATATGAGGAAGTGATTGTTAGATAAAGATATTTTTAAAGGCTTGTATTGATGGACTGGTACTAAATCTAGATCTTATCTATCAAAACATGGATAACAAAGAGCTATACAATGGAAATAAGTTATATTGCATGTATCTGGATCCAACAAATTTTTAATAATGGAAGTTAGACAATGACTAACAATTCTGAATCATTGTCCAAGGAATCTAATAAGAAATATATGTTTATTGGCATGTCTGTTTCATAACATCATATAATCAGTCATTTAAAAATCCTTTCTTCCTAGAATGAGTCATAGAAATCAATTTAAATATTGCTTTATCCCTTTTTTAATTAGCAGTAAGCAAAATATTTTGCTTATATTATATAAATGTCTAACCACTATGCTACACACCTGAAACTAATATAATATTGAACGTCACCTATATTTGAAAAATAAAATAATTTTTTAAAAAATCAAAACAAAGGTGAAGACCTATCCTTAAATATGCACAAGAATTATCTATACTAGAAGGGTGCAATAAAATATGATTAATAGGGGAGAGTAAATTCATCCTGTCTTTCGAAAGAAAGATTAGATCAGAAGCATACATTAATTGTGCTACTAAAAATAACTGTTATAGGACAAACACTGTTTTTTAGTAAAATTGTATTTCTTTTTAATGGATGAAGAAAATATTCACTTTATTTCACCAGTAAAATAATATGTATAAAAAAGCATATTATAAATAGGATATGAGGCAAAGGCTACATAATTCTTATTCTTAATGTTATATATTAATTTGTGCCGGTCCTTGTTTCCCCCTTAAACATTTACTAAACAGAGCTGTTGTTCTCAGAATTGATTTTGCTGTCTCAGCCACATTAGGCTGAGATGCATTTTGGCTTTCATCTGAATGAACAATTTTCTAGTTAGACACACTGGATTTGGAGTTTAGTCAATAAAAGCTTTACTGGGTCCTTTCTCTTTCCTCTTAGAGCTCACAAAAGAGACCTAAATTCCATTCATCTTTTCACTTGCCACAGTGGAATCTTTAGCAATGCAATTATGGTTTGAATGAAGAAACAGTGAGAAATTGGCAAAGAAACAAATAAGAATTCTCTGTGTTCCATACTTGCACCCCTGAAGATAAGTTACTTCTAGATATGCATGTAAATTTGTCTACCTTTAACTGTTTGTTTTTGTTATGCTTTAGGAGCAGACATCACTATCAAAAGTTTAATATAATCCTACTGAGTCTCATGTGACTAACTCTTAAGTTATGTGCAAGGAAGACAATTTGATTGGACCCTACTATTTAAATTTGAAAGGTGTTAAATAGATTGAATCAAGGAGTTCATTTTACAACTTTGAACGGTGTCATTCAAACTGACCAAGTATGACAAACTCAGAATTTTTCATATTCATAAGCATTTATAAAAATTTTTTTGAGATGTCTATCCTGTTTTATAGATTGTGCTATAAGAACCATGATATACTGCATTATTTTATCTGGCACATTTGAACTAAAAATAACAAGTCCGAAACTATCAGCAGTGAATGAAAAACATGTTATGAGCCAAATATAACTACAAAAACAATGGTAGTTCCTAAGGTAGAAATCATGGTCGTTGTAGTAATAAGTCCAATGGTGATTCCACAGTTCAGTACCAACTGATCCTCCACTTCATTCTACTCCACTTATTCAGAGGTCATGCTAGCTCATTTCTGAGATGGGAAGTGCTTTTTGGCTTATAGATTTATTGAATCTTATCAGATGCTTTCTTCGCACAAGACATGAATAAAATATTGATCTATTTTGTCTGTTCCAAGTCCCTTTCAAATCTACTTATAGTGACATATATAATGAAAAAGCTATGGAATATTCAATAGAGAAACAGGAAAGAATCAGCTAAAAGAAGGACAGGGAAACATGTAAACAAATATAAAAAATGCAGTTCACCAATGGAAGAATGGCAACGGTGGCGTTTGATGATCCATATACAGAAGACACGCTCAGGAATAAATAGAAGTGACAAAAAAAACTAAATGAATTCATTTATTTGACAAATATTTATTGTAGAACTATGCTATATCAAGCACTCTTCTAGACTCTAGAATATAATGACAATCAATGAATAAAACAGTCTCATGTCCATGACTACATGGCCCTTATATGCCAATGAGGAAAGAGAGACAGTAAAAACAAATAAGTAAACTAGTTAGTATGCCACATGCTAATGTGTACCAAGGGGGTGGAAAGGTAGAAAATTGGTACTGAATTGAATGTCTTGATCTTTGTTGAGGAAAACATCTGTGTATTTTCCTAAATATTTATTAGAGGTTGTAAAATTACACCCCAGTGTAAAGTTCATTATATCTGTCAGTATAATTTAGTAGAGTTGGGTTATATCCATGAAAGAAGTTGAAAAATACAAAGATGAATATATGTAACTCTTGGCTGAGAAATAAAATTTATTATTCCACTTCACTATGCTCCAGGACTATAAGATTGCTAATATGAATCAAATCCAAATTAAAAATCATAATGGTTAGGTTGAAAAACATAGACCAATGAGTATCAATTTCTTACTTAATAAACATATGGAGGTTATATTAATAGATGGGCAATGAGACAAACACAATAAACATGAAAACGGGAAATGTTTTCTGTTAGAAAAGAAAAATTAGGGTTAAGCTATGTGGATGCTTTCAGAAATAACAAAACATATAACTGGGAAGAAATACATGAAGATGACTTGTTTAAACTTTCAAAAGATCTATGATTCCATATGAAAATTAACTTTTAAATGAGAAGATGTAAAAGGGAAATATTTTTATAGATTCAGAATTAACTTAGAAGGATACTGAAGTGAAAGAAAAAAAATGATTTCTTAAGATATAAATAACAAAGAGTGAAAGACCCTAGAGCTTATGAAATGAATAAAGAAAGAGTGTGCACCCCTTAAGATCAGGAACAAGACAAGATTGCCCACTTTCACCATTTTTATTCAACATTGGTCTGGAAGTTCTAGCCACAACAATCAGACAAGAAAAAGAAATAAAAGGCATCCAAATTGGAAAGGAGGAAGTAAAATTGTCATTATATGCAGATGACATGATACTATATAGAGAGAACCCCAAAGACTCTACCAAAAAACTATCAGAACTGATAAATGAATTTAGTAAAGTAGCAGGATACAAAATTAATATTCAGAAATCAGTTGCATTTGTATACACCAATAACAAACTATCAGAAGGAGAAATAAAGGAAACAATCCCATTTACAATTGCTTCAAAAACAATAAAGCACTTAGGAATAAATTTAACGAAGGAAGTAAAAGACCTGTACTCAGAAAATTCTAAGACATTGAAGAGAGAAATTACAGAAGATACAAATAAAAGGAAATGCATACCATGCTCATGGATAGGAAGAATTAATACAGTTTAAATATCCATACTACCTAAGGCAATATATAGATTCAACACAATCCCTATCAAATTACCAATGACATTTTTCACAGAACTAGAACATATAATCTTAAAATTTATATGGAACTATAAAAGACCCCAAATAGCCACAGCAATCTTGAGAAATAAGAACAAAGTGGGAGGTATCACGTTACCTGACATCAAAATATACTACAAGGCTACAGTAATCAAAACAGAATGGTATTGGCATTAAAAACAGACACATAGATCAATGGAACAGAATAAGAGCCCAAAAATAAATCCATACCTATGTGGTTATGTAATCTATGACAATGGAAGCCAGAATACACACTGGGGTAAAGACAGTCTATTTAATAAGTGGTGCTGGGAAAACTGGACAAACACATGCAAAAAAAAATGAAGCTGGACCACCTCCTTATGCCATATATTAGAATAAATTCAAAGTGGATTAAAAACTTAAATGTAAGACCTGAAATGATAAAAGTCCTAGAAGAAAATATATGAAGTAAATTTGCAGATATTACCCTTATGTTATATATAATATTTTTACTGATATACCCCCTTGGGCAAGGGAATCAAAAAATAAAATGAACATGTGGAATTACATCAAACTTAAACATTTGTTTTCACAGCAAAGGAAACTATCAATAAAAATAAAAAAAAGGCATCCTACTGAATGGGCAAAGATATTTGCCAATCATACATCTGGCAAGGAGTTAATATCCAAAATTTCTTAAAAACACTCATACAACTCAATACCAATAAAACAAACAACCCAATTAAAAAATGGGCAGAGGATACAGAGACATTTCTCTAAAGAGGACATACAGATGGCCATCAGACATATGAAAAAATGCCCAACCTCACTAATCATTACAGAAATGCAAACAAAAACCACAATGAGATACTACCTCACTCCAGTGAAAATGACTATCATCAATAAATCAACAAACAAGAAGTGTCGGCAAGGATGTGGAGAAAAGAGAACCCTCATACACTGTTGGAGGAATTGCAGATTGGTGCAGCCACTGTGCAAAACAGTGGCAGTACCTCAAAAAATTGAAAATGGAACTACCTTATGACCCAGTAATTCTGCTCTTGGGTACTCTCCAGAGAAATCCAAAACACTAATTAGAAAAAATATATGTATCCTTATGTTTATTGCAACACTATTCATAATAGCCAAGACATGGAAACAACCAAAATGCCCATCGATGGACAACTGGATAAAGAAACTGTGGTACATTTTTACAATGGAATATTACTCAGTCATAAAAAAGAATGAAGTGCTGCCATTTACAACAACATGGATAGACCTAGAGACTATCATGCTAAGTGAAATAAGTCAGATGGAGAGAGACAAATACCATATACGTGTAATCTCAAGGACAGAATAAATTAACAAATACAGAAATAGACTCAGAAATATTGGGGAAAAAGAAAACTGATGGATCCTAGAAGAGAGTGGGGTGGGGATAGGGGAGAAGGTAAAGGGATTAGAAAGTGCAAATCATCAGTCACAATATTGCCATGGAGATATGAAATGCAGTTTGGGGAATATAATCAATAAAGTTGTAAAGACTTTGCAGGGTGCCAAAGGGGCACCAGATTTATTAGAGAAACCACTTCGTGGACTGTGTAGATGCCTGAGCACTGAGTTATACACTGAAGCTGAAGTTGAATAATATTGAATATCAAATATATATATATATATATATATATATATATATATATATCACGTGAATATGTGTATCTATATATATATATATAGATACACATATTCACGTGATGTAAAGTACAGCATAAGGAATATAGTCAATGGAATTGCAACAGCTATATGCGATATCAGAGGTTAGTAGTTTTGGGGCATTATCCCTTTGTGAGAAGTATAAATGTCTAACTATTACATTGTTTTGTATACCTGAAACTAATAAAATAGAAAGGAAGGAAGGAAGGAAGGAAGGAAGGAAGGAAGGAAGGAAGGAAGGAAGGAAGGAAGGAAGGAAGGAAGGAAGAAAAGAAGAAAGAAAGAAAGAAAGAAAGAAAGAAAGAAAGAAAGAAAGAAAGAAAGAGCAACGCAACACAATCCCCATGTTGTCAGCGGCACATAGCTGTTCTAAATAGTGCAATGTCAAGCTGATGGAAATAAAGCCGTCAATTCATATTCAGTAACAGTTTTTGAGCACCTCCCCATATATAGGGCAATATACCAAGTATTAAATTACAAAGAGATTTTTAAAATATGGTTCCTGTATTGATATAGTCATCAGCCAGGTGGTTAGGACTGCAATGTAAACAAAGAACTATAATGTCAAGTGTTAAACACATGATGTATTTATACATAAGATGCTTTGAAAGCATATGACAAGTTGGGAGTAGAGTGGTGGTTCTCAGCCCAAACACTGCTTTAGCTCAAAGCCCATGCATTCTCTTACTACTAACAGCTGAAAGCACAAATGGAGGAGAAGTCAAAGAGAAAATGGCTTCAAAAGTGGTACAGAGATGAAAAATACACTTCAAGGAATAAGGAATATCACATAGTCAGTATTAATTTTCCAAGAACCTACTGTGTGCCAGGAACTCTGCTAAAACCACAAGATTTACAAAGATGAATGAAGAGTATTTTAGCCCTCAAAGAGCTCATCAGTCTAGGGGGAGAGAGAGAAGTACATCTATTACCATGGCATATTGCCATAAGCATGTTTATAAAGAAAAGCATTGAATATACGGATGGCCAAAATAATAAAATGATCATTTCTGTTTGGGTAAGGTGGATAAACTCCCCAGGGTGTTCTTGTTTTAGTTTTTGAGAAATGACTTGGAATTCCAGCATATAAAGGAAAGGGAATATTTGAGGGAGCAACATTTTACAAAAGCACAAACACATAGATCATCTGGAAGCATCAGAGGTAGATGGCTTTACATGGATGGAACACGGGGTACATGTGGACAAATGGACCTGTGAAGGGTCTTTCCTGCTGTGTTAAGTATCCCAGTTGGTGAGTAACATGACTTTTATAGAAAAGAAGTATAGAAGATACCACTGGAAAATTGATTGGTATCAAATTTTGAAGGACCTTAAATAGTATAATAAATATTTCATATATCTTTTAGAAATCTATGAGAATTCATTGAAGGATTTAAGCTGGGAAGTTTAGAGGTGTTGCCTGAAGAAAACTTACTCAATGACAGTGTCCAGGATTGTTTGATGGAGGAAAATGTTTGTACCTATAAAGAAACTTAGAGTGGTAAAGATTTAAAATTAAGATGTCAGAGAAAAGTATAGAAGGTGACTCTAAGATTTTGATCTATGTGTAAACTAAAGAAAACAAAATAAGTGCTCTTACCAACTAAGATTATGGGAATTACTATTAGAGAAGCAACACATTATAAATGTTCAGGATAAAATCATGTTGATACACTATTTGTTAAACATTTACAAAATAGAAAATGAAATAATTTCACTTTTTCTTCCCATTACAAAGTAATTTTTATTTTATATTTATTATAACAAAAATGTTCGGCTTCTTTGATCCTTCTAAAGAAGGTTTTGGAACTTCAAGTCTCCATGCAGGTCTTACATACGCAATTTCATACATTTGATCATAAAAATCATGGATCAGGCTCCAAGCAGCTGGCCCTGGTACCTTCCCAGCTGTTCTTTCTCTTCTTAGCATCCCAGGATGTGGTAACAGGTACCACACCATTCTAGGAAATCGCCTTTACTTTCCACGATATTAGCTCTCCTGATTCTAAGAGGAGAACAGATATTCATCCAGAAAAAAAATTAAAGTGTGGGAGTATATTTCCTCTCTGCTGCCATTTGCAATGACCTCGACCATAGACAGGTTTTGCCTGCTCCAGACAGAATCACTGGCTCCAAGCCTTTAAGAGAATAAGCTGATGAGTCAGGAACTGAGACCTTGAGCAAGGATTCCTTCACTGAAGGACACATTCCAGCAAACACTGTAGTTTTTCTTCCCGCTGCCTGCCTCTTTGTCTTGCTGTTCGATTCAGTACAAACTGTTGCTGCTCCGGAGAAAATTCAGTTATTCTCCAAATCAGCACAACACAGACTTTAATGTGTCTGTTAATGGTGGAACATAGGTTTCCATTTCTATTATTTCTGTTTACGTTCCTTTTCTGACCTAGGGAAGGTTATTATCCTATTTATCATCTAATGACATTTTGATAGTGAAAGAGATGCTCTTAATAATTATCTCATGCCATTGATTGTAGAGGACTTAGGACACAGGATTATTCAACTGAATGAGATTTTGAAGAGTAGTTATAGGATGTGAAATCTGAGAAAATGCTACGTAGATTTTGAAAAAAATAAATCTGATATGATTCAAGGATTTAGTAGAGTCTATGTTCTCCAATAAAAATGGTGTGCTCCTCTTCTACTCATATTCCTTATTGTTACTTGAAATACTTTTCATGCGTGCTATCTACTTTACTATTCTTTTGTCATATATGAACTTGGAGGCTTCATTTTAGCATTTATTACACACTCTAAGTATCCACAAACCTTGACACCATTTTTAATTTTATTGTATCGTTTTAAGCAGTATATATCTTTAGGAAGTTATTTCAAGAGTTCTGCTTACTTGTATCACACTAGACTGTCTGCTTTTGAATACACACACACACGCATGCACACACACACACACACGCACACATTTGGCAGAAGCCATTAATCACCATACAATATGCTCTAGTTTTTTCTGTGACATTTAGGGTAAGGAAAGAGCTAACAATAAAATTTATTCATCACTATATTCAACTTGACAGGCAGTTATTAGTCATTCTTTTTGTACCTTGGAGGCAATGAAGGTCCCTCAGAAAATATTTACAAAACTGAAATTTAAAACTCATTTGATCAAAAACAAAAATTGAGTGCCAGTGTATACAAAACATTATACTGAAGCAATAAGTAGTATCAAAGAAAAAAAGGCATAATCCCTGCAAAAAAAGAACCTACAACTTATTTGAATGAAAAAATACAAGCCTAAAAATTACTTATATGCATATATATATACGCATATATATGTATACATATATATGTGTGTGTGTGTGTGTGTGTATATATATGTTGGTGCAAAAGTAACTGTGGTTTAAAAGGCTAAAAATAATTGCAAAGACCACAATTACTTTTTTTTCCTTTATATATCGATACAGGAGGAAATATATAAAATTCAAATTACACTCTTTAGTGTAATGGGTTATATAAGGAATGTCTTAAATTTTCTGTTTGTTTTTCCCTGGCATTAAGAAATGAAAAAAGGAGAGCAAGGATTTTGTCAGTTTAACGAGAAGTACTTTGATTAGAAAACAGTTAATATTTCTGAGTTGGTCAGCAAAGGTAATATACAAGGTGAAGCTACTGGGTGAACAGGAGGTAAAGTAGTCATCCTTAAGAACAGGCCTTAGAGGTGAGAAGTCAATAGGCAGTAAAGTTTCTGCTTTAATGTAACCACTTGTGGGAGATGAACCATAAAGGCCCAGGTCTCTCCTCTGACAACAATATGATAGTGGGAGACAACAATAGTGCACATTCTACCCTCTCCCATGACACACTGAGACTCATTTTTAAATCTAGGCTGAACCCACTTTGGCTGGGAGGACAAATATAATGGGAGCCTAGTTGAAATCAAACTATGGTCCAAAACACATCATTAATGTTACTCCACTGCTAGCCACATCTACTCTGTGAGATTATCTTGTCCAGAGAATAGAATAGAGATACTGGGGAGATGATAGTGGAGTCACTACATCTGACTGGCTCTTTCTATGTCATTAAGTGCTCACTTAATTGATATGACAAGATCGCTTAAGGGAAATACATTTTTTTTTGCTACTCCAACTGTCAACTGTATCCCACAGAGTAACATCAGCATGACCTGGTCACTTACTAGAAATTCAGATTATCAGGTTACATCCCAGACCTACAAATCAAAATGTACATTTTAGCAGGATACCCAGATAATTTATAAAGTTTAAAGGACACTGCTTTGTGTAACTCAAAGGCCAAGTCAAAGCTCAGAAAGCTTAGTAACTTGTCTAATATAACACAAGCAGTTGATGATGGAGGCAGGCAGTCCCAGGACCATTTACAAAATATGTATATATATAGACAGATGCTCCATGAAATATAAATCCAAAATCACTACATGATCAGAGACAGTATTGGCTGGAAAAATAAATAAGTAGCACACACACACACACACACACACACACACACACACACACACACAACCAGGCTTCTTTAACTAATCAGTAGTAGGTGGATAAAACCAAAAGCTGGCCTTTGAAAAGTCTAATGCAATAAAAAATGTTTTATGCCAAATCTCATTTTTTAAAAACAGAAAACAAATATACTGCTTTAAGCTTGGAGAAGTAACATAACTACAGATATGCAAAAGATTTCTTCTGCTAGAGAAACATTATAATTTTAATTAGCGCTTAGAATAAACATTCCAGTAGGCAAAACTGATTGATACAGACACTTATGTACAAAATGGAACTCTGTCATGAATCTCCAAGTATTTCAGGAAGCTAAAATTATAAAATAACCAATTTTGACAAATAGAATGACTATGTTCAAGAAACAGATAGGAGATAAGGCAAAAAGCAATTTTAAGGAACTGTAATAAATATCCACAAAGAAATTTGATAGGATTTATCATTCCTAGAAAGATTCTCATAAAGAAAAAAAAAAACATATCAAGATAATTGGAAAAAGAAAAGCTATTGCTAAAATTTTAAAAATCATAGAGTGATAATAGAATGCATTTAACTAAAGACTGAATTAGTGAATCAATAATAAAGCCAAGAGATTCACTCAGAAAGCAGTCAAAAAGGATAGAGTCAAATAACATCAGAGAACTTGAGGGTAGTCTCAATTCAAACATCTGTATAATAGCTCCAAAAGAAGAGAACAAAGAGAATGGAAGAAAGAAAATAAAATACCAGTAAGAGTTCAAATAAAGTATTAGAAAGCTGAAGAAAACAGATTATTTAAACTAGACTCATATGAGTATTTGCTTCAAACATCTCGCCAGAATATGAGTTGTTGGAAAATAAAAGCAAACCTATCCAAAATAAATGCATCCTCTTAAACATGTAAAACACACTTCAATATGACAGTAGGGTTGCGGATAATATCAATTTTAAAATTAGAGATTATTTAGAAAAGCACAATATATCAAAACCTGCTGAATAGCACTAAAGTTGCACTCAGAGTAATTTATATAGTTCTAAACACATACATTAGAAAGCATCAAACCCCTACAGCCCTATTTACAAGTCTTTCAAAACCATCAAAGTACAGTTAAATCCTATAATATAGAAAGATTTTTTTTAGAAAATCCTATGATATAGAAAATAGAAAAATACAGAAGGCTTCTCAGCGTTGCAAAATCTTTGTGGCAAAATGCTAACAGTTGGCATTACCAAAAAATTCTAATCCAATCTCATTGATAAAAAAAAAAAAAAAGATAAAAAGATAAATACATTTTAAAGTACAGTCCAGCTGGAGGTTGGAATTCTGTTTGTGACTAAGGAGAATTTTCCCCACGAATGCAAAACTTGCTCATCTCTAGGGCATCTCTGAATATTATGAAGTAGTTTAAAAGATTTAAATAGAAACTAAAGGCTTTATTGAGCTGATGCACCTCCCAGGACCTGAAGAACATGTAACTCCCTGAGTCAAAGGAAGGCTGGGGTGTTATAGTGTTAAGGGAAGGTGGGGGGATAGGGAACACGCAAGAGCAGTCAGGTAAGTATTCTTGTGGTCTGGTCCAGGTTGCGGTTTTTTTCATCTCTACCTGCTGCTAAACTTCTGTTTTGAACAGTTGAAGATTTTTCCAGTTTTCCATGCCTCTTGCTTGGGATCGCTCGCGAAATACCACCCTAACAACTGTCACAACACTTCTTTTGAGAGCTGTTTTTCTAAACCTTATAATTTGTCAAGGTTCAAGGGAGGGGGGAAGGAAGGAGCAAAATAAATAAATATGTGGGGGTTAGGGGGAAGAATAGGGGAGAGAGAAAATACATGAGAAAAAAAGCAAAGGAGGCAAGAGTTGAAGCAAGGGATAGTTGGGTTTTGTTTTGTTTTGTTTTCAAATCTTTTTAAATGCTAAAATGACATGAATAGGTTTTAAAATATGAAGTCATCTAGAAAAATGCTGAAAACACATTACCATTAATTTAACACTAATTCCTTATCTCGTTAAAATGTACCTATCAGAAATTTATAGCATTTATCACATATCATACTTCATAGATAATCATTTTTCAAATGCAGTTCCATTAAGTGCATTAATAAAACTAGGTTACTCACTGTCATGGACTTCTTTTGAGTGTCTGCTTAGCACTATTTTTGTCCTCTAGGAAAATAACCCCATTCTACGGGGAATTGCTCCCCACAGCAAGACAGCTATATGGTAGGGATGAGTGAGCCCAGCCAAGCCAATCATTATTTTCCAAGTTTTGTTTTCATTTTTTTCCAAATGCAGTTGAAGAAAGGGATTCAATTTCAGCTAGTAGCTGAAAGTTTGAGATAGGATACATGAAGCTCTCTGTATCTATGGCCCTTGTCAATGAGGGGTCGATCGATAGCTGTAGAAAAAGAGGCCCAAATAGAGAGAATATCAAAAATGAACTAGTGAGAGAATGAGTCCTGGCTGTATTTCAGTTACTGGTTTAGAGTGTCCTTCAGGCCAGCTGTAAACTGTTGGAATCTCCTTATAATCTCCTCTTTTTACCTATGTTTATTCAAGTTAAATGTACTGTTATTTGCCATAACAACACAAAGTAATATGATTTTATTTGCAACCAAAAAGATCCTGATTGAAATATCATCACTACTACTCAATAGTGCAGTAAGAGAAAGAAAATGAATAGAAGAACTAAATACTAAATATAATGATAATGTACTTATGCATAGATGGCATTTACATCTGTCTAGAACATAGACTCAATTTAGAAATATTTTTAAAATATGAGCCGATGATAATGTTGCTCAAGGTAAAATTATAAAAATCAAAGTAACTTTTCAATGAATTAGCAACAAAAAAAATTAGAAAACATTGTAGAAAAGGTCCAAATGCAGCGCAAGACCTGTGTTCCTGGATGGGAAGACACATATTGAAATATGTATTCCTTTTAAATAAATCTTGCAAATGAGACATCCTACACTGTTAACACTTTCTGCCTTTGTGCAGGAAGTTGGAGAGAGAGGGAAGGGAAAGTGAGAGGTGAGAACTTTCATCCGTTAGCTTGTACTATTTTGTATTTTTTAAATTATTTATAATCATGTATTCAGACAGAACTTTTTTGTTTGCTCATTTATTCTGTTCTTTAGATTCCTTATAAGTGAGATAATATGGCATTTGTCTTTCTCTGTCTTACTTATTTTGCTGAGCATTGTTGTATTACTTTTTAATTTTTAATAATTAAATGTTTTCAAAAGCAAATTTCCTTTGAGGTCCATACCCCATCAAAGACTTGACATCTCCCTCATAATTTTCCTTCCTGCCGAATTTTGAAGAGACTCCTAAATCAGGTGGATGACTTTCCTAAAACTTAATCGCCTCAACTGGAATGATTGGACTTTCACTTAACTTCTGCAACCACTATCATCTTCAACTTATCACTGCTATTCCACTTCAGCAAACAATCTGCAATATATTTTTTTACCTACAACAGTAATTTTATGTTATAATTTTCCCTTTGAATTTGCCCAATAAATCTCCTGATGTCATCCCCTCCCCTATCTCTGATGATTCATCACTCTCTACCTTTTACCCTGCTCTTCTTCCAAAGTGTACTTCTGGGAAAACAACTGCTGTTGGATGCGAGGCACAGCCAAAATCAGAAACAAACAAAAAAAAAGAAATTAAAAAGTGTACCCATACAACAATGTATGTAGACTATCAGATTATTCCAATGAAACCTGATGTTATACATTTTCATCAGTGCTTTCAAAACTACTTAGCTGTCCGTTTGTATATTCAGAATGAGCTGCGTTTCACAGCCCCTTTTGTGATCATTCCAAGCGTTTGTCATTGCCCTCATGCTCTCTGACTCAACACGCTCTCACTTCACAGCAGATTACTTCACTGTCCTCATCACAGAAAATGTTAGAGGTCATCATGCACCCCTCTTGCATTCCGCTTCCTTAGCGGTAGTTGCACCTCTCCTTACCATGTTCACCTTGTCACAGAGGAAGCAGCATCAGCCTCTCCATGGATCTGAATCTGACACCCCAGCCCCTCCACAACCTTGGATTGTCACCTGATTCCTGTGCATTTAATCTTGCTTTCTAATGGCTCTGGTACATCAGCGTATAAATACTCTCCAGTCACTCCTATTAAATTAAAACTCTCTCTCTCTCTCTCTCTCTCTCTCTCTCTCTCTCTCTCTCTCTCTCTTCCATGGTTTCACATGCCTTTCTAGCTATTGCCTCAGAGCTTTCCTTCCTTTAATAACCAAGCCTGTAAAAAGAAGCTTTCCTCACTGTCTCGACCTCAACCTCTTAAAATCCTGTGTGTGGCCATACTTCTTAACAATGACGTTCAAGTGAATAAACCCTATGCCTCTTCATCTTTGGCCTTCCCTGATCTCCCTGAACTTAAGTTTCCTTACCCTGAACTCTTATGATGCCCCGTGCTTATCTGGATCATTGCATTTAATACACCCCCTTATAGTTATCTTTTCATATATTTATCTCACTCACTTTACTTCTTGCATACAACACACCAACAATATCTGCTGATGTTTTCTTCTAAATATTACCCGTGCACATTGCCTCATTTTGCAGTCCAATTCAGGCCTTCGGAACTCTTTATCAAAAGAAATTGATTTATTAAAATAGGTTATTTATCCTTCTTCCCTTACAGCACTTCCAAAATAAACTTTGTACCAAGTAAACTAATCATACTCAGTGATTGAACATAACATATTTGAATTCACTCCCAGGAAAACAATGAAAAGAACACAAAGTTATACGAACATAGTAGGTAGGTCCCAGAAACTACAGTAAGGAGGATTGGAAAAAGGGATAGAGTTGCATCTCCAGAAGGTAATATGACATGGGCTGTCCAGTCACCAGGAAGGCTCTTGTCAGGTTCCCAGCTCCTTCTTCAGTGAGCCAAGGAAGTCTGAAGAGCACGAGATACAGCAAAAAGAAAATGTACCATCACCCAAGTTTCCAGACCTGTCAGACTTGAGAGAATGGTTTAAAAAAAAAAAAAAAAAAATCCCTGAAATAAAAACAAGAAAGTCCTAAAATATATTTTGATGGGTTTTTTCGTTTTTGTTTTTCTTAAAAAAAAAAAATTAAAGAGCAACCACAGCATGGTGTTGCTTTCATGAGTCCTGAGTGCAGCAAGCATATGCAGAGTGAATTAAAATCTGGTGAACGGTGTGATCATCTCCCCTCCAACAAAGACCTGCATCATGTCTTCTGAGGCTAATTCCTTCAGACCTTCATTTCCTTGAGCTCGAAATTAGGACATAAAGACTGTGTTATAGCAGTTATAATATCCCTGCATACTGCATTATCCCTTAGATTTAATTCATTTTGAAATTCACGAGCTTAGAGAAGAGATGGTCTCATAAGATTGCCTTTTAAATAAACAATTGTTGTGTAACAGACTGCATATCATAAAATGCCCTCAATTATAAAGAGCTATTATTATTCTAATGATTTTTATTCTGGATGCCACACATTTTTAGAAATGTTTTGTATTTTGGGCCTTGGACCTGAGGTTATTTTTAAATGGTTCCCTCATAATATGGTTAAGATTTTTGTTTTTTAAGGAGGGAAAATTTTAATTGTGATAAAGGAAATTGGGTTGCTGTTGGAAGCACTATTTGAATAGGAGAAGGAAACTCCTGATTGTGCAACTTAAATTTTCAACTGCAGGTGCAGGAGATAGGGAGTTGTTCTGCACAAACTTTTGACGCACAGAACTAGTAGATAGAAGAATAAAATCATAGTTGGCACTGGCACTGACAGCTGAGATGGCTAAAATGAAGTTCCCCTATCTGTAGAGAGCACCTTCCCTGCATGACACTCTCATGACACAATCACAGCTGGTCGGGGACTTCAGGACATCAAGGCCAGGCTGTGATCCCGTGTAAGAATGTCTTATCCTACGTCCCTGACAAATGGCTTGCCCAGCTCCAGCTGGATTCAGAAAATAACCCTGCTTACTTTTGGACATTCCCAGTGGTCAAAAGTTTCACTTAACATTGCCTCAGACGACAAAACAAAACAGTATCTCATTGGTCCTCGTTTCGTCATACATCAGAGACCTGAAAAATCTACTCCCTTGACAGGATAACTCTTCACATATTTTGTTACATCTATTATATCAAGCCTTCCCTTCCTTGGGCTAAACATTCCCAATTCTTAAAAATTTTTCATGTTTAGCATGATTTCCAGAATCTTCACAAGCTTTATCTTCCTTTGCTAGACAAGTTTACCTTTCTGAAACTTGTCTTAAAGTGTGGAAACTTTAGCTACACGTAGTGCTCAGATCTAGTTTGACTAGTAAAAATGTGATGAAACTATTAATTCCTATATTTTAAAGAGTATACCTATATTAATCAACCTAAAAATTAGAACAGATGGATCTTTTATGTTTTTAGTCATTGTTGGTATATGAATTTATGAAAAAAAGCAAAACATTTTGCCCAGAAATGATTCCAAATACAATTGACTTTTAAAACATGCTTTCCCTACAGGTTTAAATCTAATACATGCTATTCATACTTGCAATAAAAATAATAAAATAATTTGACTTAAACTTAAATAGCAAGTGTGCATGAGTACCTGAAGAAAAGTAAAAAAAAAAAAAAAAATTACTAAGGCTGGTTAACAAAGCAAACATAAAAATATCTTTCTCGTTGCAAATGCTAAATATTATAAATATATTAAATTTCCAGAAAATATTTATTAAATGAATACATCTCATATAATATTCCCTATGGAACTTTTTAAGGATCATAACAAGTATTTCTAAAGTTCATTGAAACAGCATGTGGCTGAAAACAAATAGGCATTTTAGAAAAAGGAACAAGTGAGAGTTCATACTACCAAAAATTAAGACATACGAGAACTCCAGTAATTGAAACAGTGGTATCTGTGTCTAGTGTACACAGAAATCAGAATTCATAGCCCTGTAGCAATATATTGTATTAGAAAAAAATATGTATACTATCACAAATCAGTGAAAAGAGAGAATATTAGTCCAAAAATTTTGACCCCGTATTTATTTCTGGTGGGATTATAAAATTCGCACAATCTTCCTAAAGATAATTTTGGCAATATTTATCAAATCTTTAAAAATATTCTACATCTTCATATAGCAAATTCCTGTCTAGAAACCCTAAGAAAATTATCAGATATTTGGACCAAGGACAGTACACAATAGGTTATTTACATAGGAAAATAAGGGGAAAATGTATACATTCTAATCATAGAAGGAATAAAAGTCATGTATCATATATTAATAGGTGAACACTAGTTTCTGTTAGAAGCAACCTCCAGATATAATGCTTCAAATATAAAAGTATAAACCAAGTGTTTCTGGTTAGTAATGGTTTTCCTCTAATTCAAGATTCAATGACCCAGGCTGCTCCCAGTTTTTGGTTCTGCCACCTTCAGTCCAAAGCAGCCAATGAAGCCAGCCTCATTCTGTAAGAAAGGCAAAAGGCCTTAGAATAACATATATGTGACATGTTACTTTCTGTTCACATTACATTTGCAAGAACTCATTCACATAGACACACATAACTGCCAGGTAGGCTGGGAGGGAGAGCTGAACTATGTGTACAGGATGAAAGGAAACTGGTAAATAACTAAGCTGTAGCACTCTAGCCTCCCCTTGGAGGTTCAGATTGTACCTGTCTTTCCAAACAAAGAGTACAGCACTGCCTCCTCCAGGGAAACAACCAAATATCTATCTCAAAGTTCAGAATCTCTAAATGAGAGGGGGGGCAGTTCTCTCCATCAGATCTAGAGTGAGGTTCCTTGTGGGTCCAGTGACCTATGAACTAAAAGGATCAATTACTTCTTGATCCACAGATAAGATAACTTAGGGGTGGAGGGGTGGGAAGGAAACACCTTTTGGAATAACTTAGTTAAGAAAGAGAGCAGTTGTTAGAATTTTCTTGAGCAGACATTTTGAGGACCCACAGATTATTTTAAGTCCTTAGCAATGAAAGATTGTTTTATTTTGTCCAAGTTCATGCTTTTCCATGAAACGCTTATGAGGCTTCTGTTCATTTGCTTTTGAGGGTATACTAATTACCACACCCTAAGTCCTTTCACAGATGCTATCCTTCTCAATTAACTTCACTGTGGCTATCTTGATAGCATCTGAAAAAAAATTGGTGTGGGCCGCAAGATAATAACATACTTAATCTGCTCTTGGCCACCAGACTGATTCAGTCAAGTGAGAAATCTACTAGGTCTGTTGTTCAAAGCCTTTTTCAGTCTTCCTTTACTATTTGGGATGCAGAAGTAATAACTTTCCAATCTTGTAAACCCCTCATAGCTGGACTCTGTTTTTGCGATTTCTGCTTGCACCCCAGGCTAAACTCATTTCTACTGCAATACCTTTTACTGCTCCTTAATTATGGTTTTCTTGCTCTTTTTTTGAAGTTCCTACCTTCAGTGCTTAATTAATTTAATCCCACTCTTTGTAGTTCAATGATTGTTGACTGCTATAAAATTTATCTCTGCAGAGCTGAATCTGTGACATATTTTTTATAAGTAGCATATTATCATTTGTCTTGTTATTTAAAAATATCTTTTTAGCCAAAAGGAAATCAAAGTCAGAAAACATTTCACTATGTTCTAGTAATTAGATATTTATTTGCTTCTGATTTTTCTTGTGTTTTTTGCTCTAATATAGTTTACTCACCTTATTTCATTTTTATCATTTCAATTGTTGCATGTGTTTATGCTTTTATTTTGGGTCTGTTATAAGTTTATTATTTTTGCAAATGTTACAAAAGCACTTGCAAAGAAGATGAATTCTCGCTTGGATGCAATGTTACCAGTCTTTACATGAAGATGTTTAATTCACAAGTCTTTCCCGCCCTTTGGATTAATGTTTTAGTCAATAAGACTCTGTTTCTAAGTAACTTTTTAGAAAGATCTATAAATGCTGCAATTATAAGTTACTGAACAATTGTAAATACATTTCCATTTTCTTTACATGTGTATGATTTGGGCTTGGTGAAAAATTTTGGATGTATACCTTTTCCCTTCAATAGTGTATAAACACTTCTCCATTTAATTCTGCAAATGTTAATAAGTGCTGGCTTTAGTGACCAGATTCTTCTGGTTGGATACTTACACAATTATTTCTTCACTGTAGGCATCTAGAAATGTCATCATAATGTAACCTGTTTTGCACCTTCTATATCTATGCCTGTCACTTTCTATCCAATCTTATTTATCTTATTATTCTTATTTTATATAGTTACAGTTTTTCTCTCTCAGGACTGTCTCCACATCACTGAATTTGATTTCAGAAATATTTTTTCTACTTCCTTCTGCATTATGGTTTTCATTTCCATTATGGTTTTCTTATTTTCTACTATTTCCTTCTCTATTTCAGCTCCTTAAAAAAAAAAGTGTAATTCAATTTTATTGTATCATCTTTATTTTTAATTATTTATTTTAAATTGCTTGTTTATTTGATTTTTTTTAGTCCTGGGGGGAAAAAAAAAAATGTGTTATCCAAATTTTTCTTGTTTCCTGGTTTCACTCTGCTTGTTTTGTACCATCCCCCCCCTTTTTTTAACTTTTTTTTTTCTAAGTGTCCACACACAGATCTCTTGATGGATTTATTCTATCTGTAGTTCATCATCAAATTGCCATAGATCTTTCTAAAGTTGCCATTACAGTAAGAGTGGTATGGTGCTCTCTCTTTGTCTCAGATCTTGTTTTTTAATTTGTAAACTGGTTTAATTATTTCCTTAGAACTTAATTTGGAGGTTGGGCTATTGAGAGTTTTAAGTATCTCTTCAGTTCTTTAGCTACTTAGGGACAAATGGGGTCACTGAGTTAGAGAATAGCTGAGCAGCTTCGATTCAATTATTCTATGCAAGAAAATGTGTTCTGCAAACTGCAGTAAATCCATCTTCTGTTTGTAGCCATTGCTTCCTACCAAACAGCTCTCTCCAACAGAAAACTGTGTCACCATAGAGTTTCAGGATTCACTGTAAAGATATGGCGTACACTCATTTCTGTTACTGATTTATGTTTGAATGTTAACTTATCTCTGCGTAGGAATGTCATTCAGTAGCCTTGAAGCTTATTTGCATGTTGGTGATGCTTCCTCTAAAACATTTGCATTATCACAGATCTCCACCATTTTTTTCCAGCTCAAAGCAAGTGAAAACTGCACTTCCTTCATTAAGCCTCCTTTTCTCTGATGTCTTATAATGGGAAACTGGATACTATCCCCTGCCCATTCCTCAGTCCTCATATTCCCAAATAAAGAATTTTTGATTAGGGCCCATTAGGATCCTCTGATTTAGGTTTAAAGAAATTTGCCATCTGTATTTTTTCTGGAGAGGCACATACTAGTTCCTGATACTCTATTTTATTTAGACTCAGGTTGTCACTGTTTTTAAAAGATATTATGTGGTTTGTTAGCGTAGCTAGCTATTCCTTATTTTATTATAGCTAAGGTTAGTTTTCCTTTTCTTTTTTTCTTATCATTTCAGTCATTTCAGACAGAAATTTATATAAAAACAACTTCATTCTCTTTTTTTACCAGAACTACATAGTGTGCTATCTCAGCCTTCGCCTATCTAAAAATATCTTTTTTGTTGCTTTCAGGCATGAAAGATTATAATCATTTCTTCAAATTTGAATATGGGCAGAGAAATCTATGGGTGTGTGCTATGTGGGAAAAAAAAAACTTTTTTTTTTTTATTTAATTTTTTCTCTTTCTAAAGTTTCAGACATCTAGTCATTTACTACTTATAAAGTTTGTAATTCAAAAATTGTGGGGAAAGATGGAAACATGACTCTGAAATATAAAATAAGAGAAGTTGCATTTATGATTAAAATCATGGAAGTCACCAAATGACAATCACTTTGCAAATTTTGCCAGATACAGAGCATATAAGATCAGGCTAAGGAAAGGCACTTGAGTCCAACATGCTAGTGGGGTTCATATCTCAGGATGGATGGTTTATCAAGTTGGTGAGTGGCAGCCCGGTAAATTATTGGGTTGAGTATTGTAATAGAAAATAGTTCTTTTCTATAATAAGAGATAGCCTAAACAGCTTAGAGAAACAGTGGCTCTGTTGAATTCTCAGACAGTAAATCCCATCTTAGAGGTGACAATTCTATGATTCCACCAGGAAAGGGAACTGATGATGCAGAGTCTGGAATTTGGCATAATACTTCACAAATTAAATAAAATCACACACAAAAACAAAAAAGAAATAAGGCCATGAATATATGTAACTTTCCATCTGAAATTACCCATATTTCCAACATCTTCTCTCAAAGAGTGTAAAATAACAAAAAAAAATCAATTATAATTTTACATCGGCAAAACAAAATAGTTCACCAGGCACCAGGAGAACAAAAGTAATAAAAAATACACAAAAACAAAGATTTGCCCTTGTGGAGAGTTTGTAGAGGCTTATTGGTCATTTCTATGCCCACCCCTGATTTCTTAACTTAATTGAAATAAATGCAGGAGCCAAGTGGGCATTGAAATATAGCATATAACAGCATGTGTATTGAACAGCATCTGTATTGCCAGTCACTATTCTGGTTATATAATTTCATATTAACAGTGTCCATTGGTTCTCAGCACCAGAGATGTAATGAGTCATTTAATCTGTATATAGATGGAATAGGTAGTATCTAACACACTGGCAGTACCTGAAATAGACTTTTGATTAATCATTTGTGTTAACCAGGCCTAGGTATTCATAAATGGAACATGAAAGCACAACAAAATAGGGACAAAAGATAAACAAAACAAAACAAAACAAAACAAAACAAAAAAGATAAACCGACGTCACTTTTTTCATCAATCCACTAATACATGGGTAAGACTGCATTTTTCATATTTACAGATGACAGTAAAGTAGCTATAATAAGCTGCTAACTGGACATTATCTGAAGGGTGGAAGCAGCGCTACCACTTGGAAATGAAAGGTATTTAAGTAAATGCTACTAAATCTACTATAGCAACCCTCAGCGCAAAACTAATTTGTATTTTTTGTTGTACATGTTGATAAAAAGAAAAGAACATAATGAACTAAAGTTTTTCTGCCAAAGGAACCTGACCTCCTTAATGGGGGGAGGGAGGGAGAGAAAAAGAAGAAGAAAAATAAAATTAAAAACAGCTGTTTGGATTAAAGGAACAAAAGTATTCCCCAATGACAAATTTATAATCAAGAGGAAATCAGGTCCAAAGAAATGAAGTGAAGATAGCCAATGTGATTGTCTCTAAATTTATATAAAATAGTTTGAGTACAAAGGACAGGAAATAAAAATGTCTCTGAAGAACCAAAATTCATGATAACTCTCCAAAAGGAACAAGAAAGTAAGAAGAAACAAAATCTGGTACTTGTATATATTTTTTTATGCATTTCAGATTTTCTTTAAAACTACTACAAATTCCAACATACATTTAGCATATACTTAACATAGCTACATCAGAAATCGTCTGATTCTAAGCCCTAACTCTAACCATACCACAACCTGCATTTCGAATACAGAGACATCAGATGTCCTATAACAAGAAATAAAAAACATTTCTGGGACGATAAGAAAATGGAATAAAAAACACAGATTAATAACATAGATCCTGTTGCCATGCAGCTGCCTGCCCGTCTGTCCCCTCGTGCCTACCGCTAAAAAGAAATAAGAACCTGTGAGACTATTCTTTTCAGGGACATTGCTTCATCTTTATGCCATCTCCTTGTTTGGCCCCAAAGGATGGCTAGCTAGCCAATGAAGGGTAAGATTCCTCAAGAAAGGAACGACCTAAGACAGGCACAGTCGTGTGGGGACCACCAGGAGAATTTACAGGGTTGATAGAGGTGGGTGTAGGTCCCCACCTTCCCCCGTCTAAGGAGAGCTTTTGCCTCTGTGGCTGTATTCCTTCCCACAACCTCTTTGGAAGTGATAACATCAGTTCTCCATGTCAGTAAGTTTTCAACATAAAAGTTTTGTCCCCTGGGGAGGTACAAACAATAATTATGTATACATCATGGGACTTTCGACAGGCAAGGGTGATTGGTTTGAACCAGTGTTCTGGTATCGTGTATGAGGCTAACAGACCCCATTAAAAACAATGCTGCTTCCTTGTATGTGCATCAATAAAAGCCACAAGGTGGACCGATTCGGGGCTCTCAGTCCTTTGAGGCTGCGAGACCCTTGGCCCCTGTTTCAAAACTTTCTTGATTTCTGTTTCTTTCTTAACCCTTCGTCGCCCCTTCTTGTTCTCTCACTCCCCATGTTGTGCTGGTCGCAACAAGATCCTATTTCTTTAACAATTAAATTAAAACCAAAGCATGCAGAGGAATTAGAATCTGAAGTGTTAGTAAAATCTACATCTGCATTGATCAACTCAATCCATCCAAAACCTACGCACCGACTTTCTTCATAGGAAAAAAGCTCACTACCATATGAGTGGCACAGATATTTTCAATGTGCCACTCTGTTCTAACAAGGAACAGCCTAAAGTCCTTAACATGTGTTGGGTGTCTGTTCCAGGCTTGCAATCTATATTATTAGATAGATAGGGGTAAATATCAAATGTCTCACAAACTTGCAGATATTTAAAATAGAAGTCAGTATTTGAAGATGACTTAAAAGAGTCTCAAAATATAATCTCAAGGCCTTCGTTTAATAAACGTTTTATTTTAGTATGCTTTAGTGTAAAATCTCAAAAGATAGGGCTTATTTTTAAATCAATTGATTCAGTTCACTTCTTTCAGTTGCAGGGGATTAAATCTTCATAGTGCTGATTTAGAGCTTGTGGTATCCTAAGGGTTCCCTTTGCAATTATCACTTTGTGTGCCTGGCCCCAACTCCTGTCATTAACTTGTCCCTTCACCTGCCACAACTTGAAATGGTTATGAGTATTGTGCTTCTTTCTCAACAAAAGGAAATTTCGCCAAACTATGCTGTCAAAGGAGTAGCTTGAAGGTATACATAAGTCATAGGATGAAAACTTTTGAGATTATTTTCTCTAATAAAATATATTCACTTTTTTAAGTTAGAAAAGAACTCCAACTTGTTATGATAAGATTGCCTCTAGTTTCCTCCTCTTGCCTTTAACAGTATACCAATTGCTTGGTGTTCCATAAAGATATTCACAAATACACAATAAAAAGTTCATATTTAGGAAATTAATAACAGAAAAAAAATCACTTTCAAATATCCATGCTGTTCCTAATGGCAATAAATGATTTCTGTATGCATAACAACATGTACACAAAATGCATAATAACTGGACCATTTTTTTCAGCATATCATGTTATTACCAAAAGGAAAAAGAATAATGATGATGGCACCCCAATTCAATAGAAAAACAGAATTGCAGATGTTGTGGCTTCTAACCAGAAGAGGCTGGAGCTCTGAGCAAGGGAACTCTCTGGTGGCCAGAATCTCTGAACACACATCCTGAAACCAAGAGACAATAAAGCTTGATGAGAATTCTGGACTTGCCAGGAGAGACGAAATCAAACTTCCAAATTGAAAATTCACAGAATTGTCTCCATTTGCCTTACCTAAAATTTAAGTTGTGTATTACAGAATTTGGAGTCTTTCTGACTAGATTGGGGGGGAAATAGCAAATAATTTTTTAAGATTACTGAAAGATAATCATTTTTCTTCCATAGCATTAACTGTAGTAAATGTGTATGAATGTGAGAAACCCAGGGAGAGAGCTTCTAGTGGCTGTTACAGATGGCGCAGAAAGAGAGATTTTATCTAAGTGCGGATCTCAAAGGAAAACTTGTCCACATTCATTATAAAATAGCCACAAAAGCAATAAGTTGTGTAGAAGGTTCTTCCAGTCCATACTCTGCCAGCCACAGAGGGTAAGGAATACCTGTCAAAATTATAAACCAGGGTTTTCATCTACAACCAAGAACCTTACTAAGTGTTCTAAAATATATTCAGATTTCCTGCCTTCTGAAGACACCAGTTCCAAATGTTTTCAACTGAATTTATGCAGCAGATATGCTAAATTTAGTCAAGAATAATGTATTTATTTCCTGCATTTATTAAGTAAATATACATTGCAGATACACATTTATATGTATGTATACAACTACATAATACATCAAATGAACAGCGTTATAACATTGAGTTGATATGATTGCAGCTAAAAGTGAAAAACAATTTGACATTTTAGCTTTTCCACCCTTATTATCAATAAACACCAAATGTTTTTGATGTATTTTTTAATCCTGAAAATAGCTTGCAAGCCTACCCTCTCCCTGACTGTTTCCGTGCACATCACATCGAGTTCTGAGAATGCATGTTTGGATATAATTATAACAAATCTTTAACAGATTCAAAAGGATTTCATTGCATTTTCAGCTGAACTGATTTTAAGAGGAATCCAATTTGCTTCCCATCCCTGAGGTAACTTAAATATAATAGATTTTATAAAGACTTGAGTATTTTGTTTTAACAGTCAAATAATTGTTTCTGCAGAAGCTAATGCAATCTTGAATTTTGTCAATTGAATATGACTTCTGAAATGAGGAAATTGAAAATCCCTCTCTACTCTGCTTAGATAATTGTTGAAATAAATGCTTATTCTGGGGACCGCGCTTTCAGAGAGACATTAGTGAACCTGAGTTTTTCCAGAAAGGGTGATATATATGGTAAGGAAATGCAAATCATGCTCAAGGGTAACTGGATGAGGCACCCAAAAGAATCTGGGAGGCCCAACTATTCTATATTTCTATGAATAAATTCAAGTTCAGTTACAAATAACATTCTTATATAATATGTATAAAATACATTGAAGTGAGAAGTTCCATGACTTCCCATTCAAGTTTATAAGTCAAAAATCCAATGACTTAATAAATCAAGTTTTAGTTCATAATCTAATTATACTACACATAAATAAATGTATATTATAGCCTCATTATTTTTGGTACGAATTATGATTTTTTTCTTCCACCTATATAAAGCAGAATTTTGACACTTTTATTATAGAAAATTTAGCTTTTTACAGGGGTTCAGATTTTATATATTCTGGGTCCCAGAATTTTAAAAAGGAAAATCTATTTTTAGCATATAATTTTTAAAAACGAAGTTTATTGTAAGGGATAAAAATACTTAAATATTTCAAGCAAGGAATATGACAGTGGAGGTGGAATGATGATGCCTTTGAGGAATCTTATCTAGGAAAAACCAGGTATGCATGTGTGATGAGAAGGGGGGCTATCACTGAAGCTACCTCTCCTCCATTCTTAAAAACTAAGGTAAATGAGCTGATGTTTTCAGAATTATGATATTCCTCTAGAACCACTTAATGCATGTAGTTGAAACATCCCCTAAACTTTTCCAGGGAGTGTTTGCCATTCCAGGAAAACATATATTTTTTTCCTCTGTGTCACAACACTTACCATGCTTTTTCCCAAACAAAACACCTATTCCCCTTCCTCAAAAATCGACCCTTTCCTCAGCTGGAGTCCTACCTTCTCCATGAAGACACACCTCAGTCAACTAATGGGAGCACATATTGTAATGATATTAACCTACCTACAAATTCTCCTAATTCAGACCCACTGCTTTCTCCTCATCCTTGCTGCAGCTACCTTCACTTTAGAGGTCTTTACCTGTATGCCCTTATCTTTAACTCTTAGTTCGATTATAATAGTTATTTCTTTATTTCATTTAGTTAGCTGAATGTTAGAAGCTTTTTTCACTTGTGTAGGTGAATTAAGTATAAAACCATTTCTGCCACATCCATTGTATTAGATATTTTTCTTTGTTTTCACTTTATTTTCTATTTTTCTTCAAAAGCTTTTATCACTACAAGTAAGTGAGTAATAGAGTAAATATTGCCAAGAAAAATGTTTTAATGCCTGTTAGAAAAAAAAAAACAGGGGCGGAAAAAAATGTATACAAGTGGACACTTTGGTCAACGTTGCTCAAGCAGTAGTTTGCCATAATCAGAAGTGTCTGGATACTGATGGTAAGTACTTTGAGCACCTCTTGTGATTGCAGAAGTCAAACGTGACTTGTATTAATTTTTGTTATCTGTATATATTGAGTATTACAATTTCAATACAGTTATTTTCCTTCCTTAAAATGTGTATACATTTTTTTGGCACACTCTGTAGTTTATAAAGAAATACCTGAGTTTTTACCAAAGACATTTACATCCTTCTGCAAATATAAAAACAGCAGTGGGTAATTTTCTATATTCATTAGATTCCTCATAGGTTATATTTAATTTCTTCTGTAATGCCTAAATTTATTCCACAGCAATTCCAAACAAAGACAATGTTTTAAAACAACTTAATAGAACATATACCAAAACCAAACAAATCTAAAAACTTCCTTTAAAAGTAAAGAAAATGCAAAATGAATGAGAGATGTTTTTGTGATAGATATTAATTTATTTCATTAGAAATTTCCCTCACTTATCTCTAAATATTTACATTGATTACTAGGATATTTTTCATTTTTCATTTCAACTCATTAGAATTTCAAAAATGGGAGTTTGGGCATTACCAGTTGTCCCACATGACAATCTGAGTAAGGAGCTAGGATGAGCAAATTTTTGGATGGGGTCCTAGCAAATGTAGAGTGACCTCTGCTGAGTCATAGGCCAATGAATGGCATATCAAGTGACTTGTCAAGGCAAATTTTTTTTAACCTAAACATAGAATAAAGATACAATATTATTACCTATTCTACACTTTACCATTTCCCTGCCAGTTATATCTTTTCCTGTCCCAGAACGGATGAGAAGTGTTTGTTTTGTTTTGTTTTGCTTATTTTAAAAGACAAGTAGAAAAAGAGGAAGGGACTACTCCATTTAGAGATAAGAAATGTTACATTACAAAAACAAAAAGAACAAAAAGATTATAAAAGAAGATTATAATGGAGGCTTTCAAAAGACCTTCACTTCCAAGCCCCATTCTCTGTTGTTATCCTAGCTTAATTTTCAGGATAAATCTTCCCACTTAGTAAAACAAATTCACTCAGAAGTGATTGCCTAAGGTCTAAGTGTAGCAAAAATGTTTCACTGGTAGCATTTGCTGATGTGTATATGGAACGTATTTCTATCATAACTTCTTTAAAGTTAAACATATAAATTACATTCTCTTACTGAATGCATTCACAGTAAAAGCAGGATTCAGTGGTCATTTGTATGATATATACTCTATTGTCTCTGCAAACAAAGTTACTACCGTGTTTCCCCGGAAATAAGACCGGGTCTTATATTAAGGTTTACATTAGGGCTTATCTTCAGGGGATGTCATTCTGAAAAATCATGCTAGGGCTTATTTTCAGATTAGGTGTTATTTTAAGGGAAACACTGTATGTGTTTACAGATTTATTTCCTAAGAATGAAAGGCCTTTATGCTCCTCAAAATCCACAGAGTATGGTGGCTGGATGGCTCAGTTGGTTAGAAAGCAGGTCTCTTAACAACAGGGCTGCTGGTTTGATTTCCACATGGGTCAGTGAGCTGCGCCCTCCACAACTAGGTTGAAGACAACCAGCTGCCTGCGGCTGAGGTTCTGGAGGGGTGGCCGGATGGCTCAGTGGGTTAGAGCACGAGCTCTCAACAACAAGGTTGCCAGTTCAATTCCCACATGGGATGGTGGGCTGCATCCCCTGCAACTAAGATTGAAAACGGCGACTGGACTTGGAGCTGGGCTGTGCCCTCCACAACTACATTGAAGGACAATGACTTGGAGCTGGTGGGCCCTAGAAAAACACGCTGTTCCCCAGTATTCCCCAATAAAAGAAATAAATAAATAAAACAGGGTAGTAAACTTTCTATAAATGGGCAAGCTATTGCAAAAGGAGAAAGAATGTTCTGGAATTGAAAAATAATGCAGATACTTGGAAATATTTAAATCTATCATGAAACATGAAAAACTGTCTTTTAAATCATAGGTAAAAAAATTATTGAATGAAGAAATGAATACTTCAGGAAATGAATCCTTACTTTAGGAAAGAATTTTAGGAAATCTTACAGATGACTTCTTAAACCGCTCTTATAGAAATTATAAAACGAACTATAGTGAATACTAAAAATATTATCTGTAGATTATTAAGGGTCCTAAGGCCGGAGACCAATTACAAGTTCCAGATCATTTTTAGTTGTGTCTCTAGCAGATACATGTAATTAATTATTCCTTCATGCATATATCATTATTTTGAAAGGACAGGACTCTCAGTTGGGCCACAGTTCTCATCAGAAAAATTATCTCAAATCACTTCATTGTTACGTGTGTAGTCCAGGTTCTTGTCTTTTAATATCTTTTAATGTCTATATTCTCCTAAATTTTCTTCTAAAGAATTTAAAGTATTGTATGTTTGTCCCTTCTGTGATTCTTCCCCATCATCCACATGGGAGAAGAGTATGGTAAAAGAAGAGGATGAGACCCTGAGAGAGGAAATTGACATCCCTGCCCTAAATTTTCTCTTCTTTTCACTCCATATACTCCTCGCTCCAGACTTTCCCCCACTACTCCTAGGCCTTGATAACCATCTATATGCTGATAACTCATAAATCTGTATCTACAGGCCTAAGTTTTCTCCTGAGTTCCAGACTCTTACCTTCAACTGCATACAACCCATCTATTCCACAGGTATCGATCTCAAAATCAACTTGTCTAAATATGTACCTATTATCTTTTTTCCATTAGTCTGTCCTCCTACTATAATCCCTAAACGAAGAAATAGCACCAGCTTCTACCCCACTGCACAGTCTGGTGACCCAGGTACATTACTGCCCACCACCACCACCCCAGGCACACACACAGCCACTTAGCCTCACTGCTACTAACACTTTCCTAACCCACTACTATCATCTTTTGCCTAAACCCTTATTTCCACAGTTTCCTAAATATACAGCCTGTTTCTGTCCAATCTATTGTCCATATTACAGTATAATCATTCTGCAACTATTTTCTTAATAGTTGGTAGTGCTTCAAAAACATCTCTTTGCCATTTGAAAAATTTCAAAGTCATTCACCTGACTTAGCAATGGGTTTATGAGCGGAGCCCAGCTTTCCTTTGTCACCTGATCTCTCTAACTTTCTCCCTACTAAATGTGACCCAAACCACATAGACCTCTCTCCAATTCCTTGGAATTACCACACACCATTCAAGTCTGTTTCTCCATATTGCTCCCTGATGAAATAGTCATCCTCCATGGATCATACAATTAACTCTAAGTCATCCTTCAAATTTCAATTTAGCCATTATCTTGCTGGAAGTCTTGCCTGATCCTTCACTTGGACTTCCATAGCACCATACAAACAACACTCTAATAGAATTGGTTTTATTTATCCATATGTGGCCTATAAGCTGAGAAAGAATAAGGAATGTGTCTGCCTTCGATATCACAGCAGCCCCAGCACCTAGCAGCAAGAGTTCTTCTCGATTAGTAGTTACTCAGTACATTTGGGTCAAATAGATGAAATTTTTAAGGCAGACAAACCCAAAATATGTGTTTTAGTCCTGACTATTATATTAAGTTAGTTAATTAGGTCACAGATAAAGTAAGGCAGGTACCAAAATCTGGTCTGTTTTTAATGATATATGAGATCTGACAAGTTCACAAACTTGTTGCAACCATGTTGCTAACCTTTTTTGATATCAGAGGGATTATTCATTATGAATTTGTACCAACTGGACAAACAGTTAACCATGTTTACTATTTGGAAGTGCTGAAAAGGCTGTGTGAAAAAGTTAGATGACCTGAACTTTTCGCCAACAATTCATGGCTCTTGCATCATAACAATACACCAGCTCACAGGGCACTGTCTGTGAGGGAGTTTTTAGCCAGTAAACAAATACCTGTATTGGAACACCCTCCCTACTCAACTGATCTGGCCCCCAATGACTTCTGTCTTTACCTGAAGATAAAGGAAATATTGAAAGGAAGACAATTTGGTGAAATTTAGAACATCAAGGTTAATACAACGACAGCTCTGATGGCTGTTGCAGAAAAAAGAGTCCCAAAATTGCTTTGAAGGGTGGACTAGGCACAGACATCAGTGCATAGCTTCCCAAGGGGACTACTTTGAAGGTGACTGTAGTGATATTCAGCAATGAGGTATGTATTAATAGCATTTTTTATTTTTTAGGATGAATTTGCGAGCTTAATTGTCCAATTTCGTAAGCAACAGCTTTTCAAAATGGGTTTATATGGATTCAAATCGTCCTCTTTTGACAACTTTAAAAGGTCAGATAGCAATTAGTAGAAGACTCTTCCACATCAAAACTGATTGGAAGCCAAACTATCTCCAGAAATGTCTTTTATCCCCTTATTTGTCATTATTCCCAATCTCAATAGAGAAATCGAATTAAATTTTAGTTAAATTTTCATTTCTTTCTGTTAATTAATGGATTGGTTTCCTATTGTTATTCCTGCTCAGACTCTTTGCCTCATAAAGATTGACTGACTCATCCTTCCACCTCTGGAGATCTGGAATCAGTTTACTGGCAGTTTACTGGAACAGAGCCAGAGTTATCCTTATTCATTTGACATAAATAGCAGTGGCTGTGTGATTTACAATTGCGTTAGTGCTAATTTACTAACGGAACTGGTTGGGTGGATTTAACTTTCCCCAAAAAATACTGAGTCTGATCTAAGAGCCAACCCCACTATAATCTCATATCACCAAGCCATATTTCAAATCCTACCTTTTACTAACAGCACAATTTGGATAAAGGTATTCAAAGAAGCACATTAAAGTGAATGACTGGAACAGTAACTTTACGGTATTAAGAAGATTTTTATTTCATTTTTCCTATCTGGTTATGTCAGATTCATTTATAGGATATTTATAACTGATTATAAGCCGATTTTCAGTGCATCTTTCTTCTTAGTCAGATCGATATGGATATATACACATTGATATGGAGATATGGACATAGATTTATAGATATAGCAATAGATATAGAAATATAGATGTAGCTATAGAGATAGAGATATAATGTTGGTTTTTCTTTCTTTTCATCAATTTCACTGAGGAGTCAGAGTGTTTATTGTATGCTTTACTTACATTTATTGGCATACTTAGTTTTTTGTTTTTTGTTTTTAAAAGCTAATATCAGTATTTTAAAACATTACTCCTTTGAGAATTTACATATTTAGTTCATCGTATAGATAAAAAATTTGTTTAGAAAATCTCAATGCAAAACCTTATGTGAAATTCTTGTTTTTAAGGTAATAGTTTCTAAAAGTAATACTTTATTTTTAATGTGGCCTAGACCCTTAATTTATAGTACTAAGATTGTTTGTTTTTTTCTTTCAGAAATAGTAAGGAAAACCTGCAGTTCCTTTTTGTAATGTTCACTTACATAGAAAGAGAGGCAAATATATATTTTAGTGACCTGGACTTTTAGAACAGCTCATTAGCGCCAGTTAGCATGTAATAGATATTTTGGCTAAAGAAGTTTATGGGTTTTACAAATAATTTCTTCCTCCCACACACCAAATTTAACAGTTTTATAGTTCTTTACAACTTCCACCCCATTCACGCACCTCGTCATTATACCAAGAGCCAAATTTTAATGATTTTTGTTGCCTCTAGCACTGTATGCATGTTCAGAAATGATGCACCCCAAACTCTTGACTAAATGCCAAACTTTACTGATGAGAAACAGGTCCACTGAATAAGTAATAATGATGAGTGAGATTTCATGCTGTTTTACTGCCAACAGACCATCAGAAATGGAGTTCAGTTCATATAAAAATAGTCCTCCACCAAACAAGTCAGGATGGCTGGCAGCCTTGGTAAACATGTAAGTGAACTTGATAACCCTCTCTATTTGGAGAATTCATGTAAAATACTCTCCTGCTTGCTTTATTTGACTTGGTTTAAAATGTTAAAGGATGCAATGAGGCCATTATCATCTAAACTCCTAAATTAACTAACTGTGTACTATAATGGCTGACCAGGACCTGATGTATGATATGCAATGACGCTTGAGAAAACCTGAGAAGCATACAATTGAATCTAATGTTTAACCAAGAATGATGTGTAAGGTAGCTAAAAAGAAATATTATTAGGTTTCTACAACTACTGGGTACCACCGTCCTAAAAGCATAAAGAATTGGCACCATGAAGAATTGTTGTATCATGTTATAATTAACAAGGCATAGTGATGTGGTATCAATAAAAATAAATAATATTTGTTGACCACCTAGTATTTGCTGGACCCAATGCTATAGTCTTTACATATTTGAGTTCATATAACCTTTATGATATTTTAGTGTAAGAATATTATTCACATTTTACAGATATGAGTACTGAAGATCAGGAAGATTAAATATCTTGCTCAAGTTCACCTATGAGCTTTGGATATAGAGTCAGAGTTCAAACCCTAGTATATTGCATCCTAACTGTTCTCACTATACAATATATAATACATGTATGTGTGCGCACATACACACATGCACATACAATTTGTATTTATTCATTTATTTTTAAAGTTAAACCATTACTTATATTAATCAACCTAGTCTTTTTTTAACCAAATTCCTGCATTCTATTATAAATGAAATAAAAAAGGGCAACACTAAGTGACTTATAGGCCAATTAATGAAAGATGACTATGCCCTACACACTTAGTTGTCCCCTTCAAGGCTGAGAAGGTTCTAGATGAAATGAGACAACAAAGTTTTGAATTTGAGCCCCTCCAAACTTCATTTTACACACAGATTTCCCACTTAGTCTCAACAATGTGCTTGTCCATCTTCAAACTTCTAAGTGTCAAGATGTCCTTCATGGGAACCCAACTCCACCAGGTGGAACAATGGCCAAAACTGACATCTTTATATAACTTTCCAACAACACATTTTTATAAGTCTCATTCTCTGTGTGTCATTCCCTCATGTCTTCATAGAAAAATTTTCCTATCTATTAAAACTCAAGAATCTTCTATTTTCCCCAATGAGAGGAAGGTACATTGACCTGATAAGATGTTTTCTGAGTGTTCTAATAGTGTTGGTAACAACTGCAAACCACCTGGGTCAGTGCTTTCCTTTGTCTAAACGTCTGCTCTTTTCTCTGCTATATAACATATCCTCCAATTTCCAAATTTTCTCTGTCCCTCTTTCTTCTAAGTATCTCTTATATTCAATACCTGACAGACACTGGTTCAGCTTTACCTCTAACATTAAGAATGTTGGCTTATCAAGCGCGCACACACACACACACACACACACACACACTTGGATGCCTTCTTGTATTAATGACCTCTGCCCACTTGTGAGTTTGACTCCTGGATATTAAACTTAGTCTGATAGCCACTCTTGCACTGCCATGAGAACTCAGCTCACTCTAGAATCCATTTCTGCTAAATTTCATTACACCTCAATAGAGAGGTAAAAACCAAATTGATATTGTTTTATAAAATGGTGGTGTGAACACTATCATATTCTTGAAATGTTTATTCTAATTTTTATCATTTCACAGAGATAAATAAACAATGGCACCAAATACTGAGTCCCAGAAAAATAAATTAGTAAGGCATTTGATTAATTGGTCTTTGGTTCCAGAATAAAGGACATATTTGATTCACTTGATTTTAATTGTTTGATTCTATATTTTATATATACACCTAAAAGAAGGTATTTGAACATAGTATATTTCTAAAATGCAGGAGCTGTGATCAGAATTGATCATCACTATTAATAAAGTGAATGAAAGATAAAAATGCTACAAATAGGCAATTTATTAAATAAGAATTTCTAGTGCAAGAAAACAACATATTAATGGACATACTTGAAATCTGAAGAAAAATTCTTAGGTGAACGTGCTCAAAACTGGAGTTACAAAATATATAAATTTTAACTTTTTAGAGAAATCAGATAAATAAAGGAAATAAAAGAGATAATTGAGTAAATATTAATTATGAGGATCAAATTATTTTAAGGAGAAAAGTTAAAATAGAATGGAATGGAGGTAAAGAAAATACCAATACTTGATTTTATTGGAATGAAATATAATTAAAAACAAAGCATTTCAGTCAAATGTTTGAAACATTCCAAAAGGTACTAAAATTTTTGTTTTCAAAAATCATTAGACAGCAAATGAAAATATTTTACTTCAAAAAGATTCTCAGTTCAAAGAAAATACATGTTTATGATCCAAAACATGGAAAAATGCAAACATAAGAAAGATTTTTTTTAGTTTTGTTACTATTGACAAAAAATTGAAAAAAAATTACTACTAATGTGAAAATAAAAGCATCCTGAGTATAAAAACCCTGAGTTAATCCAAACAAGTAAAGGTTGATAAAATCAATACAGTTGACCCTTCAACAACATGAGTTCGAACTGTGTACGTCCACTTATATGCATATATTGTTTTTCAATACATATACAGTCAGCCCTCCATATCCCCAGGTTTCACATCTGTGGATTCAACCAACCAGAGATTGAAAACAGTATTTTCAGTCCACAGGAGGAATCTGGGGATGCAGAGGGCTGACAATATGCATTGTTCTCCACCATTTTATATAAGTAACTTGAGCAGCCGAGGATTTTTGTATTTGTAGGAATCCTAAAACCAATTCCCCATGAATACTGAGGGTCAACTGTAGTTGATTGTCCATCACATTAAAAGAGCATTAATTTCAATAAAATAAATATTCAGGAATTAAAAATCTAGGACCAGAATAACATAGTCCTGCTATTTCCTCATATCTGTTATGTCCCTGAATGGAATAGCCAATGACTCAAAGGGAACCTACACAGAGAGATATTAAAGGTTCTGGAGTCTAAGACACTTGGCTCAGTAAGAAGAGGCATTGCTGTCTTTCATGAATCATCACCTATTTTTAAGAACTTGTACTGGTGTCAGAACAACAGCTGCTGGAGGAAAACCAAAGTCGTATAAAATTGTACCCTGTTTTCAAGGAACTAATAACTCAGTGTTGGCACATAGGGAGGAAAATCACACATAGCATGGTAATAAATAAGAGTTGAGGTAAGAATTACATGAAGTCCAAAAATGGACTTCAAAAGCAAAATGGTTAAAAAATGACTTTTTGCAGAATGTAGCATTTGAGCTTGACTGTGAAAATATGCATAAATTAGATAAGATAAAAGAAAACCAGAAGAGAGGAATAAAACATATAATGACCCAGATATAGTAATGCCCATTCTCATGGGATAGTGATAACCAGAACCAAGATTTCATTTCAGAAATAATAGAAAATTGGATGATCGTAAGATGGAGATGGATTATGACGAGTCTTATGAAAGGAAATATAGCACAATGTTAGAGTTGCATGTGAAGTGAAAAAAATAAGGCTTTAACATTTATATTTATTTTGTTATCTGGAAAGCAAATATGAGGTGTCTGAATAAGGGACTGACTATTATTACTTGTAGCAAAAATTACATAGGTTCCCCACTTCCAGTTTTCCCTCTTCAGGGTGATGGAAAAGAACCAGATAGATCCTATGTATATACTCAGGGGGATTCTTATACCACAGAAGAGGAAGCCCAAATATAAGAATCTGGAAGCTTGTATAGGCTACCCAGTGCCCCCTGCCCCTCCTAAGAGGGGGAAAGAAACCTTTGTTCCCTAATGTTTTACAATTCTTTGGAATGTGAACAGATGGCTCCATGATTCCAGATTTTATGCCCCTTTGAAAAACAAACAGATTTGGAAATAAATCCCTAACTCTCTAAAGGTTTTTCAATATCTATCCAGTCATATTTTATTTCCTTTAACCCAGGCTTGTCCTTTGACCCCAGTTCCAATTTTCTTTGCTCAGAAATCCCTAAACGTGCAGAAATGTAAAAGAACACCTTTCCTGTCATCAGGCAGGCCTGAGTTTGAATCACAGATCCATAATTTACCAACTGAGTACTTTTGCATGGTTATTTAATATCTTTGAGGCTCAGTTTCCTCAATTGTAAAATTTTATTTTTAAATTTAAAAGATGTAACATATGTCATTGTGAGATATAAAATGGATAATGCATGTAAAGAACCAAAAATACTGCCTGGCCCTGGATTAGAGACTTAATTCATATTAACTATAATTCTTTGCATTTTGAAATCCAGGAAGAAGCCTCTCAATTTTCTATGACTGAAATATGAGGGTATTTAAAATTAGTTAAACCTGAGACTGAAAACGGTGTTTAAGCCCAATCATTAAGAGCAGTTTTTGAAATGAGCCAGGTGGGGTTTGGGTTTGAATCTGACCCCGCCATTTACTGTCCTTGTAACATTGGAGGTATGCCCTGGAGGTATCACTCAGGCTTTTGAGCCTTATTTTTCTTTGTGGCTAAAAGGTTGATCAATCATGCTTAATTTATTGGATTGTCACAAGAATTAAATGAGATAGTGTGCAAAAAGCATAAAACGTGTCATACATTAAAACTCTCAGTATATATTAATACTATGTTTACTGTTATTGCTTGAATTGTTATTGTTATTACCATAGTAATCCTAGGTAGGTGGGTTTAGAAGTAAAATGTAGTCAAGAGTACAGCCAGTGTACTCTTGGATGCAGGGGTGCAAGCTTGGACTTCTACGAAAAGAGGGGCCCATCTAGAACCTCATGAATGTTTCTATTTACATTTGTTTGTAGAGCAAGCAAGCTCTTGAAAGAGCCTCAGGCTTTATAAAGAATGTGCTCATTTGTGTTTTCCCAAATGGAGGTGATCTGAGCTTAGTCAGTGTAAAGGTTACTAGTAGGTCAATCCCTCTTTTTGTATTCTGTTATATTTCTAAAGTAATGAAAGAGATGGCTAGGAGGAATTAACATATGAGGTATGATCAAACACTACAGTGAATGTTTAAATACAAACAATTTTTTTTACAGTAAAAGACACATTGCCATGAATCTCCCTCAAAATACGCCCCCTCGCTTCGATCACACTTATCCCATCATTCTTGCCACTTTCTGAAGCAGTTCTGGAAGTCCTCTTTCATGAGTGTCTTTAGTTGCACTGTTGTGGCTGCCTCGATGTCCTGAATCATTCTGACTTTGGGGAAGAGCCAGAAGTCTCATGGTGCCAGATCTGGTGAATAAGGTGGATGAGGACACACTATAATGTTTTTAGTTGACAGAAATTTGCCATATACCAGATGTGATGTGTGACATGGATTATTTCCGTTGTGATCAAAACATACAGTGAATGCTACCGCTGAGTGCCATCCAACAAAAAGGCAGGAATCTTCAATATGGGAAGTGGCCCATCGAATGTCATTAACAGTGTGTTACAAGTTCCAACTTGTTCAGTACAGTCCGTTGGGTGTGAGCTACAGTTGAGAGAAGGTGTGCTTTAAAGTGTGCCATAAATTATCCTCCATCAGGACAACACTCCGTGTCACACACCACTTCTGGTATATGGCAACTTCTGTCAAATAAAAACATTATGGCATGTCCTCATTCACCTTATTTACCAGATCTGGCACTGTGCAACTTCTGGCTCTTCCCAAAAGTCAAAGTGATTCAGGACATCGAGGCAGCCACAACAGCACAACTAAAGACACTCACAAAAGAGGATTTCAGGAACTGCTTCAGAAAGTGGCAAGAACAATGGTATAAACGTGTTTGAACAAAGGCGAGTATTTTGAGGGGGACTAATGGCAATGTGTCTCTTACTGTAATATGTATATATATTTTTTTATTCAAACAGTCACCATATTGTTTGATCACACCTTGTATTTACCTTGAGTGGACTAGAATAAGCAAAGAAAGAGCTTTTTGTCCTATTCTATGAGAAGAATTGTTTGTCCTATTCTATGAAGTGATCATAGATTTTGCCATTTTCTAATCACAAAGAATAAAACATCATGAGTGTTGACAAAATATGAATAATCTAAAAGAAATTAATGCTTTATCATGATGTAGAAAATAAAAGAAACAGAGCATATCTGACTTTTCAAAAAGCACAGTGATGTCATACTTCTTAGCTATGAATATAAGTCTCAAAGTCCATACAAGTGAAAGAATTATATTTAAAGGCAATGAAAATGCAAAGAACAGAAGAAAAAAAACTCATCAAAGCTGGGGGAGGGAGGCAAAAGAACACTTTAAGGCAGCAATGGGAAGGAAGACATTATGGCTTATAATGATTATTTCCACTTATTATCAAGATATTATTTTGAAAATCATTTTTCCCAGTAGAGCATACTTTTTTTATCTGGGTTAAGTGCAGGCTTTGGTGAACACAGGAACACACAAATGGATGATTTAAAATGATACTTTCCCACAAGTCTCCTGGAGAATTGTTTTCTGATAGCTAGACTGCTTCTTTTGTCTTAGAGCCTTTTATTTTAAATTAAATTGAGAACAAATTGCACATTACCTCTTCATGGTATTACTGCACTTAAGGCAGCAGGAAACTCTATATAATATGATTCCTATTCAAGAAAGTTAAATAGAGCCCTTGTTTCAACAATCATACCAATTTCTGTACCATTTGTAAAATTGACTCTGACCTTATCAGCCTCAATCATCTTCTTCAGATTTGGATCAGTAAATTCAATTCTTAATGTTGTTGAATAGCTTAAAGTGGACATTCATAAGCCCTGCCATTCGTTTTCCTTTGCTTTTATAACTAGGGGAATATACCTGTGGTGCCAAAAAAATGTGTACACATGAGTTGTACTTTTTGTTATCAGTATATATTGAGTATTACAATTTTAATAACAGTTTTCTCCTTTCTTAAAATATGTATACATTTTTTGGCACTCTCTGTATATGTGTATATGTATATATATACATAGATTTAGGACAAAATTTCCTTAAATACACACATATATATTACACAAACACATATTAAACTATATGTTAATACTAATAAGGCCTTATGATATATGATTTGTATATAATGCATCCTCTGGTCTCATCTTTTTATTCTACTGTTTTCTCTTTTATCAGTTTTATATATTGTTTTCCATGTATTTTTGGAAGTCAGTTTTTTTGAACCAAGGTGGACTCTAAACAAATAAATAATAAGGATATAACATCATTACAAAACTAAAATAAAAATAATTACCTTGTTTTTCAAATATACACACAGACACACACACACACACATCTTTGCCACTTTGTGTAATCAGTAATTAGTTGCTTTTGAGGTCTAAAACATGTATAGTTTGTAATTATATAGCCTGATCATATGTTCAAAAAAATTTACAGGTGAAGGTATTACCATATGTATGGTAAGTTTGTTACTTTTTGTTTGTTTGTTTATTTGTTTGTTTAGATTACAGCCTGTTCTAAAACAAGGTAAGACTCTACTAGATAGTAACACACAATCCATGACTAAAATATATCCATTTAAAGATAAGTGTTAACTCTCTAAGGATTCTATGTTTAGGAAATATTTCAGGGCTGTTTTAAACCAATAGCAATGAAAAAAAAAGACACTTTAGAAGTTCGTCCTTACCTATCAAATATGACTATCAAAATATATCCTGATTCTGACCAAGCCTCATTTTCTCCATCTCCACCACTGGGATCTAACACACTATTATTGCCATGCAACAGCCTACCCATCTGTCTTCTCGTACCTGCCCCTAAACAAAGGAGAGTCTGTGAGATGGATCCTTTCAGGGACTTTGCTTCACCTTTGTGCTTGCACCTTATGTCTCCCTGTTTGGCACCAAAAAGATGGCTGGCTATTCAATGAAGGGTAAGATTCCCCATGGGGCCAGGGGGGGGAGGGGGGGCAAACCCAAGCCAGACACAGCCGCGTGGGGACCATCTGGGGAACTCAGGGGGTCGATAGAGATGGGCACAGCCCCCCACCTTCCCCCAGCTAAGGAGACCCTCTGCCTCTGTGGCTGCATTCCTTCCTACAACCTTCAGGGGAAGTGACACAATGATGTGCTCTCCATCTATTCATATGCATAAAGGTTTTGCCTGCAGGCAAGGGTGATTGGCTTGAATCAGTTTCCTATTATAATGTATGGGATTCACAGATCTTGAGATTGACAAGCTTCATCTCCTTTACTTCCTCACCTAAGTAATAAAAGCTATGCATTGGCCCGATTCCGGGCTCAGCCTTTGAAGCTGGAGTCCCTTGGACCTGCTTGCACTATATTCTTGGCTACTGTATATTTTAACTCTGTGCCTCCCTCCTCACTCCCCACAACTTTTGTCGTGCAGAACGCAACACACTATTATGTATTGCCCAGGCTTCTGCAATAGTTTCTAGATGATATCCTGCTTTAATCCCTTCCATCCCCTTAGTTTATTCTTCTGATATTTTAAAATCAGTAAATAAGATTATTTCACACACATTCCCTACCCATTACTTAAAACCATCCAGTAGCTTTTCTTAACATTAAGAGTAGAGGCATACATTCTCATTGTCATGGATGAATTTTTTTAGAAAAAAATTATCATTAGTGCAATAGCATTGACCACCCAACCCCTTACTGATGAATCAATCCTGAGGGAAAGACCAAGGCAAGGAGATAATAAGGGGCTCTGAGAAGTTCAACAGTGTGGAAGTGTTTCAATATTTAAATAATGAGTTTGACTGTACCAGTGTAAACAGGCTGAACCATGGCTTACTAGCTCTAGTATTTTCTGGACCCAGATTTCTTCTTCAGCCATTTTCTACTTTTTTCTTCTTCTTCCAATGCTTAGGCTATACAGATCTTCTCAGTAGACATGTAAAACACGCCTCACTTCAGGGCCTTTGCACTTGCTGTTTCCTCTACTGGGAACCTTACTTCGTACACCTCCTCATTTAAAAAGTTCCAAGCTCAAAGGTCACCTCTCCAGAGAGAACTCTTTTGAGCACCCTGTCTATGGAAACGTCTTCACTCTCTAGTCCCTTACCCAGCTTCAGTTTTCTTCATCGCTCTGACCACTTCCTGATATTTCTTAATGCTCTTACTTATGTTTTTAATTAAACTTATTGGGGTGACAATGGTTAGTAAAATTACATAGGTTTCAAGTGTACATTTTTATAATACATCACCTACTATCACATTGTGTGCTCACACCCACAGTCAGGGACTTGGTGCGTCTTGTTTCCCAAAGAATCACTACCACCTACAGTAGTTCCTTCTGTATACCTGTGTACAATGGATACAAACACTAGAAACACATCAAGAATGATCTGATGCGTAGTGACATGTTAGTCACACTGGCAATATACATAATGCTTTATCAATGCAGGAGAGGGTGATTTCTTAGAGAAAAAGTTTAATGCAAGGCATAGTGAAAAAGTTCAGAGCCACGGAGTCTAGTTGTAAACTCAGCAACCAAGATCCAAAGCCAAGGCAGTTATGAAAAGGTGGCTACACAAACACACTACATTAAAAAAAAAAAATTAATAGGAAACATTTGGGAACTCCTAGGCACTCTTGTGAAATAGGCTTTTAAAAATTTGTGTTGAAGATGAATGCATAAAAGATATTTATAACTGATGTTGAATATATGGTTTATAGGGTTGCAAAATAATAGATTTAGGACAAAATTTCCTAACATATGTCCCACACAGACATTTTAATATCTGCTTTTTAAAAATATCTTACTCTGTGGTTAATTTTAGAAAAGGGTAAAAATGGAATTCAATATATTAGGTAGGAGACATTTAAACATAATATGGTGTAGCATTGTAAATTTGCTAAACAATTTCTCAAGCCTGCTAATATATACTCGTACTTCCCCAAGAAAGCACTATAGAATTTTTAAAAGAAATGACCCCTCTACAACTGATTGAGCCTGAACTAGCACTGAAAATTAACAAATGTGTTCTCAGTTTAGATACCTCCTGTAGAAGACTGTGAGTAAAAATGATATGACATATTAAGTAAGCACTTAACAATTATCAAAATACAATTTTTTGTTATTTTAAGGTCTTAGCCGTTGTGAATCTGCATGCTTAAATCTAACCAATTTAAGGAGATTAATCATTAAGATTAACAGCAAGCTTGATTTAGTTAAAAGTGTTGGTTTTTCTGGTGTCACTACTAAATTTGTGATCAATTTATCAGAAAGTATATATAATTTTTTAAACCAACTTACTAAAGTATTAAGCAGTATGGTTCTCCTATTATTGTTTCAAAAATGATCTCACATTTTATTCTTTTAATGTCATGATTATTGGCAAAACTATAAACAGGGAAAAATATAATACGGATAGAGAAAATCGCTAAAATTAATGGGAAAGTGAGCATTTCCCCATTTCAGAAATATCTCCTAACATTTAAAATTTGGGCAGAAACAGAGAACAAAAAGTTCTGTAATTTAGCTCAGGCCACAAAGCAGGAGAGTATGAAGTTCTGCGTTGGGGACACAGTGGTCAAAGAAGTCATCCACTGAGTCCTCATACTGAACAAAAAAATGAAAGAAAAGGACCTACAAAAGACTAGATTCCTCCCAGAGAATGCTAGTAGATTTCCCATATGCAACAAGAGACACCCATGACCACCTGGTATTCAGAAAACTATTTCTCAGAGAAAAAGGAAGAACCCAAATATCTCACTTTTTTAAATGCATAAACATTTATGAAAAGGAAAAATGAAATGACTAGAAAGATATACACCAAAATACTTCAGAGGTTACTTCTGATTTATCTGTGTGTATATACTTCTCTGGACCTTTCTAATATTTTCCAAATATTATATATTAAAATGCACGTTATTTCAAACAATACAAGGCCACTCATTTAAATAAATAAAAAATTTTCCCCTGAATCTTTCATTCTCCTCTGATTTGCAACTTTGCAGAAAGTCTCTTGGAAACTTGGGAAAAATTGTTTTTATTTTTTATGTAAATTTTCAAATATAAGTATGTCCTCTTTCTAAAAACTCCCTTTACTTTTGCCCTTGTGGCCCTCTGGTTTTGTTTTCTATAAATCTTTTGAATCATATTGTTTTACTTAGTGCAGCACGTTGTGCACATTCCTGAAAATAACTGATGTATTTGTCTCATAAAACACTGTTTTCCTTCATGCAGGTGGCATTGTGCTTGTGCCAGGTGTCGCTGGGTGGCCACCTTGCCTATTTAAATGTAAATTATGTATGTAAGTATGAGACTAAGACTGCAGGCGCTGTTATAACAACTCATATTAAATAATGCACTGATGTCTAGACACTGAGTGAAGGAATTTTTCATTGTTTTGAGATTGAAGTAAGCATTAGCGTGAGCAAAATGTCGTTAATGGGGGCAAGACATGTCCACAAATTGAGGATAAATTCAGAAGGTGGGTATGTTTACAGCCAGAGCTCCAAAGCCTCAATTAAGATATTAGAAGATCCACAGTGGACAGCGTTCTCCTATTGTCCCTCTCCTTCTCCAATCCCTATCCTATAAGATGTAAGTGAAATAAGGTCCCTTTGCTTCAGTCGAGTTAAAGGTCTATCGCATTTTAATTTTTATTAAAAGTTCACCAAACCACTATTGCCATTCGTCTGCTCAGTTTTATTGCCTCTCCTATCCTTGTCCTCATAATTTCCTGGAAGAATTTGATGCCATCGGAACTACATGTGAGATCTCTTCTGGAATGAATCAAAAAGTCATGTTACTTCCTGAAACGTCTTTTGGTTCTTTACCTTAGCATCACTAAAATCCCTGTTCACCAGTCTCCTTCTTGACTTATTGTTTATTGGCTTGTTCAGTTTTGTGGTCAGCATGTTTCCTGCCAGTAATTATAAAACCAAAAGGATATATGGAAAGCTGAGATTTCATTTATTTTTATAATAACATCCTTTTGAGGGAGTAGGAAGAAAGCATGGAGACACATTGAAGGAATGAGATATATGTGCTTCTTTATCCATTATGCATTGGGAATTAAATCCCAAATATAATTTGCTATATGTTAATGATAAATTAGATGAAGATGACATTAAAATAAAGGTAGTTACGTTAAATACATTGCTAAGTAGAAAGGCATGTCTTTTTGTTATAAAATCTATTTTTCTACATATATATAGATTGGCTTGATCCAATTTTGCAGCATTCATGAACGCTCTTGAACTATTGACACTAATGGTTATACAACTGATGTTGGCTTTTTCCTGAGAAAGTGGAGCTACTGATTCATTCGATTTTACACTGGGTGTGTTTGCATTGTTTCCTTATGGATTTTTCCACATTGTTTCTAAAAGATTCCTAGTTTCCAAAATATGAAGCTTAAAAGTGACAAGGTATTGTGATTTCTTGGTGTGACAAAATTTCTACTTTCTAATCACATTTCCATTATCTAGTCAAGGTGTATGTGGTGCTTTAAAAAAAATTTCTTGGCCATGAAGCCAGCTGGACACATAGAAGATACTAGCACAAAATTATGAGAAATCTGAATCACTTCAACCTCAGCAGGAACGGTACCACCAAAAAAAATAAATAAAAGTTGTAAGACAAGGAGTTACAATTGATGTTTTATATGTAAAACTCTTTTTCTCAGTAGGAAGACTCTAAAACAATAATGTTTATTTTGTATGCTACATTATGACACATAGGATTAAGGGGGGGGGGGGAATTTAACCAGTTTTGTCTCAGTTCCATAAAAATTCTCATGCCTTGATCTTAATGATGAATTAACTGCATATGTTCCATATTCCAGTTACACACTGGATTAATGATGATCTTAAAGATTTGTCTGTCGGTAGCCCTCGTAAGAATCTTTGTCTGGATACCTATTGCCAGTGTTTTGTTTCATTTCAACTTTGAAAAATAGATGGTGGTTTTATCTAAAAGAATTTCTCTAGACTGAGGAGGTTAAACTTCATTTTTTCTAAACCTACCTCTTCCATCCTGTAACCAAACTGTAAATATGTAAGTGCTAAGAACAGAATGTCTGGTTTTGACTTTTTTAGCATATACAGTATAGAGTGAGAAATTTTCAAAGATTGCCACATCAGTTATATAAATGACTAATCACCCAGTCCAAATTGGATTAAACCAGTTTTGTATGTGTACTTTAGGCAATCAGGGCAGTTACATAGAATTAAAAGGACACTTCTAAGATTCGGGTAAATGAAATATAATGACCATCTGCACTTAGGTGTTTTGTGGGATAGTCACTATAAATGCACCATCATGCCCAGATGCTTGGCATTTCTAACCATGTTACTTAAAAACAGTTCCTGATGACTTGACCTGCTTTGTACGAACCAATACAATGACACGCCCCTTAAGCCTCACTCTCTGAAATGTGCCCCTTGTACACCATATGCTCCCACCCCTCACCTATTTCCATTTCAACATCTAGCGTACTTCCCTGAAGGCAGTATGAAACTTGGCTATGACTACTTGCTAAAACTAATATGCAGTGGCAACAAAAAGTCATTAGCTGGTGCAAATTTGGCTGGGGATCAACAATGTTGGTTATAATCCACATCTTGGTTATGATTTAGACTCTATTAAGAATGAGAGGAGCCAATAGTCATCAACTGGAGTGGTTAGTTCCATAAGCAAAAGGCAGGTAAATGTGATAAATACAAAGTACCCTTCCTACCCTAACCTTGTACCCATTGTTCAACCTTGGATTGCCCGAGGCTATAGGCAGGAGGTGGAGTTTAATGAGGAGTCCACTTCCAGTTTGTAATACCTTCTTTATACAGCAAAATAGTGCTGTGGAAAGAACTCTAGGCAGAAGGTGAGGACACCTAGGACTAGTCCCAGGCATTTTGAGTCCAGAGCGCTGACTATAAGAAGATACAAATTTTCAGAAAAGTAGGCTGCAATAAGATGTGACCTTTGACCTGAAGGAACTTACAACCTGTCACTAGGAACTGATTGATGTAACTTTCCTAAACTTTCAATGCCTCAGTTTCCAACTTGAAAATGAAAATAATGAAATCTACTCCAACATACTTCACAGATGTACTATAATGCTCATGCTCATCAGGCTTACAAATGGGAACAAAGGAGCTCATCTAGAGAGATCACATTCCACAAAATTAAAACCTAGGTTGATGTCAATATGTATTGTAGGCCATGTGTTTTTTTTTTTGGTCCTCAAATGTTGCTAGAGTTACAACCAAAATAAATAGTCTATCGACTGATGTTTACTGCATTTTATTTTTCTACCAACTATTTCTTGGCCACTTATATTTGTTTACAATATTTTTTTTCTCATGAAAACATATTAGATGCCTATTATGTATAGGAATAGTAAGAATTATATGAAAGCCACAATGAAGTATTCTATGCTGAGAAGTCAAGCTCACTTTAGAATACTTATAAATAGAAATCAAGGTAGATAATTTAAGAAATAATGTTATAAAATGAAAATAAAACTTAAGGAAAATTATAGGAACTGAGGGGGGAAATGAAACAACAAAGTGAAAAAAGGAATTCATTAAGATGACAATTATTTCTGCTACTTCTCTTCTTCAATTCTTTTCCCCAAAACTTCTCAGGAAAGAAGCTACACTATAGGCAAAATAAGGAGCTGTCTCAATGGCATGACTTCAGAATATATTTTAAAAAACAAAAAAACTACAAACCAGAAATCTCTGGTGGCATCAAATAGCAACAACAACAATAATAATGATGGGATTAAGACATTTTAGGGATTGTCTTAAAATTCTTACTGTTCTCTATAAGGCATGCTCAAAACACTGAAGTAAGCCTATGTAACAGTAGGCAAGTAACCTTGGAAAACGGGGAAAAGAAAGTGGACAGATTTTGATAGTGGAGAGGAATTCAAGGAGATGGTACCAGAAAAGGAAAATCCGGATGCAGTTACTCAGTAAGGGAACCAGACCATCAGGGAATAAGCACCAAGAGGAAACTGAGTCTCTAGGCTTTAAAATGCCAAATTGAAGAGGAACTAAGAACAAATGGATGAGGAAACTTTTCAGTATTTACTACTTCACAAAATTCCTTAAAGCCAACCCTCCCATAAACTTCTACTTTGAGGCAAATAGCTGCTAAACTGCACATCCTGCAGAAGTTACGTACATAGGCAATAAGAGAAGTTACTTCTGCAAGAATTGAGGAAGTGAAGAAAATAGGGTAAGAGTAATGGCTTAAAGGTTGTAGGCATGTTACCAACAACATGAAAGAATTCAACATGTTTATAGGCTGAAAATAAGATTCCAGAATGACAGGAGAAAAGAGGGGATACTATCAAAAAGAAGAAATTTTCTTCCTCTGAGATCTGAAGAAAATAGCATAGAATTGTTACGGATACAGGTATTGGGGGTGGTGGGATGACCAACGGGAGTATGCACTTTCATGACTTCCATTTTCTCTAGGAAGTAAAAGACAAAGTCACTAATTAAAAATGAAAGGGCTGGAGTAAAGTACTTTGATGAAAGTGGTAGGCTTTTCAATATCTGCCTTGGAAAAACAAAGTTGATTAGAATAGGGAGGAAAAGTATTGCCAAGAAGATTTGTGGTTTTAGTTTGGGTTGGAAACAAATGTCTAACTCTGGATCCCCTCAGGAAAGGACACCAACCTTGCTGAGACTATCCATGGGAAAATTTCATAAAACATAGTCTTGGGGCCAAGCCAAAGTATTCAGAATATTAGATAATCAGTTCAAACATGGCAACCAGTGGAGATTACCTTGAAGCCAGCAACTAAAGCAGACAGGTAAGAGCAGGCAGAGATGCCAAGACTGGAAATGGGACAAACACTGATGGAATGAGGAGGCAAAGTGTCAGCGCCTGAGCAGTAAGGAAGAGAGCAAAGTCTGTAGGCAGTGGAGACTTGGTTCAGGAGAATGCATTTTGCAAACAATTACTTGGCTGTTCCATTCATTTTGCCTATGGTTAGGAGCATTTCAGCAGGGTCAGACAGGACACTTACAAGGGTATACATGGATCCAGGATGCATGATTTTCTCTAGTAATCTCCACAGGCCTGGAGTAGGAACAAAGAAATTGGATAGTTAGAATAACTCAGGGTTTGATGTCAGTTGGACAAGAATGTTGGAAAATCAACAAGCAATGATCCAGGCAAGATTGAAAAAAAAGAAGAAGAAGAAAAAAGAAAAGAGCTGGCAGAAGTCTGCTAATAAATCGGAGAATAGGGGACTGGATGGCTATAGAACAAGTGAGTGGAAAAAAGAGAGTATGTTTAGATATGGGATTGCTTACCGAAAAGGCAATCCCATATCTAAACACAGTACTTCAAATCAAATCAAAATTCTGGATATGGATAACTTATGACTCACAATGGCACAATAGAAAGTTCTGCTGACCACAAGTAGTTAGAATAATGAAGAGAATGGAGAGAGACTATGATGCTTCTTGCCATGCTTTATAGTTCATTGAAAAGGAAAAGAATATCAAGCTATGAGAAAGATCAAATTATGTATATTTCAGTGAGCATCATAAAGAGTGTGCCTAGGGCAGAAACTGAGAGTTTCACAAATAAAGCAGACATCTTGACTTAGGTCCTTTTACATGAATGGTTGCCCTTTGTCACTAGCCCTTGATGTACTACAAACCTGAGATGCAAATCAGAAATTCAGTGTCATTTTTATAGTCCTTTGCCTTCTACTATGTCTGATGACCCTCAGGGTAACCCTGTGAGAGACGAATAATGACGCCCCCTCCTCCCTTATACAGAAGCAGAAACTAGCACTAAGCAGATCCCTTAAGCACATGGTCTTCAGGACTAAAGTCTAAGCTTCTTCCCTAATGTCAGAGTATGAGTGAGACAAGCTTTATGCCTACATATCAAGATGGAGAAAAACAGAGTCCCTGCAAAGCAGAAATACCAGCTACATTCAGACTCCATAAAAATAAGTGGAGAGAATGATACTTTCGGTTTATGGGTCTCAGACACGCATACATCCATAGTGTTTAATAAGTTATGAAACTACAGTGCTATGATGAGAACATGTTATCTCTTTTATCAGTCAGTAATTTGTATAAGCATAAATCTATAGGCTTGGCAGAAGTCATAATGGCTCCATATGTCCACGACTAAGGCTCAATTACTCTTTATTACTTATGAGAGATTCCTTGCTGCTTTTCTATTACATCATTTAAAATATTGATCGTAGGTTATTACCCACACAATCATGAATTAAGTTCTGTGTGTTTACATGCTGCAGCTGAAGACACAGATCCAATAGTATCATAATGTGAAATTTAAAGTATTTCAACTCCCTAAGGAAATTTGCTAAAACCAGTTGGATGTACTTTGAATTATTTGTTTGGTTAATTGTCAATGGCTCCAAAGTGGGCCACTGTAAAAGCTTTCTCAGTAAATTGCTTTCAAAGGCTCGGGAAGTTTGTAGGCATTATGCTTCTCTTACACGCCATGCAAGGTTCTCTTTGTTTATTGCCCTGTGTGCCACATGTACCCTCGTATTTTGCACTAATGTTTGTATGCAGCTCTGGTCCATTATCAGGTTACAATGACAACTTAAATAGTCTTCCAGTCCTCTCAGGTGGGGCTTGAATTTGAACATAAGATCTTTACCATCATATTAAACACACCCATCAAGTCACTCTGGATAAAGACATTAAACATGCAAGTCTCCAAGTCCTTATTTCCCAATATCTTTTTTAAAGCTTCCACATCCCGGACTGGCAATTACCACATCATATGGCTGTTGCTTCCCTTATTATCTTATTATCTTCTCTTAATATCCTTGGCAATTAAGATCATATCCAGTGTGTCTGGAGGAAAGGTAACGTGGATGAGACTTCCTAAGATGTTATCTGATGCAGGTACTGAAGCTCTGATGAAAACATAACATCAACCAAAAGATAATATGCTTGTTCCAGAGAGAAAATGAGGTGGTTTAGATTTTTATTTCATTTTTTGTTTTAACATATGCAAGGTGATTTGCACTATGTCAGTTCATCTATGTTGGAACGGTGATTCTCAGAATTCCTTTTCCTGCGTAGTTCCAAGTTCCTGTGGGCCTCAAGAGATATTCGGGGTGACATTTGCAAGGTGGAAAGAAGCAGCAGCCATATTCTTTTACACTGGGAAAGTTCATGCAAGGCATCAAGCGCTGTTGCAACTCTGGCACGTTGCTTCTGAGTTGCTGGCTCACCTTGGCTAAGGGATCTCAGCCAGCCAGCAACAACTCCAGTCCACTGGGTCTCCTTCAGCTCCCTCAAATCCCAAGCCAATGTGAGCAGCTCCTGAGGCAGCAACAGCACTTGCTCTTCCAACTCCTGTCAGGTCTCTTTTTTGAGTTTCTGACTGTTGGGCCAGTAATGTGTTTAGCTCCATGGTGAAGGGCAGCAGCCTCACACCAGCAGTACTGACGATGAGACTTGGCTGTGGCAAGAGACCGGCATGGGTTCCAGTCACTCTCGTGGGTACAGAGTTACCCTGGCCCTCACCAGCTTCACCAGCTTTCCTTCCCAATGGTCCGCCCTGCTGACTTCAAGCCCAGCAGCCAATATAGAAAAACAGGCTCATATAAACTATTTAACCAGCTCCTACAAATGTGTAAAGCCAAATTCCTGTGATAATCCCCTAGTTCTTATCCCTCCTAGTTGCTCTGTTTCTCTGACTCAAATTTGACTAATAAAATATGCATATCTGTTTTACTCAGGGGGATAATATCTAGTAAAATAGCCTTCAACGACCTATTTCATGTAATGTTAAAATTTGGAATGGTAAAGGAGAAAAAATCCACATTTATCGTGTTAAGTTGATATTTTGAACTTTCTCCCCTTTCAAATAATTTTATTTTTAAAACAGTTTTCCATGGGTAAAATGTAAACACAAAATTATTGGAAACTTAAGATTACCTCCCATACACCATTCTGAAAGCCACATTCATAGAGAAATTAATTCAGTCATAAGAGAACAATGTTCTTAATTAGGACATGGATGAGTTTTGTAATCCAAAACATTGAAACCACTTCCCAGTTTTAACATCATGAAGACTTAATTCTTCTTACACTTGGGAAAATAAGAGAAGTCATTTCAAGACATAGAAAATATTTTGTAAGTGAAACCAGGAGCTGAGCTAATAAAATTATTTATGAATACAAATGTTTTCCCCTGATACAGTTCTCCATACAGGCTATTAGTCTAATTTATATCATACACTTAATTCCCTTCTACTATTTCCTACCCAACAGAGGAAGGAATATGCTGGTATAAATTCACAGAAGGACATGTTCATAATTGCTAGAACGCTCACAAGTTTAAAAGGCACAGCTGAAAGTGTGATATGGGTTCGATAATTCTCCAGTTTTGTTTCTGTCCCTATATTATGTATCTGTGTTGAAGCAATGGGACACTTACACGTGAGTCGCTCAATGCCACTTAGCAATTCAAGTGTTCATAAGGCTTGGTTGCTGACGCTGCAGAAGACACGGAGATAATAAAGACCCAGCCCCCGCCTGCAATTCAGTAAAATATGTAAGAAGGATGTGGCCCATGCCAAGGCTTCAGGGAGAGAACTTACTCTAAGGAAGAGAGTGAGAAGGGTGGAGGATGGTGCTGTTTTAATCCTGTAAAAGACTAAAGGAGAAGAGAAACGGATGTTAAAGTGAGGAGTCCACAAGAAGGAGAAAGGGTGCTATGGTGAAAACATGCTACCTATGTGTACATTTTAATAGAAACCCCACAACTAAAGCCCATATGTAAATTTCAGTAAAGTCTACATTTGTGGCAAATGCTGTGTGTAAGTAAATTCTACTAGAGGAAATTTGAAAAGGTATTTTTCACCCATAGGATCACATAAAGTCTACGAGTATGCTTGTCTATTCCAAATATGCAAATTTTTTTAAAGGCAAAGATGGTTCTATGTAATGTCTGGGTTAAAAATTTAGGTAAATGGATGGACTAGCACAAGTACCACAGTTACCACAATATAAACCAGAGTATGAAGTACAATGGACTTTGTAAAAAACATGAAATTATTTTGGATGAAGAAAAGCATTTCAGAAAAGCTGGTTACTCACATGAGTGCTGAAAAGTGCATGTGATTTCAAAACATAAAAACAGAATGACAGATACGGGCAATGGAAGGAGAAAGTCACTGAATGGGAAAACTCAGAGTCTGTTAAAGAAATCAAGGAAATAAAGTATAATATATACATATAGGGGAGCAATAAGAGATTAAACTGGGTAGTCGGTTATAACATATTATGGACTAGAGAGCCCTGAATGTCAAACTAAATGTTTTTGTTGTTTTTTTTTACTTTTTTTATTGGAATAAGGATCCCAAAAAGGTACCTTCTTAAAAGAATATTATGGAGAGAAATGTTGATTCAGAAGGTTTATCTGGCAATAGCGTGTTGTTGAACCAGATAGTGTAAAGGCAAAAGTTGTAGGGACCAGTTCAGAGACAATACGACAGACCATAAGTAATGAGGACCTAGAAATTCACCATAAGTATGAGGTGCAACAATTTTATTATAAAAACAGGTGGCTAGAAGACAAAACAAATGGAGTTTCAGATTCATGCTGATATTATTTTTATGAACTAGAAAGTAATTCTCATTTTTTGAGAAGAATAGAAGGATGGTGAGGTTACAATTTAAGGAAAGTAGAAAGGTTAATGAATCCACATCTATAGTAGTATTTGTCCATTACCCTTCTAGTTCCAGTAACTGTCCTGTCCATTCTGCTTCATTCATACTGTTTCTACTGGAACTGCCCAACTATTCTATCCCCAAAACTCGTATGTCTCCTTGGCCACAATTGATTAACCCAGAAACAGCCACCAGACGTGAGTGTAACCAATCAGAGTGTTCACCTAGAGCTTCTGGAACTGATCCATAAAAGTCACTGTCTTTCTAGTTTTCTGGGTTTTAAGATGGAAACCTGAATGTCATATCCTATTGTCCTTTCATTGTGTTTCCCACGTTTCTTCCCATCTGGGACACAGAACAGATGTGATCTACACAGGAAAAAAAAAGGAAATTAAATTGATTCACAAAGAAGATAATAAACACAAGATGGAGAGAGATGAAATTTAATCCCCTGATTCCAGTTGTAACAATGGACCAGTCCTATTCCTAGTTCTTTGATTCTGAGAGCCATCCAAGAAGGATTTTAATAACCATTCCCTCATTGCTTAAACCAGTTCAAGTTGATATTCTGACCCTGCAATGAAAAGATTATAATTAATAAAAATTGTTTTGGAGAATTAGCAATAGAGCTTACTACAGGACACCTAACCAGTACCAGACACTGTTATGGGGACCAAATAAAGTTTGAGACAATAAATGGCAATAGTATTCATCAGTTTGGTGTGTACGTTTCTGCAGAAGTATTCTGTAGTCTGAGGATAAATAAAGAGAAGGTCAGCCATTGAATTGACCAAACATTGTGTTTTTAATTGTAAAGACACTCAATGGAAGTATAATAGGACATGAAAGTTAGTGATATTGACAAACGTGATTCAAGCTCAAGGTGAAGTGTCTGTCAAGGGGAATGATGTAATCCATTAGTGATATCTGCCCTGAGCAGAAAAGTAGGAGGCGTAAGTATGATTTCTAATCATTCCCTTTCTTTCTCCTCTTCAGAATCTAGATTTATCCTCCATAATTCTTTTAGCAAAACCACATTAATGTAACTATCCAAATCAAGATTATGGTAAATGAACTGATATAAAATCACTATGTAAAACAAAGATGCTTTTTTTTTTTAACACAAAACCAGATGTCCAAGAGACCAAACCATGTGATATATACCTTAAGGATAGGATACCAGAAGAAATAGTAACACGGAAGAAATGAAAATTTTGGTCTTGATGTTATAAGAATAAAAAATTAGGCTAAAAAGAGAATTGTGTACATATCATTAGAAAATAAAATGGTAACTGAAGATGCCAACGTTTTATAGTTTTCCATTTCTATGCTTCCTATTCTGTAAGATTTTGAAGTAGGAAACTGTCACAGTTAGTGCCCCACTCAAATTCCCTCAAACCATTCCAATACCTGCTTTCCATATTTCCAGCTGTCTACACCTGCATTTCATTGCCTGCACATTTCATCTGGCTACCAAAGCCACTGTGTCCTAGAAAGGCCTAATTAACACCCCCTAGGAGCATCCCTCAACCAATGATGGAAGAAAGTTTGGTATGTAAATATCCCAGCTTGTTCTCCCCACTGCGATGTAACTCTGAAATGCACCCAAATTTTCTCAACAAGAGCAATGTGTAGTTATTCCCATTAATAACTTGCTAATACATTTGTTCTTGGCTGTCTTTCCTTCCCTACTAGACTTTCCATTTTTACTGGCATTTCCTGAAATTATCTTTCAAATAAATAACTTGAACTTTAATACTTGTTTCAGGATTTGCTTCCGGGGAAATGCAAACTACAAAAAGATTAGGGAGAATACTGTTGAATCATCATTCTCAGATCTCTTTTCTGAAAGCCAAGATTTGGAGGGTTTTATTTTATTTCCTGGGCTCAGAAAAGTGTCAGTTCTCTAAATTTAGGTAGTACAGAAGTGTGTAAAACATTTGAGATATTAATTAAGGAGTATATATAATTGAATAGGATGTGAGAAGAGGAACTAAAAGTTAATGTTTTATTAAGAAACAGGTGGTGGGGATGAAGAGGGCAAAAAGTGTCAAATATATGGTGACAGAAGGAGACAAGACTTTGGGTAATGGGCACACAATAGAGTATACAGATGTCATATTATAAAGATGTATACTGAAACTTATATAATGTTATTATTAACCAATGTCACCCCAACAAATTTAATTTAAAAATAAAAATATAATTCAAAACTTTAAAAACAAGAAATTCTAAAAAGAAAATTTTTAAAAATCTATAAATGCAGTTTCTTCATCATTGATGCAAGACTACCTATCTGTTCAATTAGAGGCTATTATGGTATGTTGAGTGTTGGTAAACCAAACATTTTTAAGAATGGGGGAAAGATGTATGAATATATCAGTAATTCACATACTTGTTAAAATCATCCTTGCCTAGTTATTATAATTTGTCTCCTTAAAACTTTTGCCAAAAGAATACAAGAGTTCAGTTCTCTGAAATGGAAAGCACTAGTATTTCAATCACTTTTTAAAATTCATAATGTACAGACAGCACGGAGACTATCATTAATAATACTAGATTACATATTTGAAAGTTGATAAGACAGTGCTTCTTAAAAGTTCTCATCATAAGAAAAAAATCTATGTATGGTGATGGATGTTAACTAGACTTTTTATGGTGATAATTTCTCAGTATATACAAAATCAAATCATTATGTTGTACACCTGGAACTAATAGAATACATGTCAATTATACCTCAATGAAAAAAATTCAGAATTGAAACATATTCATATTGGTCTAGTCCGATGCCAGTTAACTAAAGTAAGATACCTTATGTACAATGAAATGAGGAATTCTTATCTTTGTCACGTATTTGTATATTTTTCAAGAAAAATATTAAGACCATTTCACAATTGCCATTTTGTCTTCATAAAATTGTACCTGTTTCCTCTGACTAGAAAAGATAAATGCAAGGAGGCAGAGATTATAGAAAATGTAAAGATCAAACAAAAGAGAAAACTAAATACAAAATATATGAATATTTTCATTTCTTTAAACAAAACCCAATATTTGTACTGTGGACTAATTCAGCAAATATGCTAAGGTGTTTTTTTGTTGTTATTGTTGTTTTTGTTTTTTATGAAGTGGAATTATTCTACATACGAAGTGATGCTAGGATATTATGTTGTAACAATTTTAAAGAAAAGAAGAAAAAAAACAGCCAGAACACTATATCCCTGACCGATACTATGATGCTTATCAATGAGATTGTGGACTTGTAGGTGGTTTTTGTGATCACCAAGATTGATCGAATATTTATGAACTATGTGCCAGTTGCATGCTACTTGCTTTAAGTGCTGTTTCACATTATTTCCAATATACACAAGAAGAAACTTCAATATAAAAAGTTAAGCATCTTGCCCCAGATCGCACCACAGGAAGCAGGAGAGCTGATATGGAAACACAAATCCGCGTGACTAGATTCTGTGCTCTTCACCGTGATGGTTGAGTCACTCATGTACAGGGATGTACCAAAGGTACATCGCTGCTTCCTACTCCACGGTAAGTACAGGTTTAAAAACAAAGCATTATCTTAATGAAAATGAGCACCAATAAACTAGCATAAAGGTGTAGGGCAAAAGATAACAAGAGAAAATTAGGCTTTTTCACATTATAATCCTATTTGAATTGTAACATGACAACTCTTGGAGATGGAAGAACCTGTTCCCTTTTACATGAGACACTTGAGACTTAAAGAAATTGGGAGACGTGTCCAGCAATATCACAGAGCAAGCAGGAGGCAGAGCCAAGACACAGCCCTAGGCCGTCCGACTTCATATCACTGCTCCTGCTGCTGCACTAGGGAGCTGTGTAGAACACACTGTCCTCACTCTGAGTATTTTTGTTTTGCTTCATAGTACCTAAGTTTACCTAGATTTCAACACTTGCATTACATTAAATATAATTTCACATTTCCTCCTGAAACAAACCAACCAGTCTTATTTAGTGTTACTTTCCTAGCAAAGAATGAAGATGCTAGTCAAAATCAAAGTCTTTTTGTCTTTCAAGCGATGGCTTTTATTAATATGATCCCCCTAAAAAAGACAGGGGGAAGGAGACGTACAATCCTGGAGGTTCATTTCCTCCACCCTTATATATGATAGAAATTGTCATCCTGCTTTACAAGGAAAAGAATAAGAATATGAAAAATGAAACTTTTTATAAAAAATAAAAGTAATGACTGCAAAAATAGTAACAGTGTCAGTGTTATGTAACTGGGACTAAAAGTAATTATATGCACACATGCTTAAAGAAAAAAAGGTGCACTCAAAGTGCAATTTGGGGTGGCTTTTGAGGAAATCCAACATTCTAATCATGTGAAAGTCTGAGGAAAGACTAAGGATGTAGTATGGATTGCCCAACAGCGACAAGAAAAATATCAAGAGTTATAACATTTGATATGCAAGAAGTGATGGAGGAGAATCCATTACTACGCAAAAAAAATTCAGAAGATGTAGAATCCCAAACGACAGAAAACAGCAGCAAAATGAAAAAGCTGCTTTAACTGCTTGAGGGGGGAGCTTAAAAGCTCAGTAAAGATGATCATTGCAAGGAAATTTCCAAGGAATTAACAAATAAAAACGTAAATAGATTCAATTTTTATAAGAATGACAGAAAAAAATCATAATACAGGAAATCGTAACTCACGAATGAGATAGAAGGGTCATTTTAGAAACATTTATTTTTACTCTGACATTCTAATTTGAAATTAGACATTGAAGGAAAATAATTTTATGTAAAAGTATTGTTTAAAAGGAATAAACTTTATAACACAAAAACATGTTTATCTTCTCAGCAACATCATTGTTTAATGTAAAACCAAATGTAGAGCCAGTAATGGACTCACACTGTGACAAAAGATAGAACAATCAGATAACAAGAGTGATGCTACAGAAGACCACCTTTTTAAGGCTGCCTACAACATTTTCTATCAATGTACAAACATAAAACTTGTAAAAATGTATCTCTGTTAATACTTGCTTTGTCATTTTTCCAGACAATTGGGCAACAGAAATGTTATTTGATCCATGCTGAAGTTCTTGCGAGAACCAGAAACATAATGGGCTCCAAAACACCTTAAACTGCTGGCATCATGAACACTTCCTGCCTAATTCTGTTGGACAACAGAGACAAAGCCAGCCCTGTAATTACATCCCAGCCTGATCTATGCTCGCAGTCATGTAATTAATACTTCCTCTGTAAAGCAATGGAATAATTTAAAGAGCAGATATTTTTCAACCATGGTCTGAAAAAAAAAAAAAGAAAGAAACTCTAAGAGGAGAATACATGTGCATTTTAGCTATGTGCAGACACTTCTGGGATTCCATTTGCTAAGAGAAATTGTAACTAGATTCTCAGAGGTTTCATTGTACCAAGAGATGAAAATGATACTTCCTTCCTGCTAAAGGCTATAGTGGGGGGTAGAATAAAGAATGACTGGAGCCTATATTTATTCCATGAGGGTTTATGAAAATGGTAAACATAATCTCAGTTCCCGGCTACCTGAGCTCCCCTAGTATGGTGCCAACCACATTTGCAGAGCCTCAGCCAGGAAATCGGTGTAGAAATCTGGCTCCAGAGGTTAGACCTTAACTTAAACAGCAGAAATAAAACACTGCACTCCAGCAAGCAAATATATACCGATTTCCCAAATCCATTCATAGTTTCCAATGTGCATCTGTAAAGAGGCATTTACAATCGTGAATGTAGATCCTACAGAACTCAGAGACACATAAAATTGTTTTGCAACACAAAAGCAGAAGGCAGAGTAAGAGAAAGAAGGTAAACTAACAATATGGATTTTACCAAGAAGCTCCATTTTCAATAATTGTTACAATTTTAAATCATTTCACATTATTTCCTTTTAAATAATTTGCATACATGCCCAGAAAAAAAAAAAGTATTTTCAGAGTCCCTCTCAATCCCCAGCCAAATCCAAAACAAACTTCACCTTTGTTTACTTCTTGTCAACTATTTCTATTTAATATTTAGACTACACAAAGAGAGGTGCCAGGGTACACACAAAATGAGATGGCTATTTCCTCACCCTGAAACATTCTCTCTCCCTTACTCTTCACAACACTAAACAAACTTATTCTTGACAACCACATCTCCCAAAAGGTCTTCCCGGATCACTCTCTACTTCTCTATCACATCACCCTGTTTATATCCTATACGATACCTCGCAATCTCTGAACATTTTGTTTATTGATTTGTCTTGGCTTCTGTAACAAAATACCATGAACTGGGTGACTTGAACAAAATAAATTTCTTCTCTCACAGTTCTTGAGGCAGGGAAGTGCAAGATCAAGGTCCAGGTGAATTTTGTTTCTTATGAGAATGCTCTACCTGACTTGCTGCCTTCTGGCTGTGTCTTCACTTCCTCTTTTTATAAGACCACTAATTCTATCCTGAGAGCCCTACCCTCATGACCTAATCTAACCCTAATTACCTCCCAAAGGCCCATCTCCAAATACTATCACTTGGGGGGTTTGGGGCTTCAACACACGAATTTTGGTAGGACACAAACATTCAGTCCATAACAAGAGCATTCCAGATTTAGAAACAACAGCAAAAACAATTGCTTGATTATTTGACTTGATTATGCTATATCTCTCATAGAGGTAATCTGTTTTGTTCTCAGCAAAATACAGTTCTTAACTATGAGTAACTAATAATCATTTCCAGAGCATCTTGTCTTATGCATTGTCTTATGCATCTTCACTCTGATGGCTTGATTGGTTTCACTTTATATTCATAAACTCATTTGATTTGTTCATAAATTATAGAAGCTCTTAATTCTAATCTAAGAATCATGCCAAGAAAAATATAAATTTTTAAAAATAATATATGACTCTGCATGAATATTTAAAGGCAATAAGCCAGAGTTATAGTCTGTGAAACACAAAATTCTTCACAAAAAAGTAGAATGACTGATTGGATATATCAAAACACAACACCTTTCTGGCACAATGAGTCCAAAAGTCCTTCTCCATTGGCGATCACTTCTTTTTTTTCCATTAGAAAAGAGCAAATGGGGATTTTTTAATATACTTTTGGCTTAGGGACTCTGAAATGATTAAATTTCAGATATGTTCCAATTTGCAAAAACTGGAAACACAAAAATAGGCCAAGGGCCCAAGTCCAATTTTCCAGAATCAAAAACTAAAGCATAGACATAGTAAGGAAACTCAAAATTACCATGAGTAAGGGATGTTTGAATGAACATTTTATTCATTGAACTCATCGTTTTTCACTTCCTTTAATTTCCAGTCTTATCTCACAGAATGATCCACTTTAAAGCTACCAAAAATGTCTTTCCAAATGTGTTAGATTGACTAGTGATCTTACCCACCTGCATATTGTAAAAAGATTTATTGCATCAGCCTCATTTGTGTCATGTGAACCGATTAATAAATGAAGGAGTCAATATCAACATCATTCACTCATTTGACATTTTCTGAACACACACTATGTACGAAGCACTGTACTACAAATTGTGTCCAAATACTATTTAGGAAACAAATAATTACAGGTTAAAGTGGGACTGTTTGCCCAGAGACAATTTTAAGGACTCAGAAGTTAAGTTATTCACCTAAAAGCAAAGACAGTTTTCTCAGGTATCCAAGCAAATGCTCTCCGGTTAGAAAAAAAGAAATATGCAGCCTTTAGTAGCCTCTGCAGCCAATCCTGCAGAAGTGGATTTGGATTAAAGAACCAGGTCAGGGTGTTAAGATTCTCTCCTAATGTTTATTATGTATTATCTCGTTATGCATCTCCCATTCGGCTAGGTCGAACCATAGGACTACCACAGGAAGTATACTTATGCCGTCTCTTAACATTTAATATTTTCTCTTCTCTACGAGTCCATGACACTATTCTTTTGTTCACCTTTCCAGTTCCTGGGTCAATTATTCCATCTCTTCTATATAATATTCTTGTAGTTCCCTTTTTAAATACTGGGGTTGCCCTCTCTAAGGATCCCATCATATAGCCCAGGTCTCCAGCCTCCATCTCTTTTCTGAGTTCCAGATCCAAATATCTAACCCCTTCCTGAACAGGTCCTTTAGCATGTCCTTTGGGTACCAAAACTTAAATGTAATAAAATCAAAGTCATAATCTGTACCTTCAGAACATAGCTAGCTCCCGTATTTCCCCTGCTTTGTCAATGAGACCTCCAAACACTCAGAAAAACACTAACCTGAAATCGAGAGAGCTTGAATTTCTTCCTTTCCTTCATGTTCCAAAGAGGGATCAAGCACTGTTGTTGATTAGAATTTCTCCTTCATGCCCTGGAGGCCTTGGTTTACACTCTCACTATTGTTTTTCATTTATTTGTTGAAACAGTAATTATTTGCCATCAATTATGTGTCAGACATTGTGCTAACTCAATATTTTTTTTTTTTTTTTAATGTCTATACTGGGAGAAACAGACAAGCAAACATGGAATCATATAATAACCTTACTTTTAAGTGGTATTTCTTTCTTAAATTCTTCCTAGCCTCTATTCTATCCTTGACATTGTCAGTTTTCTCATCATACCCTTCTCTAATCTAGTGAAAAACCTCCAATCACTCCTTATAACCCATAAATCAGCAGTAGATTTCAGAAAAAGATTTACATGGATTTAAATAAAATGAATTTAAATTTTCAAAAATGAATTTAATTTTGTCTAATAAAACTAAGGTACAAGTGAATTGCAGTCCCTGAGAGACTTAAGCTTTGAAAACAGAAGAGCAGGGACGCCAAAGCTGAGTGTGAACCAATGTCAGAAAACAGGGACAATGTAGTGAGTGTGTCATCACCTAGAAGTCATGAACATAGGTCAAAAGTAAGAAAGTTGACTTAGAGCAAAAGTTAAGCAAGCAAAGCAGGAAAGCAGCAAAGCAGAGCTCTGGGGGCAATCAGAGACTTGGAGCTATAGAATTTGATAAAGAAATAAGTCAAGAAAACAGGGAAATGATTATGAGGGGCCAGAATGACATCATCAGTGTTCAGCCATTGCTAAAGTCTTCCTCTGGAAAGCTGGTGACCTGCCCAGTGTGTGTGTTCCTCAGCGTATCTTTCAGAGGCAGAGCTCTGCTCTGATTCTCACTCCACACAAAATATTCCACTCAGCCATTGTCCTCAAAAAAATGCCTTGACTATAGAATTATAAACAGTGGTTGCTGGCCTACCCAATAAGTTGTATTTCCCAGTTTTCTGGGTGATGGCTGAAGCCCAGAGAATAGTGATGATCTCCAAGAAGGCAGACACAGACCCTTTGCATCTAAGGATCCTTTAACACTTATAGTGTGTGCGTATGTGTGTGTGTGTGTGTGTGTGTGTGTGTGTGTGTGTGTATCACTCAGTATTATAGTGACATATTTTATTTACTTCCTCTGTTAAGTAAAAGTTGCAGTATGTCAAGGACTATATATTAATATCAACATAGAGCTGAGAACACTGCTTTAATGAAGGCCCTTAAAAGAGGTGTTAAAAATACAGGAAGTTTGGAGTTGGATCTCGAGATTATTATGCTAAGTGAAATAAGTCAGACAGAAAAAGTCGAGAACCATCTGATTTCACTGATATGTGGTATATAAAACTGAAAACACCAAAGGAACAAGTAAAACAAATGAAGAAACAAAAACTCATAGACACAGACAATAGTTTAGTGGTTAATAGAGAGGCGTCGGGTGGTAGGTGAGGGTAAAATAGATCAAATATATGGTGATGGAAGGAGAACTGACTCTGGGTGGTGAACACACAATGTGATATATAGATGATGTAATACAGAATTGTACACCTGAAACCAATGTAACTTTACTAACCATCACCACCCCAAGAAACTTTAAAAAAATGTGTTGGGGTAACAATGGTTAGTAAAATTACATAGCTTTCAGGTGTACAATTCTGTAATAAATCATCTATATATCACATTGTGTGTTCACCACCCAGACTCAGTTTTCCTTTCTTCACCATATATTTGACTCCCTTTACCCTCTTCTACTATACTCCTTTTACCCTCCCCTCTAGTAATGACTAAATTATTGTCTGTATCTGTGTTTTTGTTTCTTCATTTTTTGTCTTGTTCCTTTGTTGCTTTCAGCTTTATATCCCACATATAGGTGAAGTCATATGGTTCTCGACTTTTCCTGTCTGACTTATTTTGCCTAGCGTAATAATCTCGAGATGCAACATGTTGTTGCAAGTGGCACTATTTCACCTTTTCTCATGGCAGAGTAGTATGGCACTGTGTATATATATGACATCTTCTTTAACTAATCATCTATCGAAGGACACATTGGTTGTTTCCATGCCTCGGCCACCAAAAATAAAGCTGCATTGAATGTCGGAACACATATATCTTTGCAGATAAATGTCTTCAAGTTTTTTGGGTATATACCCTAGAAAGGGATTGTTGGGTCATATTCTATTCTTAATTTTTTGAGGAACCTCCACACTGCCTTCCATAGTGGTTGCACCAATCTGTAGTCCCACCAACAGTGTATGAGGGTTCCTTTTTCTCCACAACCTCTCCAACACCTGTTATCTGTCTTGTTATGATGGCCATTCTAATTGGTGGGAGGTAGTAGCTCATTGTAGTTTTTATTCGCATTTCTGTGATGATTAGTGATGTTGAGCATCTTTTCATATGTCTGTTGGCCATCTGCATGTCCTCTTTGGAGAAATCAGGTCCTCTGCTCATGTTTTAATTGGGTTTTGTTGTTGTTGTTGTTGAGTTGTATGAGTTCCTTATATATTTTGGATATTACCTCTTATTAGAAATCTCAGAAAAATAATAAAATAATAAATAAATAAATAAATAAATAAATAAATAAATAAAAAAAACAATTCCTTTTGCAATTGCAGCAAAAAGAAAAAAATACCTAGGAAGGATGTGAAGGACGTATACACTGAAAACTGTAAAACATTTGTAAAAGAAATTGAAGAAGATACAAAGAAATTGAAAGATATTTTGTGTTCATGAATTGGAAGAATCAACATAGTTAAAATGGCCATATTACCCAAAGCAATATACAGATTTAAAGCAATCCCCACCAAAATCCCAATGGCATTTTTTAAGGAAATAGAAGAACAAAAAATCATCAGATTTGTGTGGACCCACAAAAGACCCTGAATAACCAAAGCAATCCTAAGAAAAAAGAATAATGCAGGAGGTATCACACTCCCTGACTTCAGCTTGTACCACAGGGCTACAATAATCAAAACAGCATGGTATTGGCAGAAAAACACATAGACCAATGGAATAGAATCAAGAACTCAGAAATAAACCCACAAAAAATATGGACAGATAATTTTCAACAAAGGAGCCAAAAATATACAATTGAAGAAAGACAGCCTCTTTAACAAATGGTGCTGGGAGAATTGGAATGCCATGTGCAAAAGAATGAAACTAAACTGCTATCTGTCACCGTGTAGCAAAGTTAACTCAAAATAGATCAAAGACCTAAACATAAGACCTGAAACAATAAACTGCATAGAAGAAAACATAGATACTAAACTTATGGACCTTGGGTTCAAAGAGGATTTTATGAATTTGACCTCAAAGGCAAGGGAAGTAAGAGCAAAAATAAATGAATGGGACTATACCAAACTAAAAAGCTTCTGCACAGCAAAAGAAACCATCAACAAAATAAAGAGGCAACCAATCGAATGAAAGATTTTCGGAGTTGGTTTTAAGAGTTTATTTTATAGGCAATAATGAACTGGATGTATGTAGGGAAATGGGCAAAATTCATTTGACAACTTGGTGATTCTATAAAGCCATTCAGAATTACTGGGATCATTAGGTCTGCATGAGACAAACTGAATAATCAAATCTCTTATGTAAACTTATTTCATCAACTGCCTTTCTAACTCATTAAATAAAGACTGTCTCAAAGCCTAAGACTTATAAGTATCTCAACAGAATTTAGCAGTTTTACTTTGGCTGTTTGCTTTCTTTAAAAGGTAACCATAACTGCTATTAAATAGGTTTATGGAGATCTCTGGATTTGGACATAGCTGTATTTGCAAATCTGTCTTTATTTGAATGGACATCTCTTTAAATGAGACCTGTAAAATAAATTATAAATTGTATTTATTAGAAATATTTTGGTAGCAATGATGGATACTCAATAAGAACAAATTATAAAGAGGACTTTTTATTGGAAAGATATTGGGATATCTTACAAAACAACCAAGCTATAGGCAAAGCAGAGAACCAAGAATTCAAATAATTTGAATGCCATCAGGACTACCCATCTCTCTTCCAAGTTGACCTGTGGGTCTACTTAACAGCTCTCTCTCTCTCTCTCTCTCTCTCTCTCTCTCTCTCTCTCTCTCTCTCTCTCTCTTGCTCTGTGTGTGTGTGTGTGTAGGGGGGTGTCTTTCTGTCCATTTCATTATTCTTTTATTTTTTTCTCTTTTGTTCTCCTTCTTTCTATTGTCCCTTTCCTTACCTACTCCCCAGGTAACTCACCTTGCTCTTCTAGCCAATGAGGCATGGCAACTGGCTATTTGCAAATGTTGATCTTTTTATATATTAAAACTTTACCCACTATAAATGCACATGGTAACAAGAAAATACTACAGAAGGAATGCATTGGCCAACCTTAACCATGTACTCATAACTAGATTAATCAGAGGCTAAGGAAATGGGGTACTATAACTTTTCCGATTTGAAATTAATCAACTATTGCGTAGTAAAGTGGCAACTCAAGGACAATGAAATGGGGTAAGGTATTGGTTCTAGCTAAAAAGGTAGGGCTACTGGATTGACAAAAGTTCTATGTTTCAGAAAGTATCAGGTATTTGTCCAATTAATATTTCTTAAAAAGCAGATTTTTTTAAAGAATTAAATGTGGCACCCACATGTTCAGATGTTATATACATTGGTATTCAGTAACTTGAGCATGAATTTCAACAGTCTCTCCTGTGAATAAGTCCAGCCTGCTTAACAGCCTTTCTGTCCTGTTTTATTTCCATTGTTATTTATTTCATGTTCCCAGCACTGTAATAAAACATTGAACACTGGTATTTAACTTCTTTGTGAGAAGTAATTTTTGTCAAAATGTTTCTAATAAGTAGTGGTTTTCTGTAAAGTAAATGGGATGTTCACACAATTAAATTTAAATTGACCTTCAGGAATGAGAATGATTTTATCCATTCATTGCCTAGAACAGTGCTTCAAAGAAGGGGAAACACAACAGCTATGTACTTAAGTGATAATGACCTCATTTAAGAATAATTGTTAAAGTACAGTCATGTTACAATTCTATATACATTCTGTAGAATTAGTACTAATCATTTCACAACATTTTTAAATAAAATTATATGTATATTGGAAAAAGCTTTTTAAAAAATCTATGCAAAGGATTATTATGTTTCTCTATCATATTAACATGGATTTTAGCATGATCACTATAATCCAAAAATATTCAAAAACTAAAATCATCACCATAAAACAAGGGTTATCAGCAAATTAAATATTAAATTAAAAGCATTATTTCATATTGTGTTCATAAAACTCACACTCAAAATGTATAATGCTTTCAATCATTTTTCTTAATTATCCTGAATGAGGTATAGGAAGCTATTTAGTTCTACTCCATGGGCTCCCATGTGAACTTTTTGAAGAAAGTCATGAAATCCTTTGACTCTATATCAGAAGAAAACTCCATCCTACCCCAGAGTCCACCCCAAGCTGGTCTCGCTAACAAGAAAAAAAGGGGACTCAGAATGGGGCAGGAATTTCCTCTCCATATCTGTCTTTCACTATCCTTTAGACAGAGTCCAGTTCAAGGGCTGTTGGTTGATGGTACCTGACAAAACATACCGAGTAAAGACCTATGTGCTTGCTGCCCACCACACGCTCTGCAGACTGTTGGATAACTTTGCTTAATGGACCTGTAAACACTGGCAAGCAAAAGGTTCTTTCCAAAAACTAAACTTTAGGGTCAAAGAGTTTTAACTTCTCAATCGTCTTTGTCAAACTTTATGAGGAATAGGAGGTGGGAGGAAATGGAAAAGAATGTGCAAAAGAAAACCTTACAGTCATCATCAGAACCATGTCAGAGGGTATTATTGAAATACTTGAGAGAGAAGCAGGAAAGAAAATAGATGATAGATGATAAATATGTAGATAGATAGATGATAGATAGATAGATAGATAGATAGATAGATAGATAGATAGATAGATAATTGAATCAAAAAATAGAAAAGACAAAGTATAGGGAAGGACATAAGTGAAATAAATAAAACTCATTCTTCAAGGGGAATATGCAAACAAGGAAAGAGGTAGAGTGAAGACTAAAGTAAAGTAATATTATTCATAAGTCAGTGAGTGACATACCAATCCCAGTCATACATGCCATGAGGAAAGAACAGGATTAAATTGTATATAATTTAGCTTGTTAATGATTAAGCATAAAAAATATTATCTTTTTAAAATAAATCATACTGTCCATCTTTTGTGGGGGTTTTGACATTCTTCTAACTTTTTTTTCTAATTTTTTTTTAGTTTACTTTTTAGTATCCAATGAACCCTCTTAAATTAGATCAACTTATAAAGTTTAATCTATTATCTTGTCAGTTATAGTCTGTCATTGTAATGTACATAGGACTATGAAATAAAAAGAAAGACTAAAATGAGTTAACTTTAAAATGTGAAGGTGAATTATTTTCTTTTTTAAGTAAAATCTTGATGAGTAACTCTGTCAAAACAATGCATTGAAACATGAGGAAAACTGTCACATTTAAAGCAAATTAATATAGTAACTGGATAAAAATAAGCTATTATGTGAATAGTTTTATTTTTTGGAGAAAATAAAAAACAATGAGGATAAGTTTCAATACAGTATCCACCTAATTTTAACAACGGGAAGAAAAACAGATCAGAAAATGTGTATAGAAATAAGGAGATTCCATTTAAGGCCTCCACAGTAGCTTTTCTGAAAAATAGTTTTAAATTCATATATATAATTCAAAAGAGAAAAGTGTTGACCAACCTCTAGGGGTAAAAAATCCTCATCTACAAAGATAAATTATTTTTACTAGGCAATTAAATCATGCCTTTATCACAAAACACTATTTTCTAAATCCTTCTATTTGTGCTGATTGATTTGCCATATGTGAATGCAGATTTGAACCTAACAGTATTTTATATTTGCAAGTTGTCTTAAGGGTGAGGTAAAGTGTCCATTAGTTTTCAACTTTAAAATATTTCTTCCTAAAAACAGTACAGATGCATGCAAAAAAAAAAAAAAAAAAAAGAAAAGAAAAAAAGAAACTGAATCACCATTTTACTCCATATACAAGAACAAACTCAAAATGGATTAAACACTTAAATGTAAGGCCCAAAACCATAAAACTAGAAGAAAACATAGGCAATAAACTCTCCAACATTGCCCTTAGTATTATTTTTTCTGATCTATCTCCTCGGGCAAGGGAAACAAAAGAAAAAATAAACAAATGGGACTACATTAAATTAAAAAGGTTTTGCACAGCAAAGGAAACCATCAACAAAATGAAAAGACATCCTGCCAAATGGGAGAATATACTCACTAAAGATACATCTGATAAAAGCTTAATATCCAAAATTTATAAAGAACTCATACAACTCAACACCAAAAGAATAAACAATCCAATTACAAAATGGGCAGAGGACCTGAATAGACATTTCTCCAAAGAGAACATACAGATGGTCAACAGATATATGAAAAGATGCTGAGTATCATTAATCATTAGAGAAATGCAAATTAAAATACCTGTTAGAATGGCTATCATTAATAAATCAACAAACAAGAGCTGGTGAGGATGTGGTGAAAAGGAAACCCTCATACACTGCTGGTGGGATTGCAAATTGGTGCAGCCACTATGGAAAATAATTTAGAGGTTCCTCAAAAAATTAAAAATAGAACACCTTATGAGCCAGCAATTCCACTTCTGGGTATTTATCGAAAGGAATCCAAAACATGAATTCAAAAAGATATATTCATCCCTGTGTTCACTGCAGTGCTATTTACAGAAGCAGGGATATGGAAGGAACCCAAATGCCCGTCAATAGATGATTAGATAAAGAAGTGATATAGATAGATAGATAGATAGATAGATAGATAGATAGATAGATAGATAGATAGATAGATAATAAAATACTAAGCCATTAAGAAAAGAAAGAAATCTTCCCATTTGCAACAACATAGATGGACCTAGAGGGTATTATGTTACGTGAAATACGTCAGACAGAAAGACAAATACCATATGATCTCACTTGTATGTGGAATCTAATGAACAGAATAAACAAACTAAAAAACCAGAAACAGACTCATAGATACAGAGAACAAACTGATGTTTGTTCCCCATCTTGTTACCCACCAGATGAGAGGGGGGTTAGGGGTGGCTGGGTGAAAAATGTGAAGGATTAAGAAATACAAATTGGTAGTTACAAAATAGTCACAGAGATGTAAAGAACAGTATAGGGAATATAGTCAATGATATGGTAATAACCATGTATAGTGCCAGGTGGGTCCTAGACTGATTGGAGGGATCACTTCATAAATTATATAAATATCTAATCGCACTGTACACCTGAAACATATAAAATAACTTTGTCAACTATAATTGAAAAAATTTTTTAAATAAAAATATTTTCCCTACTGATATTTTTGTCCTTTGATTAAAAAAAAAGTGATTATATATAAATGATTAGCAATTCACCTTTACATATTATGCTTGATCAGATGAGTCACTCTATTCATAAAAGTTCAAAAGTGTATACATATAATGTTATGTCTTGATTGCCCATCCTAGACTGAATTTTATTTCATTTTTATAGGTGAGAGACTCACAAAATCCCTTTCAATAACTATTTCCTGAGAAAACCAGCCTTGCATATCCATGATTTAAATGCTTAGTCAAATCATTTCCTCTAATATGAAGAACTGCTGAAGGCAATGCAATCCAGCTCAGCAATTCTACCTTTCATAGGAGTCAACATTCTGAATGTATTTGTGACATTAAGAAAGGAAATAGAGACTATCAATCAGACTTTCAGATCCTGTTTTAATCAGAACACATTCAGGAAACAGTCTGAAAAGCCAGAACTTTCAATGCCCCTGTTCAAGAAGGTGTTTTTTTTTCTAACTGATTTGCAGCCCACAGAGGAAGAACAAATACTGGTGATGCTTTCTATTTAATTTGGTATAAGTTCATAAAACAAATTGCCCAGATAATTGGACATGTCTTCAGTTCTGCACTACATTTTCCATAGATGTAAACCAGATTTATAACTTAGAAGTGAAGCAATAAATGAGCATAGCTTGTAATAGACTTGTGCCAAGTCTTATGTCAAAGCAAAATAAAAAATGAAACTGACCACTTTGAGTAATCAAATCTGTCAGCTCAGTTAACTCCTTCTAAAGTATTGATGGGAAACACTAAGTTCTGAAAAAAAAAAAAAGGTTAATTACTTCTACTAGTACAAGTATATACAAGCAAGAAATAGCTGTTTTAAATAGATTCCCTAAAAATAAACGTATCGTCTTAATCCTGTAAATGATTTTTTTTTCCCTGTTATTCCTTTTTTGTTCCCATTGGAGAATTTAAAACCCACTCACACATGGAAACTACTATCTTGAAGCTAAATTCCCATTTTCCTTTGAGGAGTTTTCCAGCTTAAATCAGAGTTGGCAATTATGCTTCTCTAGACGGGACCGTCTGGTCACCATTTGTCTCGTCCCTGGTCCAAAAAGGAAAAAAAAAACAAAACAGAGATCAACAATATTGTGTTGGGAAATATAAGGTGGTTTTCAGGCACATCTGTAGGGCCTATAATAACTAAATAAATCCAGTTATTATAAGGCAAATCTCAAATCTAAAAATGTCCTCTAATTGAATTCTTCCTCTTCATGGTCAAGAAAACGGAAGGACATTAATGTTAATAAGATGGGGAAAGCAGAATTTCCATCTGCAAAGACTTTCCTAAGTCTATATACTTCTTCAGGCTATTTGCCAAGGCAATGTTCCAGAGGAAGTAAGTTTAAATAATACCTGATTCCAGGAATGGGAAATATAGATGTACGGATATGTGGAAATCAATTGGTATTAGTAATACGTTTCCAGGATTTTCTTTTTTAAAAGGCTTATTCATTTTAGAGGATAAACTATTATCTCCCAAATCTCTGTTTGTATTTGTATTGAAGTACATTATTTTACTCTCCATTGTTAAAGTATCCAATTTACTCAAACCCAATTCATTACCTTTCCTCTGCTTTTCCTCTCCTTACCTGAGTAATAGAAACACCATTCACTATTTGGCCAAATTAGAAGCCAGGTAATCCTTTCCACTGAATCTAATTAGTGATAAAGACCTGATAGTTCTGACTATTAAATATTTCCCAAAGCTATTCTTTTCTCCCATATTACAATTGCTACTTACTGTGCTCTCTGCCTTAACTACTCCATCTTTTCCAGTTCACCCTTCAAGGTGCTACCAGAGATCTTTCCAAAGGCAAATCCAATCATGTCTGTCTCCCACTTAAAATCTTTGATGCCCCAATATCTAAATACTAAAGTACAAATTCCTTGGTGTAGCATGCATAAGACCCTATACACCCCTTTCTTTTAGCTCATCTCCTACCACTTCCTTAAATTCTGCCAAGCTTACGCTGTAGTTTCCAAAACAATCCATGCCCATTCATGATCTTCACTGTTGCACATTTTCTTCTACCTGAAATAATTCTTCAAGTGATTTAGTGTTGAGAACTCAGTCATACTTAGATAGAAATCAAGCATGACTTCTTCTGAAATCTTTCTTCACTCTCCTCACCACAACACTTAACATTTCACCTCTCTAAAAACTTATCACATAGCAGCTAGTTCCATTGTTATATATGTTCTTATATGTGCCTTCTCCAACCGCCAAGCTTCTGAAGAATAAAAACCATGTGTTTTTCCTCTTCAATGTGGTGATACCCAGCTGATAATAAACACTCAGTAAATGCTCATAAGGTCAATGAATGAATGATAGCTATATAACTGACGTAAGTAGTAAACTGTTTAAGCCCTGGTCAACATTATGCAATTTTCACCTTCTTAGGTTAAATGGAATTGAACAATTGGACCAATTTTGACAAATTACTAAAAGTGCATTTGATATCTTTTGAAGTTGAGTTCATACATCAACACAATAAAATAGGCCCACTAATTTTTTAATTGGTATAGATTTTTTTTCCCCTTAGAATTGGTTCTGCATTGCACTGTTTCCTTAGCTTTTATTTTCTATTTTTAATTTGTTTACTTTGCTTTCTGTGTTGGCTTTAAAATTCAGAGTTGGATATAACTTGTAAATATAGCTTTCATTTTCTTTCTCTAATGGAATTACATGCCATTAAATATTTAATAATTATCTTTCTGTGCTAGTTTGAAAGTGCATATTTAGAAACAGAATCAAGAGAAAAGAAACATGACTACTCTCCATTTTTGTTCTGACAATTTCAGAACATCTCACCACCCTTCCTCTCCTTCCACCAATCTTTTTGCTGTGTTTTCAGTTTTGTTTTATGCAATAGTAATAATAAGAATATTTTTCTTTACAGAAAGACAAGTGGCATAAAAATATATAAACTTTTCTGGTAAAAAAGAATTCATGTAATTTTGTTCTTTTCTTAATTAATGTAATCTGAAGTGCTCATTAGGAAGAAGGTCATTTGGAAAAATGGTCTTTTTTTTTTCTAACCTCTTTTTTTTTTTTTAAATGTCTGACTAAGGCTTTATTCAGGCACATATCTCATTAACTTGAATAAGGGCAGTTAGCCCTCAGGGGAACTCTGTTACCTTCTTCAATTTCTTTTGCCATATAGAGGTCTCCTATAAAAACCACTCACTGACGTGGACTAATTTAACTCTTATAGAAATTCCTCAAACCTCAAAATTGCATCTGACAGAAATGGCGGCAGTTCTTCATCCTAATTTATATGTTATTTATTCTTTTCTACTAGCGTATAGGCTTGAAGCCATACTGATATCACTATATACAGACATTTTCATCTTCTTTGCCTTGATTTTTAACATTTACTATTATGTCTACTTCTTTGATCCAACATTTATTTATTCTTTGAAATTATTCAATATTTGACCAAGTTCTTAAAAATTAGGAGTTTCCAAAGATTTTTACTCTACTTAACTTTTTTTTTCATTTTTGTCATTGTTTCTGGTACAGAATGAGCAATGCACTCCAACTACCTCTTCTCACAACTCGTGCACTGTTTCTAATCTGAATTCACATTAGAACTCCAAATCCACTCTTACTCGTGGCAAGATTGATTTTTTCACTCTCTCACCTCACATATGAAGGTTATTACAAATTTGATGAGGATAATCAAGTCATACTGGAAAGAATGTTTTGGACCGTGAATATGCAGCTGCAATGAGGAGATATTTTGGCACTTCCAGCATTATAAAAGTTAGAATGATTAATAAGAAGAAGTATGGAATTGATCTACTGAGAATACTGTAATCCCTTCATGGTTATTCAGAGATGTGTGAGACACATTAAAATAGATGTAGCTTATTTGTTATCAAAAGGATTCATGATTCAATTTTATCACCTTTAGAAACTTGTGTGTTTTTTTAATCTTTTGCATTTTATAACATATTAGAAGTTGTGACTTTCATGCTTAGATCAGTGTTAAGTAATGCTATATCTTAAGAGGTTGTATCAAAAATTACATAGTTCAAGTTATCTAAATTGTATAGCAAAACCAACAGGTGCTAAGCCAGCACCTCTGTTTCCTCATGATGCTCTATTAAAATAACTAAATGGATTTAGTTGTCAACTGGTGGACTTTCACCAGTTGACAAGCCCATCAGTTTCTAATCAAGTGTTTGGTGACTCATTCTTAAAAATTTATGGGCAGCCAAGGATCCCCAGATATTTGAAGAAAGCCTCTAGCATGAAGTACACAGACCAAACAAACAAAAATAACAAATTTGAATAAAATAGAGTGATGGAAGCAGAAGAAAACTTATGTGAGTGTGTGTGTGTTTAACATTGTCTACCAGAGACAGAAAATTTAGCTTCCACAAAAAAACCATAATATTAAATATATATATATATATATATATATACTTTTTTTAAATATTAAAGAAAAAAACTACAAGTGAATAAGCTCAGTGAGGAAGGCACGTCGAAAGCTAGGCACCCGTGCCAAACAGTTAGCCAAGTTGTGAATGCAAAAGAAAAGTGGAAATAAATAAATATCCAGAAAGTAAAGGAAAGCTTTTGGAATTTAGAAATATGATAGCAGAGCTTTTCCATCCACTCCTCACCCACTTCCCCCCCGCACACAAACACACACACACACACACACACACGCTCACACACACACACTGCTGCTCTGGCTGCATCAAGCTCCCTTTTGACTCTGGGTTCCTGCTAAGCCAGCACCCATGACGTCTCCTTCCAGCCACAGTCATGATCATCTACCAGGACCTCATCAGCCATGATGAGATGTTCTCTGACATCTACAAAATCCAGGAGATTGCAGACGGGCTATTCCTCCAGGTGGAGGAGAGGATGGTCAGTAGGACAGAGGGTAACATTGATCACTCACTCATTGGTGGAAATGCCTCCTCTGAAGGACCCAAGGATGAAGGTACCAGAAGCACAATAATCACTGTTGTTGAGATCATCATCAACTATCATTTGCATGAAACCATCTTCACAAAAGAAGTCTTCAAGTACCTCAGGGATTACAAGACATCAGTCAAAGGGAAACTTGAAGAACAGAGACCAAAAAGAGTAAAATCTTTCTGCAGAACAAATCAAGCACATCCTTGCCAATTTCAAAAACTGCAAGTTCTTTATTGGTGAAAACATGAATCTATGCGGGACGGGTGCTCTGCTGGACTACCGTGAGGATGGTGTGACCCAATGTATTACTTTCTTTAAGAACAGTTTCGAAATGGAAAAATGTTAACAAATTTGGCAATTTGGATTTACCACCTGTCATCATAACTGGCTGCTGCTTTTCATCCACACACCAGGACTGGACAAATGGGAGTGATGTTAATGTTGAGCTCTTCATTTATTTTGACCTTGATTTATTTGGAGCAGAGGCATTGTTTTTAAGAAAAACATGTCACATATGTTGTCTAAAAATAATATTCCTTTAAAAGAATAAGAAAAGAAAAGAAATATGATAGCAGAAATGAAGAAGAAAAACAACTACAAAATGCTGAATTTTAACTTAAGGAAATCTCTAAAAAATTAGAATAAAAAGTTTACATGTAGAAAATTAAATAGGAAGAGATAAATAGAATGCCCATCTAAGAGTTTCATTATCCGAATAATAGAACAATCAGAAAAAGAAAACACAAGAAATTATGGCAGGGAGATTCTCAAGGAAATAATTCAAAATGTTTCAAAACTGAAGTTCAGAGTGAAAAGTCCATGAAATATCTCACACAGTTGGGGGAAAGACCCATACCAGTGCATATCACTTTAAAATGTAGAACACAGGGATACAATTTCCAACAGAGAAAAAAAAAAAAAAAACAGAATAGCATCAAACTTGTCAGCAACAACACTAAACAAACGAACAAATACACAAATCAAAGGATGACTTCACAACTATGAATTAATATTATTGCTAGCCTATATTTTTACAGCAGCCAAATGGAATAAAGTGTGAGAGTAGAATAAAGACATTTCATATTTATAAAGTACCACAAACTTGATCTACCATGAGCTTTTTCTCAAGAAATTAATAGAAGACATGTCACTAAAATGAGAGTGTAAACCAAGAAAAATAAAAACATGAACCAACACACAGGAGATTCAATGCAGGTGAAATACAATGGGAATTCCTAGGGTGATTGGGAAGGAAGATCCCCCCACCAAAACAAAATAGTTATACAAAGGACCAAGAAACAGTAATTCCAGAGGAGATCAGTAGGAGAAAACTCTCCTAGAAGGACATCTTTAAGCAGATAGAATTCATAAGAAATGCCTGATATAAACTTAATAACTTATATGGGTTAGCTGTGAAAAATATTTATATACTCACAATAATGTAAAAACTGATTATTGATCAAACAAACAAAAATAAACATATTGGAAAAATGGGATAAAAAAGTGCAGAAGATTGGGGCTATAATTTATCTTTCACTGTAGTAAGTGAATACATAATGTCTAAAACTGGAAAAGTATACCTATATTATTAAAGTAGTTAAGACTATTTTTCATTAATTATAGGTAAATACCAAAGAAATAGATAAAAGATTTGAAATTGATCGGGAGAGGTAGAAAAAAGGAGAGGAGAATAGACGCTTTACATAAAAAAAAAAAATCCTTATACAAATATTGGAATACAATTTTTATGAAAATTATACATTTATTTATTTTACTTCCCTACTTATTACTATATTTATTTATTTTTAAAGTAATTTTAGGAAATAATTTTATTGGACGTTAAGCTTTGAGCTTTTTAAAGAAATTATATGGCATGTTGGAACAACCTGGGAGCAAGTTCTGGGCTTAAAGAAAGAAGCTCCAACTTAAAATTAACCAGATCTGTGACCATTAAAGGTTAAACTTGTTGAAGTAACAGGCACTGGTAGTAATGGAAATGAGAATCTATGCTAATGGTTTATTTTCAGAGGGAATTTTCTGGTGCCAAAAATAATTTGGGGGAAAAATTTATAAGACACAAGTATTGAAAAGAGAAAATTGTAAGGTTTGAAGCAAATAGATTAATCAGCACTAATCACATCATATGTTGAGCATTTTTGCACATATTATCTCATGTAATGGTCTCAGAAATTGCTACCTTAAAGAGGCTCAGATTCTTAGAAAGAGTTTGCATTGATCATTTTGCCTTTTTAAAAAGAGTTTGCAATTAATATCACCTGTCATTAATTTTAAAGGAAGTTGTTCAGATTTTCTCCTCCTCAAAGCTAATTTTTACTCTTTTTTTTTCTCCAAGTTTTACTCTTGATATGAATTGGTACAACAGTTATATCTTTCTTCTGCATAATTTTTCCCTCCTGGTTTCAGTTCCTAATTTATGGGCTATAAATATGCTAAGTACGGCTCCCCCCATTTATAGATTAATTGAGTAATCAAGAAAAGCAGAACCTGTCTCATGATCTCCATTGATTCCTACTGTACGTTATGCTAACCTTTCCCCTTTAAAGTGTCTCCAAAAGAATGAGCTGAAATCGCTGTCTCCACTGTCTCACATTTACTTTTTCAAATGACTTGAAACAAGTTTCTATCCTTCCCATTGCTCTATAAATGTTCCAGTAAATGTCACTATTTTGTAATGGGTTGTTTTAGTCCTTATTTCATTTGACCTATGTATACTCCTTGTCACGGTTAAACTCTTTCCTACTGTCTCTTGGTTCTCCACCAACCTCTCTAAATATTCCTCAGTCTCTTCTGCTTGCTGACTTCTTAAAGTTTGGAGTCTCTACAACTTTGTCTTATTTTAAATATAGTAGGTATACAATACTATATTAATTATATTACATTCAGGTCTACAATATAGTGATTCGACATTTTTATACCTTACGATGTGATCACCCCACAAATTATAGTAATCATCTGTCACCATGCAAACTCATCACAATATTATTGACCATATTCCCTTTCACCTTTTTCATTCATCCTCACTCCATCCCTTCTGGTAACAGTCACTTTGGTCTCTGTTTCTATGTGTCAGTTTTTGTTTTCTTTTGTTTGTTTTGTTTTCAGATTCCACATATGGAAAACAGTATTGAGACTCCTACTTTTGGAGATTTCTACATATGGAGACAGCTTTGGTTGGGTCTTCTCTTCTTCTCTCTAGACATTCTCCGACATTCTTCTTTATAACTTTAGCTAAAATAGGTGCCCCAACAGCTACCATGCCTCCTTGGTTGGAGCTCTTGAAATGACAAGTATTGTATATAGAATTTTCCCAAATCTCTTTTTCCTTCTGGGTTACCTTTGAATCGTGGTTCAAAATCACCATGATTCACATAAAAATAGAAGACAAAACTTGGGAATGATTCTAGTCTCCTCTTTTATCCTTAGCCCCACATCAGTCACCTACACTTGTATATTGTTAATCCTTCTCTTTTTCCTTGTTTGATCCCTTTTTTCTATCTATTGCTTTCTTTTTCAAAGCCTTACCTCATCAGCACTTTCACACACGGAGGTAATAACCCCACTCTAAGTATTATTCCTCAGGTCTCTTGCATCTTTAATTCATCTTCTATACTGCTATCAGGGTTATCTAACCTAAAATACAAATCTTGTCATTTTACTCAACAGCTTGAAATCTTTCAATCACTTGCCATTCACTGTAGGATAAAGTCCAAACCCATCACACATGGCCTTCATTGATCAGGCCCCCAGGTACGTACCCCACTTATCTCTTGCTGTACCATCCTTGCATTATACACTTTAACATAAGACATTTCTTCCAGTTTCTGTATTACACGTCTGTACTTTCATTCAAATTACATCATCATTCTAGAATTACATTCCCCTTTCCTTACCTATCTCCACACTTAACTGGAAACATCTACAATTAAGACACTTTTTCAAAATCAACTTTCCTATGAAGGCTTCTTGGACACTCCAACCAAATTTAACCACTTCTTCATTGCACCTCCACTTATCTCTCTGCATAACCACATTTTTAGCAAATAAATAAATAAATAAATAAACAATAATCTGCATTTCTACATTGGACTGCAAGCAACTTTAGGACAGACTATGAGCTCCTTTAGCTCCTATGTACTATTTGTTTTATAGTACCAGTGTTTCAAAGAGCTCCTTGAGGACAGTAGGTGCTTGCCCTAGGAAACTCATAAAGCCCCAAGTATCTGCTACATACCCAAAACTGAATTAGGAAAAGCAGCTCTAGACAGTTCTTTGCATGGAAGTTACTATGCTTCAAGTTACGCGACAGTAAAACCCTATAATAATTGAATGGATAAATGATAAGCCATTTCTAGGTTAGACATAAAGGAAGCTGTCTCCTTACACTTCAGTCTGGAGAACACTAAGCAGGAAAGTTGTTCTATATTGAATGTGTAATATATAGACCAACTATCTCTGGATGTTTTCAATAAGACCAAATTAACAGAAGCAGATACAGTGATAGTAGTAACAAGGGAGGCAGTAGAGAGCACTGAACCATGAGCACAGTGAAATAGCTAGAAGAGAAGGACCTTCTGGGAATGGCAAGCTGATGATATGCTGCTGGATAATAAGTAATGTCATCGGTCCTGAAAGGGCTGCTATATACCATATACTGGACAGGGTAAATGATATTCCATTTCTTCATGGGGCCTGGCTGTGCTGGCATTATATGGCATATTTTTAAAATATCCCATGATCACAGATGGCTATATAAATTTCACATACTGGTCTTAAATCATATATTATATGATTTATAAAATTCAAATTTTATGGCATTTAAACTACTTCATTATCAGAGAGTTTCATAATTTGCACTATAGAGGTACAGAATCCATTTGATGGTAAAAATAAGATATATTAAATTCTTAACTAACATATTCCTGCATTCTAGCTTCTTTGAAGTTTTCTAGATCAGACCAACTTTTACTGCTCACATTTAGACTGATATTAAATTTCATTCTTGAATTTGGGACCTTAATTCCCCAATGTCTAGTTCATATTCTCTCACATATAGAAACATAGGGCCTCTCCTGTTGGTTTATCCCCATAAATATATAGTCAAAGTTACACATGTGATAAATCAAACAAACTTAAACCAACACTAGAGAGAGACATCATGAGGAATGGAATAACAGCTATAAAATATCTGGAGAGATGATTAGGGTCTAGATATAGGTGATACATGATGAAGGAAGAATTGATGCAATACATTATGTAAAAGAGCGTCTTTGCTTAGGATATTCTGTGCTTACAGAAATGACCCACTGTGATGGGGAACCTGGACATTGAGTGAGTGAGCAGCCACCTTCACAACGCTGAGTCTGCACCATTAACATGAAGAGCCCTAGAGTCAGAATAGGAAACGTATAGAAGACCTTTGAAATTATCTAATTAACACCCTTTGTTCTACAAATCAAACTGAGCCTCAAAGATTTTGATTTGCAAAATGTCAACTAGCTTCCTCAGAGAAGTAGGTGGGGATGGACATTAGAAATAAACAGAGTAGGTGTGTGAATGATCTGAACATAGAAAGCTGGTGCATTCCTAAGTAAATGCTAGATAGCTGGCTCATAAAGCGGTAATAAAGAGGGAAGGAAATTTATAAAAATGGCACACAAAAACGGCACAGGCAGGAAGAGGGGAATTCATGTGTCTCCCCCAGTGTAGACACAGAAGAACTTTACCACATACACCAGAAGTTACAGACATGGTCCTAGAAGCAAACATGAGGAAGAAATAAACATAGAAATTGAATAAAGAAAACATAAAGCTGTGCCTCTGGTATGGTGGCCCTGAGACATATGTAGTTATTGAGCACTTGGAAGGTAACTAATCTAAATTGAGATGTGCTGTATGTAAAATTTGTACATAACAGATCTTGAAGACCCAGTATTTTTTTTAAAAGAATATAAAATATCTCATTAATAATGTATATATTGGTTACATAGTAAAATTATATCATTTGGCTATATCATGTTAAATGAAATATATTATTAAAACTAGTGTTGCAGGTTTCCTTTTGCTTTTTTTAATGTGTCTACAAGAAAATTTAAAATGACATAGGTGCCTCATATTTGTGGTTCACATTATATTTCTATTGAACAGTATTGGTTTAGAGGATATGTGGAAAAAGGTAGACAACAAATATCAATTGAAATACCCTGTGGGGACTGGGTATTTTTTCATTTATGTTATTTTATCTGAAAGTCACAATAATGAAGATAATTTCAATAGCTATTATTCTTGTATCTGTTAATCCCAGGAATCTCCACGTTTTCTTTCTCTTAAACAAAATTCTAAAGGTCCGGGTAAAATTAGTTAGATAGAAAGGTGGGGTTTTTTTTTTGTGGTTTTTTTTGTGTGTTTTTTCCCAGAGTTGTAACTCCTGTTCCAGGCATTTAATGACACAGGGAAACAAAATTTAAGATTTCATAATTAGTAAATATTTTCCTATCGGTTGTTCTGTTATAGAAAATATGTTCAAGGAAACCTGCTTTAAAAGCTGAGCTATTTAAGTCATAAAGGGAAAAACTGGTATTGTTACCGGCTCTGCTAATTTACATTGAGATAACATGTGGAGAGACTACATCCCGCCCTTCCTGGATATTTTTAATTGGTATATCCTCTGCCTTTCACTAATGTATCTTATTTCTTTCATTATCTATAAAAGAAGCAAGTGTTCTTTCACCTTGAAAACTGAAATACCTCTTCCCGATATAATCAGATGCTTTCCAACCCCTTTTAAAGGAAAGGAAATTGCTTCTCTGGCTGCCAGCCATCATGAAGCTGAGAACATGTCTCTTAGTAAAGGTAAGGCGCCCTAATGAATGACTTTCTTTTGAAAGAAGGAGAGACAATCCCTCCCGTAATTCAGTACAAGCAGCTGTTATTTAGACACTAATGGAAGAAATAAAAATAGATAAGTAAAGACACAACTTCCCATGTGTAGCTGTCAGAGGTGACAGTAAGATAGGAAGTGATTTTCAACCAATCAAAACATTGAATTTAGTTACTTGAAAGAACATGGCAAAAAATCCATTTTGGCACTTTGGATTTTTCTTCTCTTATATATGTTATCCCATCCACTATAAGGAAAGAAGGAAGGAAGGAAGGAAGGAAGGAAGGAAGGAAGGAAGGAAGGAAGGAAGGAAGGAAGAAGGGAAGGAAGAAGGAAGGGAGGGATGGAGGGAGGGAGAACTCAAAACAGTAAAACCTTTAATGATGTACACATCTGCTTTGAAATATTATACTTTACTCAGAGGTTAGCTTTTATTTTTGTCCTCATGATAAAAGACCACAGATTGTGTTTAGTATATTGTATCACATTTTACTACAGCTGTCATTTAATATTTGTTTCCTTAATTTGTGGTATTTTTCTTAGAGAAAATATGGAGTTGTATAGTAGTCACATTTTCATTTGTATACTATCTGGCTGTGCTTTTCCAAAACACACTAATAGTCACTGAACTCTGTCAACCTAACCTTGAGAAATTTTCCCCGGGTATACGAAATAGAATCAATTTACTCAGTTACAGTTATTGTGCAGTCAGTACATTGCTCTGTGGGGAGACACCAAAAAATGTTCCTGCTCTGAAAGAGAGCATAATGTCAAGAAGAAAAAAAGATAGTTCCAGTATCTAATGCTGCACTTATTTCACTTAGCATCATGCCCTTAAGGTCCATCCACTCCAAATCTTAGTGGTTGAAAACAACAGTCATTTTATTGCTCACCATTCTGTGGGTCAGGAATTCAAGCATGATTAATAGGAGACAGCTTGGCTCTCGCTCCATACAACACTGGTTGAAGTGGCTTGACTGAGGCTGCAAGGTCCAAGATAGCACACTAACATATCTGGGAATGTGATACTGGCAGTTGTTCCCCACATAACCTGTCTCTGTACTTGGTAGTCTTAGTTTATTTTTATCATTTGATAGTCTATAGGCTAAGCATCTTTCCAAGGGTGAAAATGGAAGTCTCAAGATGTCTTAAGACTTAGGGCCAGAAGTTACACAATATCACATCTGTTTCATTCCATTGGTCATAGCAGATTACAACACCAGCACAGATTAAGGGGAGGAGAAACTTCATGTCTCCAAAAAAAAAAAAGAAGGATAAAGTCACATTACTAAGGGACTACATTGTAGCCATCTTTGAAAACAATATTCCAAGCACTTGTGAAACAAATGAGAACAAAAAATAGAGGAATAGATATAAAGGTTCACATTTTTATAAATAATTGTGCCACAGAAGAATTTTAAGAAGCTGCTACAGTAATTAGAATGATCTAAAGTGGGCTATTCAACCTTTTTTGTTATTATTATCCATTTCCTTATAAACTTGAAGTCACCAGGACATAGGACTATTAATAACAAAGTCCCTAAAAGAGTAAGGATAAGGCAGACAATCAAAATACAATCAGATTCAACTAAATTCAGGAAATTCAACTAAATGTAGGAAAGAACAAAACATCTTAAAATAATTAAAGACAAAAATTAATAAATTATAGAGCAGAATGACAATAGAATTGAAAAAGTAGAATCAAGAGAGCTGGTTCATCAGAAAGACTAATAAAATTGATAAACACCTAACAAGATTAAGAAATAATAAATGACAAACATTGTAGTAGGCCTTTGAAAAAAGATATCATTACAGAGGTTTTCTTCTTAATTATAGACGAATACTAATAGAGCTTTGTATTAGTAAATTTTTTCCAAAGAAAAATTACTTTTGGAGAAATACAAATCATAAGTTATTCAGGAAAGACAAGAAAGCTGAATTAGAGCTATAACCAGGGAAGTGCCTGCAATGTTCTCAAAAAAGTTCCTTCAACGGAAAACTGCATTCTTAACATATATTTAGCAGCAAGTTAAATGAGTCAATAATTACAGTGCTTTTTAAATCGGTCAGGCACATAGAAATAGATGAAACTATTCCATTTTTTTTCTTAAAGGACTTAGAATCATTCAAGGTATCCCCAACAAGAAAAAGAGCAAACCAATGTTCCCCAAGGTGAGTTCTAGAGAATTCTAGTTATCTGGGATAATGTTACATATTTCTTGGGGAAATTGGCAGTTTCTAGTTAAACATAATTAGGAAATACTAAGTTTACATATGTAAAACAAGTTTCTGACTAAAGGATTTAATCAGAGTATCTAAATGATAATGGGTAATATTAATCTGTGACCATTTCTTAACCTACTTTAACTGTGGAAAATGTTCTTGTCAGAAAAGGATTCTGAAAAAAATATGTTATTTAAAATATGACACAAGCCAATCTCAATTATACATAGAGTAAATCTTAAAGAATACAGGAAATCCACCACTATCTGAGAATAACCACACACAATAGCCAAGTATAGTTAATTCCAGTAATAGAATATGATAAAATCTGCTGATATAATCTATTACATCAAAAATAAAGTAAAAAAAAAAAAAAGAGGATGTTAATAGGAATCAAAACATGCGATTAAATTCAGTATCCACTTATAAAACCTTAATCATCAATAAGTATATAAATATTTAATATAGTAAGGCATATCTATACAAAATAAATACAAAACAATATTATTCTGAGACAATAGCTAATGTCACATTTGATTATGACAGAAATATTTCCAATAAAGTCAGACACAAGATTAAGATACCACTATTTCCATTACTACTGCTATTATTCTCTACATTTACAATTTTTGGTAATTCCAGATGATGTAATAGGTAAGAAAAAGAATTAGTCTTATATAGGGAAAGATGATAAAATGACCATTATTTTATGATGACATAAATTGGAAGCATCTGTATCTAAGGAGGAAGAGGATAAGGGAATGACAACTAGAAGGACATCCATCAAAATATTAACTATAGTTCATTGGGGGAGAGGAATAAAATTTAGTCATTTTTATCTTTGACCTTTTCCGAGTTTCTCATGCTTTATGCCAGGAGATTACAATAATTCTATTCAAAAAATGTATTATTTCATAAGGGCATGTAAATTTTGTAGACAAAATGGTTGGGATTCTTAGTCTTAACCCAGTTCCACCTACACAGCATAATTTAGAACATTATCATGGGAAAGATGCATTAACTCTTCTAAATAAACAACTACAGATCAGTCAAGCTGTACAAAATTTTTCTATCCACTGAGGATTCACAATCCCTTTAGCCTTAATTGGCAATTTGAAAAACATACGTTGTTACTTTGAGGGATTTTCAATGGCATTTTCAGATAATATTTTCCCAAATGTCCCTTTCAAACTCCCATCATTTACCCATCAGCCTTCCATATTGATCTCTAAAGAACACAAAATTACACACTGGTGGCCATTTTATGGTACATATTGTGGAGAAAGCTTCTTGCAAATTCAAGAATGCAGTTAGAGATTTAGGAGGAGCCAAAAAAGTTAACATTAGCTGAAAACAGAGAACCATGATTATTTTTAACTCAAAGAACACATGAAAAACTCCAGAAAATCCAAGAGAATATGTATCTTGACACAGCAAATTTTTAAACTATCCTCATTAATTAGCTACCATGAATGTTATTTACTAATTCATTGACATAAATGGTAAAGATACTCTTAATTTTTTTCAGAAGGCTACTTAAAATCAACATATGCATTAACAATCATAATGACACAGTTAATGAGATTAGACCAGTGATTCTCAAATGTCCACCAGAGGGAATACTTAACAAGATCTAGAGACATATTTGGTTTTGGAAATTATGAGTAAGGGTGCAATTGGCATCTGTTGGGTGTAGTCCAATAAACATCCTGCAATGCACATGATAGTCCCCAAAAACAAAGAATTATCTGGCCCTCCATGTCAATACTATCAAGTTTAGTAACCCTGGATTAAATAATATGTTATATTGTGTTTGTGATTTGTTTAGAAAAAATTTCTATTTTCTTCTCAAAGAAGGCGAATTTTTTTGTAAATGAATTGACATGTAACTGGGAATCTGTATATGATTTATTACTCTATTTTCTGAGTGCTAACTTATTTTTGAATAATTTAGTTATGTTAACTAATGTAAACTTCACCACAACTTTATGAAGCACTGTGGCAGAAAACTAAATGACCGTACTAGCCATTCTTCTCATCTTCCCCAGTCGTGAAGCTGGGCACATGGTTACTCACCCAAAGAACGCATTTCTCAACGTCCCTTGTAGCTAGAGGTGACTTTCCAGCAAAGGATAATGATATAATATATGAGCGATTCCCAGGTATTTCCTGTAAAGAAACAAAAATTATCATACAATCCCCTCATCCTTTTCTCCTTTTTGCTAGATGAAGATGGTGAACATTTTAGTAACCACTTTGGACTCACATGTTGCAGCTGGGTGTAGGAATTATAAGGCCAATTTTCCTACTCTAAATACCTTTAGACTACTGTGTTTCCCCAAAAATAAGACCTACCCTGAAAATAAACTCTAGTTAAGATCTCAGCAAGGTGGACACATTTAGTACCTTATGACGATGTTCCAGAAGAAGATGACATGACTGTATTTGAATAAATGTAGATTGTTATACATAAAAAAATAAGACATCCCCTGAAAATAAGCCCTAATGGAGCAAAAATTAATATAAGACCTGTTTTCTTATTTTTAGGGAAACATGGTATTATGTGAATGAAAAATAAATTCCTGTGTTTTTCTCATCCACTGTAGTTAGAATATTTATTATTATAGATTATCCCCTTTGAGCAATTACACAGGTTCTATGATTATCACCATTTTAAATATGAAGATCAGAGAAATTAAGAAACTAAACCAAAGCAACAACTAGTGAGTTGTAAAAGCTGAGGTCAAACCAACTATAACTCCAGAACCCCATGGTGCTGGCCACCATGCAATGCTACCTGAGTAACTAGAGTTTATAAAAGTCATTGTACTATTGTAACAGCATGATTCCAAGAAACTCCTAAAAGATTTTCCACACTGGTTTTCAAAAGGAATTGGCATTTACAAAAGGAGAGGGGATAGTTACATGACATCTCAATGAAGCAACAGTCTCAATTCCATTGAAAACTTAAGGGAAAAATTAAAGAGCTTTAAACTTCTGATTGAACCATGGCACCGCTGAATGAGTCACACAGAGTTGGTGGGCTACACTGACAATAGGGACAGACTAATGGTGTCGTGGGTCTTGGTACAGGTCACTACCAGCCTGATAGTAAGTTGAAAAGGCAACCTAGGAAGAAGGGGTAGCATACGCAAAGCCAATAACTTAATAAAAAACAAGAAATGTAACAAGAGAATCTCTATGCTATTTAACAGAAATAATCCTGATCTACTGCCAAGGAGTAGGATTATCGGTGTTACATAGGAAGTGTCATAATATCTGCTTTAAGCCGGAAATATTTCACCTCACGAATCATAGGGGAAAGTGTAGGATATACTATTTTGAGGATATATAAATGTCCTCAAAGTTTGACAGCTGTAGTGCTAAATAGTCAGGCCTCGCCAGAACTATACCAGGAAAGCCATTAGAAGCCAGTCTCCCTGTCTCCCTGTCTTGATCATGTTTTCATGCATTTCTGCTTTTTTATGCTAGATTACTTTATTCATCTGCCACTCTTCCAGGGTTCCTTTCTGCTTCAACTTGCACAAGTCTCCAGTGAAGACTTCAGCTCTCCCTACACAATGACTCTTCATTTGTCACTGTGATACATATCCCTAAGGTTAGCTGCCTTCAGCAGGTCTGTTGCCCCATTCTAAATTCCTCAGAGATGGATCTGATTGGCTTTCTTTACATTTTTTTGAGCCAGGCTGTGTAAGTCCTAAGTTCCTGCCATGCTGGACTTGCTATCTTGGGGTAGATGTACATCCCTGGTCTAATAAGTATCAGCCAGATAGTGTGGTTACACGGTACATGACCAGAACACACCCACTCATTAGCTAGCAAAGACCACAGCAGCTTCCCTTAGAAGGTGCTGAGGAAATAACATGCCACTGTAAACAAGTCTGGTACAGCTTTGATTTTTTTTTTTCTCAACTGAGAAACCATTTTCAACTCAGATACTAATCAAGAAATGATTCTTTCTGCCAAATACACTAGAATGAAATATGCTTACAATGGCAGTAGTGGGAAAGAACACAGAGGCAGCTGGACAGAGCACAAAGAACACAGCAGAGCAAAACACCGGGGTCGGCCCAGAACGTGTGGGCAGAGAGCAGGGCTGCAGCACTAACGCATGGGGAAAGAATCTGTATCAGATAGGATTCATCATGTTTGAGTAAAAGAAATTTACTCGGGCCAGCTCAAGTATATAAGAAGATAATGGATTGGATGGATATAGGGGGACCATTCAGAACTAAGAGGAAAACTCAAGTAGCCATCAGTAGCTTTTAGAGAATTTAAGTTACATGGAACTACTTGAGAAGTTCGTCCAGGTTCGCTAGAGCTGGAATGAACAGGTCCAACCATTTTCAGTGTATGTGTCGCTCTGCCCACTACACAAATTCTCAATTTCAGGAGTGCCAGATTAAGCTTGAGGAGGAAAAGAAAGCACTGTACTGACAGATTGTACCTAAAGTTAATGAGAGAATTCCCCAAAAGAAAACCAGATGCTATTTAAAAGTTAAGGGGGCATGGTTGTTGGACAGGAAATAATAACAACAATAATAATAATAATGCTCATTACAGAAACTGTTTCTTGAGCAATAAGCAATTAGTAGATGCAGTTTGCAGAATAATAACAATAATTATTATTAATAATAATGCTGAAAACTCTTCAAGAATACTGTTGAAAGGACTGATTCGTAAAAGTGTAAACTGAACAAACGCAGCGGAAACTAAACCAAATCTTCCACTGGAAATAAAGATAATAGGTAAAGTATACATAACACTTCCTATGTGTTAGAAACCTTCTAAACACATTTCATTTGTTAAATCATTTAATCTTCACTTCAACCCCATGAACATGTCAATTAAATCTCAGTTAGAGAAAGAAAAGCAAGGCACTGAGAGGTTAAGTGACTTCCATGAAAGTCCGCGTTGGAAGCAGCCGAGCTCAGATCAGAAACCCCCTCTGGCTCCTCTCCACATTCTACCCAAGGGGGACCCATTGCAAGGTTCTTAAGAGAGAAGGGGAAAAGGAAATGTGCTACAGAAAGGCCAAGGAACTAGAGAACAGAAGCAGCAGAACAGAGACAAAGCAAGAGGAGAAATCTAAAATTAGATAAAACCAGATCTCCTGACAATATGTCACATTAAGGATTTCACTGACTTTTCAGTTAAGGACAAAATAGGAATTAAGAGAGAAACTACTGCATATTGCTTATGTTTTCTTGAATCTAAAGGTGCTGAATCAGTTCATTATATAGTAGATTTCTTATTCTGAATTACAAGGTCAGGCATTCCCAGCTAATCCTGTGCTTATAACTTCCCAGATTAAAGCTTTCCCCACTGCAGACCCCTCCAACAAGAGTTGTTACAGATAGTTGAAGTGGTGGCTGAGACTTGGATAGTTTCAGCTTATGCTGCTATACAAGGCATACATTTTGTATAGTTTTCCACCCTACTTTTAAATAACATTTAAACAAGAGAAATTCCTGCTAACCAGATTAATTTCACTCTGGTTTAATTCCAGGAAAAGAGGATGAAGGAGTGAGAGGGCCAGGGAGAACCTGGCTGTAATGGTCTGTATCTCTTCATTGGTTAATTGTTTATATTGCAGAGTCTTAAGAATTTCACTTCTTTCCCTTCCTGTTTATCTTCATGAATAAATTAAATGGGACTCCAAATTGCAATTGTTTGTAAACAACAGAGATTATTTGGTTGGTAGGAAAGGCTTGTCTACAGTTTTAGATAAACTTAAATTCTGTCTACTAGAAATGGCCAAGCATAAGTCCTAAACTAACAAACTGACTATCTCAGGTTTGCAGCTTATAATATGGCTAATTGCCCACTGAGGATAGACTAAACTGTGTAGTTACAGGATTGCACGACCAGTACACATCCAACAGTATAGTAAATAAATAATGAATTCTAGGGGTTCTGTCTCCACATCCTCCTTTTATAGTCATACCTGAATTATTTCCAAAAAATAAAAGACAGGAGGCAGAGCCATCCAAGGGCAAGAAGAAATGAGTTTCCAAGGTCGTTTATCTTTCCCTTCCTACGCTCTCATATTTCTTAAATTAAAACACACACACACACACACACACACACACCCCAATAGCAACAAAAACACTTCTTTTTTCTCTCTAGTAAGAAACACTGAGCTAAAACACTTGAAGAAAAAAAAAAAGACAGAGGCCTCAGAAATATCACTTCTTAGTTGACACCAAATTTTAAATCTAGTTCTATTTTTCACTTTTTTTCTCTTAGCTGTCATTTTCTGTTTAGATTTATAGAGATATAGCTGACATATGACATTGTCTAAGTTTGAGGTATACAATGCATTGATTTGAAACATATATTAGGAAATGATTACCACAGTAGGGTTAGTTAACACCTACATGACTTCGCACACATGTGTGTGTTGAAAACATTTAAGATATACTCTCTTAGTAACTTTCATGTATTTATAATGATTAACTATAGTCAACTTGTTGTACATTAGATCACCAGAACTTATTCATCGTATAAAGTAAAATTTATTATTTTTGACCAACATCTCCCCCATGCCCAGCTCCTGGTGACTACCATTTTACTCTCTGTTTCTATGAATTCAGGTTTTTAGATTCCACAAATAAGTGATACCATACAGCATTTCTCTCTGTCTGACATTTCATTTAGCATCATGCCCTCAAATTCCATCCATGTTGTTAAATAGCAGGATTTCCTTCTTCCTATATGGTTGAATAATATTCATGTGTATCTATCACATTTTCTTCTTTTTTAAATTAAGTGTATTGGAGTAACATTGGTTAATAACATCATATTTTCTTTATCTAATTCATCCATAGACAGATACTGAGGTTGTTTTCACACTTTTGCTATTGTAAATAATACTGCAGTGAACATGGGAGGATAGATATCTCTCTGAGGTTGTGACTTCATTTCATTTGAATATACACCCAGAAGTGAGCTTGCTGGGTCATATGGTAGTTCTATTTTTAATTTTTTGAGAAACCACTATACTATTTTCCATAATGGCTGTATCAATTTACATTCCCACCAAAAGGACACAAGGTTTGCGTTTTCTCCACATCCTCACCGACATTTATTATCTCTTGTATTTTAGATGACAGATATTATAACAGGTGTAAAGTGATACCTCATTGTAGCTGTGATTTGTATTTTTCTGGTATTAGTGATGTTGAGTATTTTTTTATGTACCTGGCTGTTTGGATATCTTCTTTGGAAAAATATCTATTCAGTTCCAGTGCCCATTTTTTAATAGGATTGTTTCTTTGCTGTTGGGCTGTATAAGTTCTTTATATTTTTTAGATATTAACCCTTTAGCAGATATACAATTTGCAATTCTTTTCTCCCATTCCATAGGTTGTCTTTTGATTTTGTTGATTGTATCTTCTTCTGTGCAGAAGATTTTTAGTTTGATGTCATCCCATTTATTTATGTTTTACATTTGTTGCTTGTGCTTTTGGTGTCATAGCCAAAAAAAAAAAAAAAAATCATTGCCAAAACTAATTGCATGAATTTTCTCTATGTTTTCTTCTAGAAGTTTTATGGTTTCAGATCTTATGTTTAAGTCTTTAATCCCTTTTGAGTTAATTTTTGTGCATAGTATAAGATGGGGGTCCAATTTTATTCTTTTGCATGATTATCCAATTTCCTAACACCACTTACTGAAGAGTATATTCTTTCCCCATTAAATATTTTTGGATCCTTGACTGTAAACATGAGGCTTTATTTCTGGGCTCTCTATTCTATTCCATTGGTCTCGTGTCTGTTTGTATGCCAGCACCATACTGTTTTGATTACTATAACTGTGTAGCATAATTTGAAATCATGAAGATTAATGTCTTCAGCTTTGTTCTATCAAGATTGCTTTGGCTGTTTGGGGTCTTTTGTGGTTCCATATGAGTTTTGAGATTGTTTATTCTATTTCTGTGAAAAATGTCATTGGAATTTTGATAAGCATCACATTGAATCTGGAGATGACTTTGGGTAGTATGAACATTTTAATAATATTGATTATTTTTATCCATTACACAGAATACCTTCCATTTGCTTGTGTCTTCTTCAATTTCTTTTATTAAAGTATTATAATTTTCAGTTTACAGATCTTTTACTTCCTTGGTTAAATTTATTCCTAAGTATTTTATTGTTTTTGATGTTATTGTGACTGGGGTTGTTCATTTACTTTTCAGAGATTTTATTATTAGTATATAGAAATGCAACTGATTCTGAATGTTGATTTTGTATCCTGAAATTTGACTGAATTTTAACTTTAAATCTAATAATTTTTTGGGTGGAGTCTTTAAGATTTTCTAAATATTTGATCATATCATCTGCAAACTAAGATAGTTTTACTTCGTCCTTTCAAATAAGGATGGCTTTTATTTCTTTGTCTTGCCTGATTGCTCTGGCTAGGACTTCCACATTGAGTACTAGTGGTGAGAGTGGGCACCGTTGTCTTTTCCTGAGGACTTTAAAAACCTTTGCATGAATCATGGTGTGAACAGGCATTCCTTTCCTTTCGAGTTTTATTTCTCAACAATTAGCTGTTATGTGCCAGATGCTGTTCTAGGCACTGGAGATATAAATAAGTCAACAAACCATTCAAAAACCCTGCCCTCATGAGGCTTGTATTCTAGTAGAGAAAGAAGATAATAATCATGTTTTTTAAAATATGCAATTCTAAGTAATAATAAGTGTTGTGAACATTCAAACAGAATCATTAGCTAGAGAGTAACTGGCAGGAGACTAAATAATCAGAATAGCTTCTGGGGAAAGGACTCTCTGTGAAAATGGTATTTGAGCTGAGTTCTGAACAATGAGAAGTTACCAGCCATGTAAAGGTTAGGTGTAGACTATTCTGAGTATAGAAAACAGCCCATGATAGCACTCTGAGGGAGGAACATGCAAGACATATTAAGGAGGTGGAGTGATCCAATGTACTGAACCATAGTAAACAAGTGGGAGAGTGTAGGAAATAAGTTGGAGAAGCACGTAAGGACCAGAACCTGAAGGGCCTTGTAGGCCAGGGCAAGGTACATGGGTTGCATACTAACTGAAATGGAAAGCCACTGGAGAGTTTTAAGAAAGAGAGTGGTTTGATCTAAGTCATGAAATATTTATTGATATATTTAGGTGACATATTTAACATATACATTAACATACATGAAATATGTGTTTTAAAGTTTAGCAAAAACACACATCAAATATCTAGTCTTGGTCACTCTTAGGAAAGGGAGAGATTAGGCGATAGAGATGTGGTTACAGGTGGGACTTCCGTTTTATCTGTATTGTTTACATCTTTTGCAATGAGGACATATTTATATATGACTTGAAGAATTAAATTTAAAAATAAAACAAATAACTGAAGAAAAACTTTTAGGTGTAAGCCAGAAAAATAAGTCATTGTCAGACTTAGCCCTAAGATCAGGTTTTTTTTGTTTTTTTTTCAGAAAGAGTCATACAATCTATACGGAAGCACAGGTTTAAACATCCATATGTTTAGATATTGGAAATGAAATGACATCCAGTGTAAAAACTTGTAAGATATGTTCATCTTTATATCATTCTGAATTAGTACATGTGTGCTATACACACAGAAATTACTCTTATTAACTTTTGTTAGTTTGAAACCTCTGAAAGACGATATGAAGAAAAGAGAAGCAAGATGTATTCCTAAGGTTCTCTTGTATCATACAGTTCTGAAAGAAACACAGGAGCAATTCTGTTATCAGTAACTGTTTATAAAAATCCAGTCTGGTATGCAGGTCCAAACATGAGCATCTTGCTATCAGTATGATCACAGACAGGTAGTAAGTCTTTCTTAAATCAGGTGCAAGAGCAGATGTGATTCCTGTGGGTTTTTTTTTTTTTTCTTTCATCATACACAGACACCCTTTCAGACTATTTGACATGGTTAGAAAAACATATATATTTCAAACCCAAAGAGAGCTTATAAAAACATCACTATTTAGTAAATAGGTAAAACTTTAGTCCTAGATAAGAAAGAGCTGTAAACATGATTTTGGATCTATACATACTTTTTTTTAATCACTTGTCTTTAACTTCAATATTATATTCATTATACTTATTAAAGACAATTCAAGTCTGAATTTTAATTACTCAGGACCTAGTGGGCCCCATGGCAGAGAGCAAGACCAAATATTTTGGGCCTAAAAAATAGTTCTTAACTTGATCAACATAGTCATCAATACCTGTCTAGACAATGTACCAGCTTGAGAAGTAATTCACCTATTGGACTCTTGTATGAAGAACAATCAGAGGGGATCAGTAGTACATGTGAGGAAATCAAAGAAGAGGTTTGTACAACATCCATATGAGAGAACATGATTAAGCTCTGGGGATGATGCTTCACTTGAAGAGAAGATTCAAGAGATTGTGAAGTAGGTGGAATGAGCAGGACTAGATATGTGAACATAGGAGAGAAAGAAGGTGATGGGATAATGTCTCACAGATTTATGGCAGAGATGTGTGAAACATCTATCAGGATTCTGACTAAGTATGGGTACTAGAGTTTGGACACTTCCAGTTTGCATAGCTTTGCAATGTGGAGATATTTTAAACAATCATTTGGATAATATTCTGTATTCATCAGGAAAATTTTTACCCTCTAGACAATCTCTAAGGATTCTGAGAAACCGTAATGCAGAATTAGTCCTTGAAAGAAGCTTGTGATTCTGCACCTGACAGCACTGATATTAGCTGACCTCTAGAAATGCTGAGTGAAGTAGCTATAAGCCAGAGGAGCAAGGAAAGCATCATTGTCTCTGGGAACTGCACAAGAATGACAGGGAGCTCAGAGAATGGTGGTAAGCTCAGGGCAAGAATATTTGGAGCACAATCCCTTGCTAAGTATTTCTGGGGGGAAAGAAGCTGTTCTCTATAAAAGCTCCTAACAGATGCTGCCGATTATCTACCTATAATGTTAGAATCCAGAAATTCTAAATCAACCTGTGACAATTTGAGCTACTCTCCTAAGTATTAGTAACAGAGAATCTGAAGAAAGAGTAAAAGTGGAATATGATGGAGGCATCCGTTTGATTTAGCCTATGTATAGAATTAGAATTAAACATGTGCATTTATGTATATACATAAATATATATTGCATAATAATATATTGCATAATCAATGCATAAGTGTATATATACAGAGTGAAAAAGAGAGAAGAAAGTTAGAAATTTTTATACGTTTATGAAATATGGCTGCACTCCTTTGTTACATAATCTTTACCACCACCACCACCATCACGACCAAATATCTTGTTAGTTGGATGACAATTCTTTTTTCTAATCTCCTCCTTAGAGACACATTTTAAAATATAATTCTTAAGCCTCTAGAAGTTATCTTTTGTCCTGCAGTTAATCTTTTAATAAGACCAATTTAGCTGTAACATAAATGGTAATGAATAGTGTTCTACTTACTGCACAATTCTGAACTTGCTCAGAGATTGCCTCTGAGCAGGCTGGGCTCACCCGTGGGCAGAGTCGGTTAGGAGACACTTGGTATGGTTTCAGAACCGTAGAGGAGACTCAGGTTTTTGCCCCTTGTTAAACGTTCTGGGAAGAGTTATTTAAGATTTATCAGCCCTTAATCGAGCTTCCTGTATAAAATAACTGCATTAGGCATAATGTCTGAACTTAAAATCTGAGGAATACAGGATTCAGATGTGGGTAAATGCATGACAAGAGCAGGACTGTATTTGCAAAAAGGCAAATCAGCATAAAACAAGACAAATAGCATGACTGACCATCACCAGAGTGAGTTAGAACATCACCTGTGAATGAGGTATATTACTAGATATGAAACACAGTAATAATATTCCATTTTAATTTCTTGGGTTGTATGTCTATTTTCTTTTTTTTCCCCCACAGATTTACACTACCATTATTGGTGTGATTTAATTTGTCACTGTTGAGTAGCCTGCTATTTGGAATGAGCTTGCATTCCATCTGTTGGAAATGAAGGATTTGCAAGTGGCATTGTTCCATATTTTCTTAAGGATTTAAGGTATCACTAACTTTCAACTGACTCTACTAAGGGGCTCTTTGCCAGGATCCTACATGATGCCAATTTTCATTCAGGCTCCATAATATTTATTAATACAGTTGTGCACAAATTTTTCTTTAAGTATCAAACATGCCAAAAGAGGTATTTGTTTTTCTACTTTTCTATGCCCATATTTAAACATGTTACGTAAATATGTCCACACCTAAATCTGTCCTATCTTGTTGATTCCTTTTTAAAATTCACACCCTGTCTTATATAAACGCAACCCAACCATGAAAGTAATTTGTTCATGAGTCATAACCTTACAAACATTGAAGTAATTGTAAAAGCATCTCTTGTTAGTTTGCAATTAGGGTATTAAGTTTGATAACCTGCTGTATTAGATTTTAGAAAAAAAGTCATAAAGGGTTTTATTTCTTAATGCTCAATAACACTTAATCATAAACACATACAAAGACAAAGCTAAATATATATCCATTTTAACACCTACAAAAATAATTAGTTTTCCTGGATGTATCATGGCAGAGGGTGCTGTTTTTTTTCTTTTAAAGAGTATGTACAGACTATATAAACTGAACAGGTACTTATAGGCATGCCACAGTATGCTGGAATGGTCTGTGTACTCAATTAACATAATACTTTTAAGTGCATCAGAAAACAATTACCTGTTGTATGGCTGCTATGCAGGGTCTCAGCTCCCTATCCCCGCACAAGAACGCAGGATATGGTGAAGCCAAAAAGGAACACCCATGGAGCGAGAGATAGGAGAGTCGTACCACGATATTCTCAATAACGGCTGGTCAAGACACAAAAGCAAACATCTGTCAGTACCCCAATAGGGGGTCTTCCTGCACCGCAGTCTCACTGCCGGCTGGGCAAGACACAGGAAGTAGGATCCACACGATCCGCAAACTGCCAGTCGCACTTGCTAACCTCACTTGCTGGCCGCAACCCTCCCTCCACTTCTCTGCCAAAAAACCAACCCCCACGTCAGGCCAAAAGCCTGGAAACTGCTCTCTGGGACTCTGTCCCCACAATAGCTATGAATTTGAACCAAGTATGCTTTAGACTTCATCAACACTATATTTAGCAGTGATTCAGAGAAGGTGCAATTCAGTGCAAGAAGATTACAAAGGCAAATGCATTCCTATTCAACAAGATGGGGCTATCTTTCTAGTTCCCAAATTAGAAAGGTCAAGAATGGGTTCCTCCTAGAAACCATTGGAGCAGGCTAAGTTCTAGGAAGGAGCACATTATCTGCCCAAACTCTCCTGATAAAGCAGGGTCTCACGCCAGCTGGAGAATCTCTTAGCAGAGAAGCCAGACCCCTCCCTCTCACTCACTTGCCTTACATAGAACATCCTTAATACCTGGCAAAGCTAGTCCCTTCTCTCCAACATCACCAACATGTTCTACATTGGACTTCTACACATTTCTTATCCTTTACTGAAATATTCCTGAAATTGGTCTACTAGTTTCCAGTTTAAGCCCCTTCCGATGTAGTCACTACATGTTCAAACACAAATCTCATCACACCATTCTTGCTTAACATATTCTAATAATCTCCTCAATAACTTCAGGACTCCAGGGTAATATCTCTATTTATTAGCTCGAGAACTACTAAATTGCACTTTTTTTCAAAGCCCATTTTCCATTGTCATGCCCACTTGGTGCCTACCCTCAGACACCCTCTGCTCTGAGTCCTCTAAACACACTGTGCTCTCCCATTTAGGGCTCCTTGCCGAGAATGCTATTGAAAAGTTAGCTCAAGTATTTTTCTCTTTCTCAGAAGATTTCTCAGAAAGCCTGCACTATAAGAATGTGTGATGTGGTAAAAAGCTTATTCTGCAGAGCAGCTGGTGTGTGGAAGTGCTGGATCAAAGTCTAATTCTCTGGCTAGCTGTGTGATGTAGATATAATGGGTTGGTCCTTACAAATAACAGCCAACCATATGCATCCTCGTTAGGGGACTGGACAAGTAGTGGATGCCTGAGCACCCATGGTCCTTCATACTCTGGCTGCAACATTTCTTCATTGAGATATAATTGACATATAATATTGTGTAAGTTTAAGGTGTATGTTGATGTGATATATTTATGTATTGCAATACAATTACCACCTTAGCATTAGCTAATACCTCTATCATGTCACATATTTATTAGTTTTTATTTTGTGGTGAAAGTATTTATAATCTAGTCTCAGCAACTGTGAAATATGTGATACAATATTTTCTTTTATTTTTCAATTAAAGTTGGCATTCGATATTATTTTATATTAGTTTCAGGTGTACAACATAGTGGTTAGACACTCATATAATTTACTAAGTGATTCCTCCCAGTGAGTCTAGTACCCACCTGGCACTATACATAGTTACCGTATCATTGACTATATTCTCTGTGCTTTACTTTACATTCCCATGACTATTTTGTAGCTACCAATTTGCACTTCTTAATCCCCTCACCTGCACCCAGCTCCCCAACCCCTTCCCGTCTTGCAAACCATCAGTTTGTTCTCTGTATCTATGAGTCTGTTTTGTTTGTTTGTTTGTTTGTTTGTTTGTTTTGTTCTTTAGATTCCACATACAAGTGAGATCATACGGTATTTGTCTTTCTCTGTCTGACTTATTTCACTTAGCATAATACCTTCTAGATCCATCCATGTTGTCGTAAATGGTAAGATTTCATTACTTTTTATGGCTGAGTAATAGCCCATGGTATATATGTATCACTTCCTCTTTATCCAGTCTTATCCAGTCATCTATTGATGGGCACTTAGGTGGCTTCCGTATCTTGGTTATTGTAAATAGTGCTGCAACGAACATAGGGTTGCATATATCTTTTTGAATTAGTGTTTTGGATTTCTTCAAATAAATACCCAGAAGTCGAATTATTGGGTCATAAGGTAGCTCTGTTTTTAATTTTTTTGAGGAAACTCCATTCTATTTTCCATAGGGGCTGCACCAATTTGCAATCCCACCAACAACGCACAAGTGTTCCCTTTTCTCCACATCCTCCCCAACACTTGTTGATTTACTGATGATGGCCATTCTGACAGATATGAGATGATATCTCATTGTGGCTTTTTAATTTGCATTTCTCTGGTGATTATTGACGTTGAGCATCTTTTCATATGTCCATTCAGGTCCTTTGTCCTTTTTTAAATTAGATGGTTTTATAATATATACCATAATCACAGTGCTGTGCATTAGATCTCCACAACTTATTCATCTTCTAACCACAAGTTTGCACCCTTTAACTAACACGTAACATTTGACAAGCGAGACAAGAATACTCAATGGGGAAAGGACAGTCTCTTCAAAAAATGGTGTTGGAAAACTGGACAGCCACATGCAGAAAAATGAAAGTGACTGGACCACTGTCTCAACGCTCTCTCTCTCACACACACACACACACACACACACACACACACACACATTGAAATGGATTAAAGACTTAAACATACGACTTAAAGTAAAACTCCTGGAAGAAAATATAGGAAAAAACTCCTTGACATTGGTCTTAGAAATTATTTTTTTAGATATAAGCCCAAGCCACAAAAGCAAAAATCAACAAGTGGGACAACATGAAACTGAAAAGCTTCTGTATAGCAAAAGAACAATCAACAAAATGAAAAACCAATCTGTAAAATGGGGAAAAAATATTTGCAAATCACGAATCTGAAAAGGGGTTAATAGCCAAAATATTTATACAAGTCATATAACTCAATAACAAAAAATAAACAATCCAATTCTAAAAATGGGCAGAGGAACTGAATAGACATTTTTCCAAAGAAGTCATACAAATGGACACAAGGCACGTGGAGAGGTGCTCAGCATCACTGATCATCAGGAAAATGCAAATCAAAACCACAATGAGATATCACCTTACATCTCTCTGTGACAGTTTGCAAGCCTGCCAGCCACACTCCTGTCATTCCTGAACTATGATTTTTCTCTGCTCTCTTCTAGCCATTCTGGATCCGTACAAACCATTTCCAGCACTTCATTTTCTGCTGCTTCTATGTGACTAGACAGTTCAATCTCTAAACTTGGTTTGGTCTTAAATATACTTAGTGTGTGTGTGTGTGCGTGTGTGTGTGTGTGTGTGTGTGTGTACATATGTATACACACACATATATACACATATATGTACATCTATAGTAAGCATACACACACACACACACAGATACACCTACTATATATGTATATGTGTGTGTATGTTGACCCTTGAAAAACACGGTCGACTTACACAAGGATTTTTTTTCAATAAATACAGTCTGCCCTTCATATCTGCAGATTCAACCAACAACCACAGATAGAAAACAGTATTTTCACATTCCCAACTTTGACTCCCCAATTGCAGATTCCTAATGGCAGATCAGAAATACTGTTTTCATTGAGTTTGGTGGAATTGTTGCATATAAAGGGTTAACTATAGAGTTAAACGTTATACACAGATTTTCAACTGGTAGGGGAAGAGGTGCCCCTAACTCCCCATGTTGTTCAAAGGTCAACTGTATATAAATATATATATAATAGTATATATAATATATATACTACTAATACATATACTGGGGATGCCAAAAAAATGTATACAAGTGGACACTTTTGTCAATGTTGCTCAAGCAGTAGTTTGCCATGATCAGAAGCGTCTGGATGCTGATGGTGACCACTTTGAGCACCTCTTGTAATTGCAGAAGTCAAACGTGACTTGTATTCATCTTTTGTTATCGGTATATATTGAGCGTTAAAATTTTAATATAGTTCTCCTTTCTTAAAAATGTGCATACATTTTTATGTCTCTCTCTCTCTCTCTCTCTCTCTCTCTATATATATATATATATATATATATATATATACACACACACACATATATACATATATATACAAATATATGTATATATATATACACATACATATATATATATATATATATATACATAATTTCCCATACACATTTTTATATACAAAAATCCCTTCAACTGTAGTTTTTTGCCCACATTAATTTGACAAGGCTGCATTTTCCTACACTTTTGTGACCTAATCTCTTCTCTGCATACTCACCCTGGAACTGATGACCTATTCTGAGTCACATAATAGCAATAATTATCATTTATGATACACCTACTGTGTACCAGGCAAGGTACGAGATACTTTGGATATATCGTATGACTTTCCCCACAATCTCAGGAGTGGGTATAACTACCACCACTTTAAAATTGAGGAAGTGAAAGCAGAGAGGTTGAGTACTTGTTCAATCATGACTCATAAGTGCAATATTGCTGCAAATATGCATATAGCAAGGCAAGTGAGAGAAATGTAGGAGAATAGAAAATGGTGTATGTGTGTCTGGAAGGGTAAGGGAGAAAAGATTAGGGAGAAAAAGAGCACAACTCAGAGGGATTTATACAGCATAGTGCTCTACACTATTTGACATGACCATCAGACCCAAAATCCCCCACCCCCATCTTCCAATTCCCAGATCTGACCTCACGCCTGAAAGACCCAAATTCTCATGACAACTTGTTCTGTTGTCCAGGCCTAAGGAATGTGTGTCACATAGAGGTAAGGACAGGTCCTCAATCCTGAGTGGATGGGTCAAAAGAAGTTGACAACTGGGGAGACAGAAAGTGGAAATCAAGCCTATTACCAATGGATCATTAGCTGCTTTGCTGAGTTACAGAATTTTGTAAGAAAAAATTTCAACCAGGATTTTTCAAAGAGGTGACATCAGAGTATATACAACACTTGGCCAGAAATCAAAAGCTTTATCTTTCTGCAGTTGGAAGGCAAGGTTGGAAAGAAAAAAAAATTGGACAAACTAATGGAATTGTCTCCCTCAAGATTAGGACTTTAAGGAAGTTTCCTGCTCTGAAAAATAATCATTATAATAGCAATTACCATTTAATAAACACCTATTTTGTGCAAGGTGCTTCACCTTCCTGGTCTCATAGACCTTACAACAACTTTGTAGAATGAGTAATATAATCCCTATTTCACATGTAATGAAATCAATGTTGCAAAAGATAGAAGAACCTGCTATATCAGTCAGAGTTCTCCAGAGAAATCAAACCAATAGGATACATATATCCTATTTTTAAAAAGTAGATATGCAAAGATATTTATTATAAGGAATTGACTCACACAATAATGGAAGCTGAGAAGTCCCAAGATTTCTAGTCAGCCAGCTAGAGCCCCAAGACAGTCAATGGTGTAGTTCTAGAAAAAGGCCGCCAGGCTCATGACCCAGGGACAGGTGATGTTTCTGAGGCAGGAAAAAGCAACAAGGTCCCAGTTCTAAGGCGATCAGGTAGGAGGAATTCCCTCTTATTCAGGGAAAGGTCAGACTTTCTGTTCTATTCAGGTTTTCAACTGATTGGGCGAGGCCCACCCATGTTAGAGTGGGCAATTGCTTTACTCAGTCTATTGATTTAATGTTAAACTTATCCAAAAACACTCTCATAGGGACACCCAGAATAGTATTTGACCAAGCATATGGGCGTCGTATGACCCAGTTAAGTTGACACATAAAATTAACCAGCACACTTGCCTAAAGCTATCTAATTAGTAAATGCTGGAGATGTGATTTAAACCAGGTCTGTCTTCATCAAAAGCCTGCAGTTATTCCTCTACGTCAGAAACGTGGGACCACAAGAATTACTTAGAGTGCATAATTTTGTTGGTTAAAAGTTGTGCCAAGGTAACAGAAAAATTAGTCAATGAGTGATTTTACGTATATCTATATACATGTTTATATGTATAAACACATATAACACAACACACACACACACACAATTTCAGAACATTAGCTGTATTGGTAAACTCATTTATTTTTGTACTTGAACCAAACGAGGTATGCTGGAGCTGCTACACATCAGAAAAGGAGAAAAGGGCTAAGAGTGCTGAAATTGCTATGGCATAGGGAGAAGCCAGCCACCTGGATTTCTTTCATTAATGCAGGAAATTTTTTCTCAATGGCCACAAGTTTCAGAACCTCAAATTGATCACTTGTCACTGATTATATTCAAATAAAGAACAAAAATTTAAGTTGAAAAGAATCCTTCTTTATACGTGCAATGGTACTTTTTCTTGCAATGGCTCAAGAGAAAGGGAGAATCACATTTGGGGGTTGGGGGGTGTTAAAAGAAGGAAGTCAACCTGCAAAATACAGGTGATCAGTAATCGTATTCTGTCCAGACAGCTTAACAAGATTCTGGAAATCAAACATCAGGAATATATTATGGAACGAACTGCCTAAAATTATGTCAATTTCTTTCTCTTTTGTTCCCATTGTTTCATATGACATTATATTCTACAAAAGGGGAAACATACTACTCCAAATAAGACTGGTAAAGGATAAATCTTTATGTATAGAAATTACAACTCATTGTTAGATAAAAAATAGTGATGCATGAATGCTATTCATAGAACTAGTATAACCATATGCCCTCTCCTCAGTGCAGTTTTATTAACCAAGTATGTACTATTCTTAAAATTGTCTGAAGCTTTATAAACAAATCAGCAGGCTTTTAATTCCATCGAAGTCTGATAATAAGAACCTTTAAGAGTTCTTTGCTATCAGGTGATTCTGGGAGGATAGGGAGAAGGCCATTCCGATCAGTGAACACAGATAAAATCCATCATATTGGGAGCAATTTGACTCCTAAGATGGTATGTCTGAGGACTAAGAAGCAGATGTAATATGCTACTTCTTAAAAAAAGATATTTTGCAAACTAAGATCATTTGCTTAATTTGCAAAATTGTGTTGAGTCATACAGGTCTGACCCAGTACAGTACGCTTTGGCTCCTTTTGCCTTGTTCAGGCAAGTATCATGTGGGAAATACTATCTAAAATGGGAAGCCCTGGAAAAAAAAAAAAAATTTAACGTCTTACTAAACATGAGGTTGGAGATTACTGTTATGAATTTATATAAAGGTAAAATAAAGCTGGGGCTCAAAATGGCTCACTCTTTCACAGAATGGGAAACTAGAGTCTAGATGGGACAGGCTTGGACTAAAAGACCTGGACTCAAACCTCAGAACCTGGGTCTGTCATTATCTGTGACACTACCCAGGTCATTGGCCTTCAGTTTGTTTATATACAATACCTCATATGAGAATAATAATTACTTTGTACTTCAAATGCATTCTATGATGATCCTCTAGAAAAATACCAAGGAAGAGAATGGAAAACAAAAAACAAAACCAAAAAAAACCTGCAATAACGACAGAAAAAGACCAGACATGAGTAGGCAAATAAAATGTTAGACGTGAAGATCTGGATGAGGAAAGATAAGATAAACAAAATATGGAATGGAGTCATAGGGGGGCAAAAACCAGGATTCCCAATATATGCTAATTATTAATGTGGAAAGAAGGGAGAATTAGAAGCTCCTGAGAGTTGAGGATTTAATGCTTAAAAGGAAAAAGATGAAAATGCAGTAGTGACAACGAGAAATAAAAGAGCCTATTTGGTGCTATCTGGTATCCACTGATTTCCCAAAAGACTGTGAAGAAGAAAAAAAAGATCCTCAATCAGACACTAATCAAAGTGTTCTCTAGCATATTTACATCCTTTATAGCTTTACATGAGCATGTTTATATATATCTTTAGAGCATGTTTACGTCTTTCTCTCATTTGATATAGAAGGACAGACCAGAGGAGCTTAATACTTTTTGTAGAGTTATAAACAAAGAAAGATGCAAAAGAGCCAGCAATTGCCTGTGTAGGGATTAAGTTATGAAACTTTGACTAAAAAGACACAGGAAATATTTCCAAGACACATTTTTGCAATGATTTAAATGTCAGGGTGGTGTGATGTAAGCTTGGGAAATAGTACACTGATATATTCTCAAAGATTTGGGGGGGAAAAATCAGAAATACAAGCTGCAATTTGTAATAGCACTGTTAAAAAAGCCCAAAATAAAGATTGTTTACATGTTCTATTAGAAATGAAATATCTGCTAGACAACAGCTTTTTGGGTACTGCAGCTTTAGAATTCACCAATAAACTGTAATGAACTGGCATGAAGTCAGCATAAAACGATACCTCAGCTAAGGAAGACCTGAAAAATAGGATGGCTAAAAGAAACCATCCACACAGATACATTCTTGATCCTTTAACCACATAAATCTAGGAAGAAAATAGATGAGTCAGTGAGAGGGATAACAGCTCGCAAGATCAGATGAATAAACAGGTGGGTAGTGCACTGCACTTGAAGGTTGCCTTCTTTGCTACACAGGTTTAGTTACTTGAAATTGAAAGAGATATACATGGACTTGCAGGGAAGAGGATCTACTGGAATGTGTAACTATATTTGTTTTCAATGGTGGTGTATAATCACCACACTGGTCAGAGATGTCGTCCAAATTGCTACAGCTGGAGGAGAGAATATGCTAACAAGGAAAGAGTGTGTGTTAACAGGAGTGAAGAGGAGTGGAAAAACAGGATAGTCCCTGGAAATATCCAGCACTTTGTTAATTCATGTCCCCACCCTGCCCTTTCATTTGACTTGATAAACTCAGTGCTTAGCACTGCTTAGTACATAAAAGGTTTCCCAATAAATGTATTTTGAAAAATGAATCTCTCAAACATACTGACATTACCATCCCGATAAAAACATTTTGAAATTTATTGCTATTGGTCATCTAACCAATACAATGGAGAACATAAGGCATTTCTGACAAGTGCAGTAATTATAAAACTACTTGAAACAAACATAATTACACATTCCAGATGATCCTTTTTCCTGAAAATCCAATTTTGGATTCATTTTCCTTTACATCAAGACTACTTGAATAGGTCAATACATTTTCATTATGCTTAATTTTTAACATTTTATATAAATATCTTATCACTCTTTCTTAGTACAGGCGGCTATGAAAAAAAATACTGGGTGGCTTATAAACAACAAACATTTATTTTTTTGTGGTTCTAGAGGCAGGAAGTCTAAGATCAAGACACTGGTAGATTCAGTCTAGTGAGAGTCAGCTCCTTGTTTCATGGATGGCCATTCTTTCATTGTGTCCTCACATGGCAAGAGGGGCTAGGAATCTCTTTTTTTTTATAAGGGAACTAATCCCATTCAAGAGGGCTTCACCCTCATGACCTTATCACTTCCCAAAGGCCATTCCTCCCAACCACATCACATTGCGGATTAGGTTTCAACTTAAAAATTTGGGGAGGAAACAAACATTCAGTCCATGGCATTCTGCTCCTGATCCCCCAACAATTCATGTCCTTGTTGCATGCACAATGCATTCATTCCATCTAAAGAGCCTCAAAAGTCTTAACTTGTTCCACTATTAACTATAAAGTCTAAGTTCAAAGTCTCATCTAAACATCATCTGAATCAGATAGATATGGGCAAGACTCAAGATACGATTCATCCTGAGGCAAACAGTTCTCCAGCAGTGAACCTGTGAAATCAAACAAGTTATACACTTCAAAAACGTACTGGTAGAACAAGCATAGGACCGACAATCCCGTTCCAAAATGGACAATTAGGAAATAAGACAGGAGTGACAGTAGTACCAAGCAAGTCCAAATTACTATGGGTCAAGTTCCATTAGACCTTAAGTTTCAAGAATATCTTCCTTGGCCCAGCAATTTTCCTGCCAGGCCCCACAACTCTTCTCCTCTGATCTCTACCTCTATTATTGTCCTAAATATTTTATCAGTTTGATCTTCTGTTGCTGTACCATGACTTATTATTTGTTTGTTTGTTTGTTTATTTGTTTGTTTGTTTATTTTTGGTGTAGCATATTTCCCATTAATTTTCTAAGCATGGGTTCACAGAGTTAACTTTGTTGATACTTAAAGGTCTGATGAATTTTGTATTACTCCACACTCACACTAGTTGAGAGTTTTGCAGAGTAAAGAATTTTACATTGGAAAAAAATTTATCCTAGAAAATAGACTTAGTGCCGGTCTATGCTAAGTAAAACTGAGATGACAAAAATTCTTCTGTGTGACATAGGAGGAGGAATCCAAAAATCAGAGCGGGATAAGAATGTTGGGAGTAATTTATGTTCGCTTGTCCCAAGAGGGCCAGAAGTCATTACCTTCCTTCAGCTATTAGACATAAATTAGTGAGTAGAGTACAAGAATCTCTGAAAGTGCTGTAGATGATATTCTTTGGGAATGGAGCTGCAGATGTGCATGTTTGGAGAAGTTGTTCAATAATCAGTTAGATAAGATTACCTTATGGGGAGAGACGTCATCAAAATGGCGGCGTGAGGTGAGCCTCTGTAAATCTCCCCTGGAATTTACAACTAATCGAAGGACTCCACAAAGGACTCCCTGCACAGTAGTCAGGCAAGATGAAGGGGCCACTATTCACCTACAGGTGGGTGGATCTCGCGAGCTGAGGAGGAGAGAATGGAGAATTGCAGAAATGGAGCTGCGCGGGCACAGGACGCAGACCCAGCTCAGTGCTCCGAGCTTGCTGCATCCCAGAACTACCGCAGCTGTGGGAGAGAGAAGAACTCGGACTCCTAGGGCTCCATTTATGGCCCACAGGGCTGAAGGGACAGCATATAACATGGCTGAACCCAACGCTCACGGCAGAGACCTCAGAGAAAAGACTGAGGGAAGAAGGCTGAAAACGGTGGTTTAAGCCCTCACTGCCACAGAGAACAGAAGCCTTAGGCACTGAGACTAGCTGCCCCTGCCTACCTTCCTAGAGCTCGCCCTGCCCCCACCTGCCCAGTGATAGAAGCGGAACAGTAGCAGTGTCAGATCAAAAGAACAGAATATATGCTGTTCTGAGAACTGTGTACCGCAGACACAGATTGGTAGCCCAACTAGTTCCGGCAAAGAGGAGGGAGCTGTGGAAGCAGGATCCACTGTGGAGATAGTCACCGCCATTGCTCTGGGACACCTCTCACAACTCAACCCGCCCCTGGCACCACCTATCTGGGGGGATCCCTGCAGGAGCAAACAGAACTGCTGAAACATAGGGGCTCTGAATCTAGTGCAGGAAGAGCTTTGGAACTTCAAAAGCTCTCTGCATACCCACACGGACACTGCACCCTGTGACCCAGGCAAACTATTAACAGAGGAGAAGCCCGTCTCCCAGGGAATCCCCTTATTGTGTGAGAAGCTGGATAGTGCAGCGAAAACATAGCACTACCGTGTGAGAGACCAAGAAAGGCTACAGTCGGAGAGAAAATAAAACATTCTATCAACAAGTACTGGAAAACAAAAGAAAGACCTCTTCCTATCACCCTATTGCAGAGGCTACTCCTGTAGATGTCTAGGAAGAGAAAAAATAAATCAGTAATTGCCATGAATAACCAAGGCAACAAGACAGCTCAGAAAGAAAGTGAAACGTCTCCAGAAAAGGAATGTAATGATATGGAAATATGTGACTTAAATGTCAGAGAATTCAAGATTGCAGTTCTGAAAAAACTCAACAAGATGCAAGAAAACACAGAAAGGCAGTTTAATGAACTCAGAAACACAATCAAAGAACAACATGAGCATTTTATGAAAGAGATTGAAATTTTAAAAAAGAACCAAATAGAATTTCTGGAGATTAAGAACTCAATAGAAGAAATTAAGAATGAAATAACCAGCTTAGGTAGTAGAGTTGACCAGATGGAGGAAAGAATCAGTGACATCAAAGATAGAAACCTGGAAATGACACAGATGGAAGAAGAAAGAGACTTGAGACTTAAAAGAAATGAAAGAACTCTACAAGAACTTTCTGACTCCACCAGAAAGAGCAATATAAGAATAATGGGCATACCAGAAGGAGAACAAAGAAAGAAACGAACAGAGAATATATTCAAACAAATTTTCGATGAGAACTTCCCAAACTTGTGGACAGAACTGGATCCTCGAATCCAAGAAGCAAATAGAACACCTAATTACCTCAATCACAACAGGCCTTCTCCAAGGCACATTGTATTGAAGCTGTCTAAAATCAACGACAAAGAAAGAATCCTCAAGGCAGCCAGGGAAAAGAAGACGGTAACCTACAAAGGAAAGCCCATTAGATTATCATCAGATTTTTCAGCAGAAACTCTACAAGCCAGGAGGGAGTGGAACCAAATATTCAAACTATTGAAAGAGAGAAATTATGAGCCAAGAATAATATATCCAGCAAAGATATCCTTTAGATATGAAGGAGGAATAAAGACCTTTCCACACATACAGAAGCTGAGGGAATTTTCTAATACACGACCTGCTCTACAAAGAACACTAAAGGAGGCTATTCGACCACCATCAACAGGGACAATTTGTGGCAACCAAAACATAAAAGGGGGAGAGTAAAGGCCTGAACCGGAATATGGGAATGGAGAAAGTAAGCATGCTGAAGAAAATGGAATACTCTAAATATCAAACTTTTTTACATAAAATTATGTAACCACTCAAAATAATCCAGAACTGAAATATCTACAGTAATAAAAGAAGAAACAGAGGGAAACATCATAGAATACCACCACAAAGAAATAATACACAACAACAAAAAGGCAAAGAAACAATGGAAACACAGCCTTGCCAGAAAACTGAAGATAGAATGACAGGAAATCCTCACATATCAATAATCACCCTAAATGCAAATGGACTGAACTCACCAATAAAAAGGCACAGAGTAGCAGATTGGATCAAAAAACTAAACCCAACCATATGCTGTCTCCAAGAGACACATCTGAGCTACAAGGACAAGCATAGACTCAAAGTGAAAGGGTGGAAATTGACACTCCAAGCAAATGGTACCCAGAGAAAAATCAGGTGTAGCCATAATGATATCAGATGAAACAGACTTCAGGGTGAAAAAGATAACAAGAGACAAAGATAGACATTTCGTAATGGTAAAGGGTACTATACAACAAGAAGACATAACAGTCTTCAATATTTATGCCCCCCAATCAGGGAGCATCAAAATATACCAAGCAACTACTAACAGAACTAAAGGGAGAAATTGACCAAAACACAATTATACTAGGGGACTTAAATACATCATTGACAGCTATGGATAGATCATCCAAACAGAAAATAAATAACTAAATAGCAGCCCTAAATGACACATTAGATGAAATGGACATAATTGACATATATAGAGCACTTCATCCTAAAACATCAGACTATACATTCTTTTCTAGTGTACATGGAACATTCTCAAGGATAGACCATATATTGGGACATAAAATCAGCCTCAGCAAATTTAAGAAGATTGAAATCATACCAAGCATATTCTCTGATCACAAGGCTTTGATATTGGATATCAACTGCAAAAAGAAAGCAGGAAAAAACACAAATACATGGAGATTAAACAACATACTTTTAAAGACTGACTGGGTCAAAGAAGAAATTAGAGGAGAGATCAAAAGATACATAGAAACAAATGACAATGAAAATACATCCTACCAAAATTTTTGGGATGCAGCAAAAGCAATTTTAAGAGGAAAATTTATATCATTACAGGCCTATCTCAAGAAACAAGAAAAATCCCAAATAAATAACTTCATGTTACACCTTAAAGAACTAGAAAAAGAAGAACAAGTGAAACCCAAGGTCAGCAGCAGAAAGGAAATAATGAAAATCAGAGCAGAACTAAATGAAATAGACCAAAAAAAGGCAATAAAAAAAATAATGTGACAAAGAGCTGGTTCTTTGAAAAGATTAACAAAATTGACAAACCCTTGGCTAGACTCACTAAGATAAAAAGAGAGAAGACACTAATTAACAAAATCAGAAATGAAAAAGGGGAAGTTATCACGGACACCACAGAAATACAAAGGATCATCCAAGAATACTATGAAGGACTATATGCCACCAAATTCAATAACCTAGAAGAAATGGACAAGTTCTTAGAAACATATAGCCTTCCAAGGCTGAACCATGAAGAACTGGAAAATCTAAACAGACCGATCACCAGTAACGAAATTGAATCAGTCATCCAAAACCTTCCCAAAAGCAAAAGTCCGGGACCAGATGGCTTCACTAGTGAATTCTACCAAACCTTCAAAGAGGATCTAATACCAATCCTGCTCAAACTCTTCCAAAAAATTGAAGAAGAGACAGTACTCCCTAACTCATTTTATGAGGCCAACATTACCCTGATACCAAAACCTGGTAAGGACAACACAAAAAAAGAAAACTACAGACCAATATCTCTGATGAATACAGATGCAAAAATCCTAAACAAAATTCTAGCAAATCGAATACAACAATGCATTAAAAAGATTATTCATCACGACCAAGTGGGGTTCATCCCCAGGGCACAAGGATGGTTCAACATCTGCAAATCCATCAATGTGATACATCACATAAACAAAATAAAGGACAAAAATCATATGATTATATCAATTGATGCAGAAAAAGCATTTGACAAGATACAACATCCATTTATGATTAAAACACTTAATAAAATAGGTATAGAAGGAAAATACCTTAACATAATAAAGGCCATATATGACAAGCCCTCAGCTAATCTCATAATTAATGGTGAAAAACTGAAGCCTTTTGCTCTACGTTCAAGAACATGACAGAGCTGTCCCCTATCACCTCTGCTTTTCAACATAGTGTTGGAAGTCCTTGCCAGAGCAATCAGGCAAGAGAAAGAAATAAAAGGCATCCAAATTGGGAATGAAGAAGTTAAATTATCACTCTTTGCAGATGACATGATGCTATATATCGAAAACCCTAAAGACTCCACCAAAAAGCTATTAGAAACAATCAACGAATGCAGTAAAGTTGCTGGCTACAAAATCAACATACAAAAGTCCGTTGCATTCCTATATACTAACAATGAAATCTCAGAAAAAGAAATACAAAAAAACAATTCCTTTTGCAATTGCAGCAAAAAGAATAAAATACCTAGGAATACACTTAACCAAGGATGTGAAGGACTTATATGCTGAAAACTATAAGACATTTTTAAAAGAAATTGAAGAAGACACAAAGAAATGGAAAGACATTCCGTGCTTATCGATTAGAAGAATCAACATAGTTAAAATGGTCATATTACCCAAAGCAAAATACAGATTTAATGCAATTCCCATCAAAATCCCAATGGCATTTTTTAAAGAAATAGAACAAAAAATCATCAGATTTGTTTGGAACCACAATAGACCCCAAATAGCCAAAGCATTCTTAAGAAAAAAGAACAATACTGGAGGTATCACACTCCCTGACTTTAGCTTGTACTACAGGGCTACAATAATCAAAACAGCATGGTATTGGCAGAAAAACAGACACATAGACCAATGGAATAGAATTGAGAACCCAGAAATAAAACCACATAAATATGGACAGATAATTTTTGACAAAGAAGCTAAAAACATACAATGGAGGAAAGACAGCCTCTTCAATAAATGGTGCTGGGAGAATTGGATAGCCATGTGCAAAAGAATGAAACTGGACTGCTATCTGTCACCATGTACCAAAATTAATTCAAAATGGATCAAAGACTTAAGCATAAGACCTGACACAATAAACTGCATAGAAGAAAACATAGGTACTAAACTTATGGACCTTGGGTTCAAAGAGCATTTTATGAATTTGACTCCAAAGGCAATGGAAGTAAAAGCTAAAATAAACGAATGGGACTATATCAAACTTAAAAGCTTCTGCACAGCAAAAGAAACCATTGACAAAATAAAGAGGCAACCAACTGAATGGGAGAAGATTTTTGCAAACAGTGCCTCCGATAACGGGCTAATATCCAAAATATACAAGGAACTCATGCAACTCAACAACAAAAAAACAAACAACCCAATTGAAAAGTGGGCAGAGGACCTGAAGAGACATTTCTCCAAAGAGGACATACAAATGGCAAATAGACATATGAAAAAATGCTCAACATCTATAATCATCAGAGAAATGCAAATCAAAACCACAATGAGATATCACCTCACCCCAGTCAGAATGGCTATCATCAACAAGACAAATATAACAAATGTTGAAGAGGCTGTGGAGAAAAAGGAACCCTCATACACTGTTGGTGGGAATGCAGACTGGTGCAGCCGTTATGGAAAGCAGTGTGGAGGTTCCTCAAAAAATTACAAATAGAATTACCATATGACCCAGCAATCCCTCTCCTGGGTATCTACCCAAAAAATCTGAAAACATTTATCCATAAAGACAGTTGTGCTCCAATGTTCATTGCAGCTTTGTTTATGGTAGCCAAGACATGGAAACAACTGAAGTGTCCTTCGATAGATGAATGGATAAAGAAGTTGTGGTATATATACACAATGGAATACTATTCGGTGGTAAGAAAAGATGATATAGGAACGTTTGTGACAACATGGATGGACCTTGAGAGTATAATGCTAAGCAAAATAAGTCAGACAGAAAAAGCAGAGAACCATATGATTTCACTGATATGTGGTATATAAACCAAAAACAACAAAAGAACAAGACAAACAAATGAGAAACAAAAACTCATAGACACAGACAATAGTTTAGTGGTTACCAGAGGGTAAGGGGGGTGGGGGTGGGAGATGGGGGTGGGGGGCATCAAATATATGGTGATAGAAGGAGAACTGACTCTGGGTGGTAAACACAATGGGATGTATAGATGCTTTAATACATAATTGTACACCTGAAATCTATGTAATTTTACTAACAGTTGTCACTCCAATAAATAAATAAAGTAAAATAAAGATTATCTTATGGGTGTTAGTCACCTTTCCTCACAAAATCAGTGCTTGTTTAATGGGCTCATGAATGAAGTGATCATAATAACAGATACTGACATCATGCAGGATGGGCTTCCTGATTTCAGTGCAGATGTTGAGATCCCAGGGGAACTGGGGCCAAATACATTGCTTACAAGCCAGTGGCAAGGTGGACACAGTTCCTCTATTAGCTGGTCAGGCCTACAGTGATCGTAGATGTTGGCTAAGTGATCATGGAGTAGTGGGATCAAAATAGATGGTCAGGGCACTGAAACCCCACTTAATCTCTAGCAAAACAATATAAAACCCTGGTTTGCTGAACATGACTTTCAGCCTTGAGTCTGTCACAGAGCCAGCATTCCCTGAATAAGGAGATGGGTCTTTGAAACAAAAATCCTGTGTGAATATCACACATACTTATTTAAGTCTTCCTTCTAACCTTCCACAAAAAGATCTGTGGCTATTGCATACTGAAGAAAGTGAAATATCCAGGACTTTGAAGGATTATTGGAGGTAGATTGAGCCAAAGACCAATTCTTGGGAACCAAAATGTCACTGTGACCTACTGGTCAGGTGGATGTCAGAGGATAAATGAAATTTTGTTCAAAGACCATTTATGTTGAGCCCAATGAGCCCCAAACATATGTTTTGATTAGTTCCTTAGTTCCTGTGTCAATAATTTGATGAGATATATTCAGAAAATAGCAGATTCCCCAATCTTTCCCTGACAGAGGCTGTTAAGACTACAATACTGGGAATGGCGAACAGAAAAGGTGTGGAGCATGCCTCCTCATAAAATGACAAGTCAAAAAAGCAATGCCACATCACTGGGAGACTTCAGAAATGAGAGCCGTTATCAAGAATGCAGCCCAATAGTGATTTCTAGCATGTCCCCATTACCTGTTTAGTTTATGCAGAAGACAGATGGGTAGATCTTAGGGAATGATAATGAATTATAATATTTATAAGCGTCTCATGACTCCATTTAGCTGCAATTTCATATGGTTCTCCTTTATTTATGGTTCTCTTTGGTGGGGCAAATCAACACATATATGGAGATTGGTTTGCTCTGTAGCAATCAATGTCACCAGAAGAAATTTGCTTTCACTTGGTAGAGATAAACATAAACCTTCACCTTTATATTTGTTAATCTCCTAGCTCTATGTAATCATTTGGTACTCAGGGATTTTTATCATCTCATCATCCCTTAGAATATCTAGCACACTTGTCTGTTTATCATCTTACCATTTTAGGATGTAATGCTTGTATAGTATATCAATCATGTTGCTAGGCAGTAAATGGCAGTAAAATAAATTTTTAGGTAATGCCTACATTTTAAAGAGGATGGAAAACATACCACATAAAATTTAGATATTGCTAATTAAATTTTGGGGGCTTCAGTGGTCTGGAGCTTGTTGAGATATTGCATCCAAAATGAAAATCTACTAGGGGTCCTCTTTTTCCTATAAGGAAGAGATGCAGTAGTTTATGGACTTATTTGGATTAATATATAACACATGTGGATATGTGGCTCTTACATGTTTATCAAGCGAACCACTTATAAAACTGTTTACAATAGTGGGGCCAGAGCAAGAGAAGGCATTCCAGCAGATCTAGGCTGTAGTACAAACAGTTCTCCCCCTTGGCTCTTATGAAGCAACAGATCCAATGGGGCTTGTGATATCTTTGGCAGATTGATATGTTGTATAAAGCACATACAAGCCCAAATAACAGTCCTGCAGTACAGGCCTCTAAGGTCCTATTGTGAAGCCATGTCTTCTTTAGCTAACTGTTCTTAGCTTGTTCCTGGTCTAAGGCAGAGACTAAAAGCAGGTGACTGCAACCTGAGCTCCTAAAACTACCTGTTTCTATCTTGTTCTCCAAGCATAAAATCAAGTATGCTGAATAGTTCTCCATCAACAAATTAAAGTGGTAAATATGAAATCCAGAATACCTTAGATTCTGACGGCACAAGAAAGCTGAATGCATAAATGACTGATCCCCAGTGCACTTACCCCTATGGCTCTGTTTCTGATCCTCCGGAATGGCCTTAAGGGGTGTTCCTGTGAACAGTTGACTTAAGGGGAGGGGAAATTTGAGTCTGCTTTAAAGGTGATAAATCAATTGCTGGCCCCAGATGGCAGAAGACTAGTTGACTATACAACCTATCTGAGGGGTAGCATGGAAGGGAAAGGAAAAGTCTCTTGATGAGAAGACTACAAATCTACAATTCGTGTATAGTGGCTGATGACTAGGTTGAACACTCAGGGATTTAGAAAGAATAAGACAGGAGGACTAGTGACAAACTGGTTTTGGGAAGAGAAATGTGGATGGACCTCTTGGAATGGGTCGAAGTGGTACAAGAACATTTGTGCCCTCAGTAAAACTCACCAAAATGAACTTCTGTGGAGGAGTTGTTTAATAATCAGTTAGATAAGATTGCCCTATAGGTGTCAATCACCTTTCCTCACCCAATCAGTGCTTGTTTAATGGGCTCATGAATGAAGTGATCATAATAACAGATACTGAGGTCATGCATACAAGGACTCAACAACATAGAATTCCCCTAACAGCAGCTGATGTGACTTTTCCCTGCAAGTGGGAGCCCAGCCTGTCAAAAACAGCAACAAAACTTGAGCCCCTGATATGTTACTATATCCTAGAGAGATTAACCTATCTTTGGCAAATTGATTAACTGTTTTAAGGGGTATTCTAAAATATATTCCTGGAAAAAGGATTTGGGAAAATATTAAGCTAAGCCAGAATTCAAAGCTTCGTTTTGATTTAACAGTGATTCCATAATTACACTAATCTCTTCCCTACTGGGTACAATTTTTATTTTCTTAAAGTGATTCAAAAAACATCACAGTTTAGAAAACACTGTTAACAGTGGTATGAGAAGAAAAACTGATTTAAATTTAGAGATAATACATTGTAACTTGTATTACCCAGAGGGGAAAAATAATTTCGTATTTATTTGAAATCAGTTGTTAGCTATTTTTTGTTTCATTACACCAAAATTGCTTTTAATTTTGATTAATATGATGTTATCATTGAACACATAGTCCATTGATCAATACTATTCTGTTTTTAATTTTCTCAGTTAATAATTATGATTTTTTAAAAAGTGATACATAACTTCAAATTAAATATCTCCTGTTACTCATAATGAGATTTGGGCTAGCAGACTTCTTTGCAGAAAAGAGTCTTCGTCACTTAAGTTGGAGGAAAACTGCTAGCTTCTTAGCTGTTGGAAACAAATGTTGAATCATTTTTCTGTAGCTGAATATTTCAATCAGGAATAATTATTGCATACTTGTTTAAAATTATTTATTAATATTTACTAGCAATGTGGAAATAAAATTCATTTAAATTGAGGGATATTTATACTAGGAACTTATTAAAAACCACTTAATGATAAAGGCATGATAAATAAATTCAGAAAAATGTTAACTTTAATATGAATAGAACCATGATAATTTATAATTCTTATATTCCTGAACAATCTTCCTATTGTCATTTTTTTCTTGTCCTTATTCCATAGATAAAAAGAGAAGAGTTAGGTTTCTTCTTCTTAATGATATAACACATAAGCACTACTTCAGTTACATAAAAAAAAAAAAAATTTGTTAGGTTTGCTTTAAAAAAGAGTGAAATTTAGCCAATACTTATGATTTATCTCCTGGGTGGATGTCTCCATATGGGGCTAACATTAAAATCATTATAGTTTCTGCTCTCCAAAAATTTTTGAGATAATTGGAAAAATGAGATTTAAATACATGTATCTAAATAACATTTAAAGAGTTGTTTAAGAGAGTGTAGAGAAGATATCAAAGACAGTCCATATAGAAGTCAAATTAATTTTTCATACAATTATTGCTATAGGAATCCAGAAAAGGGATAGTTCACTTCAGACAGGCATTGTCTGGAATGGTGATACTTTTCAATGGGGGATCAAACTATCTGGTTCTGAATGTGCTTTCCTGGCCTAGAATGGATAAACAGGCAGATCGTTAAGGGTTAAGCTTTAAAATTTCTTGACTAAAGATATGCATGGCTTGGAGTTTCATTCTTTAAATACTAGTGTTGACTAGAAATTTTATATTAGACAGACATTAAAAGTGCTAGGGTTTCAGTTGTCATCAATTCAAAGAAAGAGATGAGATCTGAACTGTTTAGAAAGAGAGATTTGGATGTATAGAGAGGAAAATCTCTATCTATAGAGTAATTTGGGCGTGTGTAACAAAAAAGTTCTGGGCATGTTTATGGTCAAGAGAGCTAATATGTTGGTTGAAGAAGAGGCATTATATAAGGAAATAGTTGGCAATGAGGCCGGGAACTTAGGATGTTTGTTGAGGTCAAAGATGAGACCTTGAATACCCAGATCAGTTTATGAGGTGTGATCAAACAATACTGTGAATGTTTAAATTTTTTTTTTAAATTGTTGCAGTAAAAGACACGTTGCCATTAATCCCCCTCAAAACACTCCCCCTCACTTGAAACATATGTATGCCACCATTCTTGCCACTTTCTGAAGCAGTTCTGGAAGTCCTCTTTTCTGAGTGTCTTTAGCTGTGCTGTCGTGGCTGCCCTGATGTCCTAAATCAACTCAAAACGTTTATCTTTCATGGTCATTTTGACTTTGGGGAAGAACTAGAAGTCACATGGTGCCAGATCCAGTGAATAAGGTGGATGGGGACACACCGTAATGTTTTTATTTGACATAAATTGCTCTATACCAGAGGCAATGTGGACATGGAACCTTTCTGTAAAGTATGGGAATGAAGGATCATAGATCAGATTTCAAAGAACTCAATGACACAGAAGAAAAATAATGAGACAAGATAATAAAGAATGACAATTTCTCACAGCTTCTTGACTGATGTACATTGCTCTTCATGAGGCATCGTTCTGTGGAACCTCCATCCCAAGAAAACTCACAAAGCCTATCACTCTAATATAACCATCCAGAGCCAGTTTTTTTTGTAGAGGTAAACATAATGTATGAGTTGGTAAATTGGTAAATGTGTAAGTTTTGTCTACTAAAATGATTTGTGGATGTCTGAAATGCTGATATCAGAAGTTCCTTTAGTTTAAAATGAAAATACAAAGCATTCGAAAGGGTAATCCTTTCAGACATATCTGTCACCCCTTATTCTTAATGCTTTCTCTAAGAACTTTTTTCAGAGTAAGATTAGATGGTATGGATGAGAAGACATGGGTAAAGAGACATAGATATAGTATATTAAGTGTCAGCTTAATCTACTAATTCCATGTTTGCAAAGACATGGGAAAGGATGCTGGTGTGGAGGAAGGAAATACAAAAGACTGTTCTTCTGACCCAAGCCATACTATCTCAGTTTTGTCCAGAGCTAGCCGATCACCATTCTGTTTTCCCAAAATTGTCTTGTCAGGCAGCTCTATCTATTTTATCAAATATATAAAGGGATGATAACTTAAAGGATTTCAACATTAAACCCGATAACTCCTCCCTGAAATGAAAGTTTCAAAGATCTGCCAGAAAGTGAAGAAGAGAAGTTTTCATTTTATTTCCATATTTCCTCTTTCATTTTTAGTCATCTTTACATGGAGAGGGCCTCCAATATTCTCTTTCCAGTTTCCTGGTCTAAAAGTCACTTTTGGAGTGTAGTCTCTTGAGAGCTCTACTATACATTCTGAATATATATAGTTTTAATTCTATTTAAACACCGATCTTGCATTTCCTTGAGAAAGCCAGGCATCTTGTTTTAAATGTGCTTTCCTTGAATAAAATAGATAAGTAGGCAGAGAATTATGTGTGAGTTCTGAAATTTCTTTACTAAAAGTATTTGGACCATTCATTTTTGAAATATCAGTGTTATCTGGAAACAGTGGGAATTAAGATGTTGAAGTACAAGGATGTTAATTATTATCAATTTAAAAATACAGCTCTTAGTCAAGGTCTGGAATGATTTATGCAATTATTTTTAAAAATTACACATGGTCTTATTTTGTTATTTCCCGGTTGTTATGAATTTGATTTTGCCCTTGTTTGGTCAAGTTGATAAGTTCCTAAAAATTCTTCGACATTCCAGGTTTATTGTTTGTTAGCGGCCTGCCAAACCACTGAGCACATATGACTTCTCATGGTACAGTGTTTGTTTCAATATTTAGTATCATTTTCTCAAATGGACCAGAAGCACCAGCTGGAGAACTCAAGATATTTGGCAGATATTTCAACTAGCCTTGTAAGTTATATGTGAAAAATAAGTATAAAAGCTTGACCGGGTATTGAATAATCAGCAATGAGGTTGTTACACTGATATAGGTATAATGTCAGTAGGGTTTGAATGAAACCCTTTATCAGATTTCTATGGCCACAATAATGAAGCATAGAAATAAGAAGTAATTATTTTGCTTACAGGCCTACAGATCAGTGACTTAGTTTGGCTCAGCTGGATAATTCTTGCATTGACCGGGCTATTTCATGTCTGACTATCGGCTGCAGCGATGGAGGCACGAGGCTACCACATGTGCACTATAGTCCAGCAGGCTCAGCTAGGCAGGTTCTCATGGCAAAAGCAGGGGAGTGAGAGTCAGAACATGTAAATGCACATGGCCTCTTAAGGTCAAGACTCAGAACTAGCACACTAGTTCTGAGGTCAAGACTAGAACGAGCAGATCAGACAGCTCCAAGAGAGATCTTATCTAAAATATGAACATATCACTTGGCTATTTGATGGATATTAAGGCTTGAACTAAGAATAAGTATACATAAAACTAAACTGAAAAAGCTAGCAAGACATTTAAAAACTCTTTCTTGGAAGGAAAAACAATTATGGTATATCTTCAGTCTCATCACCTGTGATTAGTCTTTACATAGTCATAATAATGTAAATCTGAATCCTGATCTAACTAAAATGATGATATAACTATAGCAACAGAAAGGCATGATAGGAAGAGAGAGTGTTGAAGATAATGAGGCACCATAAAGGCAAGCTCCATTTTATCTTTTATATCAATAGTTAATACTACCTAAAATCACCAGATTAACAGGTTGCAAAATAAGAGTTTTAAGGGATCAGGAAGTAAAATAGTTGAAAGTGGTTATCAGCAAAAAAAAAAAGGAGAAAGATAGGCAAGAATGATAAAGGACCAGTGTATGTCTCAAGCAAACCTTGTATAATAATTTGGATATTTCAATCATGGGCATGAACAAACTTGATGCAAATAAATTCCCCTTTGCTTAAGGGGAAAATGATCATAAACAGGTATAATACAGGTATCTAAAATTTATTGAGTGCCAAGCAAATTTCATCTCATCTAATCCTTACAAAGACTCTGAGATAGATATTGCTTCTGTTAAATATGAGAAAATCGGGATTCAGAAAGATTAAGTAACTCACCCAGTGGCTCTTATTTAGTCAGTAGTGGAATCAGGAACCAAACATAAAACCATCTGGCACCAAAATCCTTGTTCTTTTTATTATAAATGCATCACCCTCAGTAAAATATCTTTATAGAATGACTAAAGAAGTCTTAGGTTGGGCCTGTAATGAATGGACTTTCAATGTATTACAAAGAAAAGAAGTGTATCTTTAGCTGGAGGAACAATGAAATGAGTGCTGAGAAAGGCTAAGAAGAACAATTGGCCTGATTGTAATAAGGTCATGTTATAAAAAAAGGAGGACTGATGTGGGTTAGCTTTAATGTAGAGGTGGCATTCATTCCAAAAGATTTTTCTCATTAATATCAGGGTGTAGAGAGGAATAAAGAACACTCTGGCCATTATGCTACTTCCTTTACTTATAAAATTAGACTTCTCTGACAGAGCAACAAACACACATCCATCCGGAAAACTCCCTTGTCCTAAGAACAGATGTTTAAATGACCCACAACAAGGAAAAAAAAAAAAAAAAAAGAAGTAAATACAGAATAAAATATTTTGCCAAAGCAAATTATTATAACAGGAGCAGCAACTGCTACTTGCACAAGCAGAAGACTGTCTGCTTAACTGGGATACAGGCATAGAGAGGCTTCTCATGCCAAATTGAGCCCATTTCCATGCAGTAGATCCATCTTTAAAAACATAACCACAAATAAAAACAAGCAAACATTTCTATCTTCTTCTCTGGAAGTTCTAACCTAACAGTAACCCAAAATTGTTCAGAAAAGCAATAGATTGAATTTTGATCAAAACATTCTTGTCAGGTTTATCTTGAGGTTTATGGGATAATAAAAGTATTACAGTTCTTACCATATAGACTTAAAGTCTAAGAACTCTTTAAAAGGCTATTTCTTAAGTCTCGACCTTATTTGGGCTTTGTCACATCATCTTCATGAAAAGGAATGTTATATAATTGTGGGCTTAGGCTGTATTGTTTAGGATAATATCCTCTATGGACATACAGTATGAAGACAGTACATACTTTTGTTCATATAATTATCACATAAAGCCTTCAGCTGTTAACATAGTGGTGTCAAAGCAAATTGCATGGATGGGAAAGAGCTGCAGATGTCCCGTCAGTTATTCTAAGTACTATTACAATAAAAATCTAATGACTTGGATAGTTAGGTTAATAACATACTAAGAAAAAAACATTAGACTTTTAGGAGGAATTAGTTTGAAGTTACATTACGCTATCATGCATTCTGGGGGATAATCTAACAAAGACCCTGTCTTATATTCTCAGATCCTGACTTGGCATGCTGAAAGAGAGCACATTATTCAAGTTTTTGCCTATGGCCAAGTTTTAAAGAAGGCAATTATGATTTCAGCTATTTGAGCAGAGGAGAGTTTCAGCTGTTTACACATTAGGCCCAATAGGTGAGTTGTTACCAAGGTTTGAAAAACAGAAATCTCAAATAGAAAAGAAACTGATATATGCTAGCAAAAAAAAAAAAAAAAAAAAAAAACCACATAATTTTATCTCCATCAAGATATATAAAGAATGATAATTTAGCCTAAAATTCCTACATGATAGAAGCATATTTAGAAATTATCTGTTTCTAATAAGGTCTTGTTATGTATAGACTTCTGTTCTTTTACAGTCTTGTTGATTTCACAATTTCTCAAATGTGCAGTGGAGAACAAATGCTGAATGCCAGGGTCATTCAAAGCTTCAGCAGAAGTGAAAAATAAATGTGCCCTAGGAGAACTTTTGTATCCCTAGAGTAGAACTGGGTCAAGAACTCACACCCTCCCTTTCACTATTTTGAGTATCAATACAAATAACTCAAAGATCATGGGTGGAGTCTTATATTCATATCTCCAGGCTGATAAAATCATCTCTGACTCACATAGAGATTCAGAACTGAATTTTTAATTTTCCACACCCATACATGCTTAATTCTCATTGGATTCTCCTGAGATTATTATATTAGTCAGGTCCTTTGAGATGACAAGGAACAGAGATATGGCAAATTTACCCTGAGTAATGGGGAGTTCTTATAAGAAAACACCCAGAAGTCGGTGAACAAAGAAAACCATCTCTGCAGCACTCACATGAATTTCTGCTTCTCTGGTTCTCTTCAAGTTTCTAACCAATTTACTGTCTGATTAAAATATTTCAAAATTCTTTGAAATAAAATATCCAGTTGGGTCAGTTAGACACTCAGTGAAAAACATCCCTAAAAGACAGGGTTCTCGGTCTAGGCTACATCCTAGATCACCAAGTGCCCAGCCGGTAGCTAGTTGCCGTTGGCAATCGGTAAGAAAGGAATAACGCTATAGCTTTGCTTACTTTATAACCTTACAGCCCCTTTGCTATAAAGGGGCTGTGGATACTCAGATACTCAGAGTGGCATGGCATCCAAAGCAGTTTAAGGCCAGGCTCTGTTTTCAGACTGTCTGATTTAAATCCTGAATGCACTATATCTAAGTCCACAAAGCTCAAGGAAGTTATTTGATCTTTAAGCCTCAGTTTCCTTACCTGTAATGCAAGTAGAATTGCATTACATATTTCATAGCACGTTGTATGGATTAAATGGGATAATTCATTGTAAAGCCCCTAGCATGGAGACCAAATAGTATAATTGCTCAGAAAAAATCCATTAAACATACATAACTATTAATCCTTTGAATATGCATTTGCATACCACTAAAACTCTCAAGGGCCACAAGTAGCACACACACAATATTCGGGTAAGCCCTGTACCCGAGAACCTTGAAACCCTGCTATGAATCCTTTTGTAAAGTGAAACTATTGCCCTGTTTGAGGGTGATTATCTTTTTTGGTTCAATATGAAATTCCTGTACATAAGAGTTGCTGAAAATAGGGTAGGTTGTAGTAAGTCTAGATGGTTCATGGGTTTAGAAACAAATTTTTTTTTTTTAAGTAACATAAAACAAACATAGCGATGATATATTCATATCTTATTCTTAACAAAGCCACATCCACAAATACCATTATTGTTCAAGGACTCTTTCTGTGAGGGAACAGAAATAAATAGTAGGAGTTCTTTTACAGTGAGCCTAGGTGCCCATGAGAAAGGCTGTTCAACCTCTGCTGTCACACAATTCAACAGGTCTAGGCAACAAAATGGATGAAATCGGGCCTTGATATCAGGCTGACCTGGGCATTAATTCCTACCTATTTAGATCTGTGACCTTATGGAAATTATTCAATCTCTCAGAGTTTCAATTTCTTCAGACCAATTAGAACATATTCCCTAGGATGGGGCCCAGGCATCATGTTTTTAAACTCCCAGATGATACTGATGTTAAGTCAAGTTTGAAATTCCATGCTCTAAAGCTGGTTCTCAAACTGTAGCATAAATCCTAGACTGCTGGGCCGCGCCTCCCGAGCTTCCGATTCTGTAGGTCTGGGGTGGGACATCAGATTTGCATTTCTAACGAGTTCCAGATGGTGCCGTGCTGTTTGTCCAGGAACCACACTTTGAGAAGCACTCTTACAAACTCATCAGATTACTTCTTGTACCCCTTGCATGGTATCTATGAATCATATCTATGAAGGTCGTCAATATCCTACTTCAGATCACTCAGAATAAATCTCTCCTAATATTTCATTTTGATTCCCAATCCCCACCAACCTCTGGCAGTATTAATGTTCTCTGTCTATGCCCACTAGATACTATTTATAATTATTTTAATCAATGCTCCAAACCAGAATGTTACAGTTATAACTCCATTATTCTTCTAGTCTCTAAATTGCCCCAAGGACAAACAAACAAACAAAAACACCACACATTCTATTCATTTTTGTATTCCTGGCTTTAAACAATATGCCTGGCACATAATGGGAGCATAAGAAATGTTTTGTTGAATGCGAATAGACAAAAAGCCAAAAATACTTATCTAATACCTAGTATCGGACCTATTTCTCTGAAAAAGACCAACTTGAATCAATGATGCGAACCTCATCACCACTTATCAGGACCTGTCAGTTCTTTTAAGAAACATAAACAGTGTCTTGCTTGGTGAGCAGCAGCATGTGTTTTATAGCCTTATTCTTGTGAACGTCTTTTTACACCTCTGTTCTTCAGCCTGACCGTGCTCCTCTCTGTCACCTACGCATGCTAAACTTGATAACCACACACCCTAGCACTGTGACAAAAATATACCAATTTTCCAGTCAGGGTTTCTTACTTTTAAACAATATTAAAATAGAGCACATCAAGGTGATAGTTGGCCCTGTGTAGATCTGCAATCTAAATAAGTAAACAGGCTGGAAAACACAATAGGAACTATTGCATTAGCCCAATGGGTCCCACTGATGTAATTGGCCCAACGTCTGTGGAAATGTGTCAACTTAATAAGGTGGAGGCCAAGACTGTGCCTGTTATCCTTTAACCTCAGGGTCTGTTTATGATTTGTTATTCATTAAGCAGCTAACTCTTTACCAGGAGGCCAAAAGCTGGCTATCTTTGCAGTGACATGGTGTCCTAAGTCCTGTTGCTGCTTGTTCTGCCCTTCCTTTAGCAGACATTATTATAAGTAAGCTCAAGGAACAAAAGCACTCAAAAAAAAAAGAAGAAGATTGTGACACTAAATGTGCCAAAGCCTAGTGAAGGTTCTGCAAAACAGTCTTTGCTGAAACAGGGTACCAAAGGGCTATAGGAGAAAGACTGTTTTGTTTTGTTTTTGTTGTTGTGTGTGTGAGTTTCTTTCTTTCTTTCTTTCTTTCTTTCTTTCTTTCTTTCTCCCTTTTTTTTTTTTTTTTTTTTTTTTTTTTTTTTTTTAGGGTGGTGGTGGTTAGGGAGGTTGAAAGACCAGAATTGTCAGGTAGAAAATCTTGGGCTCTTTTACTCCAGAGTACAAGAAACTAAGAATAACTCAGAAAAGAGAAAGTGCCTGAAATGAAATGCTAGGGGGAAAAAAGACCCAAACAACAAACCTGTTAGCAGAGTGGCCGAGTCTTAAGAAAGAATTAAATTAGACAAACACTTCCTTTTAAATTTAAAGAGAGAACCAGAGGGTAAGGGGGGAAGGAAGTGGTAGATGAGGGCAAAGAGAATCTGATATATGGTAATGGAAAGAGAACTGACTCTGGGTGGTGAACACACATGTGATATATAGATGATGTATCACAGAATTGTATACCTGAAATCTATGTAACTTGACTAATCATTGTCACCCCAATAAACTTTAATTTAAAAAAAAAATTTAAAGAGAGAATATGACTTTGCCTCCTTAATAAGACTGGTTAAAATCCTGCCTGTTAAAATTTCCTAGAATAGTTATACATTCATCATTTCCTTATTATTTTACCATCTTCTTAATAAACCATATCTCTGAATCCCCAGTCATGTTCCCCTTGTCCTAATGATCCCCACCTGCAGCTTCAGTCACTTGACAAATATTTTCTGCAGACCTAGTATGTTTAAAACTCTATAGCATTAAAGGAACACACACACACACACACACACACACACACACACACAATGGAGTTGATCTCTGTCCTCACACAGCTTTTAGGCTCCAGGATGCCTGATTAATTTGTTGTTGTTGTTGTTGTTCAAGATTAGACTGTCTTCATCATGAAGACATTCAGAATTAAATTAAAAGTAGACAACATCAACTAAGTCAGTCTGCTGATGGCCTCTGGATACTGAGAGACTGGTGGAGATGCAGAAAGGCAGTTTCTGTGAGGTGAGGAAAGAGTGCTTCACAAAGGAGCATGCAGGATTCATCCTCCTCACCACCGAGCAATCTCCTTCCAAAGGAAGTTACTAACATCAGTGGAACTAGGAAGAGCAAAATCTTAAATTATTACTACAGAATGGTATGGAAATAAATTTATGGGGAGTATATCCACATATATTTCTTTATTTTCATAATGTGGATTAGGTTAAGAAACTGGAGAATTGATTGCTAAGAATTTTTTAAGAACACATTCCATTGCTTGGTAGAAAACAGAAATAATTTTCCACTGTCACATAAAACAATCACTATCCTTTCCTTAAGTATAGGTTTGATCATCACAAATTATAGTATTGCCACTGATTCAGAGTCAGTACCACCAATAAAATGTTGCAATAAAAGCAATTTTCTGCTCATCAGAAGTCCTCTGCCCATGTAGTTCTTTGTAGATCCGTGTTCTTCTCTTAAACTATTTAATTCACCTTCTGTTCACCTCTGAGAAATGGGTCTTGCACATTTCTTTTTTATTTTATGGGAGCACATGCCTAACCTTGATTATCGTGATATACCTCAGTCCAGAAAAATTTTTTTAATGTAATCAAAACTTAGTATACTGTAGCCTAGCACACTATATGTTGAAATATATCATACTATACATAGCAAGCAGTCAAGGGTGGTTTTATCAAAACAGAGCAAAAATTTTCCCCTTGTTATTTTGGGATATTTCAAAAACGTGCCTCTGAGCTGTAGCACAGGGCTTGATTAATGCATGATTTCCTCTTTAAAATTAGAAACAGGAATTGAGAATGAAGCTTAATAATTTTCATTTGCTCTTCTTTTCCAAGCATTCTAATTAAGGTCTGGTTCCTAGACCTGATTAAGCAGCTCCTACATCTGACTGCAGTTTGCAGTTATCCCTGCAAGGCAGGAACTCAAGCTTATTTTGAGTGAATGGGAACAATCTGGGAAAGAACAATAAAGTGGGATATGCTGCAAAAGGGGGACTTACTTGGTTTGGGGTTTGCTCTTAGAATTTGCCATGTCCGTTGCAGAGTGCAACAACACAATTTAACAACAAATGTCAAAAATATTATTCGAAGTAAAACACAAGTTTATGACTCTTAGAGCACTGTCAGGGAGATCTTAGTTTACATGGCTTTTCCCCTTGAACCCCAAGAGCAACATGTTCTTTATTTTATATTTTATGTTAAGAAAATGTAAAAGATGTGTGTGCAATCACTATCCAATGTCTTTCATCTCTTTGATTCACTGTCATCATAAAATAAATTTGAAGTAAATTTTTAGATGACTACAATGGAGAAAAACATAAAGAAAAACCCACTAATTATCAAACATGAATTTTCTCAAAACCATTTTTCTATTTGAAGATAACAGCCCTGGATTATTTCAGGACATTATTTCTTATGATATTGAAATATTGAAAAGTTGCACTGTGACATAGTCAGTGGTCATTTTATATTTCCAGCTAATACTTAAAAAAGTAGATATCTAAGTTGTCCTATGTAAAAAGGAGTAGAAGTCAAAACTCCTCTTACAGTGTTTCCCCAAAAATAAGACCTAGCCGGACCATCAGCTCTAATGCATCTTTTGGAGCAAAAATTAATATAAGACCCGGTCTTATTTTACCATAATATAAGACTGGGTCATAATATAATATAATATAATATAATATAACATAATACCGAGTCTTATATTAATTTTTGCTCTGAAAGACACATTAGAGCTAGTTATCTGGCTAGGTCTTATTTTTGTGGAAACACGGTAGGCACATCATATAATCATATGTAGGTTATATAGCTCTATAGACGCCTTCCCCATCCTCATTTCTTAAATATATTTTTCAGCTACCATAGCAGTGCCAGGCCCAAGGGATTTCAACTGAGTAGGATGCAAACCTGAGAAATAGAGAACTAGACTTTCCTTACATATTCCTTCTCCCTATTTCTCCATTGCACTTATATGCTCCTCATTCCACCTCCCCACCTCATAATGCAAATAATACCTATTTGTTTCATCTTGCCAGTAATGTGAACTCATCCCACTCAGTAACTTAAATAGTCCACTTATATAAACTAATTCAGAGAGTCTTACAGAGTCCCTCTCTGAACACCTCCACACCAAAAACTCCTAGCAGACCATTATCCCATTGCTTCAGTGTTGGGTGACGTTTCCCTAGTTATTCTCAGTGCTCTCTCGCTCTCTCTCTCTCTCTCTCTCTCTCTCTCTCTCTCTCTCCCCATGCCCACCTGCAAAGAGGATTCATATTGCTCTTCCTTAAATGCCACTTTGTTTACCTTATTCTCCAGTTTAGAAATCTCAGCCATATCCAGCTCAATCATTGGGGACCTTTAATCCTACATGCTTTGCTGACGCTTCCTTCCTGAATGGCCTTCACCATTATTTGTTTGCATATCCAGAGCCTATGGACACTTCACATCATGGGTAGATCTTGTTAAAATGCCATTCAGTGGGTCTGAGGTGGAGCCTGAGATTCTTCTGTGATGTGTTACTGGCGGTATAGACTGCACTTTGAAAAACAAAGATTCACACAAGTGTTCCCTTTGGTCAGGAAAACACTGGTCTCTAGCAAGGGCTTATTTGAAGGATCAGAAAAGAGAACTATATATGATAAAATATACCTGATTGAATCAGGTTAAGGACTAGGCAAACTTCAAGTTCTCATCAAAAGTTATATAGTAGTACATGGTTGACTGATAATTTTGTACACGTATAGCACAGAATTGTCCATATCCTATGTAAGTAAATAACCCTCAGTAGAACAACTGAAACTTCTGAAACAAATGTCCAGTGTTTATATGCTACATAAAATGCAAATGCTAGCACAAATAACATGACCAATTTTATCTGAATACTGTACTTCTGTCCTCCAGTACTGTGCCTCATGCATTTCTTTGCTTTTGCTCCGTCACTGTCCTACCATTTGCAGTGATTTGTGAGCTGGATGCTCTCCATCTGTTCCACAACCTAGAGTCCAGCACCCTGTAACAAATGGCACTTCTTGCCTGTCTTTAATCTCTGTACTACGGGGACTGCTAACGTAATGCACTTAAAAAAAAAAATTCTGGTAGGCAGCTATTATAGGGTTTATATACTTTTATATAAAGCACTCTTTTGAAGATTCAAGATGGCAGAGTAGATGAACATTGTCCTGCATCCTTCCACAAACACATTAAAATTACAACTAAATTATAAAACAATCAACCTGGAAAACCATCTGAAGTCTGACTGAACAGAAGTTTTATAATTAAGGATATAAGAAGAAGCCACATCAAGACTGTTATGAGGGTTGGAGATGCGAAACAGGCTGGTCCCAAACCTCCATGTGGCAGTTGAAAATCAGAAGGAATATCGCAGCCGCAGAGGTTCCCCATGGAGAAGCGAGGGACCACAGCTCCACACCAGGCTCCCCAGCCTGAAGTACTGGTGCCAGGAAGAGGAACCCCCCGCAACATCTGGCTGTGAAAAACAGTGGGGATTCTGAACATCTGAGTGGGAAGGAAGGCTGCAGGAAACCCAGATGTCCTGTTAAACAGCCCGCACACAGACTCTCACTCATAGGCACTCACCCTGGGCTCTGGCAGAGGGACATGACTCGGGGGGGCATTGGAAGAATATGGGAGGGGGTGTAGACTGAGGTATGTGCCTTCAGGAAGAGGACTAGAGGACGGTTGCCATTTTCCTTGTGTGGCACCATCTTTGCCATGTTGAGCCCTCCCCCACAGGCCAAATCTGAATCTGATTGGCTGGGTGAGCATCACTGCTCCACCTTGCAGACTCACTGGCTCCCTGGGACCCCACCCCACCCAAGTCCCCCAACACTGGAGGTATTTTCTCCTTGAGCAGCCAGCCCTACCCACATTACACTAGTTCTTGGAAAACTATCAGAGTCCATGGGCCCAAGGTCAGCAGCAACGGACCTCGGTGTGCTCTGAGACTTTTTGCTGAGTAGCTCCAGACTCAGCACTGGTATTAAACCAGGTTTGGGAGGTTTGGGACCTACATTAACCCAGTGTCACCAACTGTCCCCACTATAATGACTTCCTGATACCCTGCCCCACCCACCCAGATCACGTACCACAGAGTCTTTATTAGCAGCTGGCAGGTGGCAGCAGGACTTGGGGTGTCTTGGCTTTTTGCAAAGCTACCCTAGGCCCAGTGGCAGATGTCCTCGGTTTCCAGCGTGATGTCTCCTACATGCCTCCAACTTTAGCACAGCAATGAACAACCACCAATCACTTTATAGCTTCTACCAAGTAGTCCCTGGCCAGTGGCATGCAGTGGGTAATCTGGTCCTACACCTGAGTCCCACCTAAGAGGCCCCAGAACTAACATACTTAGGAGTTGTCTTCAGAGGACAGGAAAGCACCACCCAATTTGCCTGACAAATGGCACACACAAACAGTGGTCTCAACTGGCACCAGAACCCACTGGGGTGAATCCCACTCAATGGTGTAAGCCCCCTGCACAGCAGCCCATAAGCTGTGGATATGGCCAAACACCACAGTCAATCATCCTGAGGTCCAATGCCATCTACTGATGTGCCAATAGCAATCAAGGCTCAACTATAACAGGGCAGCACACACACCCACACAAGGGACACTCCTGGAGCACCCAAAGCAGGTGACCAGAGAGACTATGCCAGGGTCCCATAGGCCACCCAGCCAAGAGTGGGAGATATAGCAGATCTACCTAATACATGAAACAGACACAGAGAGGCCCCCAAAATGAGGAAACAAAGAAATAAATCCCAAATGAAAGAACAGGTGAAAACTCCAGAAAAAGAACTAAACAAAATGGGGGCAAACAGCTTACCAGATGCAGAGTTCAAAACAGTGGTTATAAGGAGACTCAAGGAAATTAGTGAGAACTTAAACAGAGAGATAACCAGCCTTAAAAAAGGACATAGAAACAATACACAAGAACCAGTCAGAAGTGAAAATACCATAACTGAAATGAAGAATGCACTAAAAGGAATCACCAGCAGACCTGATAAAGCAGAGGATTGAATCAGTGATTTGGAAAACAAGGTAGCAGAAAACACCCAATCAGAACAGCAAAAAGAAAAAGGAATCCAAAATAATTAGACTAGTTTAAGAGACCTCTGGCACAACAGCAAGCATAACAACATTCACATGGAGGGGAATAGAGAAAGCAATGGATTGAAAACCTATTTGAAGAAATAATGACGAAAACTTTCCTAACCTGGCTAAGGAAATAGACATACAAGTCCAGACAGCACAGAGAGTCCCAAACAAAATGAACCCAAACTGGCCCACCCAAGACATATCATAATTAAAATGCCAAAAGTTAAAGACAAAGAGAGAATCCTAAAAGCAGGAAGAGAAAGGCAACTAGTAATTTATAAGGGAGCCCCCATAAGATTGTCAGCTGATTTCTCAGTAGAAACTTTGCAAGCCAGAAGGGGTAGGCAGAAAACATTTTGATGGTTACCAGATTGGAGGGGAGTTGGGGAACAGGGTGAAAGACGGGAAGAGATTAAGAAGTATGAATTGGTAGTTACAAAATAGTCATGAGAATATAAAGTAAAACATAGGAAATATAGTCAATGATATGATAATAACAATGTATAGTGCCAGGTGGGTACTAGACTAGTCAGGAGGATCACTTTTTAATGATATAAATGTCTAACCACTGTGTTGTATACCCGAAATTAATATAAAATAATACTGAATTTCAAGTATAGTTGAAAATTTTTTAAAGGGGGGGGAAGGGGAAAGGGAATAAGAGGTCCAAGCTTCTAAGTATAAAACAAATAAGTCATGGGAATGTAATATACAGCACAGGAAATATAGTCAGTAATGTCGTGATAGCATAGTATAGTGTCAGATGGTTGCTGGACTTACTTTGGTGATCATTTCTCTATATAAATGTTGAATAATTATGGTGTACCCCTGAAACTAATATATTGTATGTTACCTATATTTTTAATAAAAATATGAAGCATTCTTTTGTTTTAAGAAAGCCATTGTTTCTACTTTATATCCTATATGGAATACTGATGGAGATCAACTATCTTTAAAGTGGGCACAGTACCAGCTCTTAATTACACTGGCTACAAAAGAGATGGAAAGCTAAACCAACCAATCTACACATTGTTTCAAATACACAATTATTAAATACATAGTTTCAGTGTTTTTATTGAGTTCATATTAATGAAAAATGCTTGAATCCTCTGAACCCTGGGGAACCAAACAATGCCATTATCTTGTGGAAGATGGATTCAGCATTTCCGTAGGTCTTCCCTAAATATAATTCAACCTTTTATAAAATGGGAAATCATATAAATTTTACAAAATTTGATAAAATAAGCATTTCCAAATAATGAGTACTAATTTCCCCCCATGTATTATTGCATCTTTTAATAAACCATAAACTTATTGTAAGCACTGTCTACTACTCTTGTAATAGGTCCTTAACCTAACATGAATTCCATTTGGTTAGTCCAGGAGAGGGCATACCATTCAAACAAGCTAATCAAAGACCTTACCTGAAATTGATTATATAAACTTGGGAAGAAAAGTTCTCTTTCTACCAGGTTTGTAATCTGGGAGAACGTGAATCTGGGCTCTACAGTACCCCAATAGTTCCTGTCATTTGGGGAAAACATGTGAATTAAAACGTGTGTGTGTGTGTGTGTGTGTGTGTGTGTGTGTGTGTGAAGCAGGGGAGGGCAGGAGAGAAAGGGAAGGGAGGTGTACACACTTGGTAGAAAGGGAAGATTAGAGGAGAGGAGAAATTTTTCAGTACTGAGTTTTAATCCCTGACGCTGTTCTTTTGATCATGTGAACTATCCCCAGACCCTTTCCTAACTTAAAAGACCATGAACTCCCTTATTTTGATTAATGTAGTTTGAATCAAAGAAATATGATTACTATACCACATCCATATCAGACATGTTCAATCCACTGTTGGTTTTTTGTTTGTTGGTTTGCTTTTAGATTTTAGTTTGGTTGTGTAACTGCTATCTTTCACCTGCGCCATTCTCTTTGGGAGGGCAGCACCTGTGTGTTTGTGTAGCCATTCTCTCTAGTCTTTCTCCATAGAGTAACAAATATCCAATTGTATGGTACATTATCTTCCAGGTGAACAAAATAAAAGTGTAACATCTTCAAAAACTAAAGAAGTATTTTTTCTGATTATTTTTTTCATATTGGAATCTAAAGCCAAGAAAATAAAAGATATCTTCCTTTTCTTCTCCCAGATACGCTAAGTGCCAACAAGGTTTTACCTAAATGTGACTCACAACAGTTTGTAAGTCAATACACTTGTGTGCCAAAAACGTGCAAGGGTAGCGTCCTACCCAAAGTTACATACAGCCTAACAGATTCATCCTGAAGCCCGTCCAAGAAATATATTTAACAATTTTTCTGAGTCTTCCTGAGGAAAGCCATAAACTCAAAGTAAATGAGGATTCTCCAAATTGCTACTCCTGAAGTGGCTGCAGAATTTAAGACTATTTCCTCTTTTTGAGAAAGGTAATGAAACATAAAGTCTGGGAGCAAAGTCAGATTCCCTGAGTAACCAGAAGGGAAGCGATGGAGAGCGGTGGGATCCTAGGCCTAAGAAGTTCACTCCATCATTCAGCTACATCTAAGTACTGAAGCCTTTGTTGGAGGATAAAGCCTACTGTCATGAGAGAAGTTTTTCAAAAGAAAAGCATTATAGTTGACCCTAAAGCATGTCTCCAAAATATAAATCCTTCTATCTCATCCTTCCCTGAGAGGCACAGGCTGTTATATTTAAAATACCCTCCCTTGGTACCTTTCTCCCCAGCGACTCCACACACTTCAGCTATTCTCAGTAGATGGAGTCCTGTCCTCTTTTCTTAAGTCTCGTCCTCCCTGAGAGGGTAAATATTCATGGAATCAGTCATGGAGAGAAAAGAGTTGAGACAGTGGAATTTTTTCAGTACAGATGTCATGGTGTCTCTCATCAATAGCATAGTTCACCATCAATACAGTCCAATGACTTCATCCCATTCTCCAAACATGCCAGACCTCTCTTTGCTTCTCTCCACCATTCTCTAATATACTGCTCAGCCACCTTCTTAAATGGACCATACTCTTTCCTTCCGGGGTTCTCTTCCCTTGCTAGGATAAGAGGCGCTTTCTAAAATCCTTTAAGATTTTTTTCTCTCAGAGGAAGACAGTAAAATACTGTTCTAATGTTTCACAAAAGACTCTCTTCCCCATCACGCTACAGAGTATACTTGAGTCTCAGATGTGAGAAAACAGCGTATGATAATCCTTTAGTGGCAGAGAACCCTTTACCTCTGCCACTTAGTAGTTGTGTGGCCTTAACTTCTCTATGCCTGAGTTTTCTCACATGTAAAATGGAGAAAGTGGTAATACCTCCAGCATGTAGTTATGGTGACAATTAAATAAACGCATATATGTAGCACTTAAACACTGCCTGTCACATAGGATGTGATATATGAATTGTGTCAATTAAGTTTGCGAACTTGTTGCAACAAGGTTGCTAACCTCTTTTGATATCAGAGGGATTATTCATTATGAATTTGTACCAACTAGGCAAACAGTTAACCAAGTTTACTATTTGGAAGTGCTGAAAAGTCTGCGTGTAAAAGTTAGATGACCTGAACTTTGCACCAACAATTCATGGCTGTTGCATCACGACAATGCACCAGCTCACAGGGCACTGTCTGTGAGGGAGTTTTTAGCCAGTAAACAAACAACTGTATTGGAACATCCTCTCTACTCACCTGATCTGGTCCCCAATGACCTCTTTATGTACCCAAAGATAAAGGAAATATTAAAAGGAAGACATTTTGATGACAATAAGGACATCAAGGATAGTATGATGACAGCTCTGATGGCCATTCCAGAAAAAGAATTCCAAAATTGCTTTGAAGGGTGGACTAGGCACTGGCATCAGTGCATAGCTTCCCAAGGGGAGTACTTCAAAGATGACTGTAGTGAAATTCATACTCACTAGGTATGTAGCACTTTTTCTAGGACGAGTTCGCGAACTTAATTGTCTGACCTTGTATGTGTGCCATCTTACTATTGCTTCCTAACTGCCCCCTTTCACTGCTCCCTTTGCTTTACATTCTCCATTTTACTCCTTTACACACATACCAACAGAAGTTAAATTCCTTAGCCTGTCATTCCAATGGGAATTTACTGTTTGTGTTTGGTAGAAAAATCAATCAATCAATCAATATTCACATATTTAAAATCTTTGTCTTATCACAGATTAATTATTATGATTAATTTAATGTCAAAGCCGGCTCAATTTTTCTGAGTAAAATTTGAAGAAGGAAAGAAATGACGAGGGAAGGGAGGTTTAAAAGAAAGGGGCGAGAAAGAAGAAAGAAACAAAGAAGGGAGGGAAGGAAGGAAGGAAGGAAGGAAGGAAGGAAGGAAGGAAGGAAGGAAGGAAGGAAGGAAGGAAAGAAGGAAGGAAAGAAGGGAGAAAGGGGAGGGAGAAGACTACTCTCAAGAAAATTGTGAAACTACATCAAAATTCACTGTAAAACAATCCCATTTCACATCCTATTAAATTCCATAGGAAATGACATTTGCTACAGTAAGAAAAACAGATGGTGGAAGGAGAAAGGAAAATAAAACTCTTTGAAAACTGAGAATGAAAATGCCACTGCTAACATGTGACATGTTCACATATCAAGTTATAGACAGTCACTTTCTTTATTATATGCATGCCTACCAGCCTAAAATAGCGCCAAGGAGCTTCTAAAGTAAGAAGTGAGGAGTGTGTTGGATGTGTGTTTGTGTGAGGTTGCATGCGAGTTTGTGAGTGGGGCCAGGACGGGGAACAGTGGGGATCATTCAAACGCATGAGACAGGCACCCCTGATTCCAATGCTTTGCCAGCCACACCATGATTCATCTTCCTCTCAGGCACAAGTACATCAAGTCCTCTGTTTTGCTCTCAGTTCACATTTGTCCTCTTTAAACCAATGAGTCATAAGTTGGAAATATGTATGAAATAAGCAAGAATATGTCACCGAGTTATTTCTGGTTGTTCAATATACACATCCCAGGATGTCATGTGTTTGAAAGGCAAATTTTTAAGTATGAGAAGTTTATACAAAGCAGATAGAGTTGGTTCTATAAGAAAAAAGGAAGTCAGGTGCAAGAAGAAATAGAGCCTGGAAAAATCATTAGGTTTAGGTGAAGAGAATTAAATATTTCTTCATGCTCTCAAAAGGATAGTTTTCTTCAGAGGAAATTGCAGAAATTCTTGGTTACTCGAATTAGCAGAAAACTATTCTTGCCGAAGTTTAGTAGTGGGAAACAAATGATATTTGGTCTGTTGTAAAGTTGTCCACCTCTCCATGGCAAATATAAATTCATACCTTAATATAAATAGAATTTTTCTACAAATAGATTCCTGGCCAAAACTAACTCCCTGACAAATGAAAGGATTAAATAATTGAGGAGTTTTATCATGAGAAAATAGAAACCTGTAAACAGACACATATAATGCCTGTTCTAATAAATACCCCTGCAGGTCCTTTTCACATATCCTTTTGTTCAGCAGTTACCTGCTAAGCACATGTCATGTGCCAGGTTGTAAGGCATTGAGGACACAACAGTACACAGGCGACACTGCTATTTCCTCATGGATTTTAGGTTTTATGGGTCAAGACAGGTACTTAGCAAACAATAATAGAAATAATATTCTTACAATCAGTGGTATGAATAGTAGTTGAGGTGGGGGCTTCGCTTGTTGGGTTGGAGGTAGGGTAGGATGGAGATATGAAATTTGAAATTTAGCTGAGACCTGAGGAAGCGAAGGATGAGAAGGTGTTGGCAAGAACATTGCAAGCAAAGAGAATATCTTTGCAAAGCCCTGAGGCTGGAAAAAAGTGGGGTTTCCTAGAAACTGAGAAGAGAGTGTTAACTGAAACACACAAAAGAGAGAGAGGAGGGGAGGGGAGGGGAGGGGAGGGGAGGGGAGGAGAGGAGAGGAGGAGAGGAGAGGAGAGGAGAGGAGAGGAGAGGAGAGGAGAGGAGAGGAGAGGAGAGAAGAGAAGAGAAGAGAAGAGAAGAGAAGAGAAGAGAAGAGAAGAGAAGAGAAGAGAAGAGAAGAGAAGAGAAGAGAAGAGAAGAGAAGAGAAGACTGAGGAAGGCTAGAAGTCATATGGAAAAAGCGCCCTAGGCCATGCTGAGAACCGTGGACTTTCTCCAAAGAATAATTACAAGTCACTGGAAGCAGGAGAGTGACATGATTAGATGTGCATTTTTTCAAGATAACTATCTTTTATGGAAAGAATTTAATGGGGAGAAAGGGAGGGGAAGGAGAAATGTTCAAGGGCTATAGAAGTACTCCAACATCTTGATCCAAGATGATGGCCGAACAGAAAAGAAATATAGAAAAGGTTGTAAAAAATTAAGAAAGTCTTATCAAGAAGACAGTGATTATTTTCACACATGAGTAAGACAGAGCTGGATGAGACAGTAAAAAGAATGACAGTGAAAGATGTTTTCTGTGAGCCCACCTCTGTGAATCATAGAAAGACTTCCTCTCTGTGTCACAGATATACTTATAACTCAGGCACTTTAACTAGTTTCCCTACTCTTTTTGTTTCTTTTCCACTATGATTGCATATAAAGTGGTTAAAGTCACAACTCAATCCATAGTTGAAAGAATCTCTGGCTGAAGTCATGGCAGAACATGAGAACAAAGGGAGGAATGGATATTACCCAGAGATTGTGGCCTGAGCTAGATGCATTAACTGTTAAGATTTGGGTTGTTTCCTTTTTAAAAGGCAGTGGGTGCATTCTCAGTTTTTTATGGGATTATTTTATTATGTTGCATGGAAGCAATTTCTTTTTTAGACGTTTACATGTAGAAGGAAGTATGTGTTGATTTTAAGCAGCAAAAGGGTATATATCATTATAGAAATTTGTCACTTTTTTTGGTGGTCCAGAATCTGACCTTCTTCTGTATATTTAGGGAATATCAAATCTTACAAATCTTGAGGGGGGCATATCCTACTATCAAGATAAAATGTGCCAGAGACTCACCAAACCAGACTTTCTTGCAGTTAGCATGTGGGCACATATCCTTGGCTGAGCCAACCAGATGTACCCACCCTGTATTACAAATCAGAAATTAATTAGGAAAAGGAGGGACAGCTGAAAATGTGCTCTGATGCTGGTAGTAGTGACATCAATATCTGCTTTTCAGGGATGAGAGAACTAGGGTATTACCAGCAGCAGTGTAGATGGAACACAAATCAGGGTGTAATTCTCAGAAGTAGTAGCAATTATATTGTATATTCTCTAGGCCAGTTATATACTGTGTTTTACATTGTCATTCTTGCTGCATCAAATCTCAATCTCTTTGTTCTGCACTCCCAGTGATTCTGTGAGACTGTCAATATCCTTTCAATTAATTTTTTCCTCCATTTGTATCTGGCCTTTAAACTCAAACCCTTTAGTAATACAATAATATTTAATATTCCCCCCACTGGACAGTTTAACAAACTGAAGAACACTCTCCAAATGTAGATAGTTAATTTAGTCGTTCATTGTTGTATATCTCAGATGATTGGTTTCTTTATGTGTGTGGCCAATATCTTCCTTCAGAAGTCCCAATTGTTATTACTTGTTGTATTTTATCACTTCCTGAAATTTATAAAAACATATCCTTTTCCCTAAATTCATATATACAGACCTTTGAGAAGGTGATGAGTAGAAATTCAACTTCAAACTCCAAGGTCATAATTGTGACTCTTTTGGCATCTCTTTGATATTCATGCCAATAGGCACGCTTCCACTGACACTGCTGACATAGAAACTGGCCCCTTGTGCCACCTGCCAGAACCCAGAAGTCGCATGACCTCAGAAGGGATGCTAGCCAAAGGCAACACAGGAGCAGTGATGAAGGGAGAAGATTTAATGTCACCACAGCCAAAATGGAGAAGACTAAAAGTACATAATTCCAGGCTTCAATTCCCACACATTCCTCAAATGATTCTCTATTGGTATAATAACAAAAGATCCATGAGGAAACTGGATCCTCCACCATGAGTCTAACCTAGACTGATAATTCTGCAAGCAGTATCACAAAGGTGTCTATGTCCCAGGTAGCCTCCAAAATGATATTGGTTGTTGATAGTTTTCATCCTCCCACCCTCTTCTTAGCAGGGTAGCCTCTGAAAAGATTTGGCAATGCTTCATTGACTGACTTCTGGCTCTATATTATAAAGACAGACTTTTATTCTTTGCAACCAAAGCTATTTTATTTTCTCCTGAATTAGAAGGCTGATATTTCATTAGTTTAGCATCAATGCCTATTCAGTGTCAGAGCCATTGTTTTACACTGACATCACAATGAATGGCATTGATGTTGCTTGGGTCTCATGACAAGAACAGGAGTGGATTGAGAGCACAGACTGACTAAGTAGGGCCACCTCGCAGCTAGAAGAAACATATGTAGGGATAGCAGCTCTGACTTTTTAATTCTGTATCTAACTCTCTCATCGTAGGGGATTCCTAATTCTCCTTTAGTTCTGTTGGCTTCAACTATCATCTGACAATAGCCAAATGTATTATTTCCAGCATGAACTTCTCCCTTAAATTCCAGAATCATGTTACCAACTGCTTACTTGACATAACAGTTGCATGTCTAACAGGTCAAATTTAAAATGAGCAAAACCAAATTCTTGATTACCCCCAACGCCTTCCCAACCAGCTTATCCCCTAGTCATCTCCATGGCATTTAATGGCAGCTTTGTTCTACCAATTCCTCAGTCCAAAAGTTACAGTTACCCTTGACTTCTTTCTTATTCTCAAACTTCACATCCAAACTTCATCAAGAAATCATATCTGCTCTATCATTGAAGTATGCCCAAAATTTGATGAGTTCTCATCGTTTCTCTCACTACCTCCCCTATGCAAACTGTCTTCACTTCTCATAGGACCAATTTCAATAATTTCTTAAATGGTTTCTGATTCAATTTTTCCTCACCTTTTTAATCTTCACTAAAGCCATTCAGTTTTCATTAAGCAAAGTTCAACAAGTGCCCATCTGACACCCTACAAAATCTTTACACCATTATTGATTATATTACCCAAACTGTCTTTTGTATTCCCGTGGCAATATTGTGAATACCGATTTGTGCTTTTTAATCCCCTCACTTTCTCCCTCATCCCCACCCCCCCTTACATCTAGCAACCATCAGTTTTTCCTCTATATCTCTGAGACTATTTCTGTTTAGTTTGCTCACTTATTCATATTGAATGTCAACTATACTTTTATATATATATATATATATATATATATATATATATATATATATTCACCAGATATGAAATACAGCATAGGGAATAGTATCAATGAAATTGTAACAGCTACATACAATGTCAGAGAGGTGATACATTGGGGGAGAGGGGTTATCACATTATACGGGGTGAAACGTCTAACTATTACATCATTTTGCACACCTGAAATTAATTAAAAAAAAATAAGTGCAACCTTAAGACATAGGTTCTTACTGATCCAAATTCGCTTGTGGATTTGCATCTCACTCAGAGTAAAATCTGAAGTTTTTATCATGGTTCTCAACACTTTCCTTGATATGGTCCTCTATTTCCTCACTCACTCCACACCGTACCAATCCTCACTATTTCTTTCTACTCCAGATTCACTGGTCTCCTTGCTTTTTCTTGTACATACCAACCCTCCTCCTACTTGGGGTTCTTTGTATATTGCTGTTTCATGTTTCTGAAATGCCGATCTCCAAATTATAACTTGTAACTTGCCTTACTTCTTTCAAAACCTTCCTTAACCCTTACATAAAAGGTTACTATGTACACTTTCATTATGCTTTATTGTCCTTTGTCCTACTTACATTCATATTTTTGTTTATTTGTTTATATTCTGTTGCATCCCACAGGATTGTACTTAATGTAGTAAACGTTTTTTTTCCACTGCTACATCCCAATATTTATGATAATGTCCATCTATAATAAAACCTTACTCTACACATGCTGAATAAATAAATGAAAAATGGAGGAGATATGTAAGAAGGGATTTCTGAAGGAACCATGATATTTGAAGATTTAGCTAATAATAATAAGAGAAGCTTCTAAAGAAAACTGAGTAGTCTCCAAAGAGGAGGCAAATAAACCAGAAGCTGGTGTCACTGAAGCCACAGGAAACGATTGTTTCAAGCTGGAGGAAGTGGTTAACACTGTAAAATGCTGCAGTGAATGGCCAGTGAAGTGTGAGAACAGAGAAACTGGAGCAAACAATCTCAACTGAATAGACATTTCTCTGAAGAAGACATACAAAAGGCTAACAGATACGTGAGAAGATGCACAACGTCATTAGTCATTGGGGAAATACAATTTAAAACCATAATGAGATGTCACCTCCCACCTGTTAGAAAGGCCATAAAAATGTAAGACATAACAAATGCTGATGTGGGTGTAGAGAAAAGGGAACACTTGTGTACTCTTTGTGGGATTGTAGATTGGTACAGTCAATGTAGAAAACAGTATGTAGGATTCTCAAAAAAAAAAAAAAAAAAATACAACCTCCATATGACCCAGAAATTCCACTTCTGGGAATATATTCAAAGGACACAAAAACATTAACCTGAAAAGATATCTGCACCCCCCCCCCATATTCTTTGCAGCATTATTTACAATAGACAAGACATGGAAATAACCTGTGTCCACTGATGGATAAATGAATAAAGAAGTTGATATATATACTAGGGGGTGCCAAAAATACATATACGTGTGATTTGTATTCATCTTTTGTTATCGATATATATTGAGTATTACAATTTTAATACAGTTTTTTCCTTTCTTAAAATGTGCATACATTTTGTAGCACCATCTGTGTGTATTATATATATAGACACACACATTATATACATTTTATATGATATATATTTATATATTACATAATATATATTATAAATATATATTTATATAAAATATTTATATACTATAAATATATAAATATTTTATATAAATATATAATATATATTTTATAATATATAAATATATATTATGTATAATATATTTTATAATATATAAATATATATAATATATGTGATATATACATATTATATATATATATATATAAAATCTCACTGATATGTGGAATTCATAAAAAAATAAAAACAAACTCATAGAAAAAGAGATCAGACTTGTGGTTACCAGACGCAGTAAGTGGGGAGAGCAAGAATCGGAGAAAGGCGGTCAAAACCTACAAACTTCCAGTTATAAGATAAATAAGTACTAGGAATGAAATGTACAGCATAATGACTATAGCTACCACTGCTGCACGACATATGTTAAGTTGTTAAGAGAGTAAATCCTAACAGTTCTCATTACAGGGAGAATATATTTTCCCTTTTTCTTTCTTTTTTTTTATTATATCTATAAGAGAAGATAGATGTTAGTTAAACCTATTGTACTCATTTCACAATCTATACAAATCAAACCATCGTGCTGTATGCCTTAAATTTATGTAGTGATGTATGTCAATTATTTTCCAATTAAAAAAAAATCAAGATCAAGCAAAGAAAGGGTTTCAAAAAAGAGATGTGATCAACAATGTCAAACACTGTTTATGAATTAAGATCAAATGATCATTGGGTTTATAAAGCAGAGGTCTCTATAACTTTAATGAGAGAGTTTCAGTAGAGTAGTGAAAATGAGAATCTTCAATGGGTACAATTAGCAGCAAGAAAAGAGGGAAAGGAAATAATGAGTACAGAAAATTGGAGGAAGAAAATTTTCTGAAACTAGGAACAGAAATGAAGCAGTGGAGTTGGATGTATGGTCACTTGAGGCCTTTTTTTTTCAAAGAGAAGATTTTATACCATTTTTGTATGCAGATGAGAACAACCTTGTAGACATGAAAAACTGACAGTACTTTAAAAAGACAGAATAGTATAAATAATAACTTGAATATTGGATTCTATTTCCCCTTGCCTACTCAGAGACATCTTTCCTATTCTTGTCCCATTTCTGAAGACTGCTTTTTATTCACTAAGAAATTCAGAATAATCCCACTCAGGCTTGCCATCCTGTTTTTAATCTGCCCTTTCTCCTTTTGCAATATGTCAACAATTGTAAATCCTGTATACAATTAGATAGGATCGCTGTACAACCCAGTGTATACACTAAGCACATTCCAAACATGTTTTTATTTTGGGTTGCATTTCATTTAAAAGAAATGATGCTTTTTATAACTTCACTGATTTAATGATCTGCTAAAAGGTCATGATTGAAAAACACTAATTCAGGGTCTGGCAATAGAAAGGGAATGGCTGATGTGAGGTGAAGGACAAAATCTTTGTAAACAAAGAGATCAAGGATTTGAGACACTAGGGTGATGGAATACACTTGGTAGAAACATATTGAAACCACCAAGAGTTTGGCAGGATTAATGTTAACACAAGAGAAGCAATGAGCCAAGTGCTAAATTTTAAGGAACTGAGGTGATGTGGTCCAAATGTCTCTGGACGGCTGCCGCAAAGAGGCATTCCAGGTAACTGAACCTATCTGAGCGACAACGGAGTTGGGCATTCTTACTCTGCATACCACCCCTGGGTGAACACAACTGCTCCTACCATTTTAATTATGTAATTTATGGTAAAGGTTGAGAAAAACATATCTCCAGTGTTGCTCTGTCCTCTGAACTCCAGACTTAGATAGCTAGCTACTTAAACTACTGCACTGACTCTCCCACAAGCCCAGAAATGAAATACATTCAAAATTAAAAGACTCTTTCATTGCTTCTTAATTGCTTGCGAAAGAAATCTCAACAGCAACCTTCATTTCTCTATCGCTTCCATGATACATATCTGTAAATCACAAACCCTGTTGATTCTAGCCCCTATATATCTCTCAGATCTGCCCATTTCTCCACACTCCTCTGTCACAACTTTATTTTAAAAGGTCATAATTTTTTGTCTAATGTCTATAGCAACACTTTACAAGTACTCATGTTGCCACAAGAAAGACTTACTAGAGGGGGTATGACTGGAAGGAGAGACAACTCATTGGACATTACTTTTTGTTATTATTCTTGTGCTCAATTCTTCAGTATTTCCAGTCTAAGAGAAATACCCTATTGTGTGAAGCTTAAGGAATGTAGTACTCACTTCCTACCACAGCAACTGAAGGAGGGCAGATTGTTTTTTTTCCAGTACCTTCCAGTACCTAAGACATGGGTATACAGTTTAGGATTGGCCAATTTCAAACTCATACTCAGGACTTTGAATATGAAGTAAGTAATGGCCAGCGAAATTTAGCTGTGGCACTCAACAACATCGCTGTTCAGGGGCTAGACTGTCAGCAGGGCCAGAGGTGAGAATGGTACTTTTTCAGCAGAGCCAGTGCTAGCAGTAGCATCCTAACAAGATTGTTCTGATATATCAGCTTGTCTGTGGCCCCAGCTGACTCCATTGGTTCCCACACACTTTCTGAATCTAGTTCTCTAAATATCCTGTTGACTCTATAAGTATACTCAAACCTATACGAAACATTCTCTTCTGCTAGAGCTAGCCAAAGTCATTTTCTGTTGCTTACAATGAAAATTCTGACTGACACAGCACAGTTAGGAGGTTGTTGCAATAATTTTGAGTAAAAGAAATTACTCGAATGAAAACATAGGTATCATAATGGAAAGGAAGGGACAAGGTAGAAAAATAGCAGTTAAAATTCATAGGATGTTATTCAGTATTGGGATAAAGAGAAGAAAAAGTCATAGAGGGTGGTTTTCAGCCTGGGTGAATGAGGTGGTTGTCAGTATTTCCAAAAACAACAAAGAATAGAGAAATCATAATAATGAAGGAATTGGGCAGATGTGGAGAGGGGATGATTTGTAATGGTGGGAATAATTACTATTTTCTAAAAGTTGAGTTTGAGACTTTAAGACAACGTTATGGGAGACATAGAGTAGACAGATGGATAGAAGTATGAATCTGTGGGAAAATGTCAAGGATAAAGATAGAAAATTGAAGTCATCAGGAACTGAAATCATGAGAGGAAATGAGATCACTCTGGAAGAGTTCACAGCATGAGAACAGTGGGTTGAAGATGGACATATGGAGAATACCATAATTTAAGTGATGAGCTTAGGAAGAGAAGCCTAGGAAATAAAGCACATCATACTGGACCACAGTTCCTTCCTTGATGAGATGGTATGACTTTAATTATTCTTTCTTGTTTCCTTGGACATGTAGAGACACTGGAAAATAATTTTCTTGTCTTTTACAGCTCCTTTTCAATGAGCAATAATTATTATCTGCCTCAAGTTTCTAACCCAAGATCCAGGACCCTAATGTTTTCCTGGCAACCTTTACCCTCAAGGTTTGAAGGATAACAAACCCATCTACATTTTAGACAATTCTTTTGAGGGCAAATCTCTAAAACTAGTACAATGGAGGTGCTAGCTATTAATCACTAACACTCCCACATAGATCTCTTATACATGTGGGGCTTCTCTATTCTCCCCTAGGACCACCTTGAGTATATGGGTCCTTAAAGAAGCAGAACTCTATTCCAGCCATACAGTTAGGATCTTCTTGACCAACAAGAGACTCTGCCAGTCTCTAGGGCTATAACCTTATTTTTCATCTCTGTTGCCTTATACCAAATCAACATCACTGGTTAAAGATGTGGGTTGTATTGAAATTTAAAAAAAAAAAATGCCTAAGTTATCAATCCACCTTTCTATCTCTCCCTTGATTTACAATGATCTCAATGGATTTAACTGTTGCTGCATCACAGTCAGCTTTAATTGATAGACAAGAGGTGGTAAGAAAAAAAAGGAATGCACATTCAAATTTTCCCTCTTTACATTGTCTTGGGGTAGGGGGAGGATGGAGAAAGGATTATGTACTATAGACCCATGATGATTACTTTTATGTGTCAACTTAAGTGGGCTGAGCTGGCCCAAATAGCTCGTAAAATACTACTTCTGGGTGTACCTCAGGGTGTTTTCAGAAGAGATTAACATTTGAATTGGTAGACTGAGTAAAGAATATGGCTGTCACCATTGCAAGTGGGCATAATCTAATCCAATAAGGGCTTGAATGAAACAAAAATGCAGAGGAAGGACCAATTTGCTTTCTGTTTGAGTGGAACATCCATCTTTTCTTACCATGGGACATCAGCACTACTGGCTCTCAGGCCTTCAGGTTTGGACTGGAACTACACCATGGGCTTTCCTGGGCCCCGAGTTTGCAGATGGCAGATTGTAGGATTTCCCAACCTCCATAATTGTGTGATCCAATCCTTCCCAATATCTCTCTTTCTATAGATCTATATAAATCCTATTGATTCTGTTTCTCTGGAGAACTGTAATACAAGACCCAAGATAGGACAGGGAATGCCTAACCAATGCAATAGGGAGAACTGAGAAAGAAAATGATAAGCCAAATTTAAATCTATAGGGTTATGTTGAGACTCAGATAAAGTAAATACTGTAAGAATATCAACTTCACAGTATCCAGAGATTAAAATAGAGGTTCAAGTCACAGAGGCAAGAGTGTAATTTAGAAACAAGAATATTAGAAGAGAGAGCAGTCCTGGGGATTGCCACGAATGTAGGAAAATGTTTATAATTTATATAAAGATTTATAGTAAGGTTTGACTGGCTTAAAATTTAAGGGAATGAGAAATAGCATCAACTCTGGAAAACACAGAAGAGAAAACAAAAAGATTGAGCAGAAACTGTTTGAGAGTTGTAAAAAAGACATTCATGAGAGTGGGGCTTTAAGAAAGCGAAGAAATGAAAGAAGGAAGAAAAGAGAGGAAGTTTGTATTAACTGACACTAATGGAAAGAGACTGAATAAGTTAAGATCTGAAATAGGTCCACTGATTCAATTATTAGCAAGCCATTTACGTCCTTGTCAATAGCTGTTTCTGTGTAGTGATGAAGATGGAAAGCAGAAAACTGTGGGTTGTCAAGTAATTGAGAGAAGAGGAATTACAGAGGTTAAACAAACACTACATTTTCAATAACTAGTAGTAAAGAGGAAAATAATAAAATGATAGCAGGAGATAGAAGCTAAGGGAGGTTGTTGACTTTCAGAAAGAGATTTGATCATTGGATATGGTTTTCTTTTATGTGATAAATATAAAATCCAACTTGAACTGTTGAAACAACAAAGGGAATTTATTGACTTTTTTAAATGATCCAGAAGTAGGGTCAGCTTTAGGAATGGTTTAATAATAGTTTCTGCTTCTCTAGAGAACTAGTCACTAGAGTCAGCAGTGGCATAGTGACCTTGGGACCTCATGGATTCCCCAATTAGAGATTGTTGGTGAGATGACAAAAAAGTAGGTGATAGATGCCCGAGTGAAAAGGCAAAAGGGGATTCCATCACATACACACCTTTGTTTACAACAGCCAACGCCCAGATATACCTTTCATCCCAAATACACATTTTCAAAAATGTCTGTGCCTATGTGAAATATCCCTCCCAAATCAAGTGAACTCAAAATCCTTTCCAGTTACTGTATCTAGGACAATCCGAGGGTCTCTGTGTCAGGTGTAGTCTTCTTTCAAGAAGACTGGTTCAAATACCTATAGCTACCTGAGAAGTTGTCTACCACACACATTCAGCATTTATTAGTGGAAGAACATTATCATTGCAATAAAAAATTCCCACTTAGGAAAAAGGAGAATTGAAGTCAACTGGGCTCTCTAGGACAACTTTCTAGGGGAAGTTTCATTGTCCATTTCCCCTCATTGCAACAGCAGAGATGGACAATGGTATGGCTGCTTTGTCTCAAACTGATTGCTTCAGCAGCCAACTTTCTGACGGTACGAATTTGGGGTGTAGAAATAGATCAATGGGTTAAGCAGATGTAGGCTGTCTTTAGCCAGGCTTAATTGGGTTTTATTAGTAATACTACTGTCTTAGGAAATTAAGGAAGATTCTTACTCTGTTTCCAGCACATATCAAAGGTTAGTAGTTAAAGCTATAGATGTTATCTGGTAAGAGGTGATAAATCTAGACCTGGGCCTAGAAATTTCTATTTCCTAGTAGCCCAGCTTTGGTTTCCTCCATACTCCTGGCCCTCAGTATAATAGTTTCCATCCAAATCATGACTGACAAGTAAAAATAATGTGCTCCTTCCCCCTCGGCTGCATCCCAGATGTTTCACCAAAACAGAAGTGATTTTTACCTTATGACAGGCAGAGAAGGCTCAACAGAAGAACTGGGAGAAGATTGGGAAATCAGTCCCCTCCTATAACCTAAGTTTATCTCTTGCTGAATGATCTTTCTCCCTGCTTTTGCTTATATTAGCCTCAGCATGAGGCTAGGAACTTAGTATTTGCACCCTACGAGAAACCAGATAACCAGATTTCAAGTCACTTTTGATAACAGTCTGCAGGCAGAAGACATTCCTTAATAAAATGTATTTTTTTCTCTCTTCAACTTTCAAGAGGCCAAATTTCAAATGAAGCATATCTTTTTATCAGAGAACATTACTGAACATTAGAAGACGTCTTCAACATACTTTAGTATTCTAATCTTTCTTACTTGATCGTTATTCCAAAGTTCAACAAGCTATAGTTTAAAAAAAAAAAAATCCTTTGTAACTACAAATGAGGAAAGCTAACTTTTTGACACAAGACAGGGCAATTTTCTACCTAATCTTTCCTTGGTTCAGCCAATTCCACATTTTTTACTCACAACATGTTATTTTCTATTGCAAAATTCACTATCAATCTATTTCAGTAAGACTCATTATGTTGCAACAGTAAAGGTAGGGATTTGGGGAGAGGGAGGAGTGTTTGTGCATTTCATGAATTTGAAAAAGTCCAGAGACAGTAGAGTCTTCAGTTAATTTTGGACCAGGGTTCCATTTCTCTGGCTCTCTCTCAGGTCTGCTTCTCCCTGTGAGTGAACTTCATCCCTTGGCTGGCTCCCCTTATAGTAACAAAAGCTATGCCGGCTTCACATCTGTGCTCATACCACACAGAACTTGAATTCCCACAATATTCTCTGGAATTCTATTGGATCTGTGATTGTCACCTATCTACTACTATACCAATCCCTCTGTCTGGGCAGATGACACGAGCTGAATGATCAAGCCTTAGCAACGTTCTTCAGAATTGATTTTATCCACTTGAGAGCCACAGGAATTCTCAAACTCAGCAATCAGCAGCTGAGGAAAGTGGCAGTAAAACAATAAATATGGGAAACAAGTATTCAAAACGGAGAGATTGAAGGTATGATAAAATAGGAATTATTCAAAGGAGGAAGACCCTGACATGGAAAGAAAACATAAATCATACGTAAAGTGGAAGGGATTACCTTTAGGTAGGAGACAAATACCTCTTATTGCAACATGTTAACCAATGAGTAATCTAGATTGTATTTTACATTAAGCATCACTACTGCCTACATTTGAAATATCAACCTGTCCTGCCTGGAAACACACTTCTCTTGGATTTAATTTTAATTGAAATTGTCATTTACATAATTGTAGGTTCACATGCAGTTGTAAAAACATAGTAGAGATACAGTAGACACTTTACCCAATTCCCCCAACTGTAACATTTTTAAAAACTATAGTAGAATATAGTAGTCAGGATATTGACACTGACATAATCCACCACCTCTCCTGGATTTTGAAACCAATCTGAAGACAATGAAATTGATTCATAATTTAGAAAGGGAAAGCACAAAGTAGTGTTGAGGAAGTTTTTCTGAGAGCCTCTACTGCTTTTGAGGAAAAATAGTCATCTCCAGATAATGAAGTATATGGGAAAAGTTGAGGGGGAGAAGGTTGTAGCGAATAAATCCTGATTATATCATACACGGAAATAAACAGGATTTTTCAAGAAATGCTTGCATACATAGTAGCCCATATTAAGACACTAATAATCTTTTATTTGAAGTAAGTATGTCTATCGTGCTTTCCTAGTAACAAGCCTGAGAACATGTAATAAAAGCAATTGTGAGAGCATTTCAGAATGGGCTGGTTTTAAATCAAGGTGATTAAAACAGAGATTATGTCCAAGTTCCCATGACTTATAGTTACTTAGCCTTGATGAAAATTTATTTAACCATGTATTCTAAATCATTAAAAATAGCATTTTATTTTAGCACCAAAATAAATGCAAAGAAAAGAAACAAAAACACTACCAGGAATGAGGTTTGGCAAAGCAACCTTCAAAAAAAAGAAAAGAAATGTGACAAGTGACGTTTCTCACCCAATGTAGAAGTAGGATGCTGCAGAAAGTTTCACGTTGTTTCATCAAAGATCTGAATGTATCTATACAAATGTCTATTCTAGGGTTTCAATAGAATTTTTAAAGTAAATCTCCAAATAGCACTCGAAGTAAAAGAAGTAACAACTCCTTGTCAATTCTACATTCTCCCAATTTCATATCTTTAAAGTTATTTCTAAATTCATTTTATTCAACTAAAAATATTTATTGAGACTTATTATATGACTAGCACTGCCCTGGAGTTTTGGAATATATTGGAAAACAAAATAGACATCGTTCTTCCTCTCATAAGTTTACATTACAGTAGGGGGAGAAAGCAAAAACTTTTAGGGAAAAACAAAAATTTTCTCCCCAAACTTTCTTAAATCTGAAAGAATATTTGACCTAAACTTTGTACCTTACTATTTGGATAGACTCTTTTAACTACCAATGTCATTGAATCATTCTTATGAATTGTTAACTCGCATACCATCTGGGTTTACGCGGCCCTGTAAGGCACGTATCATTGCCTCAAACTCGACTTCACAAGATTTCGGTGAAGCCATAGAATAGGCACTCTAAGCAGCAGTTTCAGTTGAATTCATTGAGTCACTATGCTTTTCCAACATCTATATTATGATATTGAACCAAAGGTGACTGCCAGATTTTCCTGTAATTTTTTCCCCAAAATCATTTATGAATGTAACAAATTGAACTGAAGTTACAGAAAGATATATAAGAGGTTTTACATTCAAGTGGAGCATCTATTAACTAAATACTACATCTACATTAAAAAGTCCTTTGGCTATCCTAATAACTGTGATCCTTTTTCCCTATGGACGATTTTATACAATTTAGGATTCCAACCTCTCTGGCCTTTCCTTCCTCCTCTGGCCCTTTCTCTTCTCTATCCATCCTTTCTGTGTAACCCCTGATATTCCTCACTCTCATTGGCCTCTTGGCCAAATTTAGTTATAAGCCTACCTCTGTATAATCCAAATTTATTAAATCCTACATCATCTTGCTCCTCTGGAACGTGACTATGGCTCTAAATAGCAAAACTGCCCCTCCATTATTACATCGTGAGATATTTTCATTATATATCAGTAGTTAATATGAAAACAGTTGCTTTGATACACTTCTAGGTATGACAAGTGAAAAACAGATGCCATATTACTATAGAGAGACATTCAATGACTGAGAACAGGGGCAATGGAGAGCAGAAAGGACTCTCTGGCCACGACAGTTCAAAATAAAAAAATGAAAGACATCAGATGACAGTAAAATAAGTTAAAATGTACCCTCGCCATGATCCCTGCCACTCCACTGATTTTTGAACATTGTGTGCCTCAAGTGGGAAGTGGAAATAGAAAAAGAATCAGTCACTCTGGCTGGCAGCCCTTCAAAGAGTAGGAGGTGAAGATATGACAGTCCAACACAACCTCAGAAGAGAATCAGCACAGTGCAGAGGAGCGGCGATACCTAGACTTGTGGTTATGTCATCATTGGGCTTGATTGCAAATAACAAATAACTCAACAAGCCATGACTAAAGGAAGGGGTGAATGTCTCTCAGATAACAAGAATCTTGCTGCCCTAGGAATCAGGATGCTTCCATTTCTGTTCAGCCATTTTGTAGCACATGACCCCATCCTCATGGTCACAAGACAGCTGCTAACCCTCCAGGCATTGCAGATGAGAGAAAAGTGCTACAAAGGGTACAGTCCCCTTCGTTATATGGCTTTGCCTTTTCATTTATCAAGAAAAGGAGACAGGCCCTCCCTCAGAATTTCCTTTACCATCTCCTTACCCAAGACCAGGTTACCTCATCAGGAGGTGGGATCTTGCAAATTCTTTTTTCCCCTAGATTTTATAGGAGAAGTAGTCAAGACAGAAGGCATTTGGAATGGATATTGAGAGAGTCAACCTATCTACACAACTAGAGTGGAGATGAATAAGAATTCCTCACTGCTTCCAAGATCCAAGGAAAGAGTAGCACAGTGCAACGTAAAACGCTTATCAGAAAGGCAAATTCACTTAAAGGATTCAGAACATGCTTACTCAGGAACAGTAATTTTAACATAACTGTGATATTAAGTGAGATGAAGGGTTCTTTTCTGCTCAAGTTACTTGAGAAGTTCCCAATGTTGATATGGTATCTACCCTAATTGTAATATGCATGTACCAGGTGTGTGTGTGTGTGTGTGTGTGTGTGTGTGTGTGTGTACAGAAGGAAAAGGGGTAAGAGAAGAGGGAGAGGGGAGGGTGGAAGAGAAGAAAGAGAAGAAGGAGAAGGAAAAGTAGTCATAACTTGGAGGTAGAAGACTCTTTAACCTTGCTCAGTGAAAAGAGAACCCAGGGCTGTTTTTTGAATATTTCTAGAAGTATTGGGAAATAAGAATATATTCCATACAAATGTTAATCTATGGAACATAAAATAATGAATGGATTATGGTTTTATATAAGTAATAATGTTAGCTTCTAACTACAGCAGACTTGGTCACACATTTGTTAGTTAAGTAATTTGATTAATGTTTTTTTTAAAGAACAGGTTCTAAGAATTTGTCCAGAAATATTCAGATAAATGCAGCAGAATACTGGTAGGTGTGGGTTGCTAGACATATATTAACAAGCATCTTAATAATGGGCTATCTAGTAGTTTGAAAGTTGTCTGTTTCAAATATTTAATGTTTTTCTATAGTGAAATTATGAGTCTAGGCATTAAAACTAACCAAAGTAGAGACAAAGTGTGTTGTACTGAAATATAAGATTTCTGATATTAGTTTCTGCTTTTGAAAGAATATCAATAATATTCTCCCCTCTCTAAACATATATTTTTAGAGGAGAAATTATTCCAACTTTTCTTAAGAAATGTTTCAAAGGCTCCAAATTTGATCTTGAATATTGGTACTTCTATAATGCTAACACTATTTTTAATAAAGACATAAATATAATAGTGGGTCAGGACATATTAAGTGTCAAATGAATATTCTGGAGTTTCATCACTCATTGTAAGAGAGCTGGAGAAGAAAATAGTTAATGGAGTTCATTAGTTATTTTGAACCTGCTCTATCAGGTAAAAAAAAGGGGGGTTAATTTGGGTAATTATCTGAATTGTCTAGGTCTTTCAAAAGAAAAAAGGCTCAATTAGTTGTCCTGAATTTAATTGAAGAAGAAAAGCATTAAATTGAAATATATCAGTTCTTTAATATTTTTCAAAAGTGTTTTCTTCAAATTATTGCATTATAATTGTCCTTACAGTATCTCATTAATTTTTTTTGAAGTGTAAAATTCATTTAATGTTTCTTTACTCAGAGACTTTCAAAGATTCAAAAACATATTTAAGAAAAATTACTTAGAAAACAAATGTCTTTAAATATGTGCAAGTAAAACAATACACCATAAGTTTAAAATCTAAAGACAAAATAACAAAGAAAATGTATTAAGTAATAGATATGTTTGTAAATTTTTATTCTTAAATATAATTGTTATTAAATATTATTCTTATCTATATAGTTAAATATAAATGCCTATATGTAATTATTTTATTAGTATAATATTAAATATAATTTTTATCTCTAAATGAAGGTAATTTTAACTGAATATCTTGATGGCTTAAATTGTTTATCTTTTATACATACATAAACATAAAAAAACTCTATATTTCTCCATTTATATGCTTATGTATTACATATGTAAACACACACATATCACAAATTCAACAAGTTTTTATTTCCATAACTTGATATTCCAAAAGAAAGAGAATTTATGGGAACTGTTTATGTATTAAAGAACCAACTATATAGGCACAACCTTACTATGATATCAAAAGATTGTAAATACTAAAAATAAGCCTCTAGTAAATTGGTAAATATTAATTTTCTCTGCATTTCTCTCTTTGGAGTTATTTGCTATTAAGGCATTATGTGAGGCTTTAACATATTGAATAAACTGAAAAAAAATAATTGTCTTTATTCTTTTCGAAAATCAAGAGATCAGTCCTAAAACAGGGACTCCAGAATTCTAGCTCTCGGTACAATAGTGATGGACAGGGTCTGACAATTAAGTTTACAAACTTGTCGCGACAATGTTGCTAACCTTTTTTGATATCAGAGGGATTATTCATTATGAATTTGTACCAACTGGACAAACAGCTAACAAAGTTCACTACTTGGAAGTGCTGAAAAAGCTGTGTGAAAGTTAGACGACCTGAACTTTTCGCCAATAAATCATGGCTCTTGCATCACAACAATGCCCCAGCTTACACAGCACTGTCTGTGAGGGAGATTTTAGCCAGTAAACAAATAACTGTATTGGAACATCCTCCCTACTCACTTGATCTGGCCCCCAATGACTTCTTTCTTTACCCAAAGATAAAGGAAATATTGAAAGGAAGACATTTTGATGACAATAAGGACATCAAGTGTAAGATGATGACAGTTCTGATGGCCACTCCAAAAAAATTTCCAAAATTGCTTTAAAGAGTGGACTAGGCACTGGCATCAATGCATAGTTTCCCAAGGGGAGTATTTTGAAGGTGACCATAGTGATACTCTGCAATGAGGTATGTAGCACATTTTCTAGGGTGAGTTTGTGAACTTAATTGTCTGAGCTCGCATTATTCTTCATTCTTAAGCACAGACTTTAATATTTTTCTATTTAACCAAACCAGAAACTAATGTTTGCAGTTCCTAACTGCAGAGCAATCCAGAAATGTCTAAGGAGTCTTTGAAGTTGAAAGATCATAGATCAGGGGGCACTTGGGAAATCATAAAAAACATATTTGGCAATTCCCTGTATAAGCAAATTAAATTGATAGCATATTTTATTTACGTTTTTATTTTATTATTTTAGGGGTCAGCAAACCTTTTCTGTGAAGGGCCATATAGTAAATATTTTTGGCTTTATGGATTATACACTCTTCCTCACAACTACTCAACTCTGCAGTTACATGGGAAAGCCACCATAGACAATATGATACCTAATACGATACCTAATGGCTGTGTTCCAATTTAACAGGAGACAGGAGATAGGCTAGATTTGGTCTGTGGGCCTAACCTCTGTATTAAATATTTAAATCAAATCACATTCTTTATAGAAGAAATAGATAATAATTGTCTGTAAATTATATCATAATGTTATTCTAAATGCAGTGCTAAATATCTTCTTCTCATTAGCAATACAGAGCACCAAAGTATGACAAGTTCTCCATATAAATCTATATTACATATGACAGTGCAAGTGTACTGGGGGTGCCAAAAAATATATGCACATGACTTGTATTTATCTTTTGTTATTGGTGTATATTGAGTATTACAATTTTAATACAGTTTTTCTTTTCCTTTCTTAAAATGTACATACATTTTTGGGGCACCCTATGTATATAATGTGGTGTTTGAAGTAATAGTTTCTAATATAAAATTAATATAAAAAGAGCCCCATAAACATATGGGGCTTGATCATTTCTTCTAATTTATGAATTTTTAAACAAAAACTTCTGACAAAATATAACTATCATTCTCATAGGTAGCAAAAGTACATGTAAATCAGTAAACAGAAACTATAAAAGAACTCTTTTACAAATTCTCATAAACGTTACTCTCATAATGCCATTTCTAGCAATCTGTCTTAAGAAAGTATCCTATAATGCTAGTAGTTCAATTTACAAACACATTTATTCCAGTGTTTATTTTTTTCATTCATTTATTGAACACACATTGCTTGAAGACTAAAGACCTGGCACTGTTCTATGTATCAGGGATATAGCAGTACACAAAACAGAAAATCTGTCCTCATGGAATTCCATTCTAGTTGGGGGTGGGTGAGAAATAAACACATACGTACAAGTCTCGTATATACATGAGCCATTGTGCTAGATGGTGATAGATACTACAGAGAAGAATATAAGAAAAGAAATAAATAAAACTAGGGAGGTGAAAAGGGATATTCTGTGAGTGAGAGTGGGTTGAAATTTTAGTGTTGATAGGAAAAAAGAACGAGAAGGTGAAGTTCAAGTAAAGGCCTGAGGAAGTGAGGAAACTAACCGTGAAGCTTTCCAGGGAAGAACATTCCTGGCAAAGGGATGCTGGCCGGAGAGATTGGCAGGTTCAACAACCAAGGAAGAGGCCAGTATGGACAGTGTAGAATGAAGAGAGGCAGAGTTATAAGAGATGAACTCTGAGAGGTACTTGAACACCAGATTACATAGGGCCTCGTGAGCCATCATTAGGACAAGACTTACAATTATAAATATGGTTATAATAAACTCTTCAAATGAAATAAACAGCATATTAAGAAAGAGAACATTTCTTCAGGATGAGGGCCTATAATACAGACATTAAAATATGTGCATGAATACTCCCTCGTGACATTGGAAAACCTTGTGATAGAATACTAAGTGAATGAAGCTGCACACAACATTGTAAAAATAGTCTGATTTCAAATATCTTTAAAAAGGCTAGAGAAAATCATAGAAGCAAATGTGTTCACAAGTAAAATAGCAAGTGGTAAGATTATAGATGTTTTGTTTCCATTAGGTGATTTTTTTTCCCCCAAAATTTCCTTCAATAGCACATAAAACTTTCATCACCAGAAAACAATTACAGTTAACTTTTTAAAATCAGATGACTATAAAAACGTTTTGAGACCCAGCTGTACACAGTCATATCTCGAGGAAAGCTATAGCTGTGTAGCCCCAGTTTTAGCAGCTCTGGCTTCAGTCCTGTTTTACAATGTGACTTGTCACACTCTTCCTAGTCATCATCTATGCTACCGTTTTGAGTGTGTGGAGAAATAGCTGAGGAAAAAAATTAGAACCAGGTTCTTGCCAAAGACTAGCTATTTCGTGCTAGAGGCAAGCACATGCTTAATTCTGAGGCTGGATTTAAGGTAACTTTCCTCATATTTTGTTAATGCAAGACTCCTGGCATAGAGCTGCTAATTTTTCTAAATTGAATAAATTTATTATGAGAGACAATATAGAATTTGTCGAAGACCCAAGGAATAGGTTTCAAACAAGGTGCTGATTTGCTAGATGCACTTGTACAATATGTCTAATCTCTTTCTGCTTCAGTGTTTCTTGAGCTCTGAAATGAGAAAGGGGAGGGAAAGGACAGTAGAAGGGAAACCATTAAGCAATCCACATGAAGATATTGGTCAAATCCAGGTTATGTTCATATCACATGAAGTTCTTTTTAGCAATAGACCTTGTCGGCAACCTTTCTCAAAGGGTAGGAAGGAGTGGGGTTGAAAAACAATGTAAGTATCTTTTTTTAAAAATAAGGTTTGATGAAGGCTAATGAGAAAAAAATAATAAACTAGTATATGGAGACACAGATTTGTACAATATCATATCAGCATCATGTACGTTAGGATGGACGTGGGGATCCAAGGAGGATTTTGACTAAAAGCAGAAATTGGTCAGGGACACAACGTGATGGCAGTTCCCCCATCTTAGTGTCTTTTCAGAGAAACATACATACAAAAATAAATTATAATAAATTTGTCTACTTCACCTCACATGAATCAAGCATAATTTTAAAATTTATTTATCTTCCATTTTCCTAGCAGCCACAATTTCAGATCCGTGGTGAATGCAAGATCCCAGGACAGGAAGAATTTAAGCAGACAGAAGAAATTCCTCTTCTAAAATACACAAAACTAGTGTTCACTTACAGGACTAAAGGAAGTAAGTGAGTTCCTAACATACTATCAGTAAGTCTAATCATGCAATTTGCAAGGTAATAAGTGAACTTCCACAAACCCAAAGAAGCAAAGTCTTCATATGTCTCTTTACAAGTGAAGCACTTCCTTCTTTGTGCAACAGTGAATGAACAAGCAGTCAGTTGAAAATTACACACACACTCTTTTCTCATAGTCAAAATACCAGTAATTCCTATGAAAATTGAGTGATGCCCAATTATAAACTGAGTTATAACACAAGATCGAGGGAGAGCAGATAGGTATCTTGCTTTTCCAGCTCTGGACAAAACTGAAGATGATAGATTATAGATAGACAGACAGATAGATGATAGACGGGTTCATACATAAATATATTCATACATGCATCCATACATTAACTAATGGACTATTTCAGTTGTAGCAAACTAGTGACCTTGAACCTTTTGTGGCCAGGGCTAAGTTCTCTCAACTGAGGAAAGGACCAACTTGCAAGCTCCCTCAAGCTGTTGGCAGCTTGTTACTGTAAGACTCATGGAAGCTGGTTTCATCAAAGCCAGGAACAGGAAGAGAAAGAAACTCCAATAAGACTGGTGATATACAGTGATGTAATCATTTTCAAGTAACTCTGTACACCCATCACCTTTGCTGCTTTCCGCTGGTTAGAAATAAGTCTCAGATCTCATCCACACACAAGCAGAGGGCATTAAACAAAGACATGAACACCAGAAGGTGAAGATCATGGGATGGGAGAGAAGTACCTTAAATTCTGTCACTGCTGTCTGCCCTGTGAACCCCAATCGTTCAAATCTGTCCCATATTAAAAATAAATAAATAAAAATAAAACATATCCACCCCTTCCCAAGGTATATAAAGAATCTCATCCCATTATAAATTCAGCTCGATGTCCAAAATCTTACTATCTAAATCAAATCAAGTTACAGATGAACTTCCTGGGTATAATCCTTTAAATACAGCTTTGGGGCACAATTTCTCTCCATTTTTAGACCTGTGAAACCAACAGATAAGTTTCTGCCCCCAACATATTTAAAATATAATGGTGCGACGGACATAGGATAAAAGCTATACACAGGCATAGGATAACAGCAAAAAAGGGGAAATGGAAGGAAAAAGGAATCACTGATCCATAGCAGTTCTGAAGTCCAGCTGGGCAAATGTCAGGAGTTCTTTATTATGTTTCGAGGCCTAGAAATAAATTTAGTATGAAATACTCTCTCCCTCTCTTTGTCATGATTTCTATTTTGTGTATAATAAGATTCCCATCTCTGAGATCTTGGTTCCCCTTCTTTTCAAGAAAAGTAAGGTGTCTACAGCTGAGTAGTTGCGTCAGCGTGCTTCCTGCTGCAGAATTTTGGGGATCTGACTGCCAGCTTTCATGCTGCACTCTCTGTCCATTGCTGTCCAAGTTGGCAGTGTGTTATTGAAATAATTTTCTCAAGAACTTTGTAGATCTCCTGTGGATTTTGATGGGGTTCATTCCCTTAGAGAAAAGCTACACCCACAGCTCTTGATGAGATAAACCCTTAGCCTCCTGCTCAGATAGCTGAGGGACAACCCTCTTAAGCTTCCTAGAGCCCCCATGGTTTGAGTGAGAAAATCTGTGAGGCGGATCCTTAATCTCTTGAAAGGGCCCTTTCTGTGACTAAATACTCTTTGCTTTTGATCTTTCTGAGTTTTAGCAAAAGGTTGTAACATCACACCCTCAGCCTTTTTTCTCTAAAGTATGCTTTCCTTCTACTGCTGGGAAGCCTTATCTTAATTTCGTAATTTGCCATGGGGGAGGCTGAGAATTTTCAAGACCATAAAGTCCTATTGCCTTTGTTTCACAATTCCTTCCTCAATTTATCTCTTTCCTCTCACCTTTTACTATAAACAGGAAAAATAAACCAGGTAGCCCCCTCAACACTTTTCTTGGAAATGTCCTTATCTCCATAACCAAGCTCATCACTTACTGTTTTGCTTTGCGTGTAACCTCAAGAGACAATTTCTCTAAACTTTCTGGCACCACATATCAAGTATCCCCCTTCCTCCAGTTTCCAACGTGTTCATTTTCTTCTGAGCCTTCACTGAGCAGTGTCATAAAATCCAGATTTTTACTAACCATCTTTTCAGGGAAATTTAGGTTTTCTCTATCATGCTTTTCAAAATTTGTCCAATCTCCACCCACTCTTTGGTACATTTTAGTTACTTGTACAGTAAACCTGCATTTACATCAAATCTATTGATGTACATACAAAAATTGGAAATGTATAATCCATTTTACATCTTACGAAGTTAAAGCTAGTTTTCTGAGTTGCCAAAGCAAAAGCAAATTCCTCAATTTATTAAAGTAGTATGACTACAAAAGAGTTCATATGTTATCTCCTAAAAGTAATGAAAAATAAGAATTACATCACAAAAAAGTAGTTTATATTTTAAATAAAAATATATTTACTAATCACTGCAAGGACCATTGTGCAGGCCAATAACTTGCTCATCAATACACTAATGGAAAAAAACACATTGAAATCATAACAAAAACAAATTAATGTGGATGATTTAGTGAAAAAAGTGTGATCACTTGCTATCATAGATTCTAGTAAGATGGCATCTCCCAAAAGCATGCTAAAGCTTGTACAAATATAGCACAAATCCTGAAGAATATAGTGATCAGAGAATATGAGCCAAAAATTATAAATCAAATGTTGGAGTATTTCTTCCAATATGTAATCACATTCCATATCATGCAAAAATGTAGCCAAGCATCACTAAGGCAACAACTGTTAATGTTGATAATATGTGATTGGCAATCAACCCATTGTTACTTTGACGAAACTGTTACCTCTCCTCTGAAGTGATTATTTATTAGATATTTCAGAGCAAAAATATCCAACCCCTTGGTAATTAATTAAGCCATATTCAGGACCTGGATTTTCACGTCACAGATAGTGCTTACCTGCATTACACTGCATGCTGTTTAAGTCCTTACCAAAAGTCATCTATTTCTGAGGAATGAATACTAGTCTCTTAATTAACAGTAAGTTGAATTTCTAGCAGACCTTCTACTCCCAGCTTAAGCACAGTAACCCCATAAGGAACTTCCGTTTTAATTAAAGGAGTAAATACTGCAATTATTATTTTCTAAAATATATCCTTCTGAGTACAATTAAGACAGTAGCTTACAACTACCAAACCATCAGTGTTGCCACATCTGCCTTTCAAAATGTGCCAATTAAACCATCATTAATTAGGTCCAAAACTATCCTATTGCCACCAAAGTGGTATCATCACAAAATATTTCTAACAAATCATCAACAAAACTGAAAAGAAAGCATGAGGGTGACACTGAGTTTGACAGTGCTGATAATGATCACAACCGAGCCTTCACGTTGTAAAATGTATATTCGGTCTTGAATTCAATGTACTGAAATTAAGCATCTAGGCTGGATCATTTCAAGTTGTGTTTTAGAAGATTTAGAGTTCAATGAGTAAGTGGATGATGAAAATGTCATGCTTTTTAAGTTATATTCTGCATTTTCTTTAATAGGAACAGTAAGAACTTTTTTTATTATCACTTCAAGTATAAGAAATAAAGTTGTCCTCCATTAATTTAAATACATATATTTAAATATACAATTGACTGCCCCACCCCACCCCAGCCCATGGTCTACCTATCTATCTATCTATCTATCTATCTATCTATCTATCTATCTATATGTATCATTATAACTAACACATAATTGATTATAAGAAACACTATCATATACCTAAGGAAAAAAATGTTTCCAATTAAACTATGACACAATACTTCTTTTATATTTATTGGGATAACATTGGTTAACAACATTATCTAAATTTCTGGTGTACAACTTTATAATATGACATCAGTATACTCTATCGTGTGCTCACTACCTAAAGCCATGTTTTCTTCCATTACCTTATATATATATTTGATCTCTTTTACCGTTTGTCCTTTCCCCACCCACAATGCATTTTTATCCCTTGAAAATTTTTAAACTTATTGGAAGGGCTCTTTTAGGCTTATTTAGATACAGATTTTTATTGTGTGTAACTCTTATGCATATGTGAAAAGTAACGTATCAGCAAAATATATCAGCAAAGGTATTTCCAAACTACTCTGCATTCAGAGGCTGCCCTTCTAAATCACGTGTTGATTGAGCCTCATTGATATCTATGACTTTCTATATAAGACCGTGACATCAAGGATAGTGTCATGCACATGCCTTAAAAGAGCACTCCACCTTTGTCTCAAGAATTTTCTTCCATGGTACTGACACTCATACTGTAAATTTTCATGCTAACCTTCTGGATTTTACCATAAGATTCCAAGAAAGTGGTTTCAGACCAATTTCATACAAGTAATCACTATTGTTTCATGACTGTAACAATTTGTAAGACGTCTTCCATCATTAGAAGATCCCTGACTTCACAAATGTTAAAATGGTTTAAAAAAAAAAAACAAGAAAAACTATCTTAGAATTGACATAATATGGAAAATACATTTTCTTATTTGGTACAATCACCACATTTAGGAAACACATCAAGATTGGTCCCAAAGTGATTTTTTATAGCTACTTAATAAATGCTTAAAAATAAAGTGATATAATGGAAATATTGAAAGTTATGTCATAAATATAATTTTCTACCTGAAGGATTTCCAAGTTTTTCAGCTCATAAAAAGTTTCATGTTTCAATTGAGACATATTTCAAATGTCAAGTAATAATGGCACACTCACATGACTGCAAGCATTACAAATAAAAGAACACATTTGCTCACAACATATGTTGCCAATAACCATTTTGTCCCAGAAGTAAAACAGATAAAAAGTTAGGTGTGCCTACATCCTGTGAAAAACACGTTTGATTTTAAGGGCTTATACCAGATTTGAATTTCAATCAGTACTATAGTCATCCTTGAAAAATTGTGTAACATCATAAAATAAACAGTGAATCTGCAAGCAATTTTCAATAATGGAAATAGTTTAATTGTGGTTATGTTTTACCCAAGAAATACCATTTTAAATGTGTATTTATGATATTTAATAGCCAATCTTCTGATCAAGCTATTTCTATAAATCTACTCTTAGGTCACTGAAACAACACATCTAAGTACTAGTTATGCATAGGATTTATTTAATATTTATCTTTATACTTCTCTTAGGCATATATTGTATATGTAAGAGTCAATAAACTACTAATGCCTACACCCTGCTTTTTGTAAATAAATTTGTATTGGAACATGGCCACACCCATTAATTTACATATTGTCAATGGCTGCTTTTCCACTTCAAGAGCATGGTTGTCTAGCTGAAGTAAAGACTCCAGCCCAGCAAAGCCAAAAATATTTATTATGTAATCATGTACAGAAAATGTTTGCTGATCTCTGCTCTGGAGCAAGGTGACTATTTAAAGTTCCCTTCTTACTCTACACACTAGAGTTCACCTCAGCAACTTTTTTTCCATTTCTATGATGAGAAAAATTAGAGTTTCATTTAATAGTAATGTACTATTTTGTAATACTTAGCAAAAAAAAAAAAAAAAAAAACCTCAAGTTTTCCTTAGAGTAGAAAAGGAGTTTAACCTCAATACAATTATGAAATCTCCTTGTGCTCATAAGTCAGACCAAAGACTATAAACACTATTTCCCTTACGATTGACTGGCCCACACAAACCCAGCCAATGTTACAACTAAGATCTACTTGGTATATTTCTATTTGATATATTCATTTCTACTACATCTTTAGGGGAGAATCTCAACCCATGGCATTCCCAAATATCAAATATTATTTTCAAGTAAATAAATTGAGGATCAGAGACAGCAATTTCTAGTGACTTATTTTTGTCTGCTCAGGCCTCCTTCCCTTCTTCTGGATATGAGACTCATGCCCTTGGCCTCAGGGTCAGAAATGGATTTGTGACTTAGCCTGGACCTCTTATAATGTTTCATCCCAATGTCTAAAGTGACTGATCTAAGAGGAGGAAAATACCCAAGCCAGGCAAATTACAGTACCTTCCAGGGTAACCTGAAGTTTGATAAGAACATCGTTTTTTTCAACTCTTTGATATCACAACTGTAATTGAGGTTGAAAATTTCATTATCCATTGTTAAATTAATTAATCAAGGAGGCCATTAGACTGGGATGGCTGTAATGTTGTAAGCAAACCAAAATCAAAGCCCGTATATACCTCAGGGTTATGAAATTGAAACCCAAGGACAACCAATCACAAACAGCCAACTAGGTTTTAAGCTATAGCCAGTCAATAATTTTTCTTTGCTTCTGCATTTTCTCTATAAAAGTCTGTCCCCAAGCTCCTGTCAGAAAACATTCCTAACTCTTTACAGTTGGGCACTGCCCAATTAGCATGGATTTTTGCTCAAATAAACTGTTAAAAGTTTTAATATGCCTCAGTTTATTTTTTTAACACTATATCCCTACCTGAAGGTTCTGGGCATGTGGGGGAGGCAGGGGGAGACGATCAAGCCAAAAGAGAAGCAGAGATCAGAGATGAGAAGGGGATGGAGAAAGAGAATCCTGCCAAGGTCCTGTATCCCAGATTCCCATTACCCTAAAGATGGCTCCACTACTGCTCTTCCTATAGATTAGACAGAGCAACCAAAAAAAAAATGTTCCTCTTTTCCTCCAAGCAGCTCAAGCTGTATCACTTGCAACCTGGGCTCCTGACTGACAGGGCCAAACGATTTTCAAGGAAGGCAGCCAAACACCATTTTTGTAGATGTTGATGCCACTGTATCTTAAAGACAGCAATGGCAACAAAACCTGAAATTGTATTCCTATTTTCTTGTAGAAGCTTTCCCTCCCTTCCCTTCTAATGGTTTAGGAAACAACAAAAAAAGGGGTTTGAAAAAAAGATGGAAAAGTATTAACACAACAATTCCTAGCCCAATTTACCAGGCAGTAATTTAATCGGCTATGTACTCTTTGAAGTAGTTGACTCTAATAACACAATTTATTTTCCATTTATTTTCTCTATTTTTCTGTCTCTGCTTCACGTCTTGTAATTTTTTTGTCTGAAAATGTAAAAAGTAACTTATGTAAGACCTGCTATAACTGTTTAGCTTGAGTATCAAATTCATTTTGTGGTGTTAGATACAAGAAAGAGCAAAACCTTCTTTGGTCATGAGTAAGGCAAAACTGTAAAGAGATGCAAAAGGTAATATACAGAAGAACCAAACTTTTTTTTTTATTAACTTGGCTGATCCTCCCTGCTGTGTGCATCTAATGTTTTGCTTCTGAGAATAAAACTTATTAGCAACACTACAGTAAAAAAGACAGGATAGTTTTCAACAAGGGCCTCCACTTTGCCAAACATCCCGGAGTTTGTCTCCAAGGACTTAAAAAGAAAGGAAAGAATGAAGAACGGAAACCATAAAGCATGCAGTACAGCTATCATCTAATTACTGAATGAATGGCACAGTTGTTTTGTCTGATTGCACTAGGCTAGTTATCCGCTGCTAGCTTCATTGACAAAAAGGGAATCTACACAAATTATAGGGAAATTCAAGCACTAAAGGAATGTTTTGGTTCAGAGGTTTGCAATGACTATTGGCTTCGGTTTTTGGCAAAGTCTGTCTTTGCCGTATGAACTCGGCTGTGCTGGGTCAGCCTGAAGCGTTCCCAAAAGCCTAGAAGAGGACAGACTTCCTTGTCATCTGTATCCCATCAATGAATTAAAGTGATGTTCTCCAGCTCATGTTTGTTTCTTGGCAGGCTAATCTACAATCAGAAAAAGAAAAGCCTTTCATTTGTGGACTCCGGCTAGAGGAAGGAAGTTTTTGTATGTGGATTCACCGGAGACCAAAATATTAAAAAGTGAAAGAGGAAAACCATATGTTGAAGTTCGCCTAAGTAAGCAGCTCAAAGTCCTGGATAAAGAAATGCTTGAGTTCATTATACATAAAAGTCAATATTTTACAATGAGAAGAAGGTGTACTAATAACAATATTGATACCTCTGAACGCTACAAACATTGACATTTTAAGCAGTGTTCCATTTTCTCCTATTTTTTATATCAGAAAAACCTAAAAATTAGATACTTCAAAGAAACCTAAACTGATGATGCATTTTAACATCATGTTCTAAGAGCTGCACTTGATTTAAGAAGGAAGTGAGGAACACAATGGAATAGAAATAGAGGGTAAGTTTCATAAGCTCATGGCTCCCTCTCCTACAGATAGTCATAGCAAAGCTAGTTGATAACTTTATAGTAGCAGCAATCGAATCCAGATTAAAGGAGGAGGGGGACAAATCTCTGTACTGATTATCTGAACCCTAGTGCAGAGTCTATTAAATAACATGGTGTTAAAAACTCTTTTTAATCTCTCTTGCTTCTCCAGGGGTTAACCTCATATCATTTGTGAACAAGTACCTTAATAAGAATTGAGCTGGTGTGGTCCTTCAACGAAAGGCCTGTAGGAGAGAAAGCACAGGGATTTTCCAATCCCTTTCAGCTTGACCACATTTGTGGTAGTTTTCCCTGCTTATCTCTTTGAACCAGCCAAGCAAGGCATCCTACCTGTACCCTTTAAAGAAGATGACTTCGGCACAAATTTCCCATACTTTATAACTTCATGTACTAGTGGTTCAGCTCCTTACAGAAGGGAATTGATTTTGTTTTTCTTTTGTGCTGGAGTTACTTATGAAGAAAGACCAGCAGCAGATCAAGTACCAGGGGTATGATTGCTAAGAATGCTTGATGAAAACTTGATAGAGGAGGTTCACTGGACAGAAATGTGGATCTGGCTTTGGTTACTCAGCAGATAACTGAATGTGCACTTAAATAGTTTACTGGAAAGAGGACTAAATCACAAGTCAGGAGATTTTGTTCCTAGTTCTGGCCTTACTGAATGTTGAACAATACAGTGTCCAGAGCCTGGATTTAATTCCTGGCTCTGCCACTTACCAGCTGTGAGACTTAGGCTAGTTCCTTAACCTCTCTGAGCCTCAGCTTTCTCTTAAAATTAGGATAAAAATAATACCTAGGGTTGTAATATATCTGGCACATAATAAACACTATATAAGCATTTGTTCAATGAAAAAACTATTCTGCTACTGACAACAAAAATCAGATCCCAGCCTTTCAAAGCTGAGTTTCTTTGTTTGTAAACAGAGATAATAACTGGTATTTCTTACATCATAGAGGTCTCCAATGAGTAAATTATCTTATCTTTGCCTCATCCTGCTTCCAGATACAGGAAATACAGGCAAGAAGCAACGGCACTCATCATGGAATTTAAAGTGGTTGTAACAAAATTCTAACAGGAACTGCTTCAGACTGTGGACAATTGAGTACTATTTTCCACTAAAGAGAGGTTTGTACCTGACTAAGAAAAAGAATTCATTAGAGGACCAAAGAAGCTTTCTCTCTAAATGCCCAGAAGATACATCATTAACCTTTTCTCTGTGGCAAATCAAGCAGTAGGGGGTGATGATGAGTATTTCAGAGAGAGTCTCTTATAAGGACAAACATCAGATCAAGTATGAGGAGTTTAACTTGTAACTTTAGGCAGATTACTTTTTTTTTTTTTTTTTTTTTTTTTTTTTAAAGTGCTTTCTAATAAAAGAAATCATCAGGTTTTCAAAAATTACTTTTCATCACAATTCTCTGCTATTAGTCATTTGGATATCAACAAAGAGTTTATTATTCTTGGGAAATCTTCCATAAATAAGAAATAAACACATTTAATTTTTCCCCTACATTTATAATTTTCCTGAACCTCAAGTTTGAAAGACTTAAGACATCTTGCAATCCAACCCATTTGAAATGACAATCATACAGGGAGGGTGCCAAATATATGGTCCCCCATGTAGAAACAGCAAGCCACTTCATTTCTAGAAAGCTCTAATTATTATAAAAAAATCCTTCATAACATTAGTAAACTACTCCACCATCTTAATCAGAAAAAAATCCTTCATAGCATTTGACCAAAAAAATGTAGAGATATACATCACATTTGCACAAAAATAATTTTTGTTGGATCAATGAGTACATTGCCTTTTATAAATCCAACAAAATCATAGAAAACTAAAAGATGAATTAACATTTGTTAGGTCTATGGAGAGGTGATGACTTTTTAAGATTAAAATATAATAAAAACAACAAAATAAACAAGATTTACCTACACAGGTAAACAACAAGATTTACCTACACAAAAAATAAAACTTTTGGGGAACAACCAAAAGTAAATGATAAGGAATACAGTTAACTGACCAAAAATATGGATGAGCAATTAACGTAAAAGAAAATACAATGAGTAAATAAAACTATTAAAGGCCTTGCTAGTAGCAAAAAAAGTGCAATATTTTCAAACAATAAGATATCATTTTATGCCTAATGGTAATTATTGCCTTTAAAATTATATAATAGTTTTGCCTATTTAAACAATTATTATTATTATTAATTGGCAATTATTATTAATAATAATTGTTGCCTTTAAAACTAGGTAATATGATGCTGACAAAATATACACACACAATGTTGTTGGCAATATAAATTACACAGTCCTTTGGAAAGCAATTTGCCAATACACAGTAAAAAGAATTATATTAATTATTCTACCAAGCAACCTCTCCTTGTGTGGATTTTATTGTATGTAAAAATACAAGACAAAAAGGACCTATCTATATTTGTATACTCAACAGTATTATTTAAAATGGCACAATGTTAAAAACAACTTATTGTTCAAACATATACCTCCTCAAAAGAATATTTAAAGCCATTTTAAAATGTAAGAATGCAGACTCTGAAGCAACATTTTTAAAAATACTTATGTTACCGATGAGAAGAAAAACAACTAATTTAATATTGTAGCCATATACAAAAATATAAATTTACAAAGAAATCATAAGAAGGTATTGTGCAAAAAATTACAATAACTGTATTAAAGTGATAGGATTGATTTTTCTGATCAAGATGGCGGAGTAGTTAAATGCTTGCTCACCTTCTCTTAAGACCATATCAAATATACCCAAACCACAGAACAACCATTATTGAGAATCACCTGAAGTCTTGCTGAACAGAAGCCTTACAACTACAGACATATAGAAGAAGCCACATTGGGACTGGTAGGAGGGGTGGAGACACGGAACAGGCTGGTCCCACACCCACATGTGACCATTAAACATGGGGAGGGATAGGGGCAGCCAGTTGGCTCAGCTGGTTAAAGCATGGTGCTCTTAACAACAAGGTTGCCAGTTCAATTCCCACATGGGCCACTGTGAGCTGGGCCCTCCACAACTAGATTGAAATAACTACTTGACTTGGAGCTGATGGATCCTGGAAAAACACACTTAAATAAATAAAAGTTTAAAAAATAAATAAATTGGGAGGAATAATTTGGCTCCAGAGGTTGCCCCTTGAGGAACGAAAGGTTCCAGCCCAGGATTTCAGTGCTGGGGAGATAAGTCCCCCTATCATCTGTCTGTGAAAACCGGCAGAGATTGTGGCTGAGTGAGTCAAAGGGCAGCTGCTCTTCCAGGTGCTCCTTTTAAAGGGTCCAAGCACGGACTTACTCACTGATGGATTCACTTGCTCCAAGCTCCAGCTCTGGGGCAGTAGCTCAAAAGGTGCCAGTAACATATGGGGAAGAACTGAATTGTCTAGCTTAAGGGTGAGGGCTGGAGTTGCAGATTTATCCTGGAAGGTGGAGTTGGGGGAAGGCACGGTTTCATTGTAGAACCCTCCCCCTCCCTACATGCAGACAAAGGCCTACAGATTTCATATTTGAGTCTCCATCCAATTGGCTATCACCTTTCATCTGCCCTGCCCTTATTCCCTTAGACCACACCCCACCCAACTTTTGAGCATACCAAAGCCACTTCCAGTGGCTTTTCCTTATAAACGGCCTACCTTGGCTTGTGCTGCGAATTTTCCTAAAATCTCTCAAAGGTTCACAAAACCCAAACAAGCAGCATCTGGCTTCATTGTATCCCAAACCTCTGATTGAGCAGCCCTAAACCCAGCACTAGCGGCAGCTGGCTTTGGTTTGCGACTTGGCCTTCCAAGGAACCTCCAAGGACAGTGTGGGCAGCGACCATCTCTGGATAGCTTTGTGGCTCATGCCAGGTGGCCCTGGGCAGGGCACAAGACTGCAGTGAACTTGGCCTGTAGTGGGTCACCTCCCAGGAGGCCCTGGGGCTGGCAGGCCCAGTGGCCAGGTTTGGACTGCACCAGAGATTCCCCCCGGCCACCTCCAAGGATGATACACCCCAAGGGCAGACTGGGCAGACACCAGAGCCCCACTAAAGCAAATCCTGCTCTGTAGGCTCAGCCCCTGCACAGCAGCTCCTCCACTGTAGTCACAGCCAGTCCTCAAAACCAATCAGCCTGAGGTCAGTTCCTCCAGTTGACCTGTGAACAGCAATCAAGTCTCAACTAAAATAGATAGGCACACACAACCCACACAAGGGACACACCTGGACTTCTTTAAGAAAAAAAATATATATAAATATGAATAATTAAATGGCAATAACTACATATCTATCAACAATTACTTTCAATATAAATGGATTAAATGCTCCAATCAAAAGATAAAGTAGTTGAATAGATGAGAAAACAACATCCTTACAAATACTGCCTACAAAAGACTCACTTCAGATCAAAAGACACACACAGACTGAAAGTAAAGGGATGGGAAAATATACATTTCATGAAAATGAAAACAACAACAAAAAGCTGTGGTAGCAATACTTATACCAGACAAATTGACTTTAAAACAAAGGTTATAACAAGTGACAAAGAAGGACCCAATAAAGCTACTTCTGGGTAATTAGCCAAAGAAACCCAAAATACTACTTTCAGGGACATGTGCCTCCATATGTTCATCACAGCATTGTTTACAATCACCAAGATGTGGAATGAAGGCAGCCTGGGTGTCCATCGATGGATGAACAGATAAAGAGTAAGTGGTACATGATACAATGAAATATTGCCTGGCTATGGAAGGAAATGGGTTCTTGCCTCCTGCGGTGGCATGGATGGGCCTGAAGAGTATTGTGCTGAATGAGGTAAGTCAGACAGCGAAAGACAGATATAATGTGAGTTCACTTACATGTGGAATCTAAAGAACCAAATGAACAAACAAACAAAATAAAAAAAATAATAAAGTAAAATAAAGTGATAGGATTATTGGTGAGTTCCTTTTCCTTTTAAATTTTCTTTAATATTGTTACATGATTTTTTTTTATAATACCGAAAGCCATCCCTCTAGCTGGTGGTGGCCAGGTTGTCTACTTCATGGAGATGGACTCAGTATGGTAAGATGTGGAGGGGAGAAACAGAGAACTTTATCCTAACCATTCCTAAAGACAGAGTCAATACTACTTCACCCATGGTTTATACGTACATATCAGTAAATTTTTAATATTTTTCCTTAAGCTACTTTTTGTGCCTTGCCCTCAAGCAATTGAGTTCCATAAATGCTACCACCCTAAATGGCAGGTGTGTGATTCTCTATTTATAATGTCTCTTGTCTTCATCCTTTCCTCCCATGGCTACCCTTTTTCTAGGTCCTTATCTCCTTCACTCCAAATTAATATAGTTACCGCTATACCTGTCTTCATGTCTTCAATCATTCCCCATCCTTAGTCTGCTTTGCACATTGCTCTAGTATCAGTTTATTTGTTCAAAAGCAATTTTTTATTATTACCCTCTTGCTAAACCACTTTAAAATGTCTCTCATTTATCCATTAAGTTAGGTCTGAACTCTTCCTGCCAAATCTATCCATTGAAGACAAACATGGCTTAATACCTTTTATTATTTTCCAACCATGCCCACGAAACCTTTCTCTAGTTAGGCTTATATTCTTATTGCACTCTACTTCAATTCTTGGTGATAGCTCTCTCTCTCTCCCTCTACACACACACACACACACACACACACACACACACACACACACTCAGTTTTTACTCTGTCCTCTTTACATATCCCTGACTGAAGGTAATACCCTCTTCTCTCTTCTCCATTTTCCTTCATCTTATTTTTCCATCTTACCTTGGTCTGATCCTTTTCTGAATTCCTGTGTCATCTTTACATGCAATTTAATTAACACTTTCTTATACATTGTCTTCTTTTTGGAAATTGAAACTCATTTCCCCTATTTTATAAATAGCTTCTAGGATCTAATATTAGCCCACAAATCTAGAAGGTGAATAAATTATACTATTAAAGAGAATACTGGATTCTGGGAGCTTGGGGTCATATTATATACAGATTACAAGCTATAAGAAAGAGAAGATTTCCTTTATAATAAAATTCAGGGTTCTAAGAACTGAGGTGAATTTTCAAACTGTATTGTAAGTCTTTGTCAATTTTCCAATCATTTTTTAACACTCTTTCCAAATATTCTATACACCCTCTCTTTTAGAAACTTGGTATTCACGTATCTCTTAGGTCTTCCTCCCTTCCACTAAAGTAACTTGCTCAGGTCTGCCCTGTGAAAATAATTCATCAGGTCTAAAATGTTACTGGAAAAACAATCAGGTCCAATGTGCAAAAGAAATTTATTTCTGGAATCAAAATACTTTCCTCTTGCTTAAATCTCTTTATCAGTGAACAGAGCCACCCAATTATTCAAGCTAGATATCTAGGAGTTGTCTTTACTCTCCCATCACCCTCATCTCCCTTGTTCAATTGGTCAAAATCTACAGAAATTAGCTAACTCTTTAATATCTGGACTATACTCAAATATCAGCAAAATGACATAAAAGGAGTCTACAGAAAGATGTAGTACTAAAATAACAGAATTATAGAACTAAAAAAAATAGAAACAGAAATAAAATAAACATGCTGAAAATACAATTTCCAACATTAAGAAAAGTCATGAGAAAAATAATCATTAATGAATACAATAAAACAAACAGATCAAAGCAATTAGACAGAAGAACATAAATACTGACGATAAAGACATTGCAACATAAGTCTAGCTGGAATTTCTGAAATAGAACACCCAACTGTTGAATTCTCTGGGAGAAACCTGTTTAATCATTCCCATCTGAAAAAAAATGAGAAATAAAGTAGGTCAGTGAAAACGAATCAAAATATCACCATTGGTGTTGATGACGGCTAACTTATAGCTTAGTTGTGCAGCTAAACAGATCTGCAATCTAAATCCCTAGGTTTGGCATGAATACTTTATCCGTTAGGCAATGCTGAGTTGGCAGACCATGTCACCTGAGAGGTAGGAGGACAGGGAACCTAATCTGGTGGAGCAAGGGAAACAGAGGTGAATTTCTGCTCCCTAAAGACTGCTCATTCCCATGAGGAAAAGGGGTAGAACTCACTTAAGAATTCCCAATTTATTTTCCCAAAGTTATCAATGATATGTCACTCTAACTTCTTGGGATAGAGTGAGTGAGGAGGTGGACAGAGGCTATGAGTTACACTAATTAAGCAGACGTTACGAGAGAGTCGAGTGCTTGCTCTCAGTTAAAGGGTTCTCGTATAGTCAGTCTAATGGGATTTTACAATTGTTCTACTGTGTGTCTCCCAATTGTCCCCTTTTTGAGGGGGAATTTTTACTGCAATTACCCTGTCCCGATACCGTCAGTGTATATTGGATGTGTAAAGAAGAGAAAACTTACCACATTGGCCCTAAAGTCTCTGAATGAAAAAGCACCATTTCTAGACCTGCGAGACTACAGCACATTACTACATGTCCTAGACTTTGCTTTTGGTGTCATTACTCCACAGGGCTTTTTGGTTGTTTTCTTTGTGGTGGGAGTAAGTGTATTTTGCACATAAAAAAGAGACTGAACCAAATATTTTTTTTGCACAGAACAACTGTGGAAGATATTAGGGTATGTTCTGTTTCCCTTCTCCTTCCTGGCAAACAGATGGATTGTATTTCCCTCTCCTATGTGACTTGTTTAGACCAGTAAAATGTGAATAGAAGTTCCATATGTTTCTTCCATGTGGCAGTATTAAGGGCCAGTATGCAACTGACAATATTCCCTATTTTACTTTTTTGCCTTGGTGATTATGGAAGCATGTGTAGAGATGGAGCATCTATCAGCCTATGTCCCTGGAAGGTTGCAGTGAGCAGAGGTCCTCTATCCCATGCAGGACACATGGCAAGTGAAAGTTGTGTTGTGTCATTGTATTGTGTTAAGAGCCACTGGGATCTGAGGGTTATTTGTTACTGCAGCATAGTCGGTACATCCTAACATGTACGCTGCTTTCTTGCAAAGATTAGGAATTTGCAGTGGAGGCAGCCCCAGTCACTTGGTCTTCATCAAAGTGCCTTTGCTTTCCCTTCAAATACACTCAAAATTTTTTGAGTTTTATTCACTATGGTATTGAACTTAATATGAATTCTACCTGGTGAGATAGCATTCACAAATTCTTATGACAAGGCATTTTTAGCTCCATACTTCAGTGGGTTTTATCTCTTGTTATAGAATGACTTAGGCATAAAAACAAAAATAAAAAAACAAAACTAAAAACCTCCCAATTAAGTTTCATCTTGTCTCCACATTTAACTAGAAAAATCATTTTTAATCCCCTGATGCCTAATGGGAAGCAGCTATTGATATTTCTTAAAATTGAGCCCTCAGATATCTAACAAAGAACGATATCCATGCAATGTTCCAGACGCTGAGAAGCATGTCTTTCTCCAATGTATTTTTCTCAAATATCTTTCTTTCCCTCTATTGCTCTCAAGAAGATTCAGCTGAATTTGTGTCTGACTATCTAACACTGACTACTTGGGCCTGAGAGAAAGAATGTAAAAACTAAAATCTCGACTACCTTGCAGTTCAAGTGAAGCAACTGTGAAGTAGAGGGATAGCCTCAAATGCTTAAGAGGTCTCTAAAGAACCTCGTTTCTTCATTTTTGGAAATTCAATTCTTGCTCTCAGTTAATTATTGCTGTGTAACAAATCATCATAAAACTTTGAGGCTTATGACATCAACAATTTATTATTTCTTATGAATCCAAATATGACCTGGACTGTCCTGTTGCCCTGGGCTGGTGTTAGCTGCTCTCATTTGGGTTCCTCCATATATTTTTGGTCAGCTAAAGGAGTAGGTCAGGGGCCAGGTGACCTAGGCTAGCATCATTGGGATGGCTCATTTCTGTTACATGTGTGGTCTCTTATCTTTTGGCAAATTATACAAGTTTGTTTCCATGGGAATGGCAGGAATCCAAGAGAGGCAGTAGAATCACTCAAGTACTTTTTCAAACTTCTGTTTGTATCATGTTTGCTACTATTCCATTGGCCAAAGAAAGTCATGTGAACAAGCCCAGAATCAGTATGGGAAAGTATTGTCAAAAGGCATGGATACAGATGGCATGAAAAATAGGGGCCATTAGTGCAATTCATGCATTCATTAATTATTATTAATTAATTGTCATGAATTGTTAATACTAATATATTAATTAGTGCAGGTAATATGTCAGCTAATGTGCTCAGGAAAAGCTAAGTTTGTGTAAAATGCTACATCAATCTGTACTCTAAAAACTCTCCTAAAACCTTATCACAGGTGTGGTTCTGACCACCTATGTGGTTGTTATTTGATGATGACTCTTCACAGCCAATCTGCTGGATCTGTGCACTTTTGTCAGGGCACTGTTTGCTTCTGTGTGCTCTTGTCAAGAAACTCTGGCTCCCACAAGCTCTTTTCAATGGTCTCATAGCCCTATTATACTAAGATGTCTCTGTACACTCCTAATAAGGAAGCCAATAGCCCATGGGCAGGTTTTTTGAAATCCTAAAATGTTCCCTGAATCTATGGAAATCATCACTTTCCTGTGCATCAAGCCTCCATAACTACAGTTACAGACAGTCATGGCCTGAACGTTTGTGCCCTCCGCAAATTCATATGCTGAAACCCAGCCCCTCAGTGTGATGTATTAGTGGGTAGAGTGCTCATGATGGAATTAGAGCTCTTCTAACAAAAGGAAGGGACACGAGAGCTCTGCCATATAAGGATAGAGAGAGAAGGCAGCCATCTGAGGAAATAGTAATAAAGAGCCATCTGTGAGGCAGAATAAAGGTCCTCACCAAGAACTACTTCTGATGGCATCTTGTTCTTGGACTTTCTACCCTCCAGAACTGTGAAAAACAAATATCTGTTGTTTAAGCCTCCCAGTCTATGGCATTTTGTTATAGCAAGCTGAGCTTACTAAGACACAGACCAAAGTCAAATACCATGTGCCTAAAAACAGTAGCAACAGAAAGGTGGTACAATATAAACTTCCACAAAGTGCCAAGGTCAAAACAATCGACACACACATTAAAACTGAATGTCCAAAGCTAGACCAAAAGGTTCTTCATGTGTAATTTTTACCTGCAAATTCTATTCTCTGTTATATCTGGCAATATTTCTGACCTATATACACCAAATGCTAGGACTTTTTAAAGGCCTTAATAAATAGCACCCCTTTCTCCTGCTGAGATTATTTAAAAATTGAAAAACAAGACATATCAGCAGCTGGGCAACCAAAATATCACCTTTATAGTTGATAAAGGCAAAGCTAGGGGATGCAGTTTAGTTTCACAGCCAATGTGTCTGCTAACTGAACATGAGAATTAGGCTGACTTATTTATTCAGACTTATTTATTCAGTACTGATGAGCGCTATACTCTTCATGATGAGAGGTGGATGGATTGATCCAGTAAGAATTACTACATGGAAAGCAGAATATACCCTACTAATTGGTTCTTGATTCTCTCAAGCTTTTATTCCCCACAAGAAAAAAAGATTGGAAACCAAGTCACACAGGTATAATTTATTCGTCCAAAATGTAGTGCTCAGATGAATCACTGATTGCTCTCCGGGAAAGATTAAATAAAGGACTGAAATTACACTAATCAAGCTACCTCTACATTGAAGGAAGTATTTTGGTAATATGTTTCTCCCTAAAATCAACAAATAGAATAAGAAAAATATTCAAAGCGTAATCGAAGAAATTCCCTTCATTGAAGGAAAAAGAAAATATGCATATTAAAATGGAACACTATGAATTCCACTTCTACTCATGAAGAAATTCAGTGAAGGATATGTCGCTTTTTCAACAAGTGGTACTGGAACAATTGGCTATCAGTAGGTTAAAAAAAAAAAAAAAATGAAACTTGACCTAAATTTCACACCTTATATAAAAATTACTCAAAATGGATCATGTACATAAATTATAAAAGTTAAAGTGCCACTACCAATAGATGGGGCAATGGCTATTGAGGAATCTTAACGGCTAAAGATAGTACCCTTAATTAGTGACTGATCTGGAAGTGTCTTTCCCAGTCAGAAGTATTTATGCTGTCCAGCTTGGTTGTTTCGATTCATTCATTCGTTCATGAACCCTCTTCTTGGGGGTGCTAATCTGTGATCATATTTACCTGCCAGAAAAGGTAATACAGAAGCTCAGAGGGGTATGCTTCTGCCAGACACCATGCAGGTGCACCAGCTTTGGCTGAATTACGGCAAGCAAGAAGGGCAGTATGCTGTGACTAGTACCCTGGGTGCCTTTTGTCCTTCAGATATAGGACTTCAGATATAGGAACTCTTTTGAATCTTTTGGGTTCTTTGGTAATTCTTCTCTCACTTTAGTAATTTTCATCAGAAACAGCACAGAGAGAAAAAATGGGGAAAAAAGGCAATAGCGCTAGTACTTTCACAACCATAAAAGGGTATCTGGTGGAAGGTCTTCTGACTTTTCGCCTGCTTTCTATTGCCAAATAGCACAACATTTATTAAAACATGCCAAAAGCCAGATAGGCTGAGTTCTGGAAGCAAAGCTAATTTAAAGAGCTGAAGTAGGAAGATTACAGAACTGGAGAGCTATGAGAACTACCTTCTGAGGAAAACTAAACAGCCAGAAAAGCACTGGAGTTTTCTAACTCTGTTTAAAACCAGTGCAAATGTAAGGCGCTGATCCAATATATCTGCCACACACTCTCCTTTTGAATGATGCCATATCAAAAGCAATATTAGCAATGATTTACTAATGTCAAGAATCAATGAGACGTTAGCAATGATATACTAATAATGAGAGTTAGAAACTTCTATGTTGATTTCTATTACCTAAAACTGCATATTCTATTGCATATAAGTCACTTTCATTTGAGTTTTTAAAATCTGATTTAATTTTTTAAAAAATGAAAGTTAAAGATTTTCACTTACATGTTCATTGTTCTCTAAAGCAACTCTTAATGAACTAGATTTTACTCTTTCATACAAAGAAACCCTAGATCCTACTGCTTAGCTTTCAAATGAAGGCCCCAGTAGCAGCACCAACGGGACTTGGTGACTCACTCTCCAGTTAATCAACTGGCTTGTTCTCTCCTGTTCGTTGATAAGGATAATGGATACAGGCTAAGAATTCTCTGGTACAGTCCTATGCAGATGAGTTTTCTAGCCCAATCTTACCACTAGCTCAGTCTATAGAAAAATTCAGGTGCTGTCTGCAAGGGGACTGAACATTTGCAAGGAGCTTTACAGTTCAAAAACAATTTCTTTTTATTGTTTTTAAAATTTAAAAAACACTATAACAGTTTGTATATTACCTCTTGCACAAATTTCTTGTTTTATCTAATTGCATTTGTGACAACTTTGTCTCCATAAAGGAAGAAAACTAAACTATCTTGGATTTTATAGACTTTATATACTATATATACGAAATAGGTATTTTTACCCCTTTTACAGAGGTATGAAAAAGTTCCACTAATAAGCTGAAGTCCTTCTACCTAGTAAGTAGAAAAGTGGAAACTTGGAACCAGCTTTTCTGAGGAAGTCCTCCAAGCTTTACACTCCCCACTCAAAAAATTATAACAATGACTTAAATTTTCATAACATTTGAAAATATTGAAAGCAATTCATATGCATGATCTCATCTAACCTTAGAAGTATGCTATGAAGTGGGCAGAACAAAATATCAACCTTGCATTTTACAGATTTAAAAACCAAGGCCCCGGGGTGGGGTTAGGGATGGGATAAAATGATTTACCTGAGATCAAACAACTTTCAAGTGGCAAAGTCAGATGTGGAAGCCAGGCATTGGGGTTCCTTAGTCTCATCATATTATATTCCAGCTCCACTATAACAGCTGGCACATTGACTCTCATTTAAATTATTTCTTAGTAAATATGTTTCGACTCCACGCATGAAGAAAACTGGACTGCTTTGGATTTTATCCAAAGGATTTGAGGATATTTGTGTAGGGAGAACTCTTCTGTTGAAGAGTTCTGCTCAACAGGACCTAGAATGATTGATGATGATGATGATGATGATGATGATGATGATGATGATAAAAATAACTATCAATTATTTCCAATGTGTGTGTATAATTCTGTTTAGCTTTCCACTCATAGGGATTCATGCCCAATCTGGTTAAAACACTGTTGGTGTATTTTTCCCCCAAGAATTGATGATTGAGTTGGGAGCATTATGGATCAATATTTGAGAGGTGTCTTTAAATAATCCATTAAGCTTTTATTTTTTTTAAAATAATTCTTTGAAGAAATTATTATAAAGTACTTTGTAGGCATAGGAAAGCTCCATCAACTAGTTTATGTGAGGTAGGATCATGTAATCATCTGAGAAGTTGAAATAACAGTTATTTTAAAATAGAACTGTTAAAGATTATATAAAAAGTTTCCTCCATTTAATTTTTCATTTAAAAAAATTGTCTACTTAGGCTCCATGTAGTATTACGTGGAAATCTAAACATCCTTGAAATCTGCTTGACTTAATAGAAGGAATGTAGATAGCTTCCTTTCATTGATTAAATATACAGCTGTGACTCAGAGGATTTAAAAATGTTTTTCCAAACAATATCAGTGAATATCAAGACATTTATAAAAATATAATCAGGTTATAACATTATTCTCTTTTGTTAGAACATAAGATTTATTCCTGCTAAAATGAATTCTTATTTCTACTGAAAATCTATTGTGTCAGATGTGTGCCTTTGTGTCTGTGTGCCTGTGAAAGAAAATATTTTGCCAACTACTGGGTGCTTTTTACATGTAAACTATTTATCATGACCCAATTAGAAAGTTTAAAGTATCCCATTTGTTTTGTTCCCTTTAGTGTCTGATTACTAGGCAATAGAGCTTCATGGATAATAAAGGTGAAATCTCCAATAAAAATGTTTTTCAGAAAAAAAACAAACTCCAGCTCTGCCAAAGTTCTGAGAGTTTCATGTTGTGCAACATAGCCACTGGCTTTGAAACAGTGCCATGACTCTAGCACCTTGTGCCAGATACTTCATTTACTCAGGGTCATTTGGGCAAAAGTAATGAAAAATATTAAAGCAATGTTTACGTAGCAGATATGCAATATCAATCATGTTATGTACATTGGTGATAAGCGTAAGGATTGAGTTGTTTGGGAGAAAAGTGACATTTTTTCTTAAGTAATGGAAAATTACCAGTAGACTGTGTTTGAGTTCTCTACTTAATTTTATTTATTTTTTCTTCATTCTGCTCCACTGCAAATCATTATGATAGAAAGAAAAAGAGACATCATCAGACATATTTTCTAGAAGTGATCTGAGAATCAAAGAAACATGGTGATAAACTATAAATTATATGTTATCCAGTCTGTTATTTCTATAATGAGTAAAATGGGAAAAGTATATGAGCAATAATTATGCTCACTAAATGCTGGATAGATGCTCTCAAATGGCAGACAACTATCCAGATCCTACTGTTCCCAGCCTTACTCTAATAACAAATTCTAAAGGCTTACAACTGCAAGTGAACATCCGATAGTTCTGCTTAGCAATATAGCATAAGCTCCAGATTCACCAGTAGGTTCAAATTAAGAGTTGTCTTGTGATCCCAAAAGATTTTTGTTTGTTTGTTTTTTGCTTTTTTTTGAAACCCACTGAGCTATAGCTGTTCCTCAAACCCCTGCTATGGTTGTACCATCCTAATGACAAGCTTTTCTGTATTAGTTTATTCATTAACCATTTAGTTAGGTCCTCCTTAATTCCCTACCCAATTCATACATCTCCTGACAGCGAGCACTAGCCATTGACACATTATTTTCTGTTCCCAAACTGAATACCTTTCCTTAAAATAAAGGGTTCTAAATGGTTATTAATTTCTAGTCCAACCACAAAAGCCCAAGTAATACATGGTACACCTAAAAGAAGTATTTCAACTACTTCCAAATACCCCCTTGGCCATTTTCTTTCCCTTTGGGAAAAGTATTGAATCCCACTAAAGGAACTAGAGAAGAATGTCTTCCCTTGAAAGTAACAGAAACCTTTACCTATCCTTGAATAGAGGGGAATAGAACTAACCTTACTGCTTACATTGTTGCCCCAAGAACTTCATACAGTTTATCTCATCATATCCCCAAGGAGATATTACACAGATTTTAAAAATGGGAAAATTAAGGCCCAGAGAGCCCAAACTAAAAGAAGGAGTAAGATATCAAATCAGGATTTATACCATTAGCAGTCTAATTTCAAAGTGTATGTTCCTTCCGAAAACACCATCCTGCCTTTCAAAAGAAAAGGCTGGAGACTAAGTCAACTGCTGCTTGGATATTTTAAATAAAGAATAAAGGGAAATTATTTCTGATTACTGTTATGTGCTGAATTGTGTGCCTCCCAAATTCGTATGCTAAAGCCCTGAACCCTCAGAATGTGACTGTAGTTGGAGAAAGTTCCTATAAAGAGGTAATTAAGTTAAATGAGGCCATTAGAGTTGACCCTAATCCAGTGGATGTCCTTATAAGAAGAGGAGATTAGAACACACAGAATGACAGCAGTGATGTGCATGCACATACACACAGAAAAAAGATCACATGAGAATACAACTAGAAGACAGCCATCTGCAGACCAAGGAGAGAGGCCGCAGAGGAAACCAAACCTGCCAACACCTTGATCTTGGACTACTAGCCTCCAGAACTATGAGAAAATACATCTCTGGTGTTTGTTTGTTTGTTTGTTTGTGTGTGTGTGTGTTTTAATTAAAGTTTATTGGGGTGACAATTGTTATTAAAGTTACATAGATTTCAGGTATATAATTCTGTATTACATCATCTATAAATCACATTGTGTGTTCACCACCCATTTCTGTTGTTTAAGCCACACGGTCTGAGGAATTATTTTATGGCAGCCCTAGCAAACTAATTCAATTCCCATAGTAAGGGAATTGTTATGGGTTCTTGTGGGGCAGAATTAAGAATACATGCTGGGATCTGTAGGACCATGGCCCAGGGCACTCACCCTAAATGTGAGCATGAACTGGAGCCTGTAGGACAGGCAGAAAGGACAGGAGGGGAACAAGACAGGAGGTGAGAGATGAAAATCAGTCTTCCAATGCAATAATCAGCTTGTTTTCTCTTGTCAAGGGAAGAATTTGGTAATGTACAATTTTCCTGGTCCTCTGGACAAGCTAAATGGTAATGCCAGGGCAGGCAAGAAATGCCTTTATTCATGATCAAGACTGCAAAGATGACTCAGCCTCTAAGAGAAATGCTAACACTTTCTCAGACTCAAAGGTAAACTACCAGCCTAATGTCCACTTATCTGACATCACAGATACATGGACATGAACTTTATTTCAACTAGAACTCAAATTTTATCATAAATTATCATTATCATATTTTTTAGAAAACCATGTCCTTTCATTAAAGATCAGCTCCCACCTGCCATTCTGACTTTTCATTCATCACACTATGAGATGAACTGTGTTCTCTTTAGGCCCTCAGGACAGGAAAGTATGTCTGAGGTGGTGAAGGAGACTCTCCACCCCTCCTTTCTCTCTTTTGGCCCCTGGCCCAGGCTGCTGGCAGAAGTGCACAGTTACACCACTTGAGAAGCCCTGTATGAATATTCCCTTCAGGGGAGCTAAGCGGTGGCCAATACCAGAAGGGAGAGCAGCTGCACCTAAGAGCTTCTCCTGAGCGGTCCCAGACATACTATCTTTCTGGTAAGTGCAGCCAAGAATGTTTGGGGAGCCAGGTAAGGCGATGCGGAGAGCAGACCAAGTAGTACTTGGCTCTTTTCTAAGGAAATCTAAAGAGGGATCTGAGGAAGAGAGTGCCGCCCTGGGTATTCATCATCCAATAATAGGAGAAAACGTGCTCCAACTGGGATTTTAAAAACACTTCCTTAAGGAAATCTCATTTTCCAACATGTATTCTTATTTCCTCTCATGTAACAGAAGACAGAGAAACAAATGTGTGAGACCACATGCCCAAAGTCATGCAATGTCTGAAACTACGGTAGGGATTAAAAGAGGAGGAGAGGAGTGGTCATCTTCTACTTTCATTTCTGAAGGTTCCCATTGTTAATTCCCTAACAAGAGCCAAGTATCCGGAAAAATAATAGATTTATAAAACAAAGGAAATAAAATGAGGTATTACCCATTGGTACTTGCAGAAAAAAAATTAATTTAAAATAGATTAGCTTAAATATGAAATATCTTACTATATACTTCTTTTTTTAATTTAAGTATAGTTGGTATAAAATCTTATATTGGATATAGTTTCAGGTGTATAATGTAGTGATTCAATAACTATACACTTCTTATAAATTAGAATTTAGAGCAAAGATAATTAAATGGAAAATAATTTTAACAAACATGCAACTTAGGGTTTTAGAATAAAGTGCTACCTTTGGTATAGCCTAACATCTTTTATCAGACACACAAGAAAATCTAATTGGACATGTGAAAAAAAATTATTAATTTCTGAAAAATAATAAATGGGATGTGCTAACATTTTAATACCCTAATATTAAATATTTCTTCTATAAAACCAAACAGCAATTTAAAATTGATTATATTGCTCACTGCTACTATAATTTAGTTGGCAATTCTGTATACATTTGATGACAAAGGAAACGCCTTGTTGAGCTCACACATGTATAAAATGAAAACATTTTTAAGTCATGTAACCCAAATACATGTGTTATAAAATGTTGGATGTAGAATTTAAAAGTTGATTTTTCACTTTTTAAAATCATTTTTATTGTATTTATTTTTGTAGGCTTCCTCTTTAAAATATTTGTGTGCATGTGTATTTTTCTCCTGTTTTAAAACTAACATGAGTAATATAAATTCATTACACAAGTTTAAACAATACTAGACTATACAACAGTAGATGACAAAAGGCCTCAGGATTACCAATCACGCATAAGGCTAAAAAGTCTGGTGATTTCCATGCAGACACTGGCTTTAGACCACCTGCAGTCGAGTCCAAACTCAGCTACTTGCTACTAGTGTGATGTTGGCTGAGTTATTTCTAGCCATAAAAAGAGATAACAATAATACCTACTTCAAAATATTGCAAATATGAAATAAAATAATCCAAATAAAACACATAGTACAGTTCCCAGCATATACCAAGAGCCCAATAAATATGAGCTTATCATCATCATCATTATTATGTTTAATGGGCAAGCACCTTCAACGGTTTGATTTAATTTTCAAAATTACTTCACTATTCTTAGTGACTTGAGGATCCTCTCATTTCACTTGCTTTTGACAGGTACTTAGGCCTATTTCTGTGAATTCACAAGAACCAAATTCTGTAAATTGTAAGTAAATCCCAGAATTAAGCAGGAGCAAAAAATTAAAACAGCATCTACTTATTTTCTCTGCTACCTGTTGAAATTTCCCTACTCACCAAGCATGTATTTATTATCTCTGGGAACAAATTTGATAGTCCTATTCACAGATGGGTTTTCCTGAACAATTTTGTCATAGATTAGAAAAGACTTGTGTAACTAAATCGTTTTCAGTTGGTATCCAAAAGGAATCTACCTTCTCTGCCTCCTAAATCCAACCTGTTTCCTCTACTCCCATGGCCCCACCCCAATAACACATTCATTCCCTAGGCTCCACTCTAAGCTCCACAATTGCTAATCAGGCTCCCCTTCTCATAATCCCTTGTGACTATAATAGTACCTTGAAAAAGCCTACGTGTGGGGAGTGTAGTCAATAATACCATGGTGGCTATGTATGGGGCCAAGTGGGTACTAGACTTATCCGGGAATCACTTTGTAAGTTATATAAATCGCTAACCACTATGTTGTACACCAAAAATTAATATAATGTTGGATGTCAACTATAATTTAAAAGTGATTATTATTCTTTTATTTATTTATTTATTTTATTTTTTACAAAACTAACGATGGTATGCCAGCTTTGATTCCTAATGCTTGGCGTGCTCTGACACTCCTCTATTCTGGAGATTTGCCAATATGGGCTGTGCTTGACAATCTACCTCAGTCTGTGTATCTACTGTCAGTTAGGCTATAATGCTTGTTTTGAAAACACGAATTTGCTCCAGCATGACTGATAAATTAGAGAAAATTCTAACAACACTGATTTCACATTTGCTTGTGCCAATTTCACCACCAGGTCAACACAGAAAACAGCATCCAGCTGAACTGAGCTGCACACGAATCAATAAAACACATGCATGCCCACAGCTCTCGAGGACAATGAGCTCTACAGTTGCTGTTCCATTTACTGTTCCATCTTTCTACGTCTGCTGTTGCAACTTTCCATCTGATTTCAGGTAACCTTCCAACAACTCTCATCACAACCCTGCCTTATGCGCCACTTAACCCCATGCCTTCCCTTCTGTTTCTTTTTCCCCTCTTTCCTCTCAGTCTCTCTTGTATTTTTCCTTTCTGTTCTCTGTTCTTTTTCTTTCTTCATGTTTCTCTCCCTCACTCCTTTCCTATCTCCTACTGTTTTCTTCTGGCACACAGGATGGTGGCCATGGGAACAGGGAGGTCACGCTTGGGGAGCAATTGTAAGAGTGGCTTTTCCTACAGACAAGTGGGACATTTTTCAAGGTCAAGTGTCATATTTATTGTAGTATTGACATATTTTGTCACCATTTACCATAAATAAAACTGTGCTACCATTTTTATCACGTTTCAATCTTTCTTTATGTATCACTGATAAAATGTTTGCATGTTTAGCCCAATCCCAGCCCTAGTTACTAGTTTGTAGTAGTTTCCAGTATATGATTGTGCATAGCACAGTGAGTCTTAGGAACACACACACTGATGTAGCAGAACTGACAGTATTTATCTATCTCTATGATTTATTGAGCTTTTATCTGATTCTCAAAGGAATCTGTCATTATTCAAAAAAAGTTTAAGAATTATTGATCTTGGGGAGTTCTGGCCAATAGAAATGTGAGCCAGATATGTAACGACATTTTTGAGTAGCAAAAAAGTAAAAAGAAATGCATTAATTAAAAGAAAATAATTTTAGTAATGTTTTATTTGACATATAATCAATATGAAAAATATAAATATTTCACAGTCTATTTTTTTGTACTAAGCCTTTGAAAGCTGGTGTATATTACAACATATTTCAACTGCTCAATAGCCACATCTGGCTAATGGCTACCATTAACAGTGTATGTCTAAAAGAGTCTATCCCCCTGAGCAGAAAAGGATAGAAGGTGGGGAAGAAAATATCTAATTCACATTTTTTTCCTCAGATAATATAAATCAAGCTAAAAGGTAATTTTGGTTAAAGAAGGCCTGAAATAAATCCACCAGACTTTATATACTTCCTAATCTAGATTTAGATTAATGCTTTGCTTAGTGTCAGATTTGATGTGCCAAGCGTTGGGAAAATGCACACCCACCAAACATACAAACTACTTCATATGGAACTGCTGGTGAACATAAAGGGAATTTTCTCTTTTCAAACAACGTCTTCCAGACTATGAGACTTATAAACACCTAAGCACTATTTTGACTAAAATAGATAAGCATAGTTTTAAAGGTAACTTTCATGAGCAAAACAAGAAAAAGAAACACATGTAATTTTAAGTTGATTCATATAGGACAAAAAAATCATAGTTTACTCATATAGAAACCAATTCATAAAAAACCCATCTTAGAAATGTAGGCTTTCAATGAAAAATTGTCTTCATTCAGTGTCTCCTAAGTATCAATTTGATCATCAGCAAAACACCGTCATAGTTTTCTGAAAAAATTTAGGGCAATTCTTTCTTTAAGGGAAATACTATGCAAAAGCCAAATAAGTAAAATTAAAGCTGGTTTCCATCCTCCACCCTCATATGGTAACTCAGTGGACTTGCTACAGCTCTACAGAGCATCACTGGAAAAATAGCCCCTAACAGCTCTGTCATTTACAATAATCTGGGTACAAAATTAAGTTAAGCACTTAGGGAACTGCAAAAGATCCAGAAAAAGAAAGAAAGAAAGAAAGAAAAGGCCTACATGTAAGAAGCTTAAAATACATCTCTGAAGAGACAGAATGAAACGCAAATACAGAAAAAAAATTGAGAACTATTATGTAGGACTGATGGTAAATGCAATAATTGTTTGAAGAAGGGGCGTTCTGGTCTCTTAAATCCTTAACCTCTCATGTAGAGTGACTTTATAAGTAGGATAAGTAAGCATTAACCTATACATTAATATCATGGTTTGAGTGGCAAGGGGCATGACCCCCCCATCCAATAATATCTCCTAAAATTCCCACTCTGAGGCAGTTATCTGTGTGGCTTGAAGGTTGTAACTGAACTGCACTCATGTGTACAAACTCTCTCCAGACTAAGGATGAAAGAATGTAACAGTACATTGGGGTCAGTATCAAATCAGCCTTGACCCTGATTGCTCATATCCCACAATCCAGAACAGGCATCCTGCCAGGAATCCTCCTGACCTCAGAGCCCAGCTGCAGGAATCGAGTCTTGTCTTCACTTTGATTCATTGCCTGCTTTTCCTGGTCCTCCAAGCCCTGGAGTCACAGAATGTGTGGGCCCTCAATATACCCACACCCCCAACACTCATCTCTCTCCCCACTCTTTCAAAGCCTAGAAATCCCTTACCTAAACTCCAATAGCTGTGGCTGGATCTCTGCCATTTGAAACTGCGTCTCCCTAACATTGTCACTTGCAGAAATCTCTACCAGGTGTTTGCCAGGGTGTTAGAATGATCTAACTATGGTATCTGGCTCATCAATGATGGGTAAAGTTGATTTATGAGATCTGCCTTTCTACTCTGTTATTTCCTTTCCTTCACCATTTCCTGAGCACCCCTCACAGAGATTACTTTTTGAGAGGAGAGCAATTCTCCAGCAAGGAAATATAGCTCCTGTTCTTCCCTGCTGGACAGCACCTCCCCATTCTTTATTGCTTATTGCTTGGAGCTCTCTGAATGCTCTGCTCCATTCCCATGGACCTAGGGGAAATAGTTTCATTTTTTTCTATCAGCTAATACTATAACTGACATTTACCTCAAGGGAAAAGCTAGTAGTAGAAGCTGAATATCTACAAGCAGAATCTTCACATTAAACACCTTTAAGATACAGATTATAGTACAATAACACAGAGTTTGTGTGTGATGAAGATTTAGGAATTATTTCATACAAGTATTTAATAAATGAATAGTATTAATATATATGTCTCAGCATGCTCTGATCCATGAAAAACTGATGAACTCTAAGAATCTTTATAGTTTAAACATCAATATTAACTAAATTAAGTAATTTCCAAATGATATAATAAGGTGCTTAATAAAAAATGTAATTGTCCATTGATAATGTCACTTTCTCATCAGTTTTGCTTACTAGTGTGAAGATATTCCAATAGCCAAGTGACTACCAGATCCAGATACTGAGATTTAGTTATATAAAATTAATCCTCACTTCCAAATACCCAGTAAATTAAGAATAGTTGTGTTTTGGGGCAGCTGGATGGCTCAGTTGGTTAGAGTGCAAGCTCTCAACAACAAGGCTGCCAGTTCAATTCCCTCCATGGGACGGTGGGCTGCGCCCCCTCCAACTAAGATTGAAAACAGGGACTGGACTTGGAGCTGAGCTGCACCCTCCACAACTAGATTGAAGGACAGCAACTTGGAGCTGACGGGCCCTGGAGAAACAGACTCCAGAAACACACTCCCAATATTCCCCAATAAAAATTTTAAAAAAAATTTTAAAAAGTTGTGTTTTGTGTCCTACTGTATGAAATGAGAAAGAAGAAATTCATTTAAAAAATTATAATTCACACAACTTCAGGATCACTATTAAATGTCAGGAAAGAATACATTTTCACAAACTACACTGATACTTGCTGCCAATCAGAGATAAAACTTGTATGTAGAAAGGGTGTTCAAAGACCAAAGAATCATAATTTTCTTTGCAGTCTTTTCATCTTCCCAAGTTGACCAACTAATTGTTGCAGGAAAACCAGCAGAGGGAGCACCAGCCATTGTTTTTTTGGTCTGTCTGCTCTGAAAACAAAAGGCACTGTTTTTTCTTTATGGATTTTTAGACACTTTACCAAGATTGGCAAACCCTTGTAAAATACAAATATTATGTGTGACTGCTAAATAGTCTCTGCAACTTTATGTTAAATCAGTATTGAAACATTTTATTTATTAATATTTTAATTAAGAAAGCAATACATGTTTGTTGTACAAAGTGAAACTAAATAGAAAGTTCAAAAGTTAATAATCTCTCCCCCTTAAGACTCCATGTATTATAAACAGACTGTTATGTATCTTTTCATATCCTTCTTATTAAAATAAGTAAAAATTATAATAATATAGACATTTTTCTTAATTTTAAATATATACATCCCCATGTAGTTTACTTGCTTGTTTATTTTTTATGAGGTCATAGTAAAAAAGCCTATCTATAGGTAGCAAAATAGCATGAAAGATCCATGAATATATAGTGGATTCAATAGGAAATATCAAATAAACACAATGTCAGGCCATATAAAAATTTTGTATATACAGAAGATCAAAAGCATACAACACCACAATGATATCACTGCCTTCTGAATGAAAAAAATCTAAACACATATTAATGAATGGGTCAATCTGGAAAAACAAATAAGCAAGCCATAACATACAATGCCCTTCTTAAAATGCCATGAGGAATACTATGTGAATTAAGTTGTGTTTGGCAATTTATATTACCGATCTCTTCACAAAACAAAATGAAAACAAGATAACAGCAATAAAACTCAGCCAGTCAAGGTTTTTAAAAACTGAAATGTATTAAGATGCATTTTTTTTAAATTCACAATATTTCACATATCCTAATTGAAGTAGGGGACCAATTCCCTTTCCACTCAAAGCTACACTCTATTCAGTTGTATAACTTAACTGACAAAGAAAAAGGATGTAGCCATAGATGGGACAGAAGAGGCCCTCCATCCCATCCCGTTGAAAGAATTCCTGAATTTCACTAAAGGTTTCTACCCTTATCCAACCAACCTCATCTATTCAGAAAGAGAACTTTCTAAATACTAAGTGGTCCAAGGGCCCAGAAACTCATCTAGCAAGCTGGTGAATGTCTCTGAAGGTTTATCTTTCTGAGCCCAATAAATTGGCAGAAGCTTCCATAGCCCTTCTGGCATTCCCATCCAAGCCTTTACTATCTTTCCACATCCATTTAATTCAAAGGGTCTTCCTTGTTTTCTCTGCCTCTGCAAATCCACTGTGTACACAATCTATTAGAGGTGTTCTTCATCTTTGCCGATTTCAATGCACCTTGATTTCATAGCATATGACAATGAAGGAAACATTGCAAGTGTGGAGGGGAAGGGAGATAAAGAGGGAAAGAGAGAGAAGAAAAGGATGAGGGAAAAATCTGACAAGGGTAAGAGGGGAAACTTCCTGCTTATAGGATTATAGAGAGAATTATTTCTGGAAAGGGGGAGTAATTAGTCAGCTGTGGTTTCCTTTCCATCTCCCTAAAGGCCAAAGAAGGTCATTTTTATCTGATTTCTTTTTCCTTTTGCTAAGAGCTTTATGCATTTAGAATACCTTTCAATAACCACACCTTCATGATAAAACAAGAGAGCACTACATAGTGATCTTCATTTGATAGATGAGGAAAACTGAGAAATGGAGAGGTCAAAAAGCCTGGCTCAATGTCACAGGAAAGGCAGTTGCAAAGTTAGGATAAGACCCAGGGTTCTTGACTCCAGCCCTTTACATTATCCCCAAAGTCAACACAAGCAGTCTAGATTTGTTATCTCGCCCCCTTCTGTCTCAAAGGCTGAGTGACAAAGAGTGCTTAGTGTGATACTGAGTGTAAATGACAGCACAGGAAGTCCATTCTCAGGGCAAGCTGTGAGACTGGCAGCTGAACGGGAGGCCAGAAAGCAAGTCTGTACAGAGCACTTTCAGTCTGCACTTGCTATCTCGCCCCTACTGTGGCCAGAGTCCACAGGGCCAAGGGGAGGAGCTGTGAGGCTGCGTGAGGACAGCAGCAGGTCCCAAGTCCACTTAACTCATCAATTCCTGATCATCTCTTAGCAAAGCCAAAGGCTGTGACTTCATGAGAAAGAAAGGAATCACTGCAGAACTAAATCTTTTATATTATTTTAAATATAATATTTATACTACAATTTGCTTATGAATTATACAATCATTTATGAACTGTACCTATAATTATTGTGCAAATTTTCAAGGAACACTTTTCTGAACACTAACCTCAGAATTCAACTCTTTGAAACATTTTAATACAGTTCTCAAGGAATTCTATCCAGTCACATATCACATGTTTGAAGCTTAAACGCTGAAAGTAAAGAAATGTTACACCAAAACAGGTATGAAAATCAACCATATATGGAAGAAACATTTATATGGAAACCATACCCACTGCTGATTTCATAGTTGTATCAGCCAAGACATTGTATATATACAAAGTGCAGAGGTCTAGCTGTATAGCAAAAGATGGATTCATTTGTGCTATTATGGCATTGTCATTTACTGCAAATGCAAAGGAAAAGAAAAAGAAAAAAATAGAAATAGAAAAGAAGCTGAGAATGACCTAATTCTACTGTAAATTGAATTTCATCATTTTCCTTCTGTAAACATACCTTTCATTGTAAGTATGTTATTACAAATGGATAATCTCTTTAACAAAATTAAGGAGGAAAATAAATAGATCATACATATAGGACAGTATCCCAAAGTATAATTTGTAATTTCTCATATAATGCTAAATTATGATCAACAATTTTTTAAATTTATTACATAGTGATCAAAATATCTTGTGAAAGAGATGTTTTACATAATCTTAGTATCTAATTTTAACACTGATTTTTTATTATATTTTAAATGATTGAAATAGATATAAGGTGCTAAAATTGGACAGATCCTCAAATACATTTTTTAATTCTAAATGTCCATAATAAGTTGTAAAAAGCTAATCTGTAAGATATACACTCTGATCGATCATAAAATATTTTCATTTATAATGGACTTCTGTTTAAAATATCAGGCATCCATAAAATAAAAAGAAACAGTAATCAATGCAAAAGGGAATTGCTTTATGTTCTTTATTTATACTTATATTTCTAATTATTGATAAGGTCATTCAGAGGTTGGCAGACTTTTCCAGAAACTGGAGGGCAAACATCTTCAAGGAGGGAAAGACACACACAAAGAAAAACACAAAAACAGGCACAAAGAGACAGAAGTCCAAAATTTACTTTCTTAAAATACCAGACTACTTCAGTTAGGACATATGCACCAGCTTGGGGTGCCTAAAAAAACAGACTGAAGAAAAACTGCCTTGTCATCAGAACTCCAAAATATATGAATCTCACGAGAAACGGCTATGTGGAGCTGTAGACCTAAATCTAAACTCTCCCTGTGGAAGAAAACAAATTTTATCTGTACAATAAGTTGAGTTACTTGACCAACACATTAGAAATTACACCGAAAATACTCTAAAGACAAGACGCTAAACTCATTTTCCTTTCAAAAGTAGGGAGAAAACAGATAAGGGGCACTCATTGTGCAGCAAACAGAGTGCAAAAATGAAAAGCCTACATAAAAAAGACCGATGAAAGCATAACATTAAAAAGAGAAGTGTTTAGCTGTTAAATCATCCAAATTGCTTTGCCAAATTTTGACATGCTTGATTTCCTGTAGTAAAAATTTCTCTCTCCCTCTCTCTCTCTCTCTTTCTCTCTCTCTTTTTTTTTTTGTCTTTGAAAAAAAGTGAGGAAAAATAACCAGCTGTTCCTTGTATAGTTCAGGAAACAAGTTTGATTTATTACTTTAAGGTTATTTTTGAATAAGCTGCTTGTGGCAGCCAGAGTGCAAGAAAAGTCACTGAGGCCTGTCCACTTGAAGGGCTCAAACTGTTTCCTGAACAGTCCTTCTTCACTCCGCACCTCCGACGGCTATTATTGACAACGTGTGACTGGGGCCTTCCAGGATTTTAAAACAGCAGGGGTCCCGGCTAAACAATCGGGCTGTCAATTACCTTTTCCCCTGTTGTGAAAAAGGGGCCCAAGACAATGCAAGTTCTCAGCAGGGAGTTGTGCAGCTCGGAGTACGTAACCCACGCCTGCACCGTTCAGCATTCAAAACCAAGTAAATGGTTGGTGCCTTCACTTTTGTCTGTGTGTGTCAGTTTAAACCAGAATGACTGCAAGGTAGATGTCTCCATGGAAAGATTTTTAAGTTCTTGCTAGGGCGAAATTGACTCTGTACATTGTTATCTCTGGGCTTTGTGGGTGTTTTTTTTTTTTTCTAAAATCCAAATGGACACAAAGAGCGCTCCGCTCCCAGCCCCTTTCTGTGTAGGCTTGTCCTCCGGGAACGCCCAACCCTCTCTACCTATATTGTGGCTTAAAAAACTTCCTGTGGGCATTGATGACTTGCTGTGAGGACTGTCCATCATCCCGCCCCTTTGTCCGGCAGTCACTTGCATTCGAATTTGACTGACTGAGGAAGCCTGAGTTATTTGTAAAGAACAACAAGGCTTTTCATTCATAATTTTAGTAGGGGGACAGGGTGCTAATGACTGAGCTTGAATAACTAGGCAGTGTGGTATTCAAGGCAGGAAGAAGCCCAACGGCTGCCAAATGGGAAAAGGAGAGGATGTAGGTGAAAAGTGCCTGAGTAAAAAGCCAAACAATGATATGAGGATCATACATGTATACAAATACGAAGTTTTAAAAAGGTGAGACAATAAAAAAGATGGAAGCAGGAAGGAGGGCAGGGAAAGTCTTACAGGATTTCATTAGCTTTGGGGTCAAGTTACATGGCAGAGTTTACAGAATCCGAAACCCATAAAGTGTCTACAGAGGAAGTGATCTTTTCTTCCACTGCTGGTTCTCCTACAAAAACAAAAAAGTTAAAAAAAAAAAAGTAAAACTGGTTTTCACTCTCTTTTGCTACCTTTCATATGTTCAGACAAAGAGAGTTTGTTTTCCAGGGTACTCAGCTTGACAACCAAGTCTGGGTTCCAAAGAGATTACTTTTGGGGTCTATAGTCAATTTTAGGTGCATACAGCATAAACACAATATGTAATAATTTTATATACCTGCTGCTTCCAAGGAGGAGAACTTATAAATATGTACATTTCTGCTTGAATTCAACTGTGTAGTGAAGTACTATGAGATTTCTTTTTCTTGCTACAATAATAAAAGTGTGCTTTGGAGTTTTTTTTAATTACTAAAATAAAAGCATGACATTGAGATTTTTTAAATGTATGATTTTACACATAGATTCATAGACAATAATCCAAAATAATAATGCTGCACGTTTTTAATCCATTGCGAATTAGAAGGACACAAGCTGCTTTTTTAAAAACAGATACCATAAGTGAAGAATGTTTCATTCATTATTAAAAGACTTTTACTATGTCTCTTGTTAAAGCAAATCATGTAAAGGTTAAATTGAACTATAAGAAATGCTGATTTATATAAAGATCAGCAAAAATAAATTTGCAGGCAGTGGGACTCTAGTTCTATCTCGGTTGAATCAATTAGGACTATTGGTCTTAGGGAGCACCTAGGACTACTGAGACCTGAAGTCAAAGTTCAAACTCTGGCTGGGTGTTGACTTACCTCTATTTTCCTGGGTTATAAACTGATGCCACAAACATTCTTAAAAACCGAGGAGCTAACTACAACCACTATGCAATTAAAATCCATTATCTCATTTCAGTCTGACAATCATCCTGTTTTGACCAGTAAGGAAACTGAGGCATTCCAGTACATTCCATCTATTTCCACCTGAGTACCCAACAAAGGGAAAGGACAGTGAACATGTTCCTTGAGTGTTCCAAAACTAATCTAAAGGCCTCACAGGGGGATTTCTTTATTATTATTATTATTATTATTACTGGCTTGTTTTAAGACTGTACATAGATGAAATAGTTAGATGAACAATGTATATCTTGTGGGTCCCTGTGTCCCCTGGTATATCCCCACAAATCCTTAGGTTTTTTTCCCTCAGTTTTATTGAGGTATAATTGACAAATAAAATTGTAATATATTTAAGGTTTACAATGTGATAATTTGATATACGAATACATTGTGAAATGATTCCCACAACCAAATTAATTAACATATTCATCACCTCACACAGTTCCTTTTTTTGTGTGTGTAAGAACACTTAAGATATGTTCTCTTAGCAAATTTCAAGTATACGGTACAGTATTATTAACTATAGTTACCATGCTGTACATTAGATCTTCAGAACTTATTTATCCTATAACTGGAAGTTTGTATCCTTTTACCAAACTTTCCCTGTTTCCCCCATCCCCTAGCCTTTGGTAACCGTCATTCTACTCTTTATTCTAGGCGGTTCAAATCCTTAAGTTTTTGAGAACAGCATTAAGTAACTTGGCCCAAGACTTAGAATTAATGATTGGTTGAGAGTTCAGTCACATCCTGGTGATTCTAGATTCAAAAGCAGGTGAGAAGCACTACAGTCTTCCATCTTCCAGCCCCTTGGGATCCAAAGCTCAGGCCCCAGTTCCATGAATGACAAACAGATGCTGTAATTGACAGGCCAAACAAATGCCCAGACCAAACCATGGAGTTAGTGTATATTGTTTTACACTCCAGACTTTTCAGCTGCCTTTATCCTCTTATGTGGAAGTAAATGTTAATAATTGGTTCTCTGGGGTACAAAAATAACTTGATTTCACTATTTGATGATTTCTGTGTTGTAAATACACTCACCATGGCTGATTTTCAAACCTAATAGTATCACTAAAAATGTGGAGATGGGGAGAGATTTCCACTATCAATTCTTGCAAGCAGATGTGAGACTTCTAGCCTCTTCATCAAGACATACATTGTTTGGTGTCTGCTCCATTTTCTGCTCTTGTTCTCAGTGAGCTATGGATGTCTATTATGGTTTCATTATAACACTATAATGACTTTCATCTACTGAAGATTTATTACAAGTCAGACCTCCTCTAAAGCTCTACATGCATTATTCATTTAATGCTCAAAATGATGCTCAGATATAGGAAATATGTTGACCTCCGCCTTATGGGTGAAAACACTACAGCTGTTGGAGATTGAGAAATTTATATAAGGCCTCCTCCCAGATCAACCTAAATCAGACTGTGTGTGAAAGATCTCGTCATCTGATTATTTTCAGATCTCCCTATGTAGTTCTAATGTGAAGCCAGGGTTGAGAACCACTAATCTAGAAAACAAGGCAAGAATACTTGCCATTTGAAAAAATATGTAATAACTTTCCAATTCAATGTGGTTAACTATATGTTAGGTCTTGGATAAAACCCAAAATTCACACTTCTATTTGGTTGTGTAGGCACACATCATGCATGGAAAAACCTCTGTAGAGATGAATAAAATGAAAATGTGGGTCATCGTTAGGATGTGATAGAATTTTTCTAAAAAAATATTCTGAATAACTTAAATATCTCAATAAGTAAGCTAGCAATAGATTTTTAAATGACTAGCTTTTATTTCAAATATTACTGTATTGTTATTTACTTATTTTGCTTATTTGGGGTCACCAGATAAAATATAATATGGGACATTCTCATAAAAAATTATTTGTTGTTTATCTGAAATGCAAATATGACTGAGTGTCCTTTATTTTTATTGGTTGAATTTGGCAAACCTAGCTTAATTTGGGGTCAGAATTTTCATGTTTTGAATCAAAACTCAAAAGATAATCTACCTTCATTACCTCTCACCCACCATCCAAACTTATACATCCTCCAAACTCTTCGTAATGATTATGCCAATAAGCAGTATGGCTTTACTATTTACACCAAGTTAATTCCCAATGATTTGGGTCCTAAACGTTAAATTATAAATTTACTACAAGGGTCCATTTTTTATATATATATAATTTGGATACCAGGAAGCTCTTTTAAGCAATTAAGCACAGCCAGAAATCATAAACGAAAAGATTGATAGGCGTGAGTTTACATACAAATGAAAAATGTCTTACATAGCAAAAGATAAAACAAAACAACAACAAGACTAAGAGTAAGTCTGAAAGATAAATGGAAACTGGGAAATATTTGCATTTTAAAATAAGAAAGACCAAAATACACAAAGTACAAACACCCCAATTAAAATATGGACAAAGAATATGAAATTGAATTCACAGAAAGAAAATACAAATGTCTAATAAATATAAGAAAATACGTTTAACTTTAGAAGTAAACAAAGAAATACAAAATAAAATAGTGAAATATCATGATTGACCTTTCAGACAAGCACAGATGAAAATTTTTGACAAAATTCACTATTGGTGCGAGTTTTGGAGAAACAGTTCCTCTCATAAACTGGGACTAGAAATGTAAACTGGAATATTATTTTAGTGAGCTTATTAGCAATTTATCAAAATTTTAATAGGCACAATTTGCCTCAAATTCTAGTTCTTTAAATGCATCCGTCGGGAAGAATACTCCACTGCTTATGAGGCACATTCCTCCCCCAATCCATGAATTGTTTTCCCTTGAATAAAGAACATTAAACTCATTACTAAATTGCTTTAGTTTTGTCATTTGACATATCCTACGAATGTAAGACTAATGTGCAAATATACAGAGGGTGCCAAAAAATGTATACACATTTTAAGAAAAGAAAGAACTGTATTAAATTATGCTGATGGTAACCACTTTGAGCACCATTTGTAATTGCAGAAGTCAAATGTGACTTGTATTCATCTTTTGTTATCGGTATATATTGAGTATTACAATTTTAATAGTTATTTCCTTTCTTAAAACATACATACATTTTTCGGGCACCCTCTGTATATGAACAAGAATGCTATCACAGCATTATTGCAAAACAACTTGTCCCCAAGCCCTCAAAAACAGGGTATCTAATGAAAGCTTTTTAAAATATTCACCACATATTAACCATGATAGGATTATTATGTATAGTTTTCTGGATTGTTTGACCTTTTTTTCTTATAGTGAGCGTGTAATTCAGAAAAAAAATAAAAGTAATTCATTTGTCATTTGGGAGGCTGTGATAGGGGAAAAAGTAAAGTCAGTTATCTATAGATAATTCGGAAACATAAAGTACTCAATATAAATTGATGGAAAGCAGTCACCAAAATATACTAGAAATTTTTTATAAACTCCCCACTCTATTAGTGAACGCACACTAAATTGCAGCTGATTTGATTTATAAGAGCTTCTGAGCTATAAGGTTAATGATCACCCCATGGAAAATGCCTTTTGCCCCTTAGGTACCATGGGCCCAAGCTATATTAGATTTCAGAAGTATCATGATCCACGAATAATTTGAAAAGTAGTTAAGAAGGTAGGGCATAAAAACAACTTATTTTAACAATTCTAGAAAGTTCTTAGGGAAAGGATGCAAAAATGGGAAGATAATCATTTGTCTGTTGCCACAAACCGGCCCTGCCTAAGGTTGAAATGTCCCTATGATGTATTGAACATACTTATAGATAGGATTCTTTAGTGAAATTCAAATATAGTATTTTGGCTTCTCTCTAGAACTTTCTTAGCTGACTTCCATTATAAAGTTGCAGTACTATAAACATAAGGGTCTTTTTCACCCACACTCTCGGTATATATTCAGAAAATTTTAGCTTCTTAATAAACCACTTAAAATATGTCCTGCCACAATAAGAGGATAACAGATTTATAAACTTGGGCCCAAAAAGATTAAACAATCAGCCCTGCCCTGCTCAGAGGCTGCCTCTTTCATGAGCCTCCTTAACAATGCTGGGCCAACAAACCCTCAAGCATAAATAGCACTCAGTTGAAAACTGTCTTAGTGGATTCCCTCCAATGGCTTTCTAGTATTTCCATTGCTATTTGCCTCATCTCCTCATTTAGACTGTCAGCTCCTTGCAGCCAGAAACTAGCTAGTTCTCATTTCCAACCCACTGAGCAAAGTGATAAGAGCCGGCAACTCCCAGGCCAAGGCCATGAAGACAGGAATTCTGCCCCCAGAAGGCCAGACCATGTTGATGTAAAATAAGTTGGAGTCCTTGACATGGGTTTTCCCCAGAATGTAGAAAACAGGACTTGTTACTTAGTGCGAGCCTCTAAACCTAAGAATTGTGTTTGATCATTATTATTCTGAGTCATGTGCACATTCACCTTTACACGACCATAGTAACCTAAAGAATTTAGGACAATGAAATATCATTTCGTTCTAGTATATACCAAATACCTCTCCACCCATCATTTGATGTAGGTGAATGTACATCGTCCTCCTAACAGGGGATGGAGCTTCAACATCATTGCAGACACAAGCCTCCATCCCCAAAACATACAGTTAAATTCAGTGCTGGAGAAGAGCCCAAATGTGGAAGTCACTCTCAACGAAGAAGGAACTCACGTTTCTTAAATCTCCAGATTTCCTGAACAAGTACTTCAGACAGTAGATATTCCAGTACAAAACTACCACATCACCCAAGAGGTCCCTTCTTCCCTAAAGTGCTCTGCCTATTTTGAGAATGTCACACATGACAACAAAAATCAATGTAAGGTTAAGGTTTCTATAGAAATACTGACCATTAATAGATGAATATAGCTAATAACAGTCATTGAAACTTGTAGTAAATCTCAATGTTTATTCCCACGCAAACAATAAGATACGTAAAATAAACCAAATTGTGCTTACTAATTTTAATAGTTTTTGAAAATACGGAGGCAAAATAAACTACCAAATCCAATTTAATTGAAATTATTACTGCTACTTACTGAGAGCTTCCCACATCGCTAGGCTTTGTAGATATTTTATATCATCCAGCCCTCAAAGCAACCTTTTTTACAAATGGAATCTAAGGTTAATGATTTCATTCATTCATCCTATTTAAAAGCAATACTTGAGTTCCTTATATCTGCCAGGCCCTTCAAGGCAGGGGATAAAATGGCAGGCAAAATCTGCTTGGATTCCAGACCTCATAGAGCTTAGAATACAGTGAAGTAGACAGTTATTAATCAACCATTCATTTCATTACATGTATGTTTGCAGCACAGAAGGTCAGGAGACGAAAAACGGAGATTTGGCCTAGACACAGAGGTCAGAAAAAGCTCTCCTGAGAAAATGACAACAGAGATTCAGAAGGCAAACAAGAATTAATATGGCAAAAGACCAAAAAAGGGAGTGGGGAATAGCATATACATACAAAGTCCCTGTCGCAGGAGACAGGTACTTTAGAGCAACTAAAAGCTAGCAATCATAGCTGCAGGAAGGAAGCACAAGAACCTGGTCTAACAGGAGGGTGGGAACAGATAGGGGCTGTACTGTAGGACCTTGAAGTTGGGTTAAGGACTTGAATCTTTATCCTAAGAATAATCAGAAGCCAGGACGCTTAAATGCTTCAGGTTTGCCTTAAGTAGCCTAGACGGACTCCAAACCTAGATATCTTATTTAAACTCCCAAAGCCTTCAGAAAGTATTAATATACTTAAGAGTTCAAGCTTCAGTACTATTCTCTTTTAGGAATTACAGTTAAAAAGAAATTTATAAAAGATGATCATTTTGAAGATCTAATTTCTAATTTTGAAGTGCATAATTTTAACATCTTTTAGGGTATAATACAAGTATGTCTCTGCACTGTCAGACCAGGGTGAGAAGACTATTTCTCAAAATGACAAGGAGATTTTCACAAAGAATATGAAAGGCAAAATCGTTCACTAGTTGGTGGCTTTCTTGTAGTTGTTTTTAAAACGCATCCTTAAAAGTTAGCAAAGTGCTAACTTCTTAATTTGAAATTACAGTTTAGTATTTAATTTTAATAATATAGTCGTACTTTTGCACTTTTCAAAGTAAGAAATTCATGGGTTTACTTTTACCTATATTCACCAGCCACCCACCATCAGCCTGTTTGTTAATTTCTTTATCATATAGCTTAAGAGTAGGCGTTCCCTACAATCTTCCTTCCTTACATAAAAATTCCATAAAGATTTCTTTTTTAAATGTATAATATTTACTAATTCAGCAATCAAAAATCATAGCCTTAACAAACTTGTTTCTGTCACTTCCTGATAATATGCAAAACACAATAGTAATTTCCAGGCTAGTAGAGTGACTCTTAAATTCTGTCATTAAGAAATTCCAAATCTCTTAATTTGCCGCTACAAAATTAAGATACAAAATATTTACTTATTTTAATTATATTAATTTCATTCATTAAAAAGCATTTACTGATTGTCTAATATTTATGGAGATCAGAAAGTTTTCTTTTTTAAGAATGAGATGGTAAAGAATCTTTCTATTTCCATTCCAGGCCATAACAAAGAAGTCTAAAGCAGGCCTGATACAGACTCTCCAGATACTTGGAATACTCTTTTTAAAGAGTCACACCCAACATAGAGTATGTATGGAAAAGCTGTTTTATATAACGCCACAATATTCTCAAATGATTCACAAATCACTGTAACTTCAAAACACTTCCTGTCCAAAGGAACAAACAAATTAAATCTGCATACACTCTTATTCCATTTACCAAATTGAGTATTTTAAAAGTTGACCTGTTAACTGAGATTGATTCGGGGCTGGCTGGCAGCCTTAATATTGTGACATCTGGACCATAAGAATGGCTTTAGTGGAATCTGTGTAACTACATCTTCCTTAGAGAACAGTTTGAACTTCCTATGCCCTTTTGATCAAGTGTCTACATAATAAGAAGTATAAAACCAAAACTTCCTATTTACTCAGAGGCTAAAATCTTCCTATTGCTACCTAACTTGGCCATTAATATCCAAATTCTTATTTCAATTTATGATTTTCACTTATAAGAAGCTGTAGCATCTGTGTTAAAAAGATTCCAGAACAGAAGCAATCAACTGTTAAACAGAAAAACAAGTAAACCTTGGGCTATGTGGCAGAAAGGCAAAGCAACAATGCAGTGTTTTCACTGACTACACTTGCTCTCCGCACATCAGTCCTACAAATGAAGAAGCTTGATCTTCAGGTCAAGGCACAAATACATTGGAAATATAATGTTGGCCAGCACAGAAATACTGTTTTGCCTTGTTGTAGATCTTCAGTCCACATCTGACTTTGCATGAGTTGTAGCAATAGTGTGCATAGATCTGGCAGGATGATTAATTGACCAATAGAAACCATCAGGTTGAAAATTAGAACTCTGAAAAAGACCAGACCCATAGGAGCCTCCAGTTCAAGATCAACTCATCACAACCACTCCTCTTACCCTGGAATAACTCCAGATCTTTCCCTCAGTTTAGTTAGGGATAAAGGACATCACCAAAGAAGGTTAGATGCAGAGATAAACTGTCCCCAGATCTCCAAGCTATCTAGTTAAGAACTCAAGTGGTCTATTTTGAATTCCTTTGCATCTTTTAGTGCAGCCACTCCCAATTCCCTCCTAGAGGTAATATCAATAGAATTTGGAAAAATCAAAGAAATTCAAAAAGCAAAATGACTACAGTCATGGCTCCCAAATCCAAAAGTCTATTATTGCAAAGCCCTTGAATTGAGAAAGGTCTCTCCTGGAAGAGTTCATGCACAAATGAAGTTTACTACTGCAATTGGATATGAGGAGAAATAATGGTTGAAAGACCTAAATTGTTACTCTTGGAAGCAGTATATACTGGTGTCTTCTGGGCCAGCTTTAAATGTGAATACATAAGTCAATTGCCTTGGTTATAAAACTAACCAAATAAACAAGTAATCAACTGCTATTAATTCTTGTCTCCAGAATGCATCTTACCATTGCAAGATTTCTCTGTGGTATCAAAACTGGGTCTGAAGCCAGTAAGGCCAAGTGGTTTAGTCAGTCTCACAAAGAAACTGGAACTAGAGTTGTTTAAAGCTACATTCTCCCATTACTACGCATAATTCAGAAGCTTAGGTGAGTTTAATGCAACCTCTAAAATATCTGACTTAACTCAGTCCACATACCTACTGGTAAAGAAGCATGGCTATTATTATCCCTATTGATATCTTCTACCAAAGACTGGGGGAGACAAAATTCACGTAAGTTTATACACTGCCTCTTTTAAAAAAAGAAATTGAGAATAATTATCGGTACAAAAATTAAGCAAATCCAAATAAATGAATACAGAAAACAAAATGAAGGTAGAGATGAGATCCCAACTGTATGACACACAGTCCTGTTCAATGGTTAGGACTAGGAAGGCATGCCACCTGGTGTGTCCCCCAGAACTTGGAGGTGAGCGTTGGTGCAGCACAAATGTCCATGGATTCAACATTGGGCAAATGGCAACACTACTCAAACATCCAGGTTGCCTCCCTAGAACTCCACAACACATTTGAAAATGGACTTCATCGTGAAGTTTTACATGACATTCTTTCATAATTCTGAAGAATCTTCCAAAATTAATCCCAGTCTTAATTTGGGAATGTAACACGAAAATCAGTTTGGGAACACATTACAAAAACTGCACCAAACATTCCATTGTGTGTGCGTGCACATGCACACACATAAACATAATTTCTCTTTGGGATTATAACTCCCTAAAAAAAACTTTGGAGGCACAATACACTGCTTTATATACCACGTCTGAAAAATAATAATAATTGCACTAAGTAAAATAAATAGTAAGGAATAAATTAGAAAGAATCCAACAAATTCTTGTTTTCACCTTGTGCTTAAATTATAGGTTAAATGTTTTCCTAGCCAGCAAGCTCGAGGCTGTGGGGGAGGAGGGGAGAGCTAGATTGCATGGATTCTTTCTGGCTCATGAAAGATAAATGTAAATTCCTAGTTTCTTCCCTATTGACTCAATAAAAATATAACGTCCTTGAACCAGACGGAAGCTACTGATTTAAATTCCATTTCAGGCTTTGATCCAAAACTACCTGTCTTCGCAGAGTTCCTGCAGTGCTGGGAAAATAGCATAGACACAAGTGTCTCCAGTGGCAGCCATCGGGTGCGGGGGTTAAAATAGGAGAAGAAAAGGCGTTTCTTTCACCTGTCCTGCCTGAGACTTGCTGACCACAGACGGGCAGCGCGTTCTGGATCAGCCTTGCAACAAACCTGGTTTGGCTCCCAACTCCTCCCTCTTTGTAAGAGCTGAAGTTTTTCTGAACCTAGGTACCTGATCTCGCATTCCAAACGGAATGTGTCCGAGGAAACAGTAGGGGAAGCTACCTGCTGTGGCATGTGTGTTATAAATGCCTTTTTTCATTTTGAACCAGCCGGCCAAATGCACATTTTGAAAGGCACCCTCACCTACCGTGGTCGAGTAATAGGAAAACAGCCCTAGCCTCGCGCCGGGAGGGCGCCCCCTGGTGGTCGGACGTTTTGTAAACGCCGCGACGCCTGCGTTCACCCGGAGGCTCAAAGGACTCTGGCGTCGGGCTAGCGGCTGAGAACCCCGGAGGCCGAGTCGACCAGTGCCCGCAGCACCCGGGACGCGGCGGAGACGACCGACGTAGCCTGGTCCACCCTCACCTGGGGTGGGGGTACATAGGCCAGCGCCCGGAAATAACGCATGCCACTTCCCCTGCTATGTCTAAGTTCCAAACCTCGGGCGAGGGGGGTGAGCCCCGGAGAAACTTGGGAGAAGGCAAGGCGAGAGCACCGCGCGGCAGGGTACGCACTGGGACATTCTAGAGGGAAAGCTGTGGAGAAGGCAGCGAGTGCCAGGGTAGCTGCGAACGGTGGTGGACTGGAGCTGGACCACAGTAATCAAGCACCACGTTTTCCTAGCACTGTTTCAAGAACTCTAACCTCGCACGGGGGCAAGATTGCAGGTGCTATTCGGGAGTATTAACCGTACTTCCCTGTAAAGTAAAAACATTCTGTAAATCATTTGAATCCAGTAATAGGAGTGTGGCTGGGGGGGTGTTAATTCCTCACTGGGGCTCCCACGTACAAGCACGTTTCTTGGTAAATGAACGGCAGTTAAGAGCAGTGCGTATGTATGCATTTCTAGCGTTAATTTCTATTTTTTAAGTACGTAGGAAAACACGGTCCACCTTCCAAATGGACAACAGGATCTTGTTGAGAAATGTTCTAGATGACAAGGAGAGTAGGAAATGAAGGATGACTCTTCTGGGTAAGTGGAGGAGGAAATCTGCAGTGGAACAGTGAGACCCCCTCCCATTTCAGAAGCCGGTAATGTCGCCCTTAGTAATCGTGTATATGTGTATTACTGAATTAACTAATCTTAAAAAGGTTTAGATTGTAGAATTTCCTTCAGTGTTGTGCCAAAGAAAACAGTAAGAAAGATCCAAAAACTCCCCTTTTAAAAATAAAACCTAGCATTAAACCGAAATCTACAAATCAATAAAATCAAAAGCAAATCACGGCCAGAGCAGAAGGTACTTGAAATCCGAATCTGCATTCCGTTCCTCTTGTACAAGGCTCTGAGGTGGGGGGAGGCGGTTTGTGCTGGTGCCTGGTGTATAATCGGGTTAATCCAGTAGACAAAGAATAAACCAATAGCCCTCCCACCTCACTTCCCGCTCCCCTCCCCCTCCCCCTTTTTCTCTCCTCGTCGCCCCCTGGGGTGGGGGTCAGAAATAGGGAGAGGTGGGCTTGAAATGGGTTCCGAATAAAGTCTTAAAACCTACAACTTGTTTTAAATGCTAACACTCCATGGCCCGGATTATTTTTTAAGTGTTCATTCCCGTTTCCTAGTGGCGAGGAGAAAGTTCCTCATGGCTCGTCCTCATGGGCTCTGGCGAAACCTTAAGGTCAGTGTTTCCTTGAAACTAGATAAACTGACCCCGCCGTGCCCAGTCCGGCCCCGCAGGCGCCCCGCGTGACGGCGCCCGGGCGGCAGGACCGGCCTGGGGACGCGCGGGGCGGCGTGGTTGCCCTTTTGAATGCCTCCTGCGGCTCAGAGCGCTGGCGGGCGCTTGAGTGTGAGTGAATGTAGCCCCGCGGAGCCAATGAGCTGGGACCGGATGCGATATATCCTCTGGGACAACAACTGCTCTGTTCCGCCTCGGATCCACATGACGCCATTTACTGCTGCCGCGGCCGCCGCAGAGCTCCCTGCCTCCTCCGGAAAGGCGAGGGCGCAGGCCAACGGCGAGCCCCCCCGGCCGGGCCCCAGACCCTCCTCCTCCTCCTCCTTCTCCTCCTCCTTCGCACCCACCGCCCCCGCCTCGGCCTCGCCGCCGCGCCTCCACAACGCCCAGTCTGCACTGCCGAGAGCTGCACGCCGCAGAGCGAGCGAAGGAGAGGGGCCGGCGGAGCGCGCAGCGCCCAGGCCCCCGCGCCCGCCCGGCCCGGCCCGCGGCCCCGCGCCGCCTCCGCTACGACGCGGTGGTGGCTGCACGACTTGGCCATCTGGCCTTGGGGTCTCTGTAAGGCCGTTTTCTTTTCTCATTCGCTCATCTGCCAGGAGAAGAGACTCGCCGTTGGCGCTTCGGCCTCCAGTTCATTGAGAAAAAAAAGAGGAAATACTCCGCGTGCGCTCTGGAAAGGGGGTCGCCTCCAGCCCCGAACCCCGGAGTGTTCTTCGGCCGGGGATTTGGCTCCGGATTGTCCTCTCCTTTTTTTTTTTTTTTACTCCCGCCGATTGCTCCGAAGTTGGACTGGAGCAGAGTTTGGAAAGAAGGGGGGCGGGGGGAAAGTTTGCATCGGGGCTGGATTTATTTGCACATCGCAGGAAGAAGAGATCCAACGGAGAGGGGTTGGTGTAAAGCCGCGATCACGGTGAGACGCGTTCTGCTCCTCAACTCTTGGCGCTGTGGTCGGCGCTTTGTGGGCAACATGGAGTAGGTGCAGCCGGACCGGGAGTGGGGTCTCTCTCCTCCGGCCTCCTTTCTCTAACCCCGCAGTTTCCCGGCGGGGGTGCATTGCGTGCGCGTTGTTGTGTCCCCGGCCCCACGCGCCCGCACTGTGGGCAGTTGGGGTGACGGACGGCTCGCCTCGAGTCGTCTCCCGGCCCTGCATTGGCCGCGAATTCGGCGCTGAGAGCGAGAGAGGGAGGGAAAACACTTAGTGCTTTCCTGGTCGTCGTTGCAGGCGCCCGCATTTCTAACCTGTTCCTCTCCGGGGAAGGCAAGTCCTGGGAGAGGCTATCCCGGGGCAGTGGCGCCGGCGGGACCGGAGGCACGCGAGGCGCTCGCCTCACGGGGGCAGCGAGACCCCGTGGGTGAAAAAAGGACGGAGTGCCGGGTGGAGGGAGCCCCCGCCTCTGTCCGGTGTGGACAGAGGCAAGCCGGGTGCGGGTGGGAGCGTCGCCCTGCCTGGCGCCGGGTCTCTGCGGTTCGGAAGTGCAGCTCTCTCTTTTTTCCGTTCTCCGTGGTCGGCCTGGGTCATGCTTTTTTTATTTTTAGAAGATTGGGCTGACCCAACACCGGAAGAAAGTCATCAAGCGGTCGCGATCGTTTTCCATTACCTGAAAATAGGTGGCAAAAGAGGCTAGTTTTTTATTTCCTTTGGCTGATCTACTTTTGTTGCTGCTGTTTTTTAATTCGGAATCTTGTGCGTCTTTTACAAAGCAGTTTCTGTGTCGGTTTGCCCCACCCTTGTGATGAAGCCCTTTTCCCCTAATCCTTACTCTAATGATACAGTTCTTAATAGGGATTTCGCGGGGCGTGGGGGCAGAATGAGGGAGCACGCAGGGTGAGGGGCGCTGCGAAGGAGGCCAGAAAGCGACAGAAATCACTTTTGTTTAAAAAGAAAAAAAAAGACTCCCAAAGATGCTCCTTTCCACTGCAAGCAAATCTGCGCGGAAAGTTCCCAGTCCAGGGATCTGGTTCCTGCCTGCCAGACGTGTGCAATGGGGTGGGGCCCAGAAAAATGCTCTCTCCTTAAACAATTCTTGTTTTATTTTAAGAAATACAGGTGTGTGTATGTATATTTTAATACATAGGCGTGAACACGTTGCAGGCAGTGTCCCTTTGGTCAGTGCACAGTGGAGTCGCCCAGTGTGCGTGGGTGCCTCGGTGTCCCGGCTCTGTGTCCGGCTTTCGTCTTGGCCTCGGGGCTGGAAACCTGTGCCTGATGTTCGAGATCCTTCTCGGGAACGCCCTGTGGTGGGCTACGTGACCTCAGCCTGAGAATAGAGTGGCTCCCTCTTAGAGATGGGAGGCGGTTATCTGGAGCGGGGTAGATTTTAGCTGGAAAAGGAGGGGAGGGGGAAGTGCTCGAGCGTTTCACAGCACGTTCCCTTCCAAGGTGCCCGCGCCCCCCTCCTGTCTGTCGGTCTTGGAATTGTGCGCAGGGGTCCAGCCTGGACTCGAGGTTGCAGCAGTCCGCCCGGAATAAAGTCCCTCGGGGCCCCGACTGTGTCCCACCTGCTGGAGACGGTGTTGGGGCGCAGATAGAGTCGATAAACGGAGTGAAAGCAAAGAGCATCGTTGTCTTGTCTGCTTTTCTGTTGCAAGTGAGATCCGGTTTCCAGCTCTGCCTTGTTCCGAATTGGGAGGCGTGTGTCACCTGCTTGTGTCCCTTTTCTAAAAAGCGGAGGTTGGATAAAGGTCCAGGTTTCGCCGTTTTTATTCATTGTAGACTTAGTGGTAAAGGGAATGATAGTTTTGAAATTTATAAACGGATTGTCGTTTACACGATTACTTGTCAGAATGATAGATTTGAGATGTGGCACTTGAATTTTTAAAACACTTCCTGTTATCACCAGCCGGTTTATGTTCTCAACTATTAAGTTTTTGGAGCCGGGCAAACAACTTAAGATTTTGACATAATTTATTTCTAAAACAGAACAGTCTTTCAACTACAGAATTTAAGGTCTTCTAGACAGTCAAGCTGTAAAATATTATATATTTGATTCTAAAGTTGAGAAGTTGAAAATAAGCTCCTGTTTTGCTTGTTGTGTAGTTTGCGTTATTGTATTTCTGGCACCTGACAAGATTTGAATCGATTTGCTTTTTAATTCTATACCTTTGCTACTGTACAGTTACAGTTAATGCATGATTGTTGTAAAATTTATAAGTATTCTTTGGTGGGGAAATATTTACCTTTTACATGTCATTCATCCTATGGGATTTTTATAGTTACAGAATATTACATAATCATAGTTCAAGATATTTGATGTAAAATCAGACTTAAAGTTGGAATTTCTAGGCTGTATTCATTGACGTTTAAGACAAATGGCCATAATCTTAAACCTGTTTCAAATTTGGAAAAGGTGTTCAACTTTTGAAAACGTTGGTAGCAATGTTATGTTCTAACATTACTTTCTTGCCAGTTTTACATTGAACCTGACCCTTGGAAATTTTGTTTATTTGCATAAGGAATTGATACTTAAGTGATTGGAACAAAGACTAGCTTTGTGTCACTACACATCACAAGATTAACGAATTGTCAATACCCAGTCATTATTTTACAGGCATTGATCATATATGGCTATTCTCATAAACTCCACAACCACTCCATTTCCAATCCTGTTTCTCTAGGGGAAGTGGGAAGTGAAGAGTTAACTCAGGTGGGTGGAGAGTGGGGAAGTATCCTGGAGTGTAAACCTACTCTTTCCTCTTGCTTTCCACAGGAATTCAGATGTGTTCTAAGCCTGCTGGAGTGACCACACTTTCAAGACCTGATGGAGGCCAGAGCTCAGAGTGGCAGTGGGTCGCAGCCCTTGCTGCAGGCACCCCGTGACAATGGCAGGCAGCGTGGGGAGCCTGACCCCAGAGACACCCTCACCCAGCAGGTACACGTGTTGTCCTTGGATCAGATCAGAGCCATCCGAAACACCAATGAGTACACAGAGGGGCCTACTGTGGTCCCGAGACCTGGGCTCAAGCCTGCTCCTCGCCCCTCCTCTCAGCACAAACATGAGAGACTCCATGGTCTGCCCGAGCACCGCCAGCCTCCCAGGCTCCAGCACTCGCAGGTCCATTCTTCTTCAAGAGCCCCTCTGTCCAGGTCCATCAGCACGGTCAGCTCTGGGTCTCGGAGCAGTACGAGGACAAGTACCAGCAGCAGTTCCTCTGAACAGAGACTGTTGGGACCATCTTTCTCCTCTGGGCCGGTTACTGATGGGATAATCCGGGTGCAGCCCAAATCCGAGCTCAAACCAGGTGAGCTTAAGCCCCTGAGCAAGGAAGATTTGGGCCTGCATGCCTACAGGTGTGAGGACTGTGGCAAATGCAAATGTAAGGAGTGTACCTACCCAAGGCCTCTGCCATCAGACTGGATCTGCGACAAGCAGTGCCTTTGCTCAGCCCAGAACGTGATTGACTATGGGACTTGTGTGTGCTGTGTGAAAGGTCTCTTCTATCACTGTTCTAATGATGACGAGGACAACTGTGCTGACAACCCGTGTTCTTGCAGCCAGTCTCACTGTTGTACACGTTGGTCGGCCATGGGCGTCATGTCCCTTTTTTTGCCTTGTTTATGGTGTTACCTTCCAGCCAAGGGTTGCCTTAAATTGTGCCAGGGGTGTTATGACCGGGTGAACAGGCCTGGATGCCGTTGTAAAAACTCAAACACAGTTTGCTGCAAAGTTCCCACTGTCCCACCCAGGAACTTTGAAAAACCAACATAGCATCATTAATCAGGAATATTACAATAATAAGGATTGTTCCTTTTTTTTCTTTTTAACACACATATGCAACCAACTAAACAGTTATAATCTTGGCACTGTTAATAGAGGGTTGGGATATTCTTTGCTGTTTGCAGTGAAATGCTTTTGTCCATGTGCCATTTTAACTGATATGCTTGTTAGAACTCGGCTAATGGAGCTCAAAGTATGAGATATAGAACCTGGCGACTCACATGTTGCATAAGCTAAAGCAACAGACATTCCTAGGCAAAAATTTTTGTTTGTGAATAGTCCTTTCAAAATTTGTAAATTAGCAAATGACTTTTTTTCCATTGTTTTCTCCAGAGATAATGTGCTATATTTTTGTATATACAATAATATTTGCAACTGTGAAAAACAAGTTGTGCCATGCTATATGGCACAGTCACAAAATATTATACTAATATGTTGTACATTCGGAAGAATGTGAATCAATCAGTATGTTTTTAGATTGTATTTTGCCTTACAGAAAGCCTTTATTGTAAGACTCTGATTTCCCTTTGGACTTCATGTATATTGTACAGTTACAGTAAAATTCAACCTTTATTTTCTAATTTTTTCAACATATTGTTTAGTGTAAAGAATATTTATTTGAAGTTTTATTATTTTATAAAAAAGAATATTTATTTTAAGAGGCATCTTACAAATTTTGCCCCTTTTATGAGGATGTGATAGTTGCTGCAAATGAGGGGTTACAGATGCATATGTTCAATATAAAATAGAAAATATATTAACGTTTGAAATTAAACTGAGCTGTGTTGTCTTATTTTACCTTTTCTTTCTTTGAAGTGAAAGAAACTACCTTTTATGTTAAGGCTAGCATTTCAATGAAATTGTTTCACTTATCTATAAGATTATTTTCATTTATGTTGCTGCTTTAAAAGTAATGTAGAGATTTGATGATTTTCAGATATAATTCTAGCAATCTGGAGAGAAATAACTGAGCATTTGACGCACCTGTATTAACCATAAGAGCTTGTTTTGGCTGTATTATTATCCTGTTCTTCCATCTGTGTTTGTAGATTTGCTGACTTGCCTTTGTTTTGCAGGTTTTAAAAAAATCTTAAACTGATTCATTCAGGAGACATCCCTAAAAGATGAACAAATTAGACTTTTTCTTTATATCCAGAATTAAGAATTAATGCCATGAGGCTAATTCAAGACCAGAGAAATGAATTTAGTTCAACAAACATTTATTGAATATCTTCTGTGTGTCAGGCATTCAGTATACATATGAAAATGTTTATAATTGAGGCAAGAAATGTTTTCTTTGCTTAGCTGATCATGGCTATGTTTTGCCAGTCTATTTGGTTTGTAGACTCTTAAATTTATTACCAGGTTACCAAATTCCTTATATTAAGAAAGACATGGAAAATATAGCTTGTTTTTGAGTCAGGTATAAGGTATCATAAAATGCCATCCTATGTTAGCCTAATCTAGCCCAAGCAGGCCAACTTGAGAGGACCTCTCTTATTTAATCAAATTATCCAGAAAATTGTTAAATTTTACTTTGGAAAAAGATGCAGTATGACAAAATGTCAGTGTGTTTGCAGTCGTCTTTTGGGAGCAAACACAGCAAGCTGCTACAAGCCCATCTTAACAAATACCAGGTTTTCTTACTTGTAATAAGTCACTTGATTAATTAGTCACTTTGTGGGTGATGATTTTTTTTTCTTCCAAAAGCACTACACCTTTTGCTGCCAAGACTCTCCGGAAGTCTAGGAAATGATTTACCTGTCATTGTTTAATCTCTCGTTTCCTGTTCTGAGGCTCCTTCTCTTTTTAAAGAGATCTTAATGCAGGTTGTCTTCTGTTTTGTTTTTTTGTGTGTGTGTGTGTGTGTGTGTGTTTTAAATTGGCTTTCAAGGAACTACAGCCTCCTAAACTAAGACGTTACTATAAGGACCTTCAGGTTCCTCTAAACTTCCTCCAAAAAACACAAGGTTAAATTAATTTAGAAATGATTTACTCTAAGTTTCAACTTTGGGATACTGAATGTTGCAATTCTAATACTTTTAAATTTAACCCGTAAAACAGTCTAAGAGGAATTAGAATGTTGGAAAATAGGGTAGGGTTTCTTATTAATTGGATAGTTGCTAAGATTTGGAAAGCACAAAAATTTTGACTGATTTTATTCATCAAAAACTGCCATATGGGAAAAAAAAGTGCTATACGTACTGATAGAACTTTGGTATAGAAATTGTAAGAAAATCTTTTTCACTGCATAAGCAGTTTTCAAAGTGTTCTGTGGACAAATTGCATCAGGTGCAACTGGGTGTTTATTGAGGAGGTAGATGAACTCTTCCCCAAGGTCACTGAATCAGTGTCTGATCATGTGACCTAGGAATTTGCATTTTTAATCATTCCACTAGTGATTGTCTATAAACCAGTATGGAATTTATTTTCAGAATATGGAAAATCTTTATAGCTAAACATTGAAAACAGCTGGTGCTCATTCTTCAGTGTGTTAAAGAGTAATCTCACTGAGCTATGCAGGAATAACCACCTCAACTTCCTAGTCACTAAATTCATGAAAACTCATAAATACAATGTTTATAATCAATGACCATTATTTTAATATTGTGATAGGTTAAAAGTATAATGATACAGCAAACCTGTCCATTGACTGCTAACCACTTAGGGAAATCTTAACTATGTTTCTGGTTTCTTGCCTTTTTATTTTTTAGAAATCTGTACTTTCTCTATATTGAGATTCATTTAATAATGCCAATTTGATTGTTGTTACTTAAAACATTTGTTTATGTGTTTTGAGGAGATTTTTTTAAGGCCTTGCCAAATTTCTGCCATGTTGGAGCATGTTCTAGGAATTGTCTAAAAGAAGTGAAAACTGAGTGCAGGCACTCCCAACCAAAGTTTGCCAAACTTCTTTCTCCAATATCCTTGTGTGTCAAGGACTGCTTGCCTCCAAGAAATGTAAGTTAAGATCTTGACGATGTCAGATAAATGAATTTGCTCTTTGCACTGTGTAATGACGAATTTGATAGGCAGTTGATGGGTTTGACGTAATTCATTAACTTTTGAGCATATAGGTCAAAATTTTCAAAGGTTTAATGGGTTTAGAGTTTCACTTGGCGGTAGTAGCCACAATTGGCCATGTGCTTTACTCTCTTTAGTGTGCAAAAGGACCAGAATGTAGGTGCAAAAGTCTCAACTTTGAAAATTGTTTGGTGTACATCAAAAACAACCTTGTGCAGAATATTTTATATGATTTTAGTAAAGAAAAAGTTTAAAAAGAGCATTAACTAGTAACATCGGTATTGTATCAGTATCCATTGTTTGGTTTTCATTATTTATTAAGGCAAAAGTTACGTTAATCTCTATTTTAATTAGGACAATTGCCTCATTTGTCTGTAATATACCAAGGGTAGTTCACTGATTGAAGACCAATCTGATTTGGCCGATCTGATCATTAGAATGAAGCTATACATCTGGAATCTTTAATTGCTGGTTTGGCTGTTTATGGGAGGATACAACTCAGAATACACATATATGTCCTATAGTTGTATTTTATTTGGATGCCACACCACCATCCTCCTCACGTCATGAGAGACAACCATGTGAATAATGAAAGACAACATGTGAATACTAGTAATGACAGTGCACCTCTGGTCAAAATTAAAATACTCCTTTAACTTACAATCAGAAAAGAAAAGGGAGATAGAACAAATAAGGAGAAAAGATTAGCACTTTTATCCATGACTAGCAAATGTTTCACATTTTTATTTAAAACTGCATTTTAACTGACGTAAAGAATTTTTAGAAACCAGTCTTGTTTGGCAACTAACATTTTTTAAAATGAGCTTAGAAGGAAGCCTGTCGCCTTGGCCTCTAACTCGGCTAGATGAGGCATGTAAGGCTTCAGTATACTTGAAAGGAGTTTATTTCTCAAACTAGTCCTAATATACAGAGAAGAATAACTAATTTGGCATTTCAATTTCACATATTTTTTGAATGGCTACTCCTTACGAATCACAGAGCTAGCCGATGTAATGAAAAGGAAAGGGCTAGCAACTGTCACGCGCAAGAGGACTTTCATAGTAGAGGCACACGCGAGGTGCCCTTGAGAGGACAGGAAATGGGAAAAGCCCTGATGCATTCATAATAGCAGGGTTGGGCTCCAGGTCTCTGCAATGGTTACAGCTGTTTCAATAGCCAAAGAGTTTTTGCTAAAGGAGATGCAACCGAACTAGCAGTATTCATGAAATAAAACTGTTCACCATGCTAATATCCTACATCCGAAATGAAATGTAAAGATGTTTGATTAGTATTCGAACAGTTACACTTTGCTATGTTTATTCTTAATTGTAAGTTCATGATCCACTAGTACCTTTTTCTAAAATATGTGGATTAAGAAATACAGTTTTAAGATCTGTAAGAAATACATTGGAAAGATCTGTCTATTCTTGCTCTTCCACCGATGCTGGAATTCACCTCTTGTCATTAACCCATAATTTTAACCTGCTTCTGTATGTGGAGTAGGATGAACAATTATGAAGAATGGATTGGGAATAATAAAGCTGAGAGAAAAAAGTGTCTGTGCTAACGTGAAAGGCAGTGCTTGAACTTTGGAGCAGCTCTGCCCTTGCCAAAAAACAATGCCTGAGCCCTGGCAGGTCAGGGCCACAGGCTCTCCAAGCCTAGATGACTAGCTTTCGCTCCTAAGGGAATACAGCTGCCATTTTGAAACAGTGTTGTCCTTCAAATAACATCTGGTTTATTGACTTGCATCAATAGGGCTTACAGTCAAGCAGGGTTCTGGTGGTTACCTTTTTTGTATCGCCTCACCCTTTATAGTCCCAAACCTAACGTTCCTGCTCTAAAGGAGGCACAAAGTAGCTCTAATAATGGACTGCACATACCAGAAAACTGTCTGACATTCCTGTTAGAGAGTCATCGTTATCAATTCTGAACAGCCTTTAAGGATGAATATCTAATGGTCACTGCAAACATTGTGAATCCTTGGGACAAAGCGGCCTAGCACGCATCTGGGCAAGAGTAGCCTGTATAGAGCCTTGGGATATGTTTAGTGCCTGCTAATGTGAAGCTAATGCCTAGAATATCCCAAGAAATGTTTGTTTCTGACACATGACTCTGCTAGTGAGGAACTGAGACCAGGGGCATGGCAACCACGTCAACATTTGCACTCAGGTCTAGATGTCACCTACATAATTAGGATACAGCCTAATTGATTTAATTCCAAACATTCATTAACACTATACCTTTAACCTTAAACTTTGGAAATGGATTCTTTTACAGACTCTGGTCTGATTCTAATCATCTAGGAGAAGTCACAAGATAGCTCAAGAATGTGTTTTCTGGGTCTTTGCCCTGCCACATGAACAATCAAAACTGCAGGCCTCAGGTGCATTTACTTGTCACTGATTTAATATTTATTGTGTTATCTTAAGTGTAAAAAAATGTTACAATAAAAGGGGGGAAAAGCATTCACTATATCTGTGACTGCACTAGCAAACTGAAAATGATGCTCATTGCTTTTTGGAAGCTAATCATCTAGGACTTAGATTCTAAGTCATACAGAACTACTTGTAGCATTACCCATTTCCTGTCTTGGGCAACTGATCCCCCAACAGGACATTTGGCAAGGTCGGAAGACATTTTTGGTTTCACTATTGGAGGTGGGAGGGAGGAGCTATTGGCGTCTAGTGGGTATAGGCCAGGGATGCTGCTAAACGTTCTGCAATGCCTGGGACAGTCCCCCATAACATGGAATTATTCAGCCCAAAATGCCAATAATGCTGAGTTTGAAAAACGCTGCAACAGAGGAGACTGGTGAGTAGTGGGAAGAATGTAATATATCTTTTTGACACATGGCAAGGAAGGCTGTCAACTATGTGGGAGAGAGTAAGATAAAAGTCATGGGGAGATTGCTAGGACCATAACTTTGCAATTCTTATTCTGAGTGCTAAGCCTCTGAAATTCTTCTAGTGGGAAAATGCCCTACATTTATAAATATCTACGGTGCTTCCCCGACAATAAGACCTAGCTGGACCATCAGCTCTAATGCTTCTTTTGGAGCAAAAATTAATATAAGATCCGATCTTATTTTAATATAAGACCAGGTTTTATATAATATAATGTAATGTTACGTAGCATAATAATATAATACCGGATCTTATATTAATTTTTGCTCCAAAAGACGCATTAGAGCTGATGGTCCAGCTGGGTCTTATTTTCAGGGAAACATGGTATACACCTACTTTCCTGTTTTACTTTAAGTTCATGAGCTTTGAAGACAAGCCCCTCTGTAAAGGCCCTGTTACATCTTAGCTGTGTAGCCACAGGCAAGGTATTTAACTTCTCTAAGCCTTATGTCTTCATCTGAGAGATAATTTCTTCTTGACCCAAAGGTTATTGTGAAAGTTGAAGAGACACATGTGAAATATTAACCCTTGTGATTGGTACAAAGCAAGTGCTAAAGAATATTTACTAATATTTTGTATTTCAATTGATTTTTTTTTTTAACCTCAGGCACAGTGTTAAATACTGGAGATATAAGACAACATCTCTTGCTCCCCTAGAACTTCTCTGAAGAACAACTAAACAAATGTTTACTGCAGAGTATAATACATGTGGTAACAGACTTATAATACATATGAAGAGGAAGCGATTAACTATCTTGGGTGTGGTATGTCACATCAGGGAAATTTCTCAAAGTGGGAATATGTCTGTAAAAGGACTGGAATGATTCTCTAAAACTGGTGGTAGGTAGGAGTCCACAGCCAGCCAGGTGTGAAACAGAAAGGGATTCATTCTTGAATGTAAAGGAAAAAAGAATTACCAGGAAGTCAAAAGGATTGATAAATCTCAAATAAATGTTAATAAGAGATTTCAATTCTATAAAATTGGCTTCTAATAAATATATGTATGTGTATATTAGGTATTTATATATAAATAATATGTGAGGTCTAACAATTATGTTCGCAAACTTGCCATCGTGCGCTTACATTGGCAGCACATACAAACAGCTCGGTAAGGTTTCATTACCTTGGTGTATCAGTGTCTCACAGCTGTGTTTGTGTCAATGTGTGGGGATGTTTTGCTGAATGTTCATTATTGTTGTTGCATGTTTTTGTGTGCTGTTGTGAGAATGTCTGAGCTTGAATTAGAGCAATGAACAAACATTAAAATTCTTGTTAAATTTGGCAAGAGTGGAAGTGAAATGAGAGACATGTTAGACCAAGTTTATGGGGATAATGCCATGAAGAAAATGGCTGTGTACAAATGGATTAAACACTTTTCTGAGGGGAGAGAACGCATCACTGATGAAGAGAGGTCAAGGTGGCCAGTAACGAGCAGAATTGATTTTCGTTGTGAAATTTCCTCAAATTTTGTATCAAAATCATTTCACAATCATTGATTGTGAAAAGCATAGCAGACCAAGTAAACATCGATAGAGAAAAGTTAGGAAATCTTAACAGAAAATCTTGGCATGAGAATGATGTGTGCAAAAATGGTCCTGAAGGAGCTCACCAATGAACAAAAGCAAAGGAGAGTCAAAGTTTGCCAAGACCTTTAGGAGAAGCAAGATGATGTTTTGGGCTGTGTTATCTCTGGTGATGAAACATGGGTGTACAAATACGACCCTAAAACAAAGTACAAAGTGCACAATGGAAGTCAGCCAATTCTCCATGACCAAAAAACTTCCATCAGTCCAAATCAAGAGTCAAAACAATATTGCTAAACTTTTTTGATATCAGAGGGATTATTCATTATGAATTTGTACCAACTGGACAGTTAACAGCTTACTATGGAAGTGCTGAAAAGGCTGTGCGAAAAAGCTAGATGACCTGAACTTTTCACCAACAATTTATGGTTCTTGCATCATGACAATGCACCAGCTCACATGGCACTGTTTGTGAGGGAGTTTTTAGCCAGTAAACAAATAACTGTATTGGAACACCCTCCCTGCTCACCTGATCTGGCCCCCAGTGACTTCTTTCTTTACCTGAAGATAAAGGAAATATTGAAAGGAAGACATTTGGATGACATTCAGGACATCAAGGGTAATACAATGACAGCTCTGATGTCCATTCCACAAAAAGAGCTCTAAAATTGCTTTGAAGGGTGGACTAGGCATTGGCGTCGGTGCATAGCTTTCCAAAGGGAGTACTTCAAAGGTGACCATAGTGATATTCAGCAATGAGGTAGGTAGCACTTTTTCTAGGATGACTTCACGAACTTAATTTTCAGACTATGTATGTGTGTGTGTGTGTGTGTGTGTATACATACATACACATACACTCAAGATATGTGCATCTTTAGAATTTATTGATGTTGTAATTGTTTCTGACATTTCTTAATGGACATAAATTTGCTTCAAGTAGCAAAACTAAGTCAACTGTCCCATAAAATTCACAAGATCCTTTTATTCCTAAAACAATACACGAAGTGAAACCCTACTTTAGGATGATTCTGTAAATGAATTATTAGCTGGCTTATTCTAGTTTTGATTAATTTGTGATATGTATACTATCTTTTATATTAAGATATTTTAAAGCTCTTGGAGAAAAGGTTAAGTATAAATCATTGTAAATAATACCCTAGTTTTTAAAAAAATGAGTTGTTAAGATTATAGATCTTAACAATAAAACTGGAGTATTATTTACAATCAACAAAGATAAGTCTAGAAAAAAGAAGAGGGGTTTCTATACCCCTCTTCTATAGAAACCCCTCTTCTTTTTTCTAGACCTATCTTTGTTGATTACATGCCGTTTTCTTCCCACTCATCTAAGCACACTTTTAAAACAAACTTGAAAGAAGGACAAAAGTATAAATCCCTTTGTAAAGTAATGAAACTTTTCATATGAAAATGACTCTTAGTCAGACTATCCACAATTATGATAGAAGTCTGCAAAGGGAAGTGTCTGAAACTATTATTGTTGGATACTTACCTCTAAAATATGAATGGTGTGAAAATCATATGGCTTATTAGGGGAAACATTGGCCACAGAAGCACAGGCCATGAATCTTCTTATGCAAGTTACTTAACCCCTCTGTGGCTCAGTTTGTTCCCTGCAAATAGTAATGAAGTATGTAATAATACATACTTCATGAGTGGTCTGACAATTAAATGAGATACTATCCTTTAAATAAAGTACCTTGTTAACAGGGAACTGTTAAAAGGATATTGTCAATAATAGTTGTATGTTCAATTAACCACAATTTCTCCGTAGAGAATGTATACATGCATATATGCATGTATCTGTGTTTCTGTGCACATGTAGATTTTTGCAGTGTTTCTACTAAAACAAATAGCTATGTTAATGGATTTGTATCCTTTAGTTTGAGCCAATGTTAACTTACTTTGAGAACATTATCAGAAAGAAGAACTTGAGGAATTCATTCATATTCCCAAGTACTACATCTTTACATTGATATCTTCCTAATTGAATGTATGACAATGCTAGCAACTGAGGTAGTTTTGTTTTGTTTTTGTCGGGGAAAGTGGGGGCAGGTGGTATTGGTCCATTTGGACAGAGCCCGGCACTGGCATATAGGACATACTCAGTGAGCATTTGATGAGTGAATGAATGAATGAAGTCAGCGGAAATTAAATGTACACTGAAGGTATCTAAGAAAAAAAGGTATGAATAATAATACTTGGCAAATATAAATATCAATCGAGTTGTATAGATACAATATAGTTCTTCTGTTCTAAGATGAACATTTGTATTCTCATATAGGCACCTTTTAAATTAGGGTGCATCTTACAATCAATAGTGTTTTACAATTTCCATTGGCTAGGCAGCAGTCATGACAGACTTGCCATTGCAGTGCTTAAACTTGATCATAGCTATTCATATTGTCGCACTCCAATTGAGTTAATATGCATTGTTGTTTCTACACATTTTAAGTTTAATTGTTTTTTAAAATGTCTTCATGAAACAGCATAAAAATGAAAATTTATCAAGTACCTGAAAAGCAACAATATTAAATATTGTGTTGCTGGGCTTAAATTTAATAGTAAGTAAAAATATTTGCTATTGGAGAAATTATTGCAATATAATTCTTTTTGCAAAACCCAAATAAGGACGTTAGAGGACCTAAGAAATGGAGAAACCCACAAGTAGATAAATAGATGAGAGAAATTTCCAAACAATGCTAAGCTGGTATGACCAACTTATGTACGTCAACAAACTAACATTAGGATTTTGTTATGAATTTATTCATTTTCTTCATAGTTCAAAAATATTGGTGTCTTTTACAATCCACAGTGGCTTAAATTTTCAGAAATATGGTAGTCAGTTGGGATAGTTAGAGAAATGGGTAATATTTGACCAGTGTACTGAGGATAGATGAAATTTTCACTAACTCTTAAAAAATAGGTAGTGAGGAAGTATTCTGGAAAGCCAAAAATTAGGATTGAGCAGTCTTGTTCAGGAGAGAGTGGATGGACCAGTCCAGCTGAAATGCACATGGATGTAAGGGAGAAGTGGAAATAAAGATGGGTAAAATAGAACTGGCCTCAACTCTGAGGGATCTGAACTCTGAGGGATGTCAAACTAAAGAACCTGTATTTTATCCTAATATGTCCTCCAAAATTTATTTTTGGCCAATTCCATAACATTTTCCAATTGACAGTAAGAGTGATCCTTCAAAAGTATATTTGAAACAAGTTAATCCCTTTTATAATAGATTTGATAACTTCATTTTGCTCTTTGAACAAAGTTCCAGTTCTTTTCAAGATCCTGAATGATCTGGTTCTTATCCACTCAAATACCTATCTTTCTGCCCTTTTTCAAAAGAGCCATAAGGGTCTGTCTTCTCTTTTTTTCTGATGTCTTCCTTGACAAATACTACTGCCTTTCCAGGGAATCTTCTCCTTCCTTTACCCCAATCCCACATCCATTCACCTGAGAAACTCTTACTCTTCCTTTAAACATCAGTGCAAATGTCATGTCTCAGAGAAGCTGCTTCTAACCCTCTAGTCTACATAATGTCTTCTTCTGATTTGCTGTCATATTATTCAATCTTTCTTTCATAGACCATATTACCAGTGTTGGTGCAAAAGTAATTGCGGTTTAAAAGGTTAAAAAAAAAAAATTGCAAAAACCACAATTACTTTTGCACCAACCTAATAATTATATGTGTGATTATTTAACTTTTCTCTTCATTAGAACTGCTTTATTTTGTTTACAAGTAGACTTCCAGGGCCAAGCCCATCACCTGGTAACTAGGAAGTGCTCAATAAGTACCTGATGAATAAATGAATGAATGAATTCAATAAAAAGTAAATATATACTGATGATGTCTAAGATACAAAATGTATGATAACATAGCCGTTTTGGAAAACTCAGCTAATTATTTTATGTGGAATGAATTAGACGAGTAAAAATTTAGTTAAAGAAAATGTACCGCTTCCTCCTACCAATGCTTGTAGAGAAACATGTCTTAAATGCATTGTACATTGATGATATTTGTGTTCTGGCATCTTCACACATGGGCAACAAGTTATTATTTAAAATTAGGTTGTGCCAAGCTAACTTCTTACATGAGGTCTAATACTATTTTTGCTATAATTGTCATTGCTATTGCTACTATTCTTTCACATCAGTGCCTTAGCAATAGATCTCATCTAATTATGCTCAGCAATTCTAATTCTGTAAAATAGTGAAAGAATACACAGACTTTTAAAATTTGTGATATAGGGATTACTTATTTTGGAAAAATATTTAAAGAGAAAGCCATGAAATGTATTTTCTACCCTCTCTATGGGCTGCATTTAATGAACCAGAGTTGAAAAAGTAGTTGCACAATATAAAAGTGTTCTTTTTATGGTCCTTAAATTTAAGAACAATTTATGCAATGGTTTATTCAAAATTTAATACGTAAATTTGCCATTTAATTCACGGGTCAGTTATCATGTGGAAACATACCATTTTATTTTAATTGATTTTCCTAATCCTAATAACTATAGGATGCATTTATTTTGTAATTGTTCTAATCAGACTAACCTAAAAATGGAAAAAGAGCTATGAATTTATAACCTAAAACACTAATTTTTATATTCTATTTGAATTTGATAGACCTGCTAAATAAAAGTTGCCAAAAAATATACTGGAGTTATAATTATGAACTTCCCCAATTCTAGTTTGGTTAGTACTGTAGCTTTAATTTTTTCCCTATAGAAAATGAAAAGATGAAGTCCTATTGAGTGTGGCAGATCCATTTTTATTGTTTTAATTCATTGTCTGTTTCATATATTATTAAACTCTAAGGTTCAAATCTGCAAATGTGCTTTCCAGAAAGAAAACAGAATCTACTTAAACTTTTTCTAAGTTCAATAGATTTGCAGGTATATCCAGACACATAGAATTATCTGCTTGTCCCATCACTCTTCATTCCCCCCAAAAAGACAATTCTCTTTTTCTAAGATGTTTAGTTTATTTTTTTACAAGGAAAGTTCTTCTACTTACATTGAAGGGAGAGATGAGGCAAAGATTTGCCTCAAAAGGCCAAACATCTTACTTACCTGCCTAAATCCTTGGAACCAAGCCTAAACTTTAAGTAGCAATTTAAACAGTAAATAAATTCTGCTAATGGCTATTAGATTGCCAGCTGGGGAGATTAGTATAGGGAGTAATTCTAATTAAATAGAGACTACTGAAGAGAGTTGAAACGTTTGGAAAGTAGATTTTGTCTCCCATGCCTCATTAGGAATATAAAATCAGCTTCTATTGTGAGAAGGACAACCTTTCAAAAGACTGCTCTTTTGCCATAAAAAGGTTATATAACCTTCATTTTCAAATTTTGCATTCCTTTTTCAGTAGCAAAGGATATTTTATTGCCCAAATCCAATTAAAACCATGCTAAATCACCATGTTCTATTTTTAAGTTAACAATAATTTATGTCCCATTTAGACACATAAAAAAGCTGACTTCAGCCACTGTAGCAGAATGTAAGAATTCACAGATCCCTGCCTCCCAGTGGTTCTTAGATAGGGTCTGGAGCAGTGGGTACCAGGTTGAGTCACCTTTCTCCCCTCCTCTCTTCTGTACCCAGAGCTCACACATCTTGCAGCCTGCTAGGTATAATTACCAAACAGAAGTGGAGAAGAAAAAGAGGGTGGAGTCACTAAGTAATTGATTGGGAGGGAGCTGAGTTTTGTGGTAAGCTAAATTATGCAAATTTACAGGAAAAAAATCTCATAGTTTGTTTTGTCCCTTTCTCTACTAATGTTAAGTGAACTAGTACTGGTTCTACAGCCTTTGCCCTGATTCTTCAATCTGCGTATGTTCTGTAGGTATTAAAAACACAAAAGCTTTTGATTCAGAAGAGTCTGTAGTTGATTTACTTTTTCATGTAGTATAATCCTGATAGTTGAAAAGAAACCCTTAGACATTGAGAGAGGAAAAAAATTACTTTAAAATTTTCAAAGTAAATATTTTGGGAAACTCTCTGAGAGGGGAAGATGCAGAAATTCCTCTGTAGTGCTCACTGCTCTGGACATGCGGTAGTGAACCTACCAGAATTTTAGCAGAAGTAAGGGTCAGGAGCCTCTTTCTGTTTCCCTCTCTCCTTCCCTCAGTTAGTCCCCACTCTTGTTTCTGCATGTGGAAACTGAACAAGTTATACTGCAGTGCTGTCATAGATTGTCAACATCATCAATGTAGGTTGATCTTTTATAAGAAACATATGTGCAGGTAGGAAGCACACCTATAACTAAGACTCCTCTGAGTCATTTTATTTATTAGTTTATTTGCTAATTTTACAAAGGGAGTAATTTCTTACCAAAATAAATAGTCTAGTTGATTTATTTATTCTACTTATTCATCAGTGCAGTGTCCAGAAGGGACATGAGCTTTTAAGTCTGCAATTCCCTAATTTGATCCCTGTTCTACCAGAAGAAAACTGTGTGACCTTGGGTGAGTGTCTTAACCTCTCGGAGTTTTGTCATGCTTATTGAAGGAAAAAGTAATAATACTTACCTCTCAAGTTACATAACAATTCATGATAAGATAAGGTATGTGCATTTTTAAGAACAGCACCTAGCTCCTGGTGGGTGGTCGATAAGTGATAATTTCTTTTTATCGCCAATTCTCGTTACATCTTCCAATCATAGCAATCTCTAATGTGAGAGCCTGTGTCTCTCCTGATACCCATGGCTTTGGTGTTTTAGCTTTAGATTTGTAGTTAAGCAAGACACACTGGCTACATAGTTGCCTTTTAATTTTCTTCCTGCTATCAGTGTCCCTCTCATCCTGCTCCTGAGAAAGGATTGCAATGAAATCCCCTTTTTGAAGAATTACACTGTTTCTTTCCCAGGGTGACCAGTATTTCCCTGAGCTGCTCAGATATCAGGCAGGCAGCCCTACTAAACTCTGGATGGATTCACTAAGAGGTTAGCATTGTCTGAGGCATAATCACGTGGTAAAGGCTCTCCAGGCTCAACCAACTCTAATGTCCTGCACACTCTCTGCAAAATCCAACTGATGGGAACCCTTCCCCATCTGTGATGCAATTGCATTGTTATGTCCTTAGAGAACACATTTAGCCTCTCTGATAGCATGTCCTCCTACACCAGAGGACAGGACCTTGTACCTGATGTCAGGAGTGCTGGGACCTCGTACTCTCACCCCTGCCATGCCTGCAAAGCAGTGGCACACGGGGTCCTGAACCACCACAGAGGCATGCATCCATGCTACAGCCAAGCTAAAATAAGCTGCAATATCTGCTCTTGCTTTCTCATTTCCTTACACCCTCCCACATACTTTGTTCCTGCGGGGTTAAAGCAGTCTACCGAAATAACGTGAACAAAGGGCGTAACTAGATAACAACACTTCTTAGAGTGTGTCCTATCCCAGGGTCACTACATTGCTTACATTATCCCAGATATGCTCCTCCACAAATACAGCTTTGGGATTTTTGCAGCTATGAATATAAATTTCTCATTTAAACACTACAATAAGTTGTTAGGTGTCAGGGAAACTTGGAGTTTCATGAAGCATTTTTTTCGGAGACGTGTCTTACAGATAAAATTCCAGGACAACAAATGGCACATCAAGCAAGGATGCCTTATAAAACAGAACTATGTTAAATTGCTTGATTGCTCAAAGAAATGCCTTGGTCATCTATTTAAATACAGTACATTATTGGTGGTAAATAATCTGAACAAGTGCTCTGCAGCTTGTCTGTGAGGCTATCCTTCTACAAAGGGCACTTGTGGGGTATTCTTCCTAAGTGAGAAAATGTGGAATAAATGGAGCGAGAGTGAGAACTGGATTCTGATCCTGACTCTGTCACTAACTGTGGAAGAGCAGGCAAGTCATTTAATCCATTTTTGCCTCCTGTGAAGTAGGAGAATTGGATTAAATACATGATCACTAAAATCCTTTACAGAAATAAAAGGGAAAGGAAAAAAACAGAACTTGAGAATAGCCAAACTCTGGCATCATTTTCTTATCCAGTCACCAAGAAGCAATTCTTGAATTTCTTTAACCATTCCTACCATCTCCAAAGAGCACATTATTTGTGAACACAGTAAACTAAATTTTCAACATGGACTAAATGGGTATCCTATGGAGTCCATTACACTGGATTTATATATACCATTAAAAAAAAAAAAAGATAAAGACAGGCTGATTGTCAATTTAAAGGAGATTTGCTTAAGTGAATAGCTCCTGCTTAGTGAATAAATTTATAATGAATAAAATGCCACTCTCTGCTCAAAAGTGTTCATTTTCAAGAGGTAGCAAAATTGTTTCTCGTCAGTAAATGTTTGTGTTTTTTTTTTTGCTTTTATCAAAACTAATAGTATTTCTGACCAGCTTTCCTCATTCAGTCTGAATGGTGTAGAGGAATTGCACTCACTGTGGGGTGGGGGCTCCCCAGAGATGTGTGCAATGAACCACTGGAGTGTAAAATGAGCATACCTATGTTTTATTTTAAAAATAATAACAAATGTGTCTTAATATTTAACACAGGGATGCACACCAGTGACTTCAAAGGTCTCATCCAAGTGTCAGTCATTCATTTCATATGTGGTGAGTGGGATGCTGGGCAGAGTAGGGGGCTTACTATGGCTCTCTCACTAGTACTTTGCTTTCAGTATATCCCAATATTTGTCAGTTATGCCTTTAGAGTTAAGTGCATTTGCCCATTATATTGTCTAGTTTAAATTAACCTAACGTAGCACTTAAAGAAATGCTTAAGCATTTCATTCTGATAATGCAAGTAAGCAGTAAGAAAATGACAAATTTCAAGTCTAAGTGTTTCATCAGTCAAGATACAAGGAGAGAATAATGATAGTCTGAAATAAAATGAGAGAGAAAAAGTGTATGCAAAATATGAACTTATAGGGCCAGCCCGGTGGCTCAGGCGGTTAGAGCTCTGTGCTCCTAACTCCGAAGGCTGCCGGTTTGATTCCCACATGGGCCAGTGGGCTCTCAGCCACAAGGTTGCCAGTTCAATTCCTCAAGTCCCGCAAGGGATGGTGGGCTCTGCCCCCTGCAACTAAGATTGAACATGGCACCTTGAGCTGAGCTGCCGCTGAGCTCCCGGATGGCTCAGTTGTTGGTTGGAGCACATCCTCTCAACCACAAGGTTGCCGGTTCGACTCCCACAAGGGATGGTGGGCTGTGCCCCCTGCAACTAGCAACATCAACTGGACCTGGAGCTGAGCTGCGCCCTCCACAACTAAGATTGAAAGGACAACTTGACTTGGAGAAAAAGCCTGGAAGTGCACACTGTTCCCCAATAAAGTCCTGTTCCCCTTCCCCAATAAAATCTTTAAAAAAAAAAAAAATATGAACTTATATTCACTAGCATTAGCAATAAAACACACCTTAAGTGTATATTTTATATAGTACCACTTTGTAACATGTCTTTTTTTCCAAGATTTCCAACTGTCAAACCAATTATTAATATTCACTGGAATCAGATTTTAAAGTCAGTGTATCACAAAACATTAAATTAATTTTAAAATTAAATATATTCAATATGGTGGTTTTATTATTTGTAGCAAGAGCAAATTTATTTTTGTACTGTTAATGATGCAATAAAGAATTATTCTAAAATATTCATTATTCTATTTTTATCCTGTCCTTTTTATTTTTGCTATATCTTCTTATAGATACAATACCTTAATATAGCAATACATATAAGTTATGACTTAGTACATTCTAAGCTTTTACTGATGGGCGAATGAACAAATATGTTTGCTTATCACTTAGGTAGAGAAAAATTTAGAGCATGAATTGGAGGAGGACTTCTTTACTATCTATAGGACTTTGGGAAAGTGTCTCAAGTTTCTCATCTGGACAATGGGGATAATAATGCCAAGTTCATATGATTTTCGTGAGGATTAAGTGTGTGTGTGTGTGTGTGTGTGTGTGTGTGTGTGTGTGTGTGTGTCTGTGTGTATCTTTTTAAAAGTGCTTGGCAAATAGTATGCACGGTGTCAGTGTGTTAAGTATTCTTCAGTCAGTCAGTCATTCAGTCATTCGTTCATGTTGTTACTGCAGCATTGCCCAAACTTTGTTCCAAGATACTTTTCTGGAAAAGTGTCTATATAAATTTGAGCAATGCTGCATCTGTTTTTGGAGATTTCTAAAACAAATTACTGTGTTCATAGTTTTGAAATTTCTTAAGTAAAGGAACCTGTTTAATTTTATTTAATTCTTCTCAGATGTATTTGACCCAGAAGCCTTTATTTTTTAAGGAACATGAATATATCTAAAATACAGTTTGGGAAAACCACCTTTCTGATCATTTATGTCTCAATATTGTTCTGCTATTTATTTGGCATGAATATTCAAGTTCAAATTGGTTGATACAAACCCTCAGAACCTATGTTCATGCTCAGAGAAAACTCGTGCTTACGAGTTCTGATTGTGATCATAGCATCTCTCCTTCTTGTGGTGCTTCACAGAAATTAAAAGAGAGGACAACTCACTCAAATGATAATAGCACAGTGGTTTCCTTGGGTTGGTGAGGGGGGATTCTAATCTCATTGGACTCAAATTTTCAGGTTGTTAAAATAAATGAACTTAAACATCCCTTGACCTCTCTGTTACAGAGTATGAATCAGGTATGAACATTGCTGAGCACAAATTTAGCAACAGACTCTCCAGGGAGAGTTTGCAAAATACAGTACACCGCTGTTAACACCCTCAGAAGAATGAGATTTCATTTCTGTCTCTGTTGCTTAAGGTTAAAGTCAGCCTGGCAGAATCCTTGTTCCCCCTCCCTCATGGGAAAGTCACATTTCCTTCCTTACAATCATCTGTAAAAACTTTTCTAAACAACTGTCAACATTAGCTAGCAAAATTTCTAACCCTCCTGCGAACAGCGAACAAAGGACATGGAGAAGCTTTCGAACATTCTTATTGAAAATGTCATTGCAATCTTTCCCAGTTCTTTTTGTTCTTTATTTTGTGCTTTTTTTGATAATATTGGTTGGTGCAAAAGTAACTGTGGTTTAAAAGGTTAAAAATAATTGCAAAAACCACAATTACTTTTGCACCAACCTAGTATTATTCCTATATTTCCCTGGAAATTCACAATCAAAAGCATTTCAATATTGGTGTTTCTGAAAAAAAATGTGTACTATACAAAATGAAAAACAAAATATAATGGAAGAACCTCTTTAAACTGCTTTAAGAAAACTTAATAGCCTTGAATAAACAGAACTATTTCCAGGAATAACAATAATTCTTAGAGCATTAAAAAAAATAAAATACAGCATAAAATATGTTTCATAAATCACTGAGATGTGTAAATAAAGGAAGCTATGTAACTTCCTAGATCAGAAAAAAAAATCTTTTTAAGCTTTAATTTATCTACTTGTAAGAATAAATACATCACAGCTGAAGTATAAATAGTTATAAAGTCACAAATAATTTATTCTTCATAGTGGCAAATTTTTGAAAAAATTCCAAATTTTTAACACTGTAAATAATATATAATTTAAGACTCTGTTCTTTAAGTTACAGGGATGAGGAAAGATATTTTTCTTCTGAAATGCTGTCATAACTAGTTTATAAATTTGTTCAAGTTAAAAGCCAGATATTTCATAATTAGATGATTTATGAGTCCGTTTCTTTAGTTCATGGGTCAGATAGGGGTCTGAGTTAAAGATTTCTAGGGTTTATGAAAACGAAAATATAATCCTTCCACCCCGTTTTCTGCCTAAGAAAGCTGGAGATAGTCTACCCTGCTTCCCTAACACAGCGGTCATTTGGAGATTTAGCCCCGGAAAAGGTCAGAGCCTCTTATTTTCCCATGGGGAGCCTCGTGCAAGCCTTCTTCCTGAAACTCAGAACTTATCACGTAACTCTCCTGCTCAAAAATTTTCATACCAATACATATCTTCTATAAGTCGATCCCTTCACCTATCCAGCTCTACCAACCACTGCACAATTTCTCTCCTTCCCACTCCAACTTTACCTTTCCCACGTGTACTCTGAGTTCCTGAAGCGACAGTCATCAACTATTATTCAAATTGTTTTCTCGACCTGGAATTTCCATCTTCTACTACTCTCCTTATCTGTACTTTTAAATTCTACTGTAAATCCCACCTCCAAGATGCCTTTCCTGACGCCCTCAGCCAAAATTAAATTCTGCCTTCCTTGAATTTTCATAGCACCTATTTTGATCACTGGCATACCTGGAATTTTTTCAGGATTCTAGCTTGTTTCCTTATTTCATCTTACTACAGATTCTCTGCCTGGGTCAAGACATCTATTATCATTGTATTAGTTATTATTGAAATGAAACTGATACCAAAATTTATATTTGCAGCTCCATCTCCGCCCCTGACTGTCCCAGTAAAACCTGCTTCTTTGCCTGCATGCCCTGTGGGATGATGGGATCCTAGGCCCCTTGAGTTGTATTCCAGAATCACCTCTGATTCCTTTCTCTTCCTTATTTTTCACATCCAATGGATGGCCTAGTCTGGTCAATTTAATCTCACAAATGGCTCCAGCATCCTTTCCCTTATGTCATCCTTATGGTCAATGCTTGACACCAGACTTTGTTCATTTATTGCCTGGTCTATTGTACTAGGCTCTTGCTTGTCTTGTCTTTCCAGTTAACTTCAGCCTTTCACTTATTGCTAGAGTTATCTTTCTAAAACAACAATATAAACAACATTAAGAAAGTCATTTCCAAAGTCAGATAGCATTTAAGACCTGAATTTGCAATTAAGTGTATGATCTTGGGAAAGATACGTCATCTCTTTAAGCTTCAGTTTCTTCAAGTGCCAATGTAATAAAAACAATGCATATCTCATACAATATGTGTGATAATTAAACAGTGTAATGTACATAAAGCTTTCAGGGTAAATAAAGCTAACAAAATAGTAATACTCAACTTGACAAACATGTCTTGTAAAAGACAAACAATAAGTCAAACACATTTATGGATATAAATGCAAAAATCTTCGAAATAATATTAGAGAATTAAATGAGGTGATTGCTTAAAACAAACAAATCATTGCAACACAGGTTTCTGTCCAGAATTCAGTATTAATTCAACATATTTTAAAGCAGTAAAGCACATGATTATTTTTTCTTTATGAAAAAGGCATTTTGTAAAATCCAGTATCTACTTATAATAACAAATTTAACTGAGAGTCAAAAAAAATTTATTTCATAAAAAATGATAAATATTAGAATGAAAAAATGAAAGCTTAGAAAAATTCCCACAGAATCAGAAACATATCAAGGATACCTTTTACATCCATTTAATCTTTCAATGACTATTTGTCAAGAGCCTACTATGTGACTAGCTCTGGAAATTCAGTGGTGAAATGAAAACCCCTGCCTTTATATAGCTTACCTTCTAGAAAGGAAGACAACAAATAAGATAACAAGATGTATATTAGATAATGATAAGTACTCAGGAGAAAAATAAAGCAGTGAAAGGGAACCAGAAGTGCTGGAGGGAATAGAGATTGCAGTTTTAGAGAGTGGAGCCAGAGAAAGCCTACAGAGACGGTGGCTTTGCAAGAAAGACCTATACAGAGTGAGGGAAAAGATCATGTAGATATTTGGAGGAAGAACCCCCAGGTAGAGTGAAGAAATGAAAGTCCATACAGAGGACCAAAGAGGCTGGATCAACAAGAACTGCAGGAAGAGTTGAAGGAGCAGAGGCCAGAGAAACAATGAGGACAGATGCAGCAGTGCCTTACAAGCCAAGGAGTGAACTTTTAAAATATCAGGATTTTGAGCAGAGGAGTTATAGGATATGAAGTGAAGAATTCCCATGCTATGCACAGACCACAGTGGGCCAAGGGCAGAAGCAAAGAGACCAGTTGGAAAGCTACTACAACAATGCAGGGAGGAGACAGAGGTGGTTTATACGATGATGATCATAGTGGAAATATAAGAAGTGATCCAATTCTATTTTAGAGATTGAGTTGACAGGATTTTCTGATGGACTGGATGTGTGGTATGAGAGAAAGAAGGGAGTGAAGAACTTCCGTGTTTCCCCGAAAATAAGACCCCGAAAATAAGACCAGGTATTATATTATACCATGTCATATTATTTTATATTATATTATAGACGTGGTCTTATATTATATGATATAAGACCCAGTCTTATAGTAGAATAAGACCGGGTCTTACATTAATTTTTGCACCAAAAGATGCATTAGAGCTGATTATCTGGCTAGGTCTTATTTTTGGGGACTGGTTCTTCCAGATTTGTGTCCCTAGCAACTGAAAAGAATAGAAGTACTGAGAGATGGAATGAATGTAAGGGAACCATGGCTGAGAGGGAATATTCAAAGTTTAATTTTGGTCATATTAAGATTGATATATCTACCGTGTTTCCCTGAAAATAAAACATCACCGGAAAATAAGCCCTAGCATTTTTCAGGATGACATCCCCTGAACATAAGCCCTAATGCATCTTTTGGAGCAAACCTTAGTATAAGACCCGGTCTTATTTTCAGGGAAACACAGTATTAGATTCCAAGGGAGGATATTAAGAAGGCAGTTGGATATAGGATTATGTAGTTTAGAGGAAAGGGCTATGTTAGAGATATACTTTAGGGTCATTGGCATAGAGAATGTATTTAAAGTCACAAGACTGGATAAGTGACCGAACTAAATAATCCCTGGGGCATTTCATTGTTTATTGATGGAGATGAGGGGGTAGAATTAGCAAAAGATTGAGAAGGAGTAGCCAGAGATAAAAGAGGAAAACTAGAACAGTGTGATGTCTTGGAAACCATGTAAAGAAATTATGTCAAAAAGGAGGGAGTCATCTGTTTGGTCAAATGCTGCAGATAGGACAAATAAGATGGGTCTGGAAATGGCCATTGAATTCAATAGTGTGTTGGTTACTAGAGATTAATTCCTATCAAAATACTAATGGCATTTTTGACAGAACTAGAACAAATAATCCTAAAATTTATATGGAACCATAAAAAACCCTGAGTAGCCATGGCAATCTTGAGAAAGAAGAACAAAGCTAAAGGTATCATGCTACCTGATATCAAACTACACTGCAAGGCCATAGTAATCAAAACAACATGGTACTGGCATAAAAACATAGATGCATAGATCAATGGAACAGAATAGAAAACCCAGAATAAACCCATGCCTATACGTTCATTTAATCTATGATTAAAAAAAAAAAAAAAAGCAAGAAAATACAGTGAGGTAAAGCAGTTTAAGTTGATTGTTGGGGTTAGAGAGAGAATGGTAATTTTGAAAAAAAAGGGGTGGGACAATGGGTATAAGTAAAAGAGGTTTGCTGTAAAGGTTAGGAAAGAAATGGCTTAGTAACTGGAAGGAAAATTAGGGTTCAGAAAACATTTTGTTTTGATGTAGGAGAAGTAGTAGTTTATTACAACAGAAATGTTACAGAAAAAGATCCAGTAGAGAAGAGAAATTGTTTAGTCAGGACAAAGGATTCTTGATTATTGTCCAAAAGCAGTGAGAGGGATTTAGAAAACAAGAAAAGAAATTGACCTTAGTTGGGATTATGGATAGATCATTCACAGAATTGGGAGAAAAGATAAAGGGAGCCAGACGCAGGTAAGTATATTTTGTGGGACTTGGGAAAGTTCTCCTCTGATTTCTCTCTCCTTCTCCTTCTCCTTCTCCTTCTCCTTCTCCTTCTCCTTCTCCTTCTCCTTCTCCTTCTCCTTCTCTGTCCCCTTCCCTTTCCCCTTCCCCTTCCCCTTCCCCTTCCCCTTCCCCTTCCCCATTCCCTTTCCCTCCTCCTCCAACTCCTCCTCCTCCTCCTCCTCCTCCTCCTCCTCCTCCTCCTTCTCCTTTTTTGGCAGTGAAATATGAAGCAAATTACCAATTGAGGGTAAGTCCATAGTAATCAAAACAGCATGGTACTGGCATAAAAACAGACACATAGATCAGTGAAACAGAATAGAGAGCCCAGAATAAATCCATGCCTATATGGTTGTCTAATCTATGGCAAAAAAGGCAAGAAAATACAGTGAGGTAAAGACAACCTATTCAATAAATGGTGTTGGGAAAACTGGACAGATATATTCCAAAAAAAAAAGGAAGAAAAGAAAAGAAAAAAATTAAACTGGACTACTTTCTTACTCCATAGACAAGAATAAACTCAAAATGGATTAAATATTGAAATGTAAAACCTGAAACCATAAAGCTCTTAGAAGAAGCCATGGGCAGTAAACTCTCTAACATTGCTCTTAGTAGTATTTTTTCTGATATATCTCCTTGGGGAAGGGAAACAAAAATAAATAAATAAACAAATGGGACTACATCAAACTAAAAATTTTTTGCACAGCAAAGGAAATCATCAACAAAATGAAAAGATGACCTACTGATATGAGAAGATATTTGCCAATGGCACATCTGATACTCATACAACTCAATACCATAAAAACAAACAATTCAATTGAAAAACAGGCAGAGGACCTCAATAGACATTTCTCCAAAGAGGACATACACATGGCCAAAGCACATAGGAAAAGATGCTCAACATCACTAATCATCAGAGAAATGCAAATTTTCACCACAAGGAGATATTACCTCACACTTGTCAAAATGGCTATTATCAATAAATCAAAACCAAAAAGTGCTGGTGAGGATATGGAGAAAAGGGAACCCTCATGTACTGTTGGTGGGATTGCAAATTGGTGCAGCAATTATGGAAAACATTTTCTCAAAAAATTAAAAATAGAACTACCTCATGACTCAGCAATTCCACTTCTGGGTATTTATTCAAAGAAATCCAAAACACTAATTTCAAAAAATATATGCTCTCCTATGCTCAGTGCAATGCTATTTACAACAGCCAACATATGGCAGCAACTTAAGCACCCATCAATAGACGATTGGATAAAGAAATTGTGGTACATTTATACAATGGAATGTCACTCAGCCATAAAAAAAAGAAAAAAATCTTACCATTTACAACAATATGAATGGGCCTAGAGGGTATTATGCTAAGTGAAACAGGTCAGACAGAGAAAGATAAATACCATATAATGTAACTTATATGTGAAATATAAAGAACAAAATTGAAAAAAGAAAATAAAACAGAAACAGACTTAGAGCAGAAAACTGGTACACATTTCTAGAGAATTCATGTGAAGTAGTAATAATATAAAAAATATTCATACACCAGTATTATAAGTAGATTTTAAGAAATTATCTTCAGGGATTACTGGATGAATGTCTGAAGTTTTGTGTCTAAGAACATTCTTACAGCTACTATCAAACAATCAAAATGGTTATTGATATGAGACTGTTAAATAAATTTGACACAATTACATAATGAAAAGGGTTCCACTGCATGCATCCACTAAAAGGATTCCATATGTATATATTCATTGTCAGACATGAAAAAATGTGCAAAGTATATTAACTCCAAGAAGCAGATTATGGAATATTCTGCATTTCAAACTTCATCCTTACTGTGATAAGTTTGCATGCATGGTGACAGATGATTACTGGAATTAGTAGGGTGATCATGCTGTAAGCTATAAAAATGTCAAATCTATATTGTACACCTGAAACTAATATAACTAATATTATATACCAATATACTTAAATAAAAAAAATTAAAATCTTATTCTTGGAAATGTATGTGTGTTTGTACTCGTGTGTGTGTGTGTGTGTGTGTGTGTGTGTGTGTGTGTGTATTTAGGGTGGAAGGACATACACCAAATTGTTGTCAGTGATGATTTTGTCTGAGGAAATGTGTAGGGCTTTCACTTTGTATTTTATACATTGCTTAATAATTTACTATGGACATTTTTATGTTTTTTCTATTGGTTTTATAATTTAAAAATACATTTTTATTAGAAATGGAAAACTGAAGAATAAAACATAGAATGGGGGTATGTCCTGGATTTCAACTTTTAGATGGACGCTAATGGATCACAGAGAGGAAGGAAACATCCATTGAAGGGGTTAGGAAAGGCTTACTAGAGGGGATAGTAGAATTGCTTCTGGAAATAGGAGTAGTTATTCCTTAGGTGGAGAAGCCAGGGCAACAGCATTTAAAGTGAAGAGAATTGGGTGTATTGAGGCTAAGGGGTAGATCAAAGCATGTATTTATGGATAACCAGTAGAGATAAAGATGAAAAAGAAGGAATAGCTTTGGGAAGAAGAGCCTACAGGACCTTGGGACCAATTAAACATCCTTGACAAAGATCAAGTTAATGATGTAATGTAGTTTTCCAGGTTAGATAATAATGCCAACCATAAAGCTAGAGAATGCAAGATGCAGAGCAGACTGAATGGAGAAGATCATGCATTCTGTTTTTGACATGAAAGGTTTAAGATATATTTGGAACATCCAGGAGGAGTCCAGGAGCTCTTATAGTGCCAAAAATATGTCTACACCTTTTAAGAAAGGAAAAAACTGTATTAAAATTGTAGTACTCAATATATACCAATAACAAAAGATGAATACAAGTCACGTTTGACTTCTGCAATTACAAGAGGTGCTCAAAGTGGTTACCATCAGTGTCCAGACACTTCTGATTATGGCGAACTACTGCTTGAGCAACGTTGAGATATAAGAGGAAAATAGGAAGAAGCTAATGTAGTGGCTTTAGTTAGGAGTGTTATTATAAACAAAACAAAACGCCAGAACTTTCTGTGCCCGCTTCCCCTCTTATGCAATGGAAATATTGTGAATCTACCATATAATAGATGTAAACACTCATTACAGGCATGTCGCCCGCCACCCCATCTGCCTCAAACGTGTCCATCTCCTATCTTCGCCCCCTTAAGACCATCATATACATGATCATTTTGAATACCTTAGGACTTAGGTTTTGCAAACCCTCTCTCTGCTTCAATGACATATGGCTTCTTCAGCAATTACAACTTGTTTATCCAAACTAGTCTTCTCAAAAACGTAAGGATCAGAAATGAGCACACGTCTGGTTGAAGGGCACACAGAAGGTGTTTCATAAATATAGTACATGATAACAATCTCTAGCAGTGTTCAAGAAGGATTGGTCTCTCCAAATTAGGAAATGCACTCAACACTCTTAATTAAAGCAAAAAAAAAAAAAAAAAAAAAAGCTGTAAATCACAATATGCTGTTGTAGGAGAAGCCCTGACTTTTTTCTTCAGCTGTGTATTTACTTCTGTGCTCCTCAATTGTCTTATAATAAGGCTCTGAGGCATCTTCCTACCTGTAGATCTGTTTCTAACCACTGAGGTAGCATCATGCTTAAACATTCAGATTTTAGTTTGAGAATGTGTATGCGCTTTGCCGGTTGCTTTGCCCACAGTATTGCTTTTGGGATAAACAAGTTTCAGCATATCCAAAGCTTTAGAAATCTAGCAAAAGACTTGCTTGACCATTGATTTCCTGATTATTACCAAAAGCTACAAGTCTCTGCCATTGTTGCTAGATAAGGTAGAGTTAATTAGAAAATAAGATTCAAGCATCCAGCCAAACTCACCTCCCAAGTCAAAACTCAGCCAACTGTAAATGCAGTAAAACATGATTTGCAGTGAGCTGAAAGTAATAATCAAAAGAAAAAAAGGAAATGCACTAGTCAGATAATGTGGACCTCCCTCTCTCTCTCTCTCTCTCTCTTAAATAAAAATTCTGCTAGTAAATGATTCCGTGTCACATGCTCTGTACTGTATTTTTGTCAGACATAAGCCCTAGTGAAACCAATATCTATTTTTATCATTATACCTTTATAAAAAGAAACTCGATACTTTTTTTTTTACCCCGGGAACTCTTGATTGCAAAGTTCTATTATTTGGTGAGGGGTAGCTCTAGAAGGCAAAGAGTTAAAGACATCACTTTAAATGACAAAAGCTAAACACTTTACCCCACTTTCGGTCTCTCATCTATTCACCCTTTTCTTTGTGACTGATTTCAGCTTTCTAAGCTCCTCAACTACCTGCCCCTAATTTGTATTCCTAGGGAGAGGCCTGGCTGGTTATTTTGCATTTGTGTGCTAATGTTGATGAGCTTCCTTCTCTGGGGGAGGGGAGAGGAGAAAACCCACAGAGCTGGAGTTGGGGGTGGGAGTGAAGGTGCAGGGTTGCCGAGAGAGTCCTACAGAATTTTAACCTTGAATGCCTCCTACTGAGCTTTTAACAAAGCCTTCCTGATTTTGAGAAATAGGACACCCCTGTGTTTACACATACTTGAACCACATAGGTTAGCCAAAGTGAAATGTGGATTTAGGAAAATTATTAGTGATCATAATAATAACCAAAGAATAGTAATGTCCAAGACCTTCAAAACATATGAATGCCTCAGGAAAGCTCCTGTGAGTCATGAAAGGGATAGATTTACTGTCTTTGGGGCAGGGAAAGGGGGAAGGAAAGAAGAAAAATGTTAAATATTTTACCAAAATAAAGGTAGGATATTTTTTTCTCCATTATTAATAGAATATGGGAAACAAAATGTTTACAAAAAATCTCTTTAATTAAAATAATTATATCAGACATCTTTGTAGTTTACAAATATTAATGTCCTGATTTAATTTGATCTGATGTTTCATTGTTTCTGAGGGCTCAATTCAGTAAATGAATGAAATACTTCTGATCTGCTATTTTTAAAGTAAAATAACACTGTACTCTCATATTAATAATGGAGTAAACAGCAGTGCGAAGAAGACAGCTCCATAATGAATAATTAGTACATGTAGTCTAGCTTTTAATTAACTAAAGGGGTTGCCAAAACATCCACCGGAAGAAGCTGCTATACCCCACCCACAATGGTAGTATATTTATTAACCAGCAAGTTAGGGGAAAATTTCATTTTTCTACCAGCTTTATTCAAATGGAAAATTCTATTGAAGGCATCAATTGTCAGTGTTTTTGCCTGATCAGTAACTGTTATAGGTTGTTGTGTAGCCCTTTTGAAAATGAAAGTAAGTCACATCATTGAACATAAAAAAGAATTAAGATGAAATCCTCATAATGTCTTCTGAGGGAGAATGCAAAGAATCTAGAAAAAAAGGCATTTATTCAGGATATTGTAAATTAGTGAACAGAGTTCTGAAGTAGAAGATCAGAAATCACAGATCGATATTTAAACTTTTGTGGAAGCTGAAAAAATTAATACTTTTCCTCCCACCTTCTAAATTCTTTAGCTGGCTAATAGTCAAATTAACAGAGATAGATTAACAGGAGAAAAACAAGTTTTAATAGACATGCATGGGGAATTCACATAATCATGAAAATTCCAATGACAGTGACACAACATTGGATATATGTGATGTTTTTGGACAAAGGAGAGGGGGTCAATGGGATATCATATTTCAGAAGTGAGAATGGGTGATTTACAGGTAGTTGAGGAAGAGGGGAACACACATGGCAGGAACATTCTTGCTGGGCAACTCAGAAACCAGGGGAAACAGGGTATCTAGCTAACAGGCTTGGAGTCTTCCTGACTAATGCTAGGGTGAAGATTCTTAACGTGACTAAGCCCTGGCTCCCTTCCTAAAGCAAGTTTTTATATCAGAATTTCTTGGGCAGAAAAGCGGGGAGGGCCAAAGGTTCTGAGTCTTATTTCTTAATAAACAGCACAGGGGCAGATGGGTGGCTCAGTTGGTTAGAGAGTGAGCTCTGGGCAACAGGATTGCCGGTTCTATTCCCACATGGGCCAGCTTGCTGTGCCTTCCACAACTAGAATGAAGACAACGAGCTGCCACTGAGATCCCAGGTGGCCTGATGGCTCAGTTGCTTGGAACGCATGTTCTCAACCACAAGGTTGCTGGTTTGACTCCCATAAGGGATGGTGGGCTGTGCCCCCTGCACTAAGATTGAACAATGGCAACTGGACTTGGAGCTGAGCTGCATCTTCCACAACTAAGATTGAAAAGACAACAACTTGACTTGGAGCTGATGGGTCCTGGGAAAAACACACTGTTTCCTAGTAAAGTCCTGGAAATACACATTGCTTCCCAATAAAGGCCTGTTCCCCTTTCTCCAATAAAACCTTACTTTTTGTTTAAATAATAAATACACAACTTAAAATCAATATCTTAAAAAGCAGCTTCAGGGTGGCAAAAATTCAGTTCCCTTTACTTTGCAGGCCCCTCAAATAAACGTCAACTCTGTGACTTGGCATGTCCTTGAACTCTCTATATCTCAGTTCTTTTATTTCTAAAATTAGTTCAATTCTAAAAGACAGAATAACAAAAATGTTTAAAAAATATATTTAAATGGCTTTAAAAATATAAAAAAGGGATTATTGTTTTTTTTAATAATGCAAGTAGTTATTAATTGATTTACTCCCATTTCCTCTGCAGTTCTACTAATTTAACATAGCAATATCTACCCTTCCGTGCTCTGTTTATTTTCAACCTATAACACACTTAATATACTTACCTTGCAATACTAGTGGACAGTACACAACAAATACAGGAATTCACAATAAATGAAAACAATGCTTAGATCAAAAGTCTCTGGTTAACCTGACAAACACAGTTTTCAAGGACACCAGAAAGAAATGTGCTTTTTATCTGATCAACCAAGTCTGTTCTGCGGTTAGCGTCTAGGCAATACTCTGACATGGATTTTCCCTGTCAGATCAAGTCAAGGGCCTGGAATTTGGTTCTTTCTTCTATTGAAAGACTTCAAACCTGTTCATTCTATCCTTTTATTATTTGTTTCATTTTTCACTTGGTTAACTCTTGTTAATACATTTTGTGCCAGGTACTATGTCAGGAAGATCTATACCTCGATGTCATTGCAATCAAGTAGCGGAGGCACATACCTTGTGGGGGAAGAAAAATTTTCCTTCTACCCTTCTACATTCTTTGGATAGTCTAACAGTCAAATTTAATAAAACAGATTCATAGGAGAAAAATAAATTTGATTACATATGTATGGGTGGGGACCACTGTAAGAATAAGAGACTCAAGGACAAATCAGGCAATTGAGCCTTATATGCTGTCCTAAGCTAAGACATGGGATAGGGCCTGAGGCTTCAAAGGGGAGGTGTGCAATTCACAGGATGGTAAGAAGGGCAGATTGTTCGTAATTAAATGTTTCTCCAGGCATACTGGTAGGTCATTCAAATGAAAGTTATTTCTGATAATAGCTCTCTTTCTGGGTCAGGACCCCTATTTAAATTCTTTTAGGTAGTTAAGGGAAAAGTAAGAGTTTTTTTTCCCACTTTGCTGGGTCTCGATCACCATCAGATCAAAATAGTCCTCATGCTAAAGTGGCACATTGTGGGAAGGTTCATTCTGACCCCCTTCAACATAATACTATTACAGAGTACTAAGCAAAACATTAGGTGTGTGCACAAGAAACGGAAACTTTAGAGACTAGAGAAGGGAAGATAAAAAATAAAACAAAACAAAACTAGAGATGACAGAGGAAGTTTAACAGAGAACAATCTCAAGCTAACAGCCCAGACATCCCAGTATGCAAATTTTGATTCCTGGGAACATGCAATCTCGGAATCTCTTACTTTCTCACAAGGAAGTTACAAGTAAGAAAAAGGAGAACATTTTAATTAACCCTGTGATATTGGATTAGAATAGGAGATATTGGTATGGACTCTGGATTTCAATGGAGGGAAACATAAATATAAATAAAGATCGATGTTAATGTGTATGTGTATATTTACATATATCCCCTAGTTCTGTGAAAGGGCCTGGGAACAACACCCTAATGGCCATGAACACATCTAACACCCAGATCTGGGCTTTTAAATATCATTATCTACACAAAGGAATCAGAGAACCTTGAAGAAATGGCTGATTCCAGGGCCATTGTCCCAGAAAGAAACTATATCAGAAAGTAAGGAATTGAACAAAAAAAATTGTATTAAGGTGTCAAATGGATTCAGCATCCAGCTTAAATGGGCTCCCAGTGCCCAAAATAAAGCTACAAATAAATAATGATATTAATAGATTATAAATAATTGAATTAGGTAGAAATCATGAGATGATTCTGATATAAATTAATAAATGAACAAACTGAAAATGTAATAAGGAATAGGATATTAATTTCTTCAAATAACTTCCCCCCACAAAATATTTTTAATTACAAAGGAACAAAAGTGACTTCATAGGAGAAAAATCTGTCAGATACCACCTTAATCAAGAGATTAGAGTGAACACTATCGTGCCTTACTAGACGCAGTTCAATGAGAAGAACACAGACTCTAAGGTGCGATTGAAAATATGGTGAATGTTTAAATTAAAAAATAATTATTACAGTAAAAGACACATTGCCATTAATCCTTCTCAAAATACTCCCACTTGCTTCAAATGCACTTATCCCATTGTTCTTGCCACTTTTGGAAGCAGTTCTGGAAGTCCTCTTTCCTGTCTTTACGTCATCCTCTATCATGACAAAGCTCTGTGTCACCCATCGCTTCTCGCACAGGAATTTCTGTCAAATAAAAACATTGCAGTGTATCCTTACCCACCTTATTCACTGGATCTGGTGCTATGTGACGTCTGGTTCTTCCCCAAAGTCAAAATGACCATTAAAGGAAAATGTTTTGAATCGATTCAGGACATCGAGGCAGCCATGACAACACAAGTAAAGACATCACGAAAGAGGACTTCCAGAACTTCAGAAAGTGACAAGAACAATGGGATAACTGTGTTTGAAGAGAAGAGAGTACTTTGAGGGTCATTAATGTCAATGTGTCTTTTACTGTAATACATTTTTAAAAATTTAAACATTCACTGTATTCTTTGGTCACACCTTGACTTTCGTGATTGCCTTTCAAAGATGTATAACTTGGATCTAACCAAGAGGGAAAAACAGAAAAAGTGGAAATGGAGAGACATATATGCTACAAAATAACTGGCCTGTAATTTTCAAAAGTCTTGAAAATGAAGCAAAGACTGAGGAATTCTTCCAGAATGAAGGAAATCAATGAGACATGACATCTAAATGGAATGCATGATTCTGAACCAGATCCATTTCTCATAAATGACATTATTGGGTCATTTAATAAATGTTAAATTGAGTCTAAAGAGTAGATGGTGGTAATGTGTCAAGGTTAACTTCCTAATTTTGATGATTATGTTGTGCTTATGTAAAAGAGTATCTTTATTTCTTCCAAATACACACCAAAGTATTTGGTGGTGATTGGACATCATATTAGCCACTTACTCTCAAATGATTTAGGAAAAAAAAATGTTCTTTGTTCTGTATTTGCAACTCTTATACATGTTTGAAATTCTCTCAAAACAAAATTGTGCTATTATACGTTGCTAAAAATAAGAATACCTGGGACTCTGTTGTCAAATTGCCTTGGCTAAAATCCCAGCTGTGTGAGTTTGGGTAAATCCGTAATCTCTCTGAGCTACTGTTACTTCCTCTGTGAAAGGGCTATAACTATAGTAACTTCTTAAAGGGATTGTTTTAAAGTTTAAATGAAAAAGGCCTTCACATAGTCTCTGGCTCTCAGAAAATTTTTTCAGACTTCATTAGAGATTTTTTCTCTTCCTCCTCTTTATGGAATAAAATAAAGGGTTTAATTAGTTCATGTGTAAATGATTACAAGTTACAATGCATGTAGAGTTCAACTTAAAGAAGACGCACTACATGATTTTTAGTCACTTATTTTTCATCTTTAGTTTTGAGTCCAAGATATGATTCAGTTCACATCCATCAGGTGAATAATATAAGTTAGTTTAACCATGTTATGGTGTCAGGTACTCTAAATGACTCTATAATAACAATGTCAGATGCCACCAAGTTCCAGTTGTGGAAATGTCCATCTATAAATACACATACACTTTTACTGACAGAAATATTCAAATATTATGGATGTCACAGTGGCAGAAACTATGCCCAAATCAACAACAAAAGATGACAAAATAAATTTTCATATTCATAAGGTTGTAGATACAACTGAGAAAATTCAGCATAGCGAAGAGGAGGAAAGACACATTAGTTTTTTTTATTGCTGCCCTAACACATTACCACAAACTTGGCTTACAACAAAATCTATTATCTCACAGTTCTATAGATACAGATGTGGGCGGGCTTGGCTCAGTTCTTTCCTTAGGGTCTCACAAGGACTAAGTCAAAGTTACCTCCTGGCCTGGGCCCTTATTTGGAGGCTCTGGGGAAAAATCACCTTCTGAGCTCATTTAGGTTGTTAGAAGAATCCAGTTTCTGGCACATACAGGACCATAAGACTGAGGTTTCTGTTTCTTTGATGGTTGTTGTCTGATGGACAGCCTCAGCGTCAGCAACTCCTGACCACTCACATTCCTTCTCCCGAAGCTCTCTCCATCTTCAAACAAACAATGGTCCAGCAAATCCTTTTCATACTTTTTATCTCTCTTTCTCTGAGAGCATCTGGAGAAAGTATTTTGCTTTAAAAAAAAAAATTGTATTGGGGATTATTGGGGAACTGCTCCAAGTCATTGTCCTTCAATCTAGTTGCAGAGGGTGCAGCTCAGCTCCAAGTCCAGTTGCCGTTTTCAGTCTTTAGTTGCAGGAGACACAGCTCACCATCCCATGTGGGAATTGAACTGGGCAACCTTGTGGTTGAAAGCTTGAGCTCTAACCAACTGAGACATCCAGTTGTCCTGCTGGAAACTCATTGGCAGCTCATTGTCTTCAATCTAGTTGTGGAGGGCACAGTTCACTGGCCCATGTGGGAATCGAACTGGCAACCCTGTTGTTCAGAGCTCGCACTCTAACCAACTGAGCCATCTCGCTGCCCCCAGTCTTTTGCTTTTTAAGGGCTTGTGTGATTAGGTTAGCCCGCCACAGATAACCTCCCTTTTTAAGGCCAACTCCGACATACAACAACAGCATCAAGGGAATCATGTCTTATTACATTCATAGGTTCCAGTGGTTAGGGTGTGGAATCTTGTGGACCATTCTTAGAAATTCAGCCTACTGACATAATTTATTTTGAGTACAGTTTACGTAGAGTGGGGTAAACAAAAATATTATCTGTAAGATGATATTTAATTTTTGACAGGTAATTAGAGATATATTTCTTTGAAATATTGATCACGTAGGTAAATATACACAAATTATAAGTTAAGAAGAAAACATTGAACTGATATGAAGAGAATCATTCTGAATAATTCTTGTGTATATTTCTCTTGCATATAAATATGACATAGGTACTTTTAAAGACCTGTGAAATTATAGACTCTGCATTTATCCTTCTAGAGACAATATAAAATAATTTCAGTTTTAACTTAGAAATTTAGGTGTAGTTAGAACCATATAGCATTAAATATTTAATATCTTTCTTTTGCCCCTTCTATAGTTTCCATTCTTAACTGCCAAATTGGCCAGAATATTATGTACACAGATCTAAAAAGTCAGTGGGAGAAAAGAAGGATGGCTTACTGGAGGAACATTTAAGGTGATGCTAGAGTTATCGGTCATCACAGTTGTCCACACCAATTTTGTCTTTGTCACAATGAGAAAAGTGTTGAAATATTCCAGAGAATTGTAGATTAGAAAGTGGAAAACAACTAAAGTAGGCAATTACAGATGCATGGAGTAGTGTAAACAGCAGCCCTTAATATAAACAATACCTGCACATTTACATGCTTTCATGCACATACCCCCAAGAGTGTCTGAATCTGGCCAGCCCCTCCCCCATGGTTCTATAGCTCAGAGGCTTGGCTTAGGTGGAGTTGGAAATGCCCTAGAATGGCTCTTTGTTGGTTTTCCCTCTTGCTAGAGCCTAGTGTTGCTGTGAAGCAAAGTGCTATTGAATTTGCTCACTCAGGCAGAACACTCAACAGGAAGGAAGGAAGCGGCCATTCTTTCTGGTCCTATTGTCTGACCACCCGGCTTAAGCAATCAAACAGCTCTGTGGCCATAGCTGGGTGCTTACAAGCCTGTTTTCTTTTCTTTTCTTTTTTTCCCTTTTCCCCCTGGTGGGCACTGGGGAAGGGGGCAGGGGTGGATGGATGGAACCTGGCTCTTTATGCATTTCACTAATTTTTGGTACAGTCTGATGGCATCTTTTCGCGGCTCATTCTCAGGTACCTATTTCAAACAGCACAGCGAAAGGAGAGTCAGAGTGAATGAGAATGAACACACTTTGGAAGTGGAGTAGCTATAGATTGGGCTTTGTCTATGAATGTATTGTGAAAATAGGAAGTAAACATTTATCTCACTAATACATTTTAAATTAGTCATCATTTTTGAGTGATAGTGTTTAATGTGCCTTTAACCTTCTGTGTTTGAACACGTCATCTATCTGCTCTGCCCTTCATTTTTGCTTTCTTTTTTAATTACTAGAATAAGGATAAAAACCCTACCTTTCTTGTTTCACGAAGTTAGTATAAAAATCCACTGTATGAATAACTACATAGAAAAATATTGTATTATCCTAAATATTAGGACTCTTCAGAAGAAAACACACCTAGTTAAAAATGAGAATGACAACAATAAAAGCTGTGTTACTGAATAAAAATAATAATTTTTGTCATTGATAAATCTGTTTCTAAATTATTGACAGCAGTTCTCTTCAAGATTTGAAAAGTTTCTCCAGAAAACTACAGCTTTGGGATTACCATAAGGAGATAGTTAGTGGAAATCTACACTTGGCAGCAAACACTAGGAAGGTGTGACGATTTTTTTTTCTAAGCATAATTCTCAATTTCTAAGTGCAGTTTTAAAAAGCATTTATTAAAAGACCAAAACCTCATTTGATTATTATCCTCTTACATAATAATTTTAGGGGAAATGAACATTTAAAAATCAAATAAAATTTGAAGAGTAATTATAATCTTTGTGGGGAAAATGGTGCCTTCATTAAAATGAGCTTTAAACTTAAACGTTTTTTTGATAAGAATTCTAAGTACTGTAATAATTGCAGTTATAATATTCAGGAGTCATGCAGAATTTACAATATCCTGGGTTATTTGGGGACTTTCTGATAGTCTCTGAGGAAACTATGCTAAAATCTTTAATAAGTATAACAATAACTTTTAATGTTAAAGTGTTGGAGAATGGCAGTACCTTTTGAGTAATGAGGCAGTTAGCAAGGTTGGATGATGTCCTCTAAGGAACACAATTAAGGAAATATTTTCATTTCATTTGAAATAATTTTTCCTTTCTCGGGACCTAGTGTCAGGCTATACCTGTGGCCTGTTTGTTAATCTAGATTCCTAGGGTCTAGATCAGAGCTCACATGGGCATATTTAGATATTACCTACTAATCTTGAAGTCTCCCTTCTTTGATTTGCCACTTTTAGAAGTTGAGTTACAGTGCCAGGCTCTTCTTCTTGGCTGAGCACACTATTCGTCTCATTAGCAATTTAGTATTTGGCTCTGTCAGTGTAATTTTCCCAAGTAGAAGTCAAAAGCAGTCCTTCTTTAGGAAAAGATTGAGGACCCTTGAGTGGAGAATCTGTTTCATCCTGCTTCTTCAGGATATCCGGGTTATAAAGCCAGGGCTATCAGATCTGTGAAGAGCGCTCTCAAAAGCTGACAGCCTTATAGGGATTTCGAGAGAATAGTAATTCCTCAAATGTAGGCTAGGCTTAGATATTCCCTTGTGCTATGATTTACAGGGGGCTTGGAGAGCATCCAACCCTCAAAAAACGACCCAGTTAACCCCGTGTCAAAACTTCATTGTTTTGAGGTTATTCCTTTGGGTTAAGTCATTCCTTTGGGTTAAAATCACTTCTTAATTTTTTTTAGAAAGAATTTGTTTTCCAGGCTCTCTTCCTAGGGGTAAGTCAATGTGAAAACACCAGCGCTTGCAGAATAATGAAAGAAAGTTGTGCTGAAATGGGGAAAAGTTACCCAAGAGAAAGGAGAGGCACTGAAAAAGAGATTTTTCTTCCTTTACATTTTTGTCTATTGTCCTTCATCTAAAGTTTTATTCCTTAAAGTTTTAGGTAGGAAAATTAGAGAGGAAAAATGAGTGGACTGATTTAGATAGGATGATTTTGTGCTGTGAACAGGGCACAACGTTCTCCTTGGACATGGAGACCATAGATCAATTTAAAAGCAGCCCAACTGAGAGCAATTTATGAATCTCTTATGACTTGGCAATTCCATTTCTATTGAATTGCTCTCTTTGCAGCTACTTTGCACATGATTCACAGGAAGCCTGTTTTCAACTTACAAAACTCTTCATATGAATTGCTCTCATCTTCCATTTCTATTGAAAAAAATAATTGAATACTTTTAGCTATCTCATCAGTTAGCCTTATACATTTTCCCCCAAGCAACATTCTTACCTGCAGCAAGAATAAATTAAATGAAAATATTGGTTTGGCTGCTTTAACAGAGATAAAAATCACCGCCCCCCTCAAAAACAAAAAACAAAAAACAAACCAGTCCTTCTCTTATGTAAAATTCCAAGATGGTGGGTAGTTCAGGCAAATGAGTGCTCTGATTCACAAAGTTATATAAGCATCCTCTCACCTTCACTGGCACTCCAACATCTCTCATCTCCTTGACTTTTTATTATGTTCCTTTCTCTATCCCTATTGTTTGCAACTTTCTACAACCAGTTTCTGTGCTCTGCCTCCCATGCTGCAGATCAATGCTGGAAAGTTATGAAAAAGTGTTGACTAAACTGTCAAAATTTTTCTTCTCCTAAAAACCTTTCATTTATAATTTCTGCTCTATGATTACAATTTTTATGTTTTCTACTGCTCCTATAACCTTTTTTTTCCTAATCCTGTTCTTCACCCTATTGGCTGTCTTTGAACATGTGTACTTTGCACTCAATACCAATAGTCCAAGGATTTTCAAATTTTGTTCCTTCTTCGTTTTTCCCTTTCCTATTTCCAATCTGCCAATCTATTGAAAGTTGTTATTAATTAATGAGATGATCATAATTTTTCTATCGTTCCCCCCACACACTTACATACATATACATATGCTGCAACCCAGCAGGATCTCCCACCATATAAGCATATACGTGATATCTCACTGTTTATTTGCTTCTGCTGTGTGTTTTCAACTAGATTCTATCTGTTCCCCTAGAACCACATTACTATATTTTATGTTCTCCAAAAGAATTCTACATGGAACACACAAGCCGTAGAACACCATATATATAAATGTGTGATCTTTTCTGTACATTTTAGTTTTTCAGCATAAGATAGTTTTCATGTTCCGTACTTCTTGCACAATATTTATTCTTTCATTTATTAATAAATATTTACTAAGTACTTTTCATGTTCAAGGAATTGCAATAATTATTAAGGGGAGACAAAAATATTTAAGACATAACTATCTCCCTATAGAACCTAAAAACCAGGCATAATTAGATATGAGCACAAATCATTTCAATTTAAGGAAGAAGTGATGAATTCACTTATCTCTTCCAAATAACTCAGATTATTTATATGATAAAAAAGGATTGTAAAGCATCACTGAGAACTAGACTGAAGTTCAATAGCATGGATTTCACATGGATACAGTAAAAAGAGTTTCTTGTTATCTCTAATCATGCTTCTCACCCTGGAATTAAATGTGGAGAAAGTGCCCTGGGAGTAACAAAGGATTTTGAATTGGCATGACAGGAACAGGGGAGCATCAAGAGACAGAGAGACTGAAGACCAAGTCAACTAGGTATAGGAAAGATATGTGAATGAGAAAGGGATGGCACATTGGAAGAATAGGGGTTTCTCCAAAGAAAATAAACAAATGACAAAAAGCACATGAAAAATGCTCAGCATCATTAATCGTTAGGGAAATGCAAGTCAAAACCACAATGAGATACTACTTCATACCTACAGAGACGGTGATAACAAACAAACAAACAAACAAACAAACAAACAAACAAACAAAATGGAACATAAAAAATGTTGGTGGGGAGGTAGAGAAATTGGAATTCCTCATACATTTCTGGTGGAAATTTAAAATGGTGCAGCCTCTGTGGAAAATAGTTTGGTGGTTTCTCAGATTAAGCATAGAATTCCCATATGACCCAGTAATTCACTCCGAGGTATATATCCAAAATAACTGAAAACAGGAAGTTGAGCAGATATTTGTACACCCAAGTTCATAGCAGCATTGTTCTTAATAGCCAAAATTATGGAAATAACCAGTTGCCCATCAATAGATAAATGGATAAACAAAACATGTCATATGCATATAATGGAACATCATTGAGCCTTAAAAAAAGAACGAATTTTTTATATATGTATGCTGCAACATTATGCTTAGTGAAATAAGCCAGACACAGAGGGACAAATATTGTATGATACCACTTATACGAAGTACTTAGGATAGGCAAATTCATAGAGTCAGAAAATAGAATAGAGGTTACCAGGGGCTGAGAAGAGGAAGGAAGGAGGCATTATTGTTTAATGGGTACAGAGTTTTTGTTGAGGATGATGAAATTGTTTTGGGTATAGATAACAGTGATGGTTGCACCATATTGTGAACGTTTTTAATGTCACTGAATTGTATCTTTAACAAATGGTTAAAATGTAAATATTGTTATATATATTTAATCACAATAAAAAAGTTCTAAAATAAAATGAAAACAACAACAAAAATAGATAAGTTTAAGAGATGAGATGCCTAAAGAGATTTCATAGGTTTAAGGGAGAAGAAATATTTTAAGAAAGAGTTCAGTAGTCTTTTAAACATAAATGATTCAGTATACGGTAGAGGCATAGGTCACATCAGAAATGAGTGGAGAAAAAATAATTGTAGAATACTTTTGGGGGGTGAAATTTCTGATATTGGGCGTGAAAATGAATATTATAGTGGACCTTGTAGCTTGACTTCTGATGGTTCACAGCTCACCCCCTCTCTATGTACTGCCCTTGGTGGAGAGCTCCGGGGGCAGTCTGCATGTCATTATTGCTCTACACAAGGGTCCAAAGGCCTGGTTCCCTTGTCTTGATTTGGGACAACTAAAGGACCACCCAGCTCCAGAACTACAGGTCGGATTGGCTGAGGCCTTTGTTACAACTCTTACACAGTTCCATTTCTTCTTCTTCCCAGTCCTGCTTCCTTCCCTTTTACAGGTGTTTTTCTCTCATGTGCACTCCAATAAACATCCTACATACAAATCTACTATCCTGGGAATGCAACCTAGAACAAATACTGGGTTGCAATCAACCAGGTGAGAAATATACATTCCTTTTGGGATGCAATTATTTGAGGAAATGCAATTTTGCTAAATACAATTTTGACAGCAGGGAAGACTAGATTTTATTTTTTAACACAGCCATCAACTTATTTATTTATTCTTTTATTCAGCTAATACTTGTTGACTGCCTACTATGTGCTGACTCTAGACTTGATGCCAGGAAAAGCATCAAATAAATAAATTAGAAAGTCCAGTGCTGTCTATTAAATAATAGGACATCATTACTTTTCCACAAATTGTAAAGAGTAATTTTCCTCAAAGTTTAATGCTATCCAAAGTAGTTACAATTATTTATTTTTCCTAATTCCACAGGGGACAGAATATTCCATTAAAATGATCTGCTGTTACAAAGCTAATAGAAACAGCCTTTACCTAGGAGATATAATCTACACAGGCCTAGGGAGATAAAAAATCATAAGCACAGAGGACAACAATTACTCAAGTATTACTCTGGCATATTTGTTCATTGTTACCACTAAAGCTAAACTTGTACATCATATAATTTTATCCGTGTATCAGAGAAAAGAAGAAAATTATTTTAACAAATTTGTACGTACATTAAAAATATTTTGTTAAGACAAATTTCAAACATATACAAAAATTGATAGAAAAACAAGCAATCTTCTTGATAGCAATCAACCTATCAACCATCTTCCCTTATGGGAAAACAAAACAAAACAAACAAATAAATGGTACCCAAATCATTCTGTGTCCAAAAATGAACTCCCTCAATTCTTGCCGCTGAGTCTATAAAGTTTCACCTATTCCTATATCTGCTTTTCTTTCCTTCATATTATTTCGAAACGAATCTCAACCATTATATATAGTTATACCTGTAAGTGGTAAGGACTCTAAGAAAAGCACACATTTAAAAACATTTAGGAGAAATATCCAGGGTCCGGAAAATTCTGTTGGTGTTTTCTAGAAATTAGGGGAAGTTAAAGTAGAGTTCACTCTCTGAGTGGAAAACCAAAGTCAATACAAACCCAACATTAGGAGTGAAGTTATTTGTCTGTATGAGAAATATATGTTGAGATGTTTGTTAGGAAGTTGCCCAGAAGATTTAGAAGCTTTTCACATCCAATCAACGTGTTTGCAATGAATGAGAGTGGTAATGTGTTTAGGGCCAAGAGGGAGCAGGCAGCCGGTGATGCTGCTGTTTATATTAGCTCCTGTGAGGACTTCAGCCATTACTTGTGGTAACAGAGGAAGATCTAAAGGGTATTAATTAGAGAGGGGACACAATATCACTTTCATTTTAAAAGGATTACTCTGGCTGCTGCTGTGTTGAAAATGGACTGTAGAAGTTCTGAGGAAGAAACAGAGAGAGCGGTTAGGGTGAAGATTCTCACACTTTACGGTGCATACAAATCATGGGGAATCTTGTTGAAATGCAGATTCTGTTTCAGTAGATCTAGAAGGGGGACTGAGATTCTGCATTTCTAACAGGCTCCCAGGTGATGCCACGCCCATGGTGTGTAGATCAAACCTTGTTTAGCACAGAGTTAAGAGATGAGTACAGACCTCCAAATGTTAGAATGAGGGGTTCCGAGCAGCAGTGGTGGAAAGCAGTGGGACTGTAAGAAATGGTGGGAGGCTGGATTTATTTAAAAAAATGTAACTAACAGGATTCCCTGATGGTTTGGATATAAGGTACGAAAGAAGACAAGTCAAAGCTCATTCCAAAGGTTTTAGCTGGAGGGATAGAGAAGCATGTAGAAGGAGCAAGTTTTGGCAGGAAATCAGAAATTTGATTTTTGACATCTCAATCTTGAGATACCTGTTAAACATACAAATGAAGATGAGTAGGTGATTGGGTACTTGAGTATGAAGTTCAGGGGCGTGGTTGATATTGCAGCTGAAATTTATGAATCTCTATATATAGTATTTAATGCTACAAGAATGTAGATCAGTTAGAGAATGAGTTCAGACAGAAATAAAAAAGAATTCTAGGACTGAACTTTAGGACCATAAAACACTTACAGGTTAGAAAAATGAAGAAGAGCTAGCAAAGGAAACTGAGAAGATGCAGCCCCGAGTTAGGAGAATCAAGGTAGTGTGTGCCCTGGAAAAAAGTGAAGAAAGTAAACTCAGCAAGACAATAGTGAAACTAACAAATAGCACATCATTAGGCTCAGACCTAGGGTGTCCCCATAAATTTAAATTTAATTTGGAGCATTTAAACTGAAATAGAAATTTTGAGCCATGGCGCTGTTTCAGGGACAGGTTAGGAAAGAGGGACTATGTATTTTTTAAAGCTGACATAGTATCTAAGTAGCTATATCATTTGCACTGATTAACCAATTGACTGAAACAAATAGATGTTAGTAAATAATTGTTTTGAGTTTTCTTATTCTTAAAGAGACTCCTTACATTAAATAGTTATTTGGGTATCAAGCATAACTTAGAAATAAAACATACCGTGTTTCCCCGAAAATGAGACCAGGTCTTATATTAATTCTTGCTCCAAAAGACGCATTAGGGCTTATGTTCAGAGGATGTCATCTTGAAAAATCATGCTCGTGCTTATTTTTCAGTTAGGCCTTATTTTTGAGGAAACAAAGTATTTGTCCCATTGTCCCATGTGGAAACACGCAGCCTTTTATTATTGGGTGTCCCATGGTTGGTTAGTACTGATGATCTTGCATCTCTGTTACATTCTATTGTGTGATCTTGGGCTCATCACCGGCATCAGTATCATCACTAATAATGGGAGAAATTGATCTTATCTAGGTCACAGAATGGTTATGACAATAAAGTAAGATACCAGGCCTCTATGGAAACCACAATGTTATGGAAACAGGAAATGTTTATGAAAATAACAAAAGGATCTCCTTGACCCAGCTTCTCAGTCTAGCTGAGAAATTAGCATTTTTTCCAATGTTATGTGAGGGGCTCAGAGGTGACTATCTTGAAGGTATTTTTCCATTAGTTAACTATTTTGACCCATAAATGACAATTTCACATAGTTTCAGCTAATTCTTCAGAGGTTTTCATAGCATGAAAGAGAAAATATTTCATACTTTAGAAAAAGCTGATTTTTCCACTATATTCCTAATATAACAAATAAAATATTTCTACTGAATCCTTAATGGGAAGTTTCCATGTTTATTTTCTGTATCCAAAAACAAACTCCCTCAATTCCTGCCACCGAGTCTATAAAATTACATTTTAGGGCTCAACATTTATAATAGGAAGATGGGAAATGAAAGCAGGAAAAGGTGACAAGCAGGAGCAGCAGCATAAAAGCATTTCTCTTTTCCTTTATTTCCCTTCCTTCCTTATCACCTCCCTTCCTCATTTTTTAAAACAATCAAAAAAATTTAGCTTTATGTGTCTCAGAATAACAATAGCAAGTTGCAAGAAGCAATTGGTGTATCAGTCAGCAAAAGCTGCAGAAACAAACAAGTCCAAAAATCTCAGTAATTCAACAACAAAAATGATTTTTTTTTCACAGTTATTCTACATGCTCAATTTTCCTGCAGGGGACCTTTACTCATGGTAGTCATGCTGGGACTCAGTCTGATGAAAACAGCATCTGGATAAGAGCTCCCATGATCATCAAAGCATTGCGAAAGGAACATTGAGAATCACCCATGAGCACTTCAATTTTTTGTCATGGAAATGACAGAGAGCACACATTTTTTTGACCAAACTAGTCATTAATCTGTTTGTAACTTACCATGTGCCTAGAAGAAGGGGCCTGAGAATATTTGCGGGCATCCCTAGTGATGACTACTAATATTTGGTGATGGGCAGGTGGTAATAATAGCTCTTATCTCAAAGATTTTGAGCATAGAATAAGATCTATTATATGAACTAAAATTTTAAAAGATTTAATTTATACAATAAATATTTTTAGAGAATTAACAACCGATATGGAGACCATGATTGGCTAATCTATTCTCTGGGAGACTTATGTGGAAGTTTTATATCTTAGTTATATCATTCTATTTCCAGTTCATTTTCGTGTTTACAAAATCATTGATACAGCTGGACAATTTTTATGTTTAAAAGCCATGGTTTCCTTTCATTGATGAAACAGAGCTTAAAGGAGAAACGTCACTTTTATCACTCTGAAAACATACCCATAAAAATTCAGAATGTATTTTCTTATCAAAAATTATTTAGATGGAATGTTAAATTCTCTTGCAAAGGCCTATAGACAATCTTTATATAATGTAAGTAAAATAACTGGTCTTTGAAAGCTTTGCCAAGCTTTCAAAAAAGTATTCCATCAAATATTCCACAATGAGTTATGTAGATAATAGAAAGGCCATCTCTATTGTGTGTCAACATAGATATGCCTCTGAAAAAACCTTAGTAGGAGAATTTTAAACCTAGAACTGGTCAATATTAGATAGCAGGTTGAAGTCAGGTCTAGTCTACACAAAGAAAGTATTTGTGATGGCAAAATACAGCAATTGTGCAAGGAGTTGCATCCATGTAGACAATACCAATCTTAAAAAGGGCAGATTTTTCTCAAGGCATTTCTTTTGGACTGAATTATCTCAATAATTATCTTAACTCTCCACTTCACTTACGGAGTTCTTTCTAAAACAAATTTGTGGTTTGGCAAGGGGCCAATCATTCGGACAGTAAAGAAGAAAATTCAAGCCATTGTGGTTCTTGGGATAGCTGGAAGTTTGTAGGCCTGACTGGAATGATGACAGCAAAGACTTGCAAACCTTTATGCACCTGCAATTGATGGGTTAGATTGCTCCATCTGGACCTTCTCTGCCTGTAATCTCCTTCTAGTCAGATCCTTTTTTCAGGTTATGCTAACCCGATGCACATGAGAAATACTTTGGTCACAAAATATTCAAATCCTAGAAAAGCTTATTGTTTTTCTAAACCATAAGAGATACGGACAAGGATTCAGATGCATTATAAACATAATGATTTGTAAAACTAAGTTAGAAAATAATAACTTTACTAGATGCAAAATCAAAGATAAATATAACCAGATGTAGAAAACCATTAAGAATCTGAGGGTAATAGAATTTTGCTACATTGAGAGGGTAAAAACCATATTCTCAGGAAGTAAGCATTACATTAGGTATTTTTTTCCCAGAACCTAAAGAAGTTTACAGTAATGTATTTTATTCTCAGAAATTAATAAAAATAAACCACACAATTCCCAGAAAATACAGTTTAAAAGTTGCCTTTACAGAAAGGAAATACTCTATTAGCAATTATTACCAAAAGAAGAATTTATTGCCTTGAGTGAAAAATAAAACTGGAAGATCAAAAAACATTGGAATCTAGATTTTTCTTTTTCAGCTAACTAAGAAGGATTAAGTATTTCTAACAATCCATTTGGAGAGCTTATTGAATTTAAAAATTAACTTTTTTAACAGAAGAGGTCTTTCTTTTTATTGTGCCAAGTTCTTACATGATGGTAGGATTGGAAAAGAAGATCAAATATAGAACAAACATTGTTTTCCAGATACAATTTTTATCACCAAAAAATGGTCTAATTTAAATTCTTTCAGAAGAGTGCCCTTTGAAAGATGTACATACAGCTGCTACTGGTCTGTAAGAAGCTCTCCTTTTCAATCTCAGAAAACTCGAGATGGTGTTTTTTTGTGTGTGTGTTTTATTCCCAACAGTCTTTTTATTTCTTTCTTGCAATTGAAGATGCAAGTCAACATGTTCCTTTATTATGAGCTAATACACTCAGATTTTTATAAAAAACAGATGTTCTGAGTTTTAAATTCAAATCATATTGTGAAGAAGCATCCTTTTACTTATTTTTTTCTTACTTGTCCTCTCTCCACCCTTGATTCTATTTTCAATTCCTTTATTATTCACATATATTTTCATATATTTCCGTCCATCAGAAGATTATGTTCTTCCAACATTAAACCACTCAAATCTGTCCTCCTATTGGAAATGCCTTTTTTCAGTAGTTAAAAAGGACATTGCTCTTGACATGACTGAGTCTAAATTTCCTCCCTTGTTCTTTTATGTAGCTTTTATTTTTCTCACTGTCCACATTTTTCCCCAAATGCCATTTTATAGTTTGCTTTCATAATAATATTGCCAATATTATAATTCTTGTTATTTATGTGATGTTTTACAGCTTTATAAAGCACTTTCATTTCTTTGGTTTATTTATTACATTTTGCTCCTTCTAAATGGAGTTGTCAAAACTTTTTTCATGTGGAAATTAGTCATAAATGAGGCATATATTGTTGTAAACCATCTATTTCCAGAAATAGTTTTCTTTTAACTACTTTCAGAATTCTATTAATCCTTGAGTTTAAATCATTTCTGAAATACATTAATCTTGGAATTTAAAGCTATAAAGTATTAACAGTTGTTATCATAATTTTTCATTCTAAAGTTACTTTAGATAATGCTATGATTTTTTTTTCTTTTTTCCTACAGGCTATTAGAAATATGACAAGTTTCAGTTTGGAAGAACTATGCCAAGATGTTAGCTTCTTTAAAAGATAAATATTTCTTAGGGAATATTTCTGGCTATGCATATATGACAATCACACTTTGGATCCATTTTAAAGTGAGTGCTGAAACTATGAATGTAACGTTGATATTTTTCATCCCAGCAGGATTATTATCTTCTTAGTGCTAAAGAGTAATATCTCCTTAGTGAGGAAAAGTAAAAGTAAGCATTTCTTTTTTTTTCATTTCTTATGAAAACAAATTACTGCAGTTCAATTTTCATTGTGAAGGCAGAACGAAGTGAATTAAGTTGTCCATACTACAGCTTGTGATATTTCAGAGATCTTTTATTTTACTAAGATTTGAGAAAAACATTGTCATAGCTGAATTTGTTATGTTGAAATCTCTTTTTAGACACTGGAGACATTCTTCCTACTATTAGACTTAGTGGGAGATGGAATTACCCAGGATGGTATGTTGACTTTTGGATTGTAATTTTATTATTTTTCTGAGCATTTTCTCTTATTTTGCATGCATAATAATTTTCTGAGGTAAGTGCTGTGTAAGAAATTATTCTTAACTTTAGCAGCTTGATAAAACATTTATTATATCATGATTTTTGAGAGTCTGGAATCTGAAAGCAGCTTACCTGGTTGGTTGTGGCTCAAGGTCTCTCTAGGGATTACAGTCAAGATGCCAACTAGGCTGTAGTTATCTTAAGATACTACATTCATGGATTGAATGATCTAGTTCCAAGTTCACTTACATGGTTATTGGCAGGGTTCACATTTTCATTGTTGGCCAGACTCTAGTTTCTTGACATATGGACCTCCTCATAAGCTGATTCAATGTTAATGGCAACTGGTTCATTCCAGATGAGAGGGAGAGACAGGGAGAGAGAGAGAAAAAAAAAAGAAGAAGGAGAAGGAGGAGGAAGAGGAGGAGGAGGAGGAGAAGGGAGAAGGGAGAAGGAGAAGGAAGGGGAGGAGAGGGGGAGGGGGAGGTGGGGAAGACAGTGGAGACTGATACTGACTGAGACAGAGAGAGATGAAGTCCTTATCCAAGATGGAAGCCACAGTCTTTTTTATAACCGAATATCAGAAGTAACATACTATTACTTCTGCTTTGTGCTGTTGGTCACACATACTACCATGGTACAATCTGAGAGGGGAAACAAAATGGGTATTAATACCAATAGATGAAGATCACTGGGGGTCATCTGGGAGGCTGGTTGCTACCACAATAGGCATTCAGATGATAATAAAGATAAGTCAACTGAAACCCTAAGAAACAACTGACTCGCTGTAGATCATACACATAATTTTGTGGCTTTGAATATAGCAGGAAATTTTCCACATGAGAATCTCATACTCATCACAAGTTGTTTTGTTTTTAAATTTTTTCTATAATCATTGGTCTTATATTATGATACAAATGTACAAGTTAAAAAATTAAGTTACTAGATTCCACGAGATATTTCAAAATTCATGACTGGCGAGTTTTTCAAACAAAGAAAATGAATCCAGCTGCTCAGGTGCCATTCCCATCAGCCATACTGTGAAGTAGAGATCCACTTAGATAGAGAATTTGATGCCTCCTATGTGATTTTTTTGGTCACACTCTCTTCCCTAGTTTCATCTGTTACATTAGCCAAACCAGGAATTATAGAGAGTTGTGACAGCAAAGGCCCTTTATCTCATGTGTGCAGAGATTTGAAAAAGTTCTATGAGAGAGCAATATATGAATCATTTCTTACAGAGAGCTCAAATACGGTTTAGATTTTTATCTACAAAGTAGTAAGTGAAAAAAAATATGTGGTAATTATCAGATGAATTTTCTAAATTGTTCAGTCAGGCAATTTAAAAAAACCTCCTATAACTAGGAACTTAGAGGAATCAAATGGATCATATACTATTTTCCATCATAAGACTGTTACACTCAACACACTGTGTTAGTCATTGGACTTCGTGTTAATATTGTTTACAACACCTTAGTATGGCACCCGTCGTCCTCTCTCAAAAGTTCCCATTCCTCATTTCCTGTGATCCATATTTGATGATTCCTAATATTGAAAGTATTTTCTCATATCTGTATTCTTCGTTGCTTTCGTGCATGCATTAATTCATTTGATAGCTAGAAAGAACATATACTGTGCCAGGCATGGGGCTAGATGCTAGGAGACAATGCAAAGAAAGCAGACTAGTTCTCTCCTTTTGTGAGCTCCTTAATCTCTTTGTAGGAGATATTCCTAAAGAAATCATTATAGAAAAACATATTGACTTATAATTGTTAAAAATGGTATGAAAGAAGAGGACCGAGTATTGTAATATTATACGGGGGTGGGAGGGTGGGGATCTATCCTAAAATACTTGGGGAGGGAAGTTGACAAAGTCTTCTCTGAGAAAGTTTTAACATCTGAGGCCTACATGAGGCTTGGCACAGGCAGATACTTAGGTATGTTTAAGAATTTTTTTTTTTAATAAACAATTAATTTAAGTGGGAATTTCTAGCCAAGTGCAAAGTTACATTTACTATGTTGCTATCCTTTTAACATTACTGTACATGTTTAAGCATTGTCTAAATGTTTCACACAAAATAGGTGAAAATAAAGCACAGATTTAAGCATAGAATTAAAGATAACTTTATGGAATTAGTTATTATAATTAATGTATTTATTCATATATTTAAAAAACTTTTATTAAGTAGTGTCTCATGGTGGCAAGAGAATGAGCCCTGGAATCAGAGATTTGGAATTGATCTTCACTTTCGTACTACTATTTGGAGAGCAACCTGAGTCTCATGGAGAGTTAGTCTATTTATCTGTAAAATGGGGACAATGATATATATTTTGAGAGCTGTTGAGATACTTTAGATAAAGTAGTCTACCAACAGCTGGGGCATTGGTGATCTTAAATACACGGTAGTGTGGACAAAAAAAGGGCCACATGCTAAACCTGACAAGCTCCAGGGAGGCCTGCATGGCAGGCCTTACAAACTCAGAGATGGAAAATAACCACATAGGATGGTCTCAACATAAAACTTCCTAACTAAAAGCGGGTCATGACAGGTAGTCACATCTTTGGCCTGTAGTTTCCTTGACAAAGTTCAATCTTTACCTTAAGTGAGCCTGTCTATTGTTTTTGTATCTAAGATAGCACACCTTTGAAATGTCAGAGTCATCTCCCTTTTCAGACCCCTAAAGGTACAACCCCAGCACCAGAGCACAGAGACCACGGAACCCCTCATTGTTATCTAGTTGCCCCACATACCATCTCTATGTATTGTAAATGTTAACTATTAACTATCCCGTACCCACCAATATAAAAAAAAAGAAGTATGTGTTTCTCTATTTTGCCTTTAATTCAATCCCAGAGACTTCCCTACTTTGCTTTCTCCCGTCCCCTTAATCTATCACCAATGGATTTCATGTAATACTTCTTATGTATCCTTGTTTTATTCGAATGTATAAAATAGGCTGCAAAGCTGCCACTCTCCAGAGCATTTTCTCTATCCATTGGGATTTTGATTCCCAACAATTCTCATCAGTTTGGTTCAAATAAACTTATAAAAATTCTCTACAGGTTTGGACATTTCTTATGTCGACAATAGCTATCATCATCATCATTGTTATTATTATTTGCTAGGGTTGAAAATAAACCAGATTAACTTGAACCATAGTAATTGCTCTGTAATTCAATTGTGGAAATGTTATTATAGTTTAAATATCTTAAACATAGCCCTAGAACTACATTTATAATTGTCACTATCCAAGAATACTTGACTACTGTGTGTTCTTTAGAGAATGTTGTAATATATTCAAATTTAATAATTAGAGGTATCGAAGAACCAAGATTGTGCATAAAAGAACAGGAAATGACTAAAGAGCTTTGATTTTGGTAACTTGTATTTATGGTTATGTTAATATATGCAATTAGAAAGTACTGCATGAAAACGGAATGGTAGCACTTGATGGTGGGGAGAAGAATGTAGATGCTTAGAGGACATTGTCTGCCCTGCCAAAGATCTAACCTTTCATGCTGTGAGTGACAGGGAGACAGTAAAACTTTGTAAGCAGAGGTGTTTTAGATGGCTTGCTTGGGGGAATGGGGGAAAATGGACTGAATAGGAAGTAGAGTAGACAGTTGATGCCTTAATGGGCCAGATGAACATTGTTGAGGAACTGAACTGTTCAGGAGATTACAAAGCAATAAAATAATAAAACTGAGAAATGATGATGGACTGAACCATGTAGGATTTAAACAGAACATTTAGGAGATAAAATTGGCAGCTTGTTTTGATAAATGGGATGGAGTAAAGAAGATAGAAGTGGTGTTTGAGGAAATGGATGACTCAGAGGTTGTGATGATAATGATAGAAAGGCAAGGACAGATTTGAAAAAAAATACAAACTTCAAGGGTAAAAATCAACCAGACTTGGTGATTGAGTAGATGGGGTGAGGTAAGTGAAAGGACTCACAGATAACTCCAGGGAAGAGCCACCTCAGAATACAGCTGAGAAATCTATTTGAGGGGAAGTTTACAATTTCTGCTTTAATCTAATCTGTTGACTTTGACCTGCTTATGGAACATCCAGGTGGTTATAATAGGTAGGTGCTAGGTAATTTGTATCAGTCCCGAAGATGTAAGTCTGGGAGATATAAGCAAATACATGGCGGCTGACCCTGTGAAGTAAAGGATATCTCTTAGGAAACATAGATTGAGTGAAAAAAAAAACAGTGCCTCCCTTAAGGTCTCCCTTGTCTTTATTCATCAGATCTGTTTGTTAACCAAGAAATATTTCTGATGGGTCCCATTTTTTACATTATTCCATGTCAGGAACCTGACTCAGGCTCTTACTTCTTTCTCAGAGAGCCTCCTGACACTCTCTTTCCCCCAGTTTCCTCTTTTAGTGCCATCAGAATTTTCTTTCTGTAACAAAAATCTGATGTGTAATAATTTGATTTGGTGGTTAAGATTGGTAATGCTTCTTCATTGCTTACTGTGGATCAGCCTCACTTTGTAACATGAAAAACAAGATGGGCTAATCTCACATGTGCCCAAATCCCATTAAACTTAGCACCATTTCCTGCACACATCATGTATATTTATGTTTCTACATCCTTGCTTAAGCTCTTGGTATTCACTAAAATATCTCTCTCCTCGTTTGCATGGTGAGCTATCACTCAGCCTTCAGGTACCACTTCTGATGTCATTATGTGTTCTGAGCATTCCCCTGGCTGCTGAATGTCATCACCCCATTCCCAACTCAGGCAAGTGTGTGTGCATACACATCTACATGTATTCACATTTGTTGGCATGTTTGTGAGCCCTTCAAAGATAATCGCATTGTCTTTTTCATCTTGCTATCCCATGACTGGCACATAAAAGGTGTCCAATAATTGCTTACTGATTTAAACATGGCAGAAATAAAATTCAGTAAAATTCTATGGATGAAAGTGTGAAAATAAATTACTAAATTAGGTATTTGCTATAAGGAGAGCAATTTAGACCAGGATCAGATTATTAGAAGTATGAGGGGTGATCAAAAAATTTGGTGAATGTTTAAATTTAAACAAAATATTATTACAGTAAAAGACACATTGTCATTAATCCCCCTCAAAGTAATCCCCCTTGCTTCAAACACATTTATCCCATCATTCTTGCCACTTTCTGAAGCAGATCTGGAGGTCCTCTTTCGTGTCTTTAGTTGAGCTGTCATGGCTGCTTCAATATCCTCAATCATTTTGACTTTGGGGAAGAGCCAGAAGTTACTTAGTGCCAGATCTAGTGAATGAGGTGGATGAGGACACACAGTAATGTTTTCATTGACAGAAATTGCCATATATCAGAAGCGATGTGTGACACAGAATGTTGTCATGATGGAGGGTGATTTACGGCACACTTTAAAACACACCTTCTCTCAATTGTAGCTCACATATGACTGACTGCACTGAACAAGTTGAAACTTGTCACACACTGTTACTAAGGTTCGACGTGACACTTCCCATATTGAAAATCCCTGTCTTTCCATTGGATGGCATTCAGCAGCTGCATTCACCGTATTTTGTGATCACAACAGAAACGCTCTGTGTCACACATCACTTCTGGTATGGCAATTTCTGTCAAATAAAAACATTGCAGTATATCCTCAACCATCTTATTCACAGGTTCTGGCACCGAGCAACTTCTGGCTTTTCCCCAAAGTCAAAATGACTCAGGACATCAAGGCAGCCATGACAGCTCAACAAAAGACACTCACAAAAGAGGACTTCCAGAACTGCTTAATGTATTTAATAATTCCCCTATTCTGAGCATTTGTGATGTTTCTATTTGTTACTTATTAAAATCAGTCTCTACCTAGGTTTCTTCACTGCCTGGGCACTTTTTCACCCATTTCACCAAAAATAGTACCCCAGGCTTCTATTTTTAATGCTCCAAAGAAAGCACTATGGCAAAGGTCACCACTAACCTAATAGCCTAAATCTTCTGATTCTTTGCAAGACAGAGAAGCAATGACTGCATGCAGACTCTAGAATCAGATGCACCTGAGTTCAAATTCTGTCTTTACCATTTAGAAACTGTGTAATCATGGGCAAGTTATTTAATTCTCTGTGGTTTGGTTTTCTCATCTGTAAAATGGAGCTCATTTTTACAGATGTGATTTACATTGGATTGCTAGAGAACTGATGAGCTATGTATCTAAAGGGCTTGGAGAAGTGTTTGGCATGCGGCCAGCACACAGTAAGTGCTAGGCATGGTGTAATTAAACTCTTGACTAGTTAATTTTTTTTAAAATTATCTTCTTTTGTGACTTCTATAGTATTGTCTAATAGTACTACCTCAGTTTCTTTCTGTTGATAGTCTTCAAGGCTCTCCTGTTAACCTTCTAAATTCATTTTACTTACTGCCCATCAATGACACTGTCCTAGAATTTCTCATACTCTAGCTGCTCTTTTCCTGACCTTTAAGAGGCTCACCCTCCTTTGCTCACTAGTAAATGGCTCAGTTCCTCAATGTAGATACTTTGCTTTTCTCACTCTCCTCTGTTTCGCCTACTATTCCATCCATGCATTAAGAATTCAACTATGCAGAAATGATTCACAAATATTTATTTCTAGTCCAAACGTCTCCTCTTAGTTTCAGACTCATGTTTAACATGGGCATATTTACCATAATTTGATTGTCTATTTGCTATCTCCTCTTTTGGTTCTCAGAGACACCAAAAATTCAACATGGCCCAAAATAACATTTTGATCTTCCAAGTCCTGCTCCTCTTTCAGGATCACCTGGATGTGATCCTTCACCCCTTCTCCCCCATTCTCACCCAATCTGTCATCAAGGCATTGACTTTACCTCCTGACTATTGCTTAAATCCACATACTTGTCACCAGCAGCATCCTGGTCCAAACTACCAGTATCTCTTACCTGAAACTTAGTAGCCTCCACCTGTTCTCTCTGTTGCATCCAGCGCAACACAGGCAGTGAGGGAATGAGAAGGGGAGGCTTTAGGTTAACTTTTAAGAAAGAAAGAAACAGAGACTTATTGAAGTTGAATCTCAGAGGGCCAAGGGTCTCAAAGTCATGAGGGACTGGAGTGCAAAATCAGGCCGACTGGTGGCTTTTATTGATTATACAAGGGAGTAAAAATTATCTACAGTCTGTGAAACTCTTCCATCATATCACAAAAGTGATTTAACCCAATTATCCCTGCCTGCAAATAGCGGGTGCAGAAAGTCCTATGATGACTTATTTAAGGTGTGTACCCTCCTGGGTATAAGTCGCTCATGATAAAACGTTGTTGTTGAGCTAAACAGGGAGAGCTGATATTATCGCTCTACTAACTTCTCTCACAATCAGGTGAGAGGGAAAGCCAGTGTCAGCAGTGGCTTCCTTTAAGCAGGAGGAAGAGGAAGCAATGATCCTTCCCATATTTTCCATAGTAGCTCATTGGAGGTCCCCACACGGTTCCACCTGTCTTAGGTTGTTCCTCATGTGAGAAATCTTACCCGTCCTTGGCTGGCAAACCATCTTTTGGGGACCAGACAGAGAGACATAAGGTGTAAACCTAAAGATGAAACAAAGTCCCAAGAAGGCACAGTCTCACAGACTCTTCTTTCCTTAGGGAAAGTTACAAGGGGACAATCAGCTAGACTGCTGTGTGACAACACTCTCCATCCCCTAACAGGGATCACAGTGCTTTTCCACCATCCACCCAGAGTAAATGTTTCCTATATACAAATATGATTGGGTCATACTCCTGCTTCAAAAATTCCACTGGCTTCCTGATGCTTTAAGTATAAAAGGGGGTGGTGGTGGATGAGAATTTCTCTAGCATGACATAGAAGACATGCTCCTTCAGCATGCCTTCCCAGTTACTTCTTTTATAACACTCTCCCCCTCTTTTATTCCCTTCCCCCCGACGTAAATACTCAGTTGCTCTAAGATCCCATTCTGTATCATGTCTTTATGTTTTTGTTCCTATAACATCCTCTGCTTGAAATGGTTGTTTGTTTGTTTGTTTGTTTGGTTTCCCAAGCCCCAACCTTCCCAGCAAATACCTAATCTTGGTTAAAGACTGAAATCAAAGGTTACCCTCCCCCATCCCGTATAAACATCTGATCTAAACCACTTCACTGTGTTTTCCTCTGCCCCATCTGTACATGATCAAACTTTTATCAGACCATCAGTAACATTTTATTGCACTTATTTATTTATAGGCCCTATGTCCCTCTACTAGACAGTGAATTCCATGATTAAAAGAACATCTAGCACAGGGCCCAGTACAGAGTAATAAGAAAAGCTAACATCTAGTCTACTCTTAGTAAGTATCAGGCAGTTTAAAGAGCTTTATTTACAGTTTTAGCTCATCTGATTTTCAAGCATCCTATCAGAAATGTAGCGTTAACAGATGAGGAAATTGAGATGCCAAAAGTTGAAGTAATTTTACCAAAGTTGCATGTTAACAAATGGTAACTTTGTAGTTTGAAACTAGAGAAACTAGCCCTAAATTTCATCTTTTAAGTACTGCCCCCCCTATTGCCTATCAGAGTAGGCACTTAAAAATATTTGCAAAATGAATTATTGCATTTCTTTCTAGAAGAGTATCTCTGATTGACTTCTCTGATTACTCAAAATATTTTTCCACTTTGCTTAGCAAAATGCACAATCCTTTAACGTCATGTTTAAGTTTTGGGTTTCCAAACTATTTCTGTTTAATTTACAAATTAGTTTTCTCTCTTCTTAGATCTCCACCCTTACTTAATACTTCTATTTAACAAATTAGTTTTCTCTCTTTTACATTTTTATTCTGTCTTATGGAAAAACTACTCATTCTGTTGGTTGCTAATCCAGAAATCGCTAGTCCTATCCTTCTGTTCTGGATAGCTTTAAATTTTCTCTCCACCAAGCTGTGTCCCAGGAAGCTGACATCTGTGAATTATCTCAACAGATGCCAGGCTCTCTGACTTCCGCTTGGTTCCACCAACAGGACGCCCTGGCAAGAAGTTAGAGGATGGAAGGAGAGGGATACCACAGCAATTCGTCCAAGGTTGTGCAGGATGGGTGAGGGCTGCCTGAGCCCTTTGATAAAGATCATATTTCCATACTCCTATTAGCTGGCCTATTTACACAGCCGCCTTCTTCTCCTTCTCCTTCTCCTTCTCCTTCTTTTTTAACTTTGATTTATTTTAAGTGTGCTTTTCTAGGATCCATCAGCTCCAAGTTAAGTAGTTGTCTCAACCTAGTTGTGGAGGGTGCAGCTCACAGTGGAGCATTTGGGAATTGAACCGGCAACCCTGGTATTACGAGCATTGCGCTTTAACGAACTATGCTAACCGACCTCCCCACACAGCCTTTTTTTCCCCCTGGATTCCAATACCACTTCTTTCTCTCTTCCTTTCAGGTTTAGGGATGATAACAGTTCCTGAGTGTTGCTAACAAGAAGAAACACCTTGCGCTTACCTTTTTAATTAAATCTTTATTAAATTACTGTTTGAGCATACAATTTCTGCCCTCCTGGAACTTAGATAGGCCTCATCATTCCTTTGGGACTTTCTAACAGAACTCAAACTCTTTCTAGGCAGCATCCTTCTGCCTCCAACTCATGTGGCTCAGGGGAAGATATCTTCAGCAGCGGCTTACGATCCTCATTGTTATAGGCTAATCATGGAAGTCTCTTCTTCCTTACAAGAAACTGGCCCAGGAAACTAGGCTTAAGATAATTAGGGGACTTGGTGACTGCCATCATGTCACATGAGATGGGCACAGAAGTTAAGGTGTCCCAGTCATACTTCAGGGAATAGTTTTATTTCATAGGTGAGGAAGCACTTTCCTCCCTTATTTCTTCTGCTAGCTTGAACAAAGGAGATGCTTATCCCAGTTGATGCTGGTAGCTATTTTGTAACCACATGGGGAACCAGCCTGAAGACAAAACTAACCCAGAGAAGAGGATCAACAGCATTAGGAAGGCAAAGCTGAAGACTTAATCACACTAAACCCAGAGACTGGCTTACCTCTAGATTCCTGTTCCATAAGGTTAAGGTGTTTCTTATTTTTTAAGCCCACTTGAGAAAATTCCTGATTCTTGCAGCAACTCATTTCTAAACTGCTATGGTTTCGCAATAGCTAACATTTATTGAGTGCTTACTATTTGACACTCATGGTCCTGAGCACAATAAACCACAAGGTAGGTGCTATTATTAGCTTCATTGTACACATGAGGGAGCTAAGGTTTGGAAAGGTTCGTTAACTAGTCTTGGTCACATAACTAGTCAGTACTTCAGTTGTAATCCAAACCTGGGTTAATCACACGCTAGCCTTCATCCTTCAGCAGCATGGCTCTCATTTTGACACGAACTCACTTTTTCAGACAACTATGGCATGACCATACCTCAGCAACTCACTTCCAAGCAACTGACCTCACAGTCTGATAACAGAGATAGGTACATTTTTAATGATCAATAGATTGTGGAGATATGAAGTTCAGTGTTGGGTAGAGGGTAATAAAAGAGGAATGCATGGTAAAAACTCAAGCAATCTTCGAAGGTGAGATTACTGCTCACTTAGGTGATAACGATGCAACTCATTGGGAAAACAATCAGGAATACGGATGAAGTTGTAAGGCCAAGTTGTAAATGATCTTACTTGGGGAGAATATGCCAAAGTCATATTTTTAATATAAGTTTTAAACAAAGATTGAGATTATAAAATTCAATCAGAACACAGAGATTAATATCAGAGTAAATCAGATCAAAGTCCTGTATTTGGCTTTTCTGATTCTGTAATCTTTGTTTTAGCATTAATACTTCTTATGTCAGCTGAACTGAATTTCCAAATATCATCTCTGAATTATACTTTCAAAAGTCCAGTCTAGCACTTTGTTTTATTAGGCTTCCCTGCTCTGACAACAATTTATATTTGTTCATAAACATAGATCTGTTTGTTCTGGTTGAAATGATTTTTCACTGTTGAAAGGAGAAAAGCGTTGGCCTGGACCAAGTGTTCGTCTTCATGGGGCTGCTCTTTAACTGGTGTGACTAAATCAGATGAAACAGGCTCATGCAGACAGTTTTGACAGAAAGAATTTCAGAGCCAAGTCTAATGACAGCATTTAGTCTTAATATGGATGACGTGAGAACAGAAACATAATGTTTATTAGCACGCCTTACTAAAAGAATAGCTGAAAGGAAGAGCAAAGACGATGAAAATGGGAAGGACTCAGCAAAGAGCTCCCATTTTCTTGTGAAATTAATTCACATTATAGGGTGTGCTGCCTTGAATGAATTTCCTTCCTTTTACACTCCCACTTAGCTTTCCTTTAAGAGTCAAATGAAGCGGGTGGTGGAAAATGCGGTGCACCAGTCATTTTGACATTCCTTTGCAAATTAGTCAGGCTTTGATAGTACAGGTCGGCTCTACCAAGCAGGGGGGCTTTCAGCTTTGGGAATCTGGCAGGAGTTCAAGAGCAATGTGTTGCTTTGAACTCACTTGTTAGCCGTGCAAAATAAACACCATCCACCTTGCAATAAAAAAGCATCAGCAGGAGGAAAAAGAGAACATTCTAAACCCCTCCCTTGAGACTTCAAAACCCTCGCTGGGGCTGCTAAATTAGGACAGGAAAAATAAGGCCTGCTTGTGAAAAGAAAGGAGGGGAAAAGAACTATCCTACAACAAACACACACAAAAATTACAATCACTGAGAACTAATTATGTTTTCATGATCACAAATGCATTGAGAGTTTGAAAGCTCACGGACGCATCCTGATGCTGCTATAAAATGTTTCCTGGCTAATTATTTGCCAGTACAACTGTTCACTTCCTGTGGTGGATTTATGCTAAATCCTGTTATTAGTCTTGCTCTGCAATTGCCATTGTCTACGACTAGAAGCAAGGCGGAAAGGCTACAGTCAGCCTTTTATTACACAACATGTGAATGGAGATTTGACCCAATGTTCGATCACTTCCCCCCTTTGGTTTTTATGTGAGCTTGCTGAGCTTTTCCCTATAAATCACCGGGTTCCAATGAACTTTTACTCTCTTTTCTCTCCTTTCAACTCTACTACTTTGTGAGTGTGTGTGAGTGCACACTTTAAAAATAAACTACATCATTTCTTTTTCTCTTAAACAGTTGTTAAAAGCTTTTCATCATATACAATTTCTACAGTTCTTGCTCAAAATAAATATGAAACCAATTTTTGATGACTTGATTTAGTTCAGTGGTTGAAATTGGGAGTGGTAAAGATAAATGACATATAAAAAATCATGAAACTCATTTACATTTCAGCAAGGATACAATCTTAAATAAATGCAATATGCAAACTATCATAGTAGCCGATAACTACTAGCTGAAAATGAAATACTTTTTGTAGAAATCCACCTAAACTTCTTCTAGAATACTTGATATTTTGGGCATTTTAAGCAGATTTGGTAACACTTTAAATATAATTTTTCTTCAGATAAGAGTAATAATAATATTGTGTGCTATCTAAAGGGTCTTCTCAATATTTATACTATTCTAAATATCTGAAATATAAATCAAGTATTCTTATTCTACTACTACATTGAAGAACATTACCACTATATTTATTATAAGAGCTAATCTCAGATTTAGAAATCAAATCTTAAGGATTTATGAAAACTGTAGGTTTTTAAGAGCAAATTAGATTATAAACATTAGAAAAACAAAAACAAACTAGAATGTAGTCCCATTTGCTTATTTTCACTTTTGTTGCCCTCATCCAAAGAGATACATCCAAAAAAATATTGCTAAGGCTGATGTCATAGAGAGTTGAACTAAGGGAGTGAGAGAGACCAGAATGATAATTGTGTTTTCAACAGTGACCCAGTTCTGGTTTGGTCATTGAATGTTTAATAAACATTTATTGAGTACAATCAATGCTTCAGAGACCAATTTCAGGGGAAAATAAAGAGGAAACAAGGGGCAATGCAAGTAGGGATGGACGGAAGAAGTTATAAAACACAGAGGCAAATAAGTAAGATAGAGGAAGAAAAAAATAATTTGCCAATAGTTCAAATTCATTGTGCCTGCTCAGTTATGTAAATTTAATGTATAGAAATACCATTATTCTTTTTTTTTTAAAAAACTTTTTATTTATTTTAAGTGTGTTTTTCCACAGCCCATCATCAGCTCCAAGTCAAGTAGTTGTTTCAGTCTAGTTGTGGAGGGTACAGCTCACAGCGGCTCATCATGCAGGGCCCATGTAGGGATTGAACTGGCAACCCTGGTGTTATGAGCATCATTGCGCTTTAACCAACTGCGCTGACAGGCAACCCCAGCATTATTCTGTTTTTTTTTTCTTTTTTTTATTTTTTATTGGGGAATATTGGGGAACAGTGTGTTTCTCCAGGGCCCATCCGCTTCAAGTCGTCCTTCAATCTAGTTGTGGAGAGCGCAGCTCAACTCCAACTCCAGTAGCCATTTTGAATCTTTAGTTGCAGGGGGCACAGCCCACCATTCCATGCGAGAATTGAACTGGGCAACCTTGCTGCTGAGAGCTCGCGCTCTAACCAACTGAGCAATCTGGTTGCCCCTCCGGAAGCTCAGCGGCAGCTCGTTGTCTTCAATCTAATTGTGGAGGACGCAGCTCATTCGCCCATGTGGGGATCAAACCAGCAACCCTGTTGTTCAGAGTTCGCACTCTAACCAACTGAGCCCCCCAACATTATTCTTAACAATCTGATTTACTTCCTTTGATTTTTGGAATACAATTTTCCATTAGAAATACAAATGTATCAGAAAGTAAGCTTCTTTAAAAAAAGTTAAAGTTATGTTTGTTTAAAATAATATTCTTTTCTATAAAACAAACAAAATTAGATTTCTGTCTACCATCCCTATGTCTGTTGTGTCCATTGATTCTCTATGGAGAAATTGGCAGAATTAATTGGATTAAAATTGCTTTTAATTGCTTTGATTAATTATTTATCTATCTTGAATTTATTTACAAAAGAATATTAAACAGAGTAATTTCTTCATAGCATTGTATCAAAATCATAATAATTACTATCATCATAATAATCAAACAGATCTTTCTCAACTCACTGAAAGTCTCTGTATAATTCTCAGATACCATTATCATTCACTAAGTACTAACAATTGTTTTGGTGACAGAGGGCAAAGCAAAAACATCTAGGGCTCAGTCCTTTTCCCCAAAGAGATTACAATCAGTTGGGGATTCAGAGAAGATGTCCAACTTTTTCTGTAAAAGGCCACATAGAAAATATTTTAGGCTTTGTGGGAAAGGAGGCAAAATCAATGATAGTATATAAAAGAGTAAAATTTTGTACAAATTTTATATTGATAAAATTTAAGATAATAATAATAAAGTATAATTTTTGTTACATATGCCTACTAATGAAAAGAGTACAATTCTTTCTTTGCATGATAACATTTCACTTATTTGGAGTTCAAAATTAGTTCTCTACCATTCAAATTGATCACAAATGTTTATCTGTTAGTACTGATTTATCAAATGTGTATGAAATTTTACATATTTCATCTCTGAAAATGGCCTCACATAGATAGCTATCTATTAGCATCTGACTTTAATTGAGCACATTTGTCATTTGGAAGATATTTATAGAATTCTAATAGATTCTTCTCTTGATATTTGCATTTTAGCATGTCATTACATTGTAGATTATTAACTTTAGTTGAATGTTAGGTAGAAGTTCCTCAACTGAACATTTAAGTGTATTTTTGAAATATGGAAATTTCCTTCACGCTTACATTATGTTTGGAAAATGTTGCTGGAGGTCAGAAAATACATCTACTACACAGTTGTGTTAGAATGGAGATATCACTCCGTACTTGAACCTTATGTAGAATGCGAAGTGTATAAAGCAGCTTGCTCATTGATTGTGGTACAACGTTACTTTTTGACAAAATAACTTGTTCTCAGTATAAGTTTCTCTTATAGTGCTGTCTGACTTTGTAATTGTAGGCTGACTTCATAAAGAAACAACAAGTCTACAGCAAAAGCTAACTTCCAAGGCCATTCAGTGTTTGAAAACAACGGTTTACAGATTTTTTGGGTAGATACCCAAGAGAGGGATTGCTGGGTCAATGGTAATTCTATTTTTAGTTTTTTGAGGAACTTCCACACTGTCTTCCACAGAGGCTGCACCAATCTGCATTTCTACCAGCAGTGTATGAGAGTTTCTTTTTCTCCACAGCCTCTCCAACACTTGTTACTATTTGTCTTGTTGATGATAGCCATTCTGACTGGGGTGAGGTGATATCTCATTGTGGTTTGTATTTGCAACTCTCTGATGATTAGTGATGTCGAATATGTTTTCATATGTCTATTGGCTATTTGTATGTCTTCTTTGGAGAAATGTCTATTCAGGGCCTCTGCCCATTTTTTAATTGGATTGTTTAATTGACTTGTATGAGTTCCTTATATATTTTTGATATTAGCCCCTTATCGGAGGCATTGTCTGCCAAAATCTTCTCCCATTTGGTTGGTTGTTTCTTTATTTTGTCAATGGTGTCTTTTGTTGTGCAGAAGCTTTTTAGTTTGGTATAGTCCCATTCATTTATTTTAGTTTTTACTTCCCTTGCCTTTGGGATCAAATTCATAAAATGCGCTCATAAGTTTACTACCTATGTTTTCTTCTATGCAGTTTATTGTTTCAGGTCTTATGTTTAGGTCTTTGATCCATTTTGAGCTAATTTTGGTATACGGTGACAGATAGCAGTCTAATTTCAGTTCTTTTCCATGTGGCTTTCCAATTTTCCCAGCACCATTTATTGAAAACGCTGTCTTTTCTCCATTGTATGTCTTTGGCTTCTTTGTCGAAAATTATCTGTCCATATTTATGTGGGTTTATTTCTGGGTTCTCAATTCTATTCCATTGGTCTGTATGTTTGTTTTTCTGCCAGTACCATACTGTTTTGATTATTGTTACCCTGTAGTACAAGCTGAAGTCAGGGAGTGTGATACCTCCAGCATTGTTCTTTTTTCTTAGGATTGCTTTGGCTATTCAGGGTCTTTTGTGGTTCCATACAAATCTGATGATTTTTTGTTCTATTTCTTTAAAAAATGCCATTGGGATTTTGATGGGGATTGCATTAAATCTGTATATTGTTTTGGGTAATATGGCCATTTTAACTATGTGGATTCTTCCAACATAGTTATCCAACATTTATCCATAAAGACATATGTGCTCCAATGTTCATTGCAGCTTTATATATGGTGGCTAAGGCATAGAAACAACCAAAGTGTCCTTCGGTAGATGATTGGATAAAGAAGTTGTATACATAATGGATTACTATTCTGCCATAAGAAAAAATGAAATAGTACCATTTGTGACAACATGGAGGGATCCTGAGATTATTATGTTAAGCAAGATAAGTCACACAGAAAAAGTCGAGAACCATATGATTTCACTGATATGTGGTATATAAAACTAAAAACAACAAAAGAATAAGACAAACAAATGAAGGAACAAAAACTCATGGACATAGACAACAGTTTAGTGGTTACCAGAGGGTAAGGGGGCAGGGGGGTAGTAGATGACAGTAAAGGGGATCAAATATATGGATATGGCAATGGAAAGAATATTGACTCTGGGTGGTGAACACACAATGTGATATACTGTGTTTCCCCAAAAATAATATCTAGCTGGACAATCGGCTGTAATGCGCCTTTTGTAGCAAAAATTAATATAAGACCTGGTATGATATGATATGATATGATATGATATGATATGATATAAGCCCCAGTCTTATAGTAAAATAAGATCTGGCATTTTAATTTTTGTTCCAAAAGATGCATTAGAGCTGCTTGTCCAGCTAGGTCTTATTTTTGGGGAAACACGGTACATAGATAATGTATTACAGAATTGTACACCTGAAGTCTTTGTAACTCTACTAACAATTGTCACCCCAATAAACTTTAAATAAATAAATAAATAAATGTATTTGATTACGTGTTTTTGAAAACAAAAACAAAAACAATGGTTGAGGGTATTTCTTCTCATTCAGAAAAGTTATTTTAATCTTGTCTCTGAGCTAAAACAACAACAGCAACAACAACCAAACTGACAAACAAAAAACCCACAATAAAACTTTCTCACTGCTAAACTATCAGATTGCTGTGTGGTAGGGCAAGTCAGAAAGGTTAGCTTCTATTTGTGACAAAAATTCATAGAAGAGACAATGGTTAGCCTATAAGAACAAATGAAGCTTGCTGTTTACACTACTGGTTCAAAAATACATAGTAGATTAATACAGTGGTACCTCAGTTTTTGAACATAATCCGTTCCGGAAGACCACTCGAGTTCTGAAACGTTTGAAAACCGAGGTATGGTTTCCCCATAGAAAGTAATGCAAAATGGATTAATCCGTTCTAGACCTTTAAAATCAACCCCTAAAACTGAAAATTTAGCATGAATTTTACTATCTAATGATACCATACATCCATAAAATTTACGGCATTTGTAAACCGAAATGTTCATCAACGGAGACATTTGAACACCGAGGTACCACTGTATATTTTTTTGCAAAGCCATGCTGATGAATTACACAATGAATAATCACAAGCTTTAAACAATTTATATTTTCACAAACTTTCTAAAGTTTTTCAACTAAGCCATTTTCTGTTCCATGCACATTTTTAGCACTATCAGTGTTAAGACATATTAGCAGATTCCACTTCAGGTTGTACTGAATTAGTGTTTTTCCAGCATTTTTGAAAATATTCTTGCCTATAAAATTGTTACATGCACACTTTTGATAAAGGCCAATTCTTGAGTCAAACTCAGCATCGCCTCCTCAAATAAACAACAGCTGAGCACTGTCTTTAACATCTGTCACTTCATCAAGAACCCACAAAAATTATCCAAAATAATTTGCTTTATATTTAAATTGTCTATTGATGCGCTCTCAATGTCTTCAATTCTTTGACTAAGTATCCTCACTAATAAGCTACTATTTTTAAATGAGTTTGTTCTCTCCCTACAGGTGTCTTTGGCTATTATGTCAAACAAGATTTAATTACATTACCATCATTCAATGGGTTTCTTTGCATGGCTAACAAATGCAACTTTTTGGGGGGTTGAAATCTGTTTTAATTCTTTGCTTTGTGAAAAAAAAAAATCTACTGACATATTTTGTTTTAACTTTTCTAATTTTCCTGACTTCTGTTTTTCTGCAAGTTGGAAATACTGTGATGAGTCTTTAGGCTGGTGTTATTGAAGTACAGTGTATTCTTTTAGCACAGCTATGTTGTGTTCACATGATAAAAAAATGCTTTGCGATTTATTTTCAGAGCAAAATAATCCGTACTCAACTGTACCTTAAAAGTGAGATAAAATCTACTTTTATTTCTTGTTTTGACATGATGGATTTACGCTGGTAATAAAAATTAAAATAAAGTGCTGATACACTTGATATTTGAAGTGCTGTTGAATTATAACTATGTCACTGTTATTTGTATTGTGCTTAGCAGCAGTGTGAAGTGAAGGAGTGTGCCACAAACAGACTCTGTTGCAACTACTCAGCTGTGCCATTGTAGCATGAATGCATCCAGACAATATGAAAATTGATGAGTGTAGTTGTGTGCCAATAAAACTTTATTTATAGACATTAAAATTTGACTTTCATATAAATTTTATGTGTCACAAATTTTATTCTTCAAATTTTAAAAATCCATTTAAAAATGTAAAACTCATTCTTGGTTCATAGGCTGTCTAAAAACAGGAGGCAGGCTGGCTTTGGTCTTTGGGCCATAGTTTGATAATCCCCAGTCTAGAATAGTGCCTGGTGTATATAGTAAGTACTCAACAAGTATTAGTGATTGAATGAATAGTTTGCAAACTATAGTGCACTCATGAACCATATATACTTATTAAAAGCAGGAATTCCCAATATTCTGATTTAGTGGGTTTGGCACCCAACAGAGCTTTGCCCATTCGATGCTGCCAGTCCTCAGACCATTCATTAGAAAAACTGCTGTGTTTGTTAATATCTTTAAAACCTCTCTGATAATTTTCCTCCTTAGCTTCACTTTAATTAATCCTCAAGAAAAAAATCTCAGTGCCTTAATTATTTTTTCAATATTGAAAAACCCACCTTAATATTTGAAATAATTACCTTCTGAGCAGTGGGTGCACAAATGTAACAGGACTAAATGAATGTAATTACCAGTGGATAATAAAAGGAAATTTAAAATACAGAGAGTACTGAAAAAATGTATACACATTTTAAGAAAAAAAAAAACACGATTAAAATTGTAATACTCAATATATACTGATAACAAAAGATGAAAACAAGTCACGTTTGACTTTTGCAATTACAAGAGGTGCTCAAGGTGGTTACCATCAGCGTCCAGACACTTCTGATGACAACAAACTACTGCTTGAGCAACATTAACCAAAGTGTCCACTTGTATACATTTTTTTGGCACCTCCGGTATATGTATATATCAAGAAGTAACAGCGAAAATGCTTTATGCTTGATAATTCATTAGTTTCTCTTGGGTCTGGGCAAGCACTTGCAAGGTTTTCATCCCAATTAAGGATGCTTTACCAAACTTTATGGGTTTGCTTTCCAGAACTAGAGGTTTATGAAATAAGGAATCATTTCAGACATTGTGAGATGAAAGAGTCAAACCCTATTTACAATTTTGGTTTTTGTTTCAAGAAAAGTACTTCAAATTACAATTGAGCTTTGAAATATGCATGTAGATAGAGTGTCATGTGTTGGGTATGGTTAAAAAGTTTTAAAATACCACTTTTCTGTGTGTAATTTTCTGTGTTAGACGACATGTCAGAAGGCTGTACTCCAAAAGGCCTTAATTATCACCCATTTCCTTAAGAAACAGATACTCGCTTAGTACATGGGGAATTTGAACATTGCTAAGAGGTTGTAGTTGTACTGACTACTAAGAGTATTTCAAATGCTGAATCTGTGATTTCATTGTGGATTTATTTTTCTTGAATGTCCAGTTGAGCTCCCAGGTCAAAATCAATGATATAGGCCAAGTAATTTTCAATTATGGAATATAGGAAAAAATACTCATTTATCTGCAAAATTTAAAGAGAAAGAAGATATAAATTGTGTACTTTGAACTACATTAGATGTAGGCTGTGTTATATTGTATTGAAGTATTAGAATAAGTTAGAGAATTGGAAGAAGTCCTAGAAATGATGGTAAGCAGTACATCGCGTGAAAAAATATTGTCATTCATCTATTTGAAGACACTTCGCTCTAAATTTTGATGCAACCAGTACAAACAGAAATGTAGTAAAGTAGTATATGTGTCTGAATCAGACAGCAGGCTTTTGCATTATTTTCACTGATTGGTTAGAATTAACCTCAGAAATATTTGTTGAGAATCAATGACATCATGAAAAATAATGAAGATGACTCTCCACATCCGTGACTCCTAGAGTAGGTTGATGTACTTATCTGAAGACAGATAATTTATGAGATATAAACTTGGATGATTATATAATATATTGAGAGTTAATGTATTCATAGAGATTGAGGAGACTATATATAACTCACTGATCATGAGGCTGACAGGATTACATGAAACTCTTAAACCTATCTATAAGGCAGGTATCACTGACCCATTTTATAGAAACAGATATAAAGCTTAGAAAGATTAGGTTTCTTGTTCAAGGTCATGTGTGAGATGGAACTTGGAGCCAAAACTCCTCTTTCCATTATATACTATTAAAAATTTGCTTTCTTGACTTTCACTTTGGATTGTGTTTACCAAATTTAATTATTTCAGTGGATAACAAAGTTACCATTTTATAACTTTCAGGAGTCATTTGCTATAAAATGATAAATGAGTCATGCTTCATTCCCTCCTCTAACTTCCCTATCCTCCTCCTACCTCCCACATATTCATTAACACATTGCATCCATGAAGATAAAGTATTTTTGAAAAATATGAACTCCTGATTCACTATGCCAATCAAATATAATAGTTATATGTCAAGTAGTGTTTTCTCTTCTTGGTGTTAGTCATACTGTGTTTCCCTGAAAAATAAGACCTACTAGAATAAGGTTGGCTCCATGTGTATCATCAGTTTATTCATTTTGATTAAATTTACTTGTTTCTTTCAAGATAATTGTCTTTTTTGTTTTTTTAACTTTTATCTATTTTAAGTGTGTTTTTCCAGGACCCATCAGCTCCAAGTCAAGTAGTTGTTTCAATCTAGTTATGGAGGGCACAGCTCACAGTGGCCCACGCAGGGATCGAAGTGGCAATCTTCTTAAGAGCACCGCATTCTGAGTTAACTGCTGCTTGTAATTGTTGTCTTTAGATTACTATTATTGAAATTAATTTCATACTTCAGTATTAATTTCATGCTTCAGAATAAAAGTTTCCCAAAGATGCTGACATCCTAATCCTTGCAACCTACAAATATGTCACCTTACATGGTGAAAGAGATTTTACAGATGTGATTATATTAAGGATCTTGAGATGGGGAGACTATCCTGGAGTATCTGTCTGGACCCAATATAATCAAAAGAGTCCTTAAAAGAGGGAGTGGGAGGATGAGAGTCAGAGAAGAGATGAGACAGTAGAAGCAGAAGCTGAAGTGATGCTCTTTGCAGATGGAGGGAGTGGTCACACGTCAAGGAATGCAGATGGCCTCTAGAAGCTGGAAAAGCAAGGAACCTGACTGTCCTGGAGCCTCTGGAGGGAGGTGGCCCTGCCAACAGGTTGATTTTGGACAAGTGAAACTCATTACAGATTTCTGACTTCCAGAACTATAAAATAAGAAATTAGTGTTGTTTTAAACCACTAAGTTTGTGGTAATTTGTTACAGAAGTAATAAGAAACAAATACGTTCAGCATAGAATTTTACAACCAAATTTCATCAGGCAGTATTATTTCACTGAGATATTATAGCTGGCATGTGGTCATCTCCAAAAAAATGATGTGTCTATGGTAATGACATTGATAATTTGTTAGCCATATTTAAATAAGCACTTTAGGGAGTAACAGCATCCATGTTTTCTGATTGCCAGTTCTTTGTTGCAGATTAGTGGTACATAACTCTTAGGTCATGGGTGTCTTCTGCATTACATTTAAACCACCATCCTTAGAGCAGTGATATAGGACACCTGAATTAAATATGTTTCCCATCATGACACATTCTTCCAAGGCTGACATGTACTTATGAGTGTGAACACAACTTCAAAACCCTAATGTACCAACACTTATGTATGAAATAGTCCTATAAGACAAACTTTAGGAAAGTTAATAAAGTGAATGTAGTGATTCTGAGGTTCAAAGAATGTTTAATAACTATATTTTTAAATATAAAATAAATATATGGATTATCTACATTAGTATGAGTATAAAGTTCTAAATAATTGGGGCAAACTCAAGTTTTAAATTAAATGTCATCAAGTTGTTTAAAATTATATAGCAAGTTTGGTTTAGCATTTTAAAATTGTGTTTCTCAGAAGTGGTTTGGAACCCCACTGTATAAGTAATATGGATTTTTCTAAATTCAGTTTTAAAGAGATGAACTAATGTAAAATTGCTCTAAAATCATGAAGAGCAGAGTCAGTTTGGTGCATAGGAAACTTAGATAGTGTTAGTAATTGCTAATATTTTTTGAATGATGAAAACATTCTGAGCACATGTAAGTACAATGAGCACTACTTTTTTCCAATTTTACAGAAGGCACAACTGAATCAAAAGAAAGTTAAATAAAGTGGATGCTCTTATAGCAAATATATGGTAGAGCTGGGGTTTGTAAGTGGAACTGTGGTATAGAATGGGTTACTAACATTTAATAACTATCTATACTAGGTATTGATTAGGTTCTTTAGATACATTTTGAAATTTTAGTAAAGAATATAAAATTAAATTAGTAATTGAAAATGGTAAAAAATAAAAAATCAGAGTACTAAATGGCATGCAATAAAATGAATAGTCTCCTGACTCATATTTTCTCATCCTCATACTCATTTCTCAGAAATATATACTTTCAAATATGGATTTTTTGTTTTTTTCTGGTGGTTACATACATAAATATAAATAAAATGCTTATACTACTGTGTCTTATTTCATCAATTTTAGAGTGAAAATATCTTCCTTTTGCCCCAATCCTAGATAATTGAATTGGTACTGCATTTCAGTCGCAAGAAAATTTCCTCTCAGCACCTGAAATGGTTGGTTTCAAGACTTTTTAACATCCAGTATAGCTGATGAAAAATTTTTTAGTCTGCAGTGTGGTGATCCTTCTTCCATTACAAACAAATGTTTTTCCTTCTCTTTAGAACTTATCGACATTTCTCTTTAACTCAAATGTGCTAAAAATTTCACAAAGATATATTTTAGATATGGGTCTTTGGGTCTTTTTATTCATTTATCTTCCTCAAAACACAATGGACGTTTTCAATCTAAAATGTTCACTATGGAAAATTTTGTTCTTCTGAGTCTTATATAATTTTTCTCCCATCCATTTTCTATTTTTATTTTTTTAACTTTAACTACTGATAATTGAATTTTGGATTTTCTGGAATGATTCTCAATATTGCTTATGCTTTCTTTCAATGTTTTATTTCATAGTATTGCTTTACATTTTGCAAGATTACCTTGACTTTAGCTTCCACTTATACCATTGATTTTTTTTTTTTTTTTAAGTTTGGCAATACTATTTTTAATTTTTAGGAAATTATTCTTTCCTCTGGCCATTTCTGTTTTCAAGAAAACTCTCAAGTCTCCTTCAGCATAATAATTACAGATTTAATTTTTTTTCTAGTCTCTGAAATATTTCTATTTCTTCATCTTGCTCCTTTAAAAACCAAAAAATTCAAATATATGGTGATGGAAGGAGAACTGACTCTGGGTGGTGAACACACAATGGGATTTATAGATAATGTAATACAGAATTGTGCACCTGAAATCTATGTAATTTTACTAATAATTGTCACCCCAATAAATTTAAAAAATAAATTAAAAAAAATGTGGGTAACGTTCCATAGCATTTATGAATATAGGTTCTGGGAGCCAGACTTCTGATTTTCAATCTCAGCTCTATCACTTATTACATAACTGTGTGATTTGGACAAGTGATTAAACTTTTAATGAGGCTTAGTTTCCCCACTTGTAAAATAGTGATCATAATAGTACCTACCTAACAGAGATTAAATTTTAGGGTTTAGGATTAAATAAATTAAAAATGTAAAAACATTGAATGGTATCTGTTATTTAGAAAGTACTAATCAATCAGAGCTGGAATTATTGTTTCTCCACATTGGTTTGGTGATCCATAGTTTTCTGTTCTTACTGAAAATGAAGGTCTGCTGTTTTATAGGTGGCCAGTGTGGATATAAGTAGTTGTACTGTAGGTAAACCCGGTTCTGCAATGGCTTCTCCCCCAATGGGAAAACTACTCTGGATGCAAATGAGGTACTTCAGCTTAGTTGGCTGACTTTATTTACTGGTACATAACTGAGTATGTAGAAAGCCAGAGGTCAGATGGGCTCTCAAAGGCAAGAGCGAGGAGAGTTTTTTCCTCCTCATCAACATTGGAAATCTTACCTTTAAAAGGGAAGTTTGTTCCCCTTCCCTCCCTTTTCTTTGCCCTGATAAAGCCCTATCCTGTTAAGCCTGGGGGTAAATTCTGGGCTGCAATTCCAGTTTTCCTGCCAGCAGGAGGGATGAAGCAGTGGGGTTGGAGAGGTGCAGGCAGAAATTCTTTTAATCCCTCTGTTTTAGCTTTATTCCTCACTGCAACTCTCCATGCTGTCAACTCTGAGACTTTAGAGATACTGCCCAGAAGATGGGTGCCCACTAAGCTTCCTCAGGGGTACCCTCTAGAATTTGGGTTTTCCTTCGTTTTTCTGGTTTCCTTGGTCAGCAGCTTTCAGTGGCTCCCATTTTCCTGGAATTTGTTGAAATCTCTTATCTGCTATTGACTACACCCACTCCCCACCTTCCCTTTATTATTATCAGTTCATTCCTTTGTCCATTTCTTAAGAGTCATTTAAATGGACCTGGAAGTTTGGGTCCTGACTCAGGAGAGGCTAATTTGGAGTTTATAATAAAACATTGACTGCTACCCCCCACACACCTCTCTCATTTAAATTTCATTAACTTTTATGATTATGCAATGAAGTACATATTATTATTATTATTATTATTATTATTCCCATTTTATATAGGAAACATTTTGAAGTTTCAAAGGTTGCTCAAGAACTCATTCCTAGTGAAAGATAGCACCCGGATTCAAATCTAGGTCTTCCTAATAATAATAATTTTAAAAAAATCCCTAAACTTTTCCTCTAAAATCCAAGAAGGGTGACTCGATAGGAGGATAACATTATGACTACTGAATATTAAAAAGAAAACAAAAGTATTACTTATACAGATTTATAATACTATATACATTACTAAGATTATTACGAAATAGGACATAAATCACATTGGCCAGTCTAAAACTTGTTCTCCTCCTCTAAAGTAGATTGGTAATTAATACAATTCTTGAGTTATTTCACAGAGTCAGGACTGTGCATGTGCTGACTCTGTGAAATAACTCAGAGCTGCGCGTGTACCAACCCTGTGTTCCTGCTGAACCTGGAAACAAAAGATTGGGACATGACCAGAACTTGAACACCAGAACCACTTTAGAAACGAAGGTCCACTGTCCAACAAGATCTAGTGCCAAAGCTTTTTACCATAAAATGGCCAAGTAACAAAACTTACCTGGCCAGCGCTTCTGCATACCTGTTTCTCCTTAACCCTTAAAAACCCACCCCAAACCCTGGGTAGAGGAGGCCAATTTGAGTGGCATCTCCTGTCTCCTCAGGGGTCAATCCAAGAATAATAAAACCTCTCTCTCCTTTTTCTTTTTTTCTCAAAATCTGGTGTTATAGTTTTGGCTCCTGTGAACGTCAGGCAGAGGACGCTTGTTTGGTAACAACTTCATGAATTTTTTTAAAAAAATTAAGGTATAGATTTCTTGCTGTAAATATGGCATCTGGGAAGATTCTGAGTGCTATGATATGCAAGTCTATGTAATATATTCTTCTTTGTCCAATCTCAGCCAGTGTTTGTTACCAGCTTAGGCATTAGAATCTATGCCACAAGGACACCTACACTTTCCATTCCTCTCCAAGTCCCTTCAGGTGGCAAAAGCCCTCAGCCATGTTTCTCTAGAAACAAATGCAGTATGATGTGAAACCCAAACTACCACTCTAGCAGAGGTCTAAATTATTATTTATGGTCTACATTTTCTCTTTCAAAGACATGATGAAGAAAAAAAAAGTTAAAAGTTTGTCAATATTTTTATAGATTTGTAGTGAAAACATTACAACAAAATGTAAGTCGGTAACTGCTTGCATTTAGATTTGAGAAAATGAATATGGTGTTATTACTCTAAAGATTATACGTTGCATTGCCATACAAAACAGGCAATCTGAAAATGCCATTAGAAAAAGAAAATTAGATTATCTTTGTAGTTAACCAAAAATGCAATATGACATTTTTGAGTCCAGCTGCCCTCAGTCCTATGGTTGAGGGAAATCATCAACCCGTAGGCTACTGATTCCTTTTCTTACTTTTAGATGGAATTTATGATTTTAGCACTTACAAAGAAAAGGTTCTGGAAGACAAAGCATGTATGTTTCTCCTGATGATTGGTGGCTGCAACTAGATTTATTCTTTATGACCACATGACTACTAAGAACAAACTTTGTCATTAGTTCTTTTTCTTAATATGGTTTTGACAATTTGAAAATCTTTAGCAGTTTGCACACGAATCAAACTTGAAAAGCAGATTATAAATATTTAGAGAAAAAAAGAATTTTCTTACCAAGTCTGAAAATACTATTATTGATCCAGATTTCTAATAAGGCATGCATTAATACAATTTTAAGTTCTTACTGGTGTGAATTGTTCTGAGTCTGCTGCCCAATGTCATTTAAATTTTTCTTTATATACAAAAGGTCTGATTTTTATTTCTCAAATATAGCACTTAGTTGGCATGCTTAGCCAAATAAAATTTTAGTTAATGTGTGAATCTTCTTTCTTAGCTGAAATATTTTATTAGCCATCCTTTCTATTCATTAGCATTGCTATGATTTTCGTATTTAAATATAGAAATCTATGTAGGCATGAGAAATAAGAAAGGGGGTCTAGTTTTTGCAAAGTCAAGGAACTGCTGTTGAGTTGAGAAATAATATCATGTATTTTAACAAAAGTGCTATAGCCAAAATATGTCTGCTTGCATTCTTTATTTCTCCTCAGTGGCATTTCTTGTGAAAGATATTGCTTGTATTGCTAATGTTAGAGAAAAGTGTACTCAACAGCAAGTTGCACATGTAAAGTTTCTTGAAAGAATAAAACTCACATGTTCTGACCATTACATCCTGCTTCAGCTCAGATTTGAACCCTCAATTTTAAACCTTACAGAAGCATCAAAACTTTAATATTGCTATTTTTCATACAGCAGCTTCTGATTCTAAGAACACACTCAAGCAGCCAAGAGTTGCTAGAAAGAAGTTCAGTCATAGAACAGAAGGAAAGCAGGATAGCTTCGCTTTCAACTTACACTGCAGTGGAATAAATATCTCCTTTTGTAATGCAGTAAAATTTTATACCTATTTAGAGATGGCAATTTATTATAAAATAAATTAGTGTGAGTCAAAATGTGTTCAAATACTACATATCTGTTCCTACAGTAATAGAATTAAGTCCAAAATAAATCCCCACTATAATTTGCTCTCATTCAAATTGGGAAAAATAAGGTCTTTATATTTGATTGATTTACTTCTGAAGCCATTCTATAAAGGAGAATAGGTTGGGCTCCTCCCCCAAATTTAGAGTTCAAATGTGTTTCAGATTACCCTCTCAAATATATACAATTTAGTTAACATGTTTAAAACATATTGATTCCCACTGGGCAGCTCCACCTGGGAGGAACTGATTTCTATCTAAGTATGTAAACTTTTGCTTTTCCCCTGCACACACACACACACACACACACACACACACACACACACACACACACACAGAGTAGATGTTTTCGCGTTGAAACTGAAGATGTAAATGAAGGCCTGCAGTCTCTATCTGGTTCTAGTTACAAGGTCTGTTTGTTGACATCACAGATGAAGGCCTGCTGTGTCTCTGGCTCTGTCTACTCCATTTCCCCTCTAATTAGGCTTTGCCCTCAATTAAGTTAATGATGCAACTTTTCCTATAGATCATTTGCCCTTTCAATCAATTAACAGAATATGACGGTGCATCCCTCCTTGGCTTGGGATGCATTTGCCTGAGGGCAGACTGTTCTGCTCCCAGAAGTACCACATAAGCAAAAGCAGGATATTTACCACTGTATCACATATTATACCTAAGAACATCAGGCCTGATGCTACCTTTAACTAAACTACATTTCATTACTGATTTGTGTCTGGGTGAAAAATATACTGAAATGCCAGGACAGGCCAAAAATATTGATGGGTATATTGTGAATGTAAAGCAGTTCAAAATAAATTAGGGTCAATATTTTTAAAGAGCAAATAAAAGATTCCTGTAATGTCAAGTAGACATTAATTGTCACACACAGAAACATTAATGTTGCACACACACACACACACTTAAATGACCTGGACAAATCATTGAGCTTTCCACTATTAATGGGAGAAGTAAAAATGGTTCTTCTCACATAAGATACTTTTGTTTTATCAGTCTGTACTTAGAGATTATGGAATGAATTTAAAAATAATGCAATTTTAAATAGTAAAGATAACCATAATGAGATTATTGTGGAACCCATATGTCATCTGTACCAACATTTAAATACTATAAAGATCAAGATTTTAAGATAAAGTTGAGTAATGATTTCTTGAAATGTGTGAAAATTAGGTTAAGAAACAATGAATATGGAAGTGTAGCATTTTACTGAAAGGAACGACTAAAAGAAACACAGACCAGGCATAGGATTCCCCACAGATAAGAAACACTGGCTTCATATGGATCATGAATCTCACCCAGCATATTATTCATATAACAGAATGTGGCCATTCTGTTATTTAAACAAAAACATGTCTGCAAGTATCTTATTACCTTTTTAAAACTGTAATATGTGATATCTACTTTTAATAAAATAGAACTTGGCTTTTAATAGACGCTTCAGATAAAAGAAATACTTCCACAAAAATTTTAAAAAATGCTACATTAATAAGACAAGCTGAAGAAATAAAGTTTGTAGAATTTGCCTATGGAAAAGAATATTGAAAAAGACTATTTCAAATAATGTAAACATATATGCATTAGACACTAGAATAGCACTGTGCCTGGAAGGATTATAAACCATGGGCTACATACTTGGCATATAGAGGATTCTTCACCAAAGATGCTGAATGCAAAAGACACGTAGATCATTGTTTTAAGGGGATTATATGAGAGATTTTACTCCCCATCAAAATGAAGGACTGAGCGAATCCTTTGGTTATTTTCTTTGAATCTTAAACACCTTTAATCTCTGTTCTGTGCACGTGTGCCCAGATGAGTATTATCTGCTTTGCACTGTAACCTCCAGCAAGGCAGAGTCTATGTTAAACCCTGCGTATACCTGAGCATTAGTGAGAGGAGGCAGGGAATATGGACAGCTTTAAATTTCATGGCATATTTGGACTTTCCCCTGAAGAAAGCAGGGAGGTGTTAAAGCACTCTGCATAGAACAAGTTCAGGTAATGCACATACAACTCTAGGGGGATTCATCCTCAACTAAGCCTCAGGTATGAGTGAAGACAATAGTGGGTTTGCCTGGTTGTCACATTCATATCTGTCCAAGCCCAGTATGTCCAAATCTTAACTCATTCTTTTCCCTCAGCCACAATGTTCATCTTCTTTCTAATTTGCTCCACTGGTAGCCACACAGGAAAGCAACAGCCATTCACAGAATACCTTTGGGATAAAATCAATAGAGCCCAGCTAACTAAGGTCCAGTTAGACTTAGAGAAAGGGAAACAACTCAACCTGAGCCACAGAGCCAGTAAGGGATAGAAACGGTTTTCTGGTCCAGTTAGAAATCACTTTACAGGCCAGCTTCTTCCACATAATTGAAGTCAAATGATAATTAATGTAAATAAGAGAAACGGGTATGTTCATGTTACTTTGGGATGTGGGACCAGGATGAGAGTCTGGGGGGTGGGAGGAGAGCATGAATCAGGATACTGAACGACTCCACAGGAATTGCTGGGTGCTGTCTGCGGGCTGTTTCACTCAAGAGGAGGACTCAGGGAAGAAGAAAAAATGTGGTTTTCAGAAACCATTCTCAGGAAGGCATGAGAGTTTGCATTTAATGGGACAAAGGAAATTTTTTTTTTTTTGAAATATAGAAGGGAAATTTATTAAAATAAGAAGGCATTTTAAACAGCTGTGGCCTTGGGAGTATCAATCTTGTATAGCCTCTGGTACCGAAAGCATAACCCAAGTGGCAGTACGATTAGGCTAATATCCCATGGTCATTTTATATAATTTATTTGATCTTGGGACAATGAATGAATAATTAATTTTATTACTTTCATTACTTTAAGAGTTTAGAGAGTATTATCTGGAAAGGAGGCAGTTGATTCACAATTCAGACATATATGCATACTGAGTTCATTGATGACATTAAAAACAAACAAAGCTATCTGTATGTCTGTGGGCCAGAGTCTGTTTCATCCTTCTTTCTCTGTGATCATTATTTCACTTGGAACTTCATGTGGCCTTTCTCAAATTACTGAACTGTCCCTGAGACAGGACTGGTTCCACTTCATTTAGTGGATTTGGAGCCCTGATGCACCAACATTTTAAGTATACAAAATACTGTTTCCTCTTTCAGCTCTGAACTTAGCTAATGGCACTGGGCTAGATAATAGAGTAATGGACCAATAAAAGATCTGGGAGCCAAAAAATTTGATGTCCTCTTCAAAAATCTTCTTTAATTTTCTTCCTGTAAGTAAATGCTGCTTTCACTCCTTTGGATAGTCTCACAAAAAGAAGACTCTCAGGGTGGCCAGTTGGCTCAGTTGGTTAGAGTGTGAGCTCTGAACAGCAGGGTTGCCTGTTGGATTCCCACATGGGGTGGTGGGTTGCGCCCTCTGCAACTAAAGATTGAAAATGGCAACTGGACTTGGAGTTGAGCTGCGCCCTCTACAACTAAATTGAGGGACAACTACTTGGAGCTGATGGGCCCTGGAGAAACACACTGTCCCTCAATATTCCCCAATTTAAAAAAAGAAAAGAAAAGAAAGAAAGAAAAAAAAAGACTCTCAAGTTGGGTTCTTGGTCATTTGGTTGATTCCTCACCTATGAATCAGGGCAATGACTCCTCCATAACCATCTTTAATTTGCATCATTTTGTTGTTTATATTTTTCTGAAGTACCTTTGGCCATGGTATTCTTATCTTATAGGCTACACAATTACCCAGTGGAAGCTTCACAACTAATTTATATTTATAGTGGAGAAAATCTTGTAGTACCTATTAGAGATACCTGAGGAGGTTTAAGGCTTACATCTCAACTTAAATAGACTGATGATGTCAAAAACATTGGTCAATCTGGAGATGTCCACATTTTTCCATTTTTCCAGCTAACCTCTGATATTACTTTTTTTTTTTTTTACTAGTTTACTTTTCATTTCCAGACCAAGATGAAGCTAATTTTGTGACCAGATATTCTTTGAATTTAAGCAGACAATCTTCCTCTAGCCTTCTATGGTTGTATTTCATGACTTCCCAATGTACTACCTCTTTAGTGGCCCAATTTGGTCTGGACCAGCCACGCTTGGTAAAGCATTTTTACACGTTTCTCTCTCTTCCCAAGGTCTGCACTTTTTTCCCTCTTCTGAAGGTTCCATACATTTCTTCCCATTTCTTCCTCCTTGGTGTGGGGCAAGGAGGGTTTTATAATCTTTTGTGATCCATCAACTTTCTTTGGATTATTCCCCAGTTTTTATTTATTTTATTTATTTATTTTTAAGATTTTATTGGGGGAAGGGGAACAGGACTTTATTGGGGAACAGTGTGTACTTCCAGGACTTTTTTTCCAAGTCAAGTTGTTGTCCTTTCAGTCTAAGTTGTGGAGGGCGCAGCTCAGCTCCAGGTCCAGTTGCCATTTTCTAGTTGCAGGGGGCACAGCCCACCATCCATTGTGGGAGTCGCACCGGCAACTTTGTGGTTGAGAGGACGCATTCCAACCAACTGAGCCATTGGGGAGCTCAGTGGCAGCTCAGCTCAAGGTGCCCTGTTCAATCTTAGTTGCAGGGGGCGCTGCCCACCATCCCTTGCGGGAGTCGAGGAATTGAACTGGCAACCTTGTGGTTGAGAACCCACTGGAACATGTGGGAATCGAACCGGCACCTTTGGAGTTAGGAGCATGGAGCTCTAGCCGCCTGAGCCACGGGGCCGGCCCCCCAGTTTTTATTTTTAACCATTGCTCTAAAATTGATTCAGTGGACTCAAATTATCTCAGAACTTAAAATAGTGGGTTTTAATATTGATGATACTTGACAAAAATCAATACAAACATATTTCAAATCACTTTGCCATCTCCCCGTAAGGTAAGCGACACTGAAAATTTCACAGATGAAAACAAAATTAAGATTCAGAGAAATTAAACAAATTATATAAAGTCACACATTACTAAGGTGTGGAGCCAGACTCAAACCCAGGTATTTTGGTTCAAAGCCCATATATAACCCAGTACCTCAGAGAGACAGAGCATATCTGAAGGTGGCAGTTGCCAGGGAGGACCCTCTTATAAATTACACCTGTTTATTTATATATAAATAAATTACATATGGCAATTTATTTCTATATAAAAGTGTTCTCTATGCTGGCACTTCAGAGATTTCTGTGCATTTTTCTGTTGTCAGTTTGCCCGTCTTTGAAAGAATCTTGCTTCCTGGCTGCTGAAACAAGGCAAACTGAAGGGTTCCATACCAGATCAGATAACTGAGACTGCCTAATAACTAAACTTAAATTTTATTCTCAGTTTCCAGTCAATGGGTACTGGCCTGAGGCTGACTACTCTTTACCTAGGAGAGTAAAACAAAAGAGCTTTAGCACTGGCTCTGTAAGAACTGCACCATTCTACTCTGAATGGAGTTTTCAACTGGTTTCTGGATGGTTAAGTTGGGCAAAATGAGTAGCAGCTGAGGGAACATGTAACGGAACACACAATACGCACTATGAGTTTTCTCAGTTTGTTCATGTGCATACTTTTAGAAACCTTAAGAGCCATTTGTTAACTGTTGCAGTAAGATTGCAAACTCTTCATATAATTACTATGGTGTTCTTACTTAAAGCAGTGATGCATTTCTTCTTTTTTCCTCACCTGTATCTATTATCTGTCCCCACACTCCCACACACTTTTATACATATGTATGTATATATGAGTTTGCATATATATGTACACACAGATACACATACACACACACACTTACACATAGATATAAATCTTTTTAAGATTTGAATGTGGAGTTCTTTAAAAAATACTCCAACACTTACATATTCAAATGAGTGCTGCTCCCTCCAGAGTATTTTGATACTGTGTTTCCCCGAAAATAAGACCTAGCCAGACAATCAGCTCTAATGCGTCTTTTGGAGCAAAAATTAATATAAGACTGGGTATCATATCATATCATATCATATCATATCATATCAATCATATCACATTGTATTATAATGTTAGATAAGACCCGGTCTTATATTATAGTAAAATAAGACCGGGTTTTATATTAATTTTTGCTCCAAAAGATGCCTTAGAGCTGATTGTCTGGCTAGGTCTTATTTTGGGGGAAACATGGTACCTTGAGAAGCCATATAAATCATGATGGCTATCTTGCTGTAATTCTAACTTTTTAGAATTTTTTTTTTAATTTTTCTTTCAGAACCCTTTTAATTTCAGTGAAAACTTGAGGAACAAGTTCACTGCTCAGGAACACAGTGAATAAACTAGGTAAATCTCTTTTTGTTGTCCTTATTGATCAGGGGGCAGCATGGCCTGCAAGGAGAGCATGCAGTCTTTAAAGAAAGCACTAATCTGGTCGGGTTTATAAACTAGCTCTAATTACAAGAGCAACAATACAAATTGATTTCCTAAAAATTAAGTTATCATCAATACTGTCCAAGCAGAGGTAAGATAACTACCGGATTTATAGCTTTACTTATGACATTTTATTCCAATGCTAGATTTCTATATCGAACTATTTGACATTTTCACATGGATGATGGCCAAAACCAAACCCTTAGTATTTCCTCCTCAGACATACTCCTGTCACAATCTTTCACATTTCTTTCACAAGAAATAGTAGTACCATCTACCAAAAATCTAGAGGCCATCCTTGATCCATCTCTTTCCCTCATCTATCTAATCAACCAGCAAATTCAGTCAGCTATATCTTGCAAAATATATCTTCATCTATATATTTTTCTCCCTTCTAATCCACCCGTGGCCCCATTTATCTCTTGCCTGAATGATTTACTTGAACATATTCCTAACTTGTGTCTTTGTTTTCCCTCCTGGCTACTTAGAATGTGTTCTCTATATAGAAATCAGAGAGAAATTTTTGAAACTTAAATTTCATCATTGTCCTGATTACAACTCTTTAGTGACTTTGTTTTTAGTGAAACATAAAATCCGCACTCTCAACCTTGACAGTAAGTTAGGGGAGCCCTTTAAATAAATAACCATGACATCCACAATCAGCGAGCACTCTGATCCCATTTTGTATTAGGTAGGTGTAAAAGTAGTTGCAAGTTTTGCAATTATTTTTAACTTTTTAAACTGCAATTACTTTTGCACCAACCTATATTACTCTTTCTTTCCACCATGATGCTTCAGTCGTGCTGATTTTCTTTTGTGTCCTCAAACACGTCAAGCTTGGTTCTGTTTTGGAGCCTTTGTACTGGCTGGTCTCTCTCCTTGGTATTTTTTCCCCCTGATTTTTACATGTCTGGTTTTTTTTGTGATGTAGGCTTTCAACTTAAATATCACCTTTTTTAGAGAAGTCTCCTGTAGTGCGTTGAATGGTGGTCCACGTCCTAATCTTTGAAACTGTGAGTATAGACTTATTTTGAAAAAAGGTTTTTGAAGACGTGATTAAGGATCTTGAGATGAGGTTATCCTAAATTACACAGGTGAGCCTAAAGCTAATGACAAATGTCTTCATAGGAAACACACAGAGGAGAGACATGGAAAGAAAAGGTCATGTGAAAACTGAGGCAGAGATTGGGATTATGTAACCATGTACCATGTCAAAAAACGCTTTAGGTCTTCGGCAGTTGGAAGAAGTGAGAAAGGATTCTCCCCTAGAGCCCTTGGCGGGAACACAAGGCTGCTGACACCTTAAATTTGGGCTTTTGGCCTCTAGAATCCCAGGAGAATAAATTTATGTGGCTTTAGCCATCACATATATGGCAATTTGTTCTGTCAGCCCTGGGGAACTAATGCAGTTCCCCTGAACATGCAGTCTGAAGTAGCCACGCAATTGCAATCACCCTTTTATTTTCCTCATGGTGCTTATCACTACTTGATCATTTTTTCCTCTTTCCTTGATTATTTTTTTCCTCTCTCACCTAGAATTTTCTGTGATTCCTCCTAACCAAGGTGTCTATATTTCATAATTTTAGTATTTCAAAGTGATTTTTGACATAAAATTAGAGACCAATGGTAGAGGAGATACATTTTTAAAACAGGGTTTTAAGAAGATCAATATGGAAGAATATGCTGTATGGATTACGGAGGGAAGAGGCTGTAGAATATTTTACTAGATGAGAGTAATGAAAGCCTATACTATGGTAGTTGTAGGAAAAGTAAAGAAGAGGACAATATAAGAAATTATCTATCTATCTATCTATCTATCTATCTATCTATCTATCTATCTATCTATCTAATCTATCTATCTATCTATCTATCTATCTATCTACCTATCTACCTACCTATCAATACATATATATATATATATATATATATATATATATATATATATATATATATATAATAAAGCAAACCAATAGTTAATAGAATAAAATGAATATATGGGGAAGTCAATATCTGGTAGGGGATTTTCATTTATCAGCTCAGGAAAATTTATAAACTGCCTATAGATTGTTTACTTAAGCTTATAAAACTATATCACCAAGTTGATTAATGCTTATATTTACCCCAAAATGAAAAGTTCTCATTTATTTATATATTTTGAGTGATTGATAATGTATATGTCTGAAGGTTGAATGATTAATAAACTCTAACTGGATGCCAGAGTGTAAGTCATACATTTTATTACAGTTTTGATAGTTATTTTAAAATAGCAGCAGAAATCCAGTAAATTACCATTTAAGCCTAATGTATGAGGATACAATTTGTTCCACAAAAGTAGGTTTTCTTGATAAATGGGAATTGAAAATTTACATGAAATATCTTTTGGGAAGACAGATGTTATTGATTTTTATAATTATAAAGTATAAAATATAACAATTATAATTACAGAAAATACATTTCTTTTTCAGCTAGTCTCCTATATGTAATAGAAACAAATCTTTATTGAAATAGTATTTTCTGAAATTTAATTCCAGTGTATTCATCTAAATAACAGTCAAAGCAAATCTCTGAGATGAGAGGTAGAAATGGATCAGTAATCACATTATGCAAAGAAACATAGCAAAAGAGAGAATTCTTCAGCAGGAATAAAAATTGTTGTCTAGTTTAATTGTGTTGTCTAGTTCAAACACAGAAGGGACTACCAAATCAGAAGTTTCAATTGTGGTGATTTTTTTTTTTTTAATCACTTACCCATAGATATGTATGTTATGAATCATACCTTTTACAAAGTAATTATAATTTGAGAGGTACAAGGTTTTAAGCTTACCTGTTGTAAGCCGTATTGCATTTATTTTTCAAAGTATTGGGAAAAAATAAACCTCATACTATATAAATCAGAATATTAAAATATACAAATGAGTCAGATGATATCGCACTATTGGTAAAGGAGTAAGTCTGGAAAATGAATTAGGAAAACCTGCGATAGACTGCAATATTCCATTTTTCCTCTTAAAGGCCAGTTGAGAAGCCTCTGAGACATATCATGAAGTAAGAATCAGATGGTTGGAGACTTGAGGAAGGTTAAGATCTGGGCTTCAAACTGAAAGAACAGGCTGTGCTGTGAAAAGTTGAGATCACTGAAGGGCATTTGGCCGCAGAGTGAGAAGTCCTATGCTTGTATTTCACATTTGTATGTGAACTTGCATCTGAGAATGAATTTGAACTGATGGAGCCAAGAGTGAGTAACAATGAGAATGGTATACTAGATACAGATTGGAAAGCTTGCCCTAATCATGCTCCATCTAAGGGATAGTTCCAAACTCACAAGCTCTGCTCTCCAGTGTTCAGTCACAGATGAACTCACTTCTTTGTCCACCTATGACCATGGACACTTCAGCTCTAAGAACATCCTGCTTATGGTTCCCCTAGAATTAAAATCTATGTCCTGGCTCTAAAGATAGGATACAAGCACAAAGTTTACATTTTAGTAGAGATTGAAGTTGTGCAGGAGCAGAAACAAATATTAAGCAAAGGAAGCTAGTCATTGGACAGGGGAGAATGGTATTGTTACATGGAAAAAGAAAGACACACAAAAGAGAGACACAGAGAGGATCAGGTAGTTGGATAGATGTTAACTAGAATTATTGTGATGATCATTTTGCAACATATAGAAATATCAAATCATTATGTTGTACACCTGAAACGAATATAATGTTATACTTGCATGTCAATTATACCTCAATAAAAAAACAAAATGAAAACCAAAAACCTAACTGGTGGTGGTTCTTTTGTGACTTTATTAAGCTTTCCTTGCATTCTGTGCTAGTATGTTGTCTCAATAAACTCTCTTTTCTGGCATGATCTGGACAGAGTATGGTGACGGACCATCCCAATTCTCATGGGATCATCCCAGTCTTAGCAGGAAACAGCTCCATCGTCAGCAAACTGGGACAGTTGGTTATCCTCTCAGAGTCTCTGTTTCTTGCAACCAAAAGAACCCTAACTAGAGCACACCACACTTATAGAAGAAAGATAAAAATTCAACAAATAGAGAAATTGATAAAAGTTTAAATTGATATGACAAAAGACTCAATAATTATGTAATTACAAAATTGTGAGTTTGAAGGAATCATACAGAATAATTATTTATAAAAACCGTAAATGTTAGAGGAAGACAAGATTTTCCACTTCACCTAATTTTACATTATTGCTTTCGAAATGAAGAAATGAAACATAGAGGGGTTGATTTGCTTAAGATACAGAATGAGAAAACAGGTCTTATAAAACCAAATACTTTGATATTGCATCACTTCACACTGCCTTTAATGTTTTTTTTTGTTGCTACCTTTTTAGACATTTATTTATTTTGTGTAATTTATAAGTTTAATAAAGAAAATTGAATCAATAATGTAAAGAATATGCAGGGTGTCAAATGGGTACTGGACTTATTGGGGGGATCACTTCATAGATTATATAAATGCCTAACCACTGTGCTGTACACCTGAAATGAATATAAAATAATATTGAATGTCAACCATAATTAAATATATATAATATAGATATTATATAATATCTACATTATATATAATTAATATATATTGACATATATTATATAATATCTATATTACATATAGATATATAATATGTATACATTACATAGCTATATATATATAATATATGTAATATATTATATGTATATTATATATGATGTATTATATATAATATATGTAATATATAATATAGATATAGAATATACATTATATATATGTGTGTGTATATATATATATATATATATATATATATATATATATAGTCATGGGATGTAAAGTACATCATGGGGAATAGAGTCAATGGTATACAATAGCTATGTATGGTGTCTGAGGGATAGTAAATTTGGGAGGGTTATCACATTGTGAGGAGTGTACATGTTTAATCATTATGTTGTTTTGTACACCGAAGTTAATAAAAAAAAGAAAATTAAATAAACAGATTGGTATTACAGTATTGTGAAGCTGTATTTTCATTTTATAAAATAAACTAATTTTCAAAATATAATATATAATCATAGTTATATATTTTTAATATTTATATGATATTTATATAGCAAAACATATATTATATAATTACAAATATAATTTCTATATAATATAGTGTATAATATAATACATAATTATTATGTAATATAATTTTTATACATAACATGCTTCTATATAATCATTTTATAAAATATATTATTTGTGTAATAATATATATCTTAAAGTATATTAGATGTACTTTAAAATATATTACATATATACTATGTGTGAGTGCTCTAAGTCAGTGCCTCTCACACTTTAATTTGCACATGAATTACTTCTCCTGATATCTTATTAAAATACAGATGCTGATTCAGTAGGTGTGGAGTGGGGCCTGAGACTCTGCATTTTTAAGCAGCTTCCAGTGGACGATGATGCTGTGAGGTTTTATGTTTGGGTCAGGACATGGAGTAAGTCAGTAAGAAGCAGGCTGAGCTAGCTTGTTGATGCTCCAGTTGGATACAGTTCAGACATAAACCAAAGGTTCTAGAACCTCGAGAGTCAGGACAGTCAAAATCTAGACATCTGGAGGTGTAGAGCATCTCAGCAGCAAGGCTGTCACCAGCAGGGTGTTAGCTGCACAAGATTTTGATCAAATTCCTATGTGCTAGGGACGGTAGGCAAGGCTTTGGGGATGAGATGATGAGTAAGTAATGGCATTAGTCCTCAAGAAACGCAGAGCCCAGAGGGGGACGTTTGAGGAGCAGGTAATTAACAGCATTAAGAAGAAGAAAGGAAAATTATAAAGGACCAGGCCATGAATTTAGGCAGTTAGTACCAGGTGGGGCTGAGGTCTACCTAAGGAGGCAAATAGAGTCAGAGTCCAAGGGACAGGAATATAAGAGCTCAAATCCAGGCACAGAGGGTCCATGTACCAGGGTGTGAGTTAGACTTCATTTCCAATATTGCATGTAAAGTATGGGAAACGTACACAATGGGGAGTGTGACAATACCTTATAAAACCGGAGGTCATTGGTTTGCACAGAGGTATAGTCAGAGTAAGGGTAGGACTGGAGTTCAAGTCCAAGAAAATAAGCGTGTCTGAAGGGCAGAAGCCTGGCACCAGGGCACTGACCAAACAACAAGAGCAGTGGACATAAAGCAAGAGAAATCATTAAATGCACACAAGCAGCTTATACTAGAAAAATGCAAATCTCAAACAGGGGCCAAAAGAAGTAAATCTCCTTGCCCCTTCATTCGTCTCATAACTTTCCTTCAGACCACAATGCATTGTCCAGATTATAGCCAAAAGCAACTAACATATTTGTTCCTTGAGGTGATGGGATATAACTGGGAAGATATGGCATTAAATACATACCATCTTATATCGAGACACACACAGCTGTATATGACCTTATCCTTCAAGGTAATAATAAAATTTAGAATATAAAGTTGCACTATTGAATATTATTGTATATTTGTGTAGTACTTTTTAGGTTTCAAAGTACTTTCAGAAATATTATCTCATTTAATCCTCACAGCAATACCACAAGCATTATACGGTTGGGGTACACAAGTCATGAATAAGGAAACTAAACCATAGAGAGATCAATTTGCCAAAGACAATGCAGCTTCTAAGTTGATGCAATGAAGTTTCTGACTTCAGATCAGTGCTCTTTCTAATTTGCTAAACTGTAAAATATTTTCTCTTATTTCATATTTCTTTGCACAAAAGTTCTTGCATCTAAATCCACAAGTGCGTTGAGCAGTTCATCATAGTTTATAGCTAAATTATTTGAACATTAAAATAGATGGTAAGGAAAATCACAGATATAAGGGAAGTAGATTAGAATGAGCTCAGTCAATATTACCATTGTAGATATTTTTTGGGTATCAGGGAATAGAAAATCGAAACAAATAATTCCCAGGCAATCAAAAGCAAAGCTAACTGATTTACAGTGGAATGAATGAAGCCTGGGATATGAATGACAAAAAATAAAATGCAGCACATAAGTTGTCCCAAAAGAAAGACAAGTATCATTTCATGTGGGCTCGGGAAGGGAAATATAAACTTAGCCAAAGTTTGAAAGGAGTAATGAGTGAATAAAGCTGACAGTAACCATTTTATGTGTGGTCAACAAGAGAAGACCATTCTCTGTGAGAGGACACTTTTCTCTTCAGGGCCAGGAATGAAGAACAGAGACACCGCTCATGAGGTTAGCAGGGGTTACGTCTCAGGCAGAGATGCAGCTGTTATTCTGGAAAGGGGCTTAAGAGAAAGTAGACTTGGGACCTTGGGTTCATAAGTGACACCAATTATGAAGAATCTATGAAAAGGGACGGAAGATCTTGATACTGAATGCTGACGTTAGAATTAGAACAAAGTTAATTATAGGTAACCACAGATCTTTTTCCCCCATAGGAAAAGAATGAGGGTTCAAAAGATAGAATAGAAATGATTGAAAGTCTACATGAATAGCCTTGAAATTGAGTGATGGGTGCAAAAATGGAAGCCTGATGTGACTTGACTAAAATGAATCACAGTCTTGCTGATATGACTTGCAGGGTGATGGGGAATATATTAACTTTGAAGTGGAAGACTTTAAAGTTGAATCAGGTTTGTGCCTGCATTTGGCTACCTTCCGTGTGGGACAAAGGGACATGAAGGAGCTATGAGGTCTGACAATTGCATTCGTGAACTTGTTGCAACCATGTTGCTAACCTTTTGGATATCAAAGGGATTATTCATTATGAATTTGTACCAACTGGACAAACAGTTCACCAAGTTTGCTATTTGAAAGTGCTGAAAAGGCTGCGTGAAAAAGTTACACGACCTGAACTTTTCACCAACAATTTATGGTTCTTGCATCATGACAACGCACCAGTTCACATGGCACTGTCTGTGAGGGAGTTTTTAGCCAGTAAACAAATAACTGTAGTGGAATACCCTCCCTACTCACTGATCTGTCCCCTAATGACTTCTTTCTTTACCTGGAAGATAAAGGAAATATTAAAAGGAAGACATTTGATGACATTCAGGACATCAAGGGTAATACGATGACAGCTCTGATGGACATTCCAGAAAAGGAGTGTCAAAATTGCTTTGAAGGGTGGTCTAGGCGCTGGTGTCAGTGCATAGCTTCCCAAGGGCAGTACTTCGAAGGTGACCAAAGTGATATTCAGCAATGAGGTATGCAGCACTTTTTCTGGGATGAGTTCGCGAACTTAATTGTCCAACCTCACATTTTAGGCTGATCTGAAGATAGAGGAAGACATTCAAAATATAGCTCCATTTGGGGCTGAGCTGTATCAACATTTTATTATTAGAATAATTCCACTGGTGGAGGAGAGATAGAAGTTAAAATTGAACCAAAAAAATGAAAAACATAGAAAGGAACATAGAAAAATTTGGTTATAAACTTGATTTAATAGTGATACTAGATATTTTAGGAAATGAAAGCAGTAACTACTGAGAAACGTTTCTTTACAAATTTATATACTAGAAAAGAACAGAAAACAGATCAGAGATTGCAAATTTACTATGTGTATGCTAAAGATGGGCAGCAGACATATTCTGATTGCCTAAAGTGTATTTAAATAAATCAGAAATTGTTGCTAATCTGGTAATTTCATGTAAAAATACAAGATTTCAATTTGTTCCATACCTCTCCCCTACCCACCTTTGCAGTTGTTTGTAACCAAGTAGGCTTGTTCTAAACTAGAATGAAAGGAATGAAAATAGTGACCTAAACTGTGAAGGCAAGCATTGTCTTTGATCATATAGCCACTCAACACAAATTAACTAAACAACTAATATCTCCCAGGAACTCTGCTAGGTACTAGGGAGATAGACTTGAGTAAGTCTATGCTTTCCTGTGGTTTACAATCTACAGGGAAAGACAGACATCATGTAAACAATAAGCATGCTTAGTATTATGCTGAAAAATGGCAAGTGTTTTGGGTTGTGACTCTGGTGATCCAACCTGATGGGGCAGCATGGAAGATTGTGAGATCACTAGGGTTCCTCAGGATTGCCTAGGGTTGGCCCTGGAAAGGATTTAGGGCTTATAGTTAGTCACACATCTTTTCTAAAATTGTTCATGCTACTGGGATGTTGTATAGAAAGAAGAATGTGCTGAAGAAGTGGAACAGCTAATTCTCTTTCATGATTTTAGTTTTAGTTCTACCTCAGTAATGCTGCAAAATATTTGTACAAACCACCGTCCTTCCACCCAAGAACAGGACTCTATTGGGCAAAGCATAGCACTTATAAAATGAATCTTTCCACTTAAAAAGTATAAATTTAAAAAAAATTCCAATAGCTAAAACAGTTGTCTAACAAGTTAGAAAGACAAAGAAGAATTTTTTTTTTGCTAGAATGACAAAAATGCATGGATAGCAATAATGATATTGATTGAAACTAAATCTTGGAAAGAAATGTAGTCTGGAAAAGGAAAGGCAATGTTACTTGATCTTTATTATCTCCATCAAAGGCTTCTGTAATTCACAGTTTGACAGCATTTTGCAAGTAGCATGAACCATTTCACAAAGCTGTAATTTACCTTAAGAAGAAAACAATAATTAACAAGGTGCATATATAGAAATAATTGTGAACTGAAAGACATTAAACACAAAACGATGAATCCTAAAAGACTGATTATTTTTTAAACCAAAATTTCAGCTTACGAATAGCTTAACACTGTTTTTTTCTTCTGAAAAAAAGTGCAGAGTTCAACTTTATGGACACATATACACACCAGCCAGATCAAATGTTCGCGTACATACGCGTTCTATAGATCACTTTGTATGGCTTACTGCATAAGCACAAGCATAACGATGGGTAGATTAGAAGTTTAGTTTCTGGCCTAGCATTTACTCTGCTTCATACAGACTAAACTATGATTACCAAGAGTCTTGTTTGGTTGAGAGGATAAACTCTGCTTTAAAATTGTAGATTAAAAAAAAATGAAAACCTAGAAATTTCTTGTCCCAGAATGAGATACAGCCTCATAGGATTAATGGCATTATTGTTCAGAGAACAATCATTTAACTTATATTCTGATTATCTGTTTCACTTCTTCATTTACTAACCAGCCTCATTACAAGAGCAACATTTCTGTGAAATGTTTTATCCAAAAATTAATTTAAAATTTGAACTCACTATAGGATATCGTGTATTTATTGTAGGATAAAAAATAATGTTGGAATTACTTGATTCTTCTTCCCCAACAGTAAAATGGGATAGATGACTTAGGCTCATTTCCCTCCTTTGATACCAGGGAAGGCCACAGTCCTCAGAATGATGCATAGAAAGCACTTAGCATGCTGAAGACATTGTTCAATAAATGTTAGCAGTTCACTAATTTAATAAAGTATATAATTTTAAGAAATTTGATTAGTGGTTCATTTTAAATGCAAGTACAGTCAAATGTGATTTTTTTTTTTCTGTTTCTGTACTTTATCTCTATGAATATTTAGCAAGGATTTCTATTCATGTTTACAGAGTGGTACATGGGATGCTATCAGTTTTAATAAAGACACTGTTACAACAGTTCTAGTATAATTAATTGACATAAATTTCAATTATGCTTGAAAGCCAAAGCATAATCCAGTTCAGCAAGACACTTGCAAATGACCCTTGATTATTATTTTGATCAGTTACAGATAAAACAATTCTTTTTATTTCGCTAGGTGACAACCATCCCTAGAAATCATAACCACCAGTCGTGCAAGGGAGGAGTTGTGGTTTAAATGAAGCCTTCATACAATAATTCAAATAAATCTAATATATAATTTTCTATTACTTGACTTTAGTATATTTTTAATATCTATCATCTATCAATCATCTATCATCTATCTCCTTCCTAGAATTAAGTTGGCCATGTTTACCATATTTATCCAAGAAAGTATGGAAAGATATGTAAAACAGTATATTTTATTGTGGGCCACCTTGTAAGGGAAACTTGATTCTTTAGTGACACAGAGGGAAGTTCTGCTTAAAAAAGTGTAATGTTGTCTCACAAGCAAGCCATAGTGGTCACATTTACTAGTAGGGGAAGTGAAGAATTTATTTTTCAGCTGAACCTGAGGAAAATTTTTAGGTGGAAAGGGGAAGGTATAATTATGTGGTTTGGAATTTGGCCAGGGCACTGGAATTCATACCTCTTCACTTTCAAGATGTGTCACAGACCCTTTAATTACCCGAAGTGGGGCAGGACCTCTGTTTTCTGTCTATCCCATCAAAAAGACAACCGACTTTGTTACCCATTTACTTCTTTGAATTTTAAATTTTAATGAGTAATACACAGAAATTATCTTAATCTCTCCTAATATATATATAGGAGAATATATATATATATATATATTTAAATATACATATATATTTAAAATTATATATATATAATTTTAAATTCTGACTTACATTGATGGCAAGGTGGGGCCATCCCTTTAGAGGAGGATGCCTACAAGTTTCCATGGGGTTTTCAGTCAAAACCCCAAGGCTGCTACCTGCTAGGAATCAGAGTGCCTGGGCTTAATGTTGACCTTGACTAATTACTTGCGGTAAAAACTTGGATATGTTAGTTAACCTTAACTTGAGGCTCAGTTTCCTCATCTATAAAATAATCAATATTCATCACTGTTACTATAAATGGGATAGTGTTCAAAAAATGCTTAGTCTCATACCTGGAAGTAGCAAATAGTAAACAAATGTAAGTATTATGGTTATCATTTCCAGGGCCTTCTCTTGGCCTTAAACCTGGCATACCCTGTGGAGAGTGGTAAGAGCCCAGTTAAGAGTGGTAAGAGCCCAGTTAAGAAATAAAAATTACAGTCTGACTGTGAAGAGCTTTATACATCAGGCTAAGTAGTTTAGATTATTATCCTGTAGGCAAAGGGGAGGGAACCACTGAAGGATTCTAATCAGAGAAATGACAGGATGACATCTGTGTCTTAGAAATAGGGTTCTGGTTGCAGGGTGGAAGAGGGATACAGGCTGGAAACAGTCTCAGATATAGTGCAAACTCATCTATGTCCTCAAAGTGAGCATGAATTTAATTTAATCTTAGTTATTGAATTGTCCTACAATGCTCTGATGCCCTCATTGTCCTTTGAGGGACATACTTTTTTTTCAAATCTTTATAAAAAATGACCGCAAACTTCTATTCATTTTTTGTTTCTTCAACCTTTCCTCCAAGTCAGGCTGTTTCAGCAGTCTGCTTTTCCATTTCAACTTGCTTATTTGTTATACTATATCCACTTGCTTCTAAGCTGGTGTGAGCAGAGGATTCAGATAGCCAAGCTTTTTAGGACTATGTCTAAAACAGTATTTGCTTGGGTAATAGGAATAGGGTTTTAATACAGAAATATATCTATTTACCAACATTCAATTCATACATTTTTATTAATATGAAACAAAACAAGCTACAGATAAAGGTAAAAGTACTACAACCCTGACCATCACCAATGATGTGTAAACAGCCACTTGAATGCTCTCACAGGGATATGGGAAAAATGGAGCATCACTCACATTTCCATATTAATTCCCTGCCCTGAAGCAAAGGTACCAGGGATCAAGTCTTTGTCATGCTTTTGAGCCACACTTTTCTCCATTGTAAACCACTGCCTTTCTCACAATGGCTCTTCATCTCTGTATGCAGAGCAGAAACCGACAAAAATTTTTTTTCACAGCAATTATTCTTTTATGGCAAAACACCGTTGCTTTCTTAGAAATTTATATCATATTATGTTGGAGGTTAGCATTATCCCATGAAAATATTAGAAAAATTAGGTCATTGATTTAGCTGGCTTAATGTGAACGATGTGGATGATAAGGCAAGGAGTGAACCCTAATAATGCTAGTAATAGAAAAAAAAAAAGAATATAAATGTGAAGTTGTCAAGCTCAAGGTAAGGCTGAGCTACTGATAGTCAAGATGTAATTCCAGGGTTGAGATGTAAAGTCCTTATGTTTGATTAAGGCCATGGGACAGGAACAGAAGGGCAAGCACAGAAAGGACAAATTAAAATATCTAGCATGGTCAGAGACAAGGGAAGCCGACAGAATAGCAACAGAGGACATAACACTGGTGGCCTGAAGTCCAAGTGAAGAGTAAGAAACCTAGAGAAAATATAGGACTGAAGAAGAAGGAAAACTCTCTTCAGGCAACAAATCTGGGGTGCCAGAACCTAGATCCCAGTAAGTAAGAACAATTTTTTCTCATTCCATAATCTCTCTATGCTCTCTTGTGGCAGGGACTGATGAGAGTATGACCCTCCTGGACACTGTCGTTAGTGTCACTGGTTCATTTTACTGTAGAAGTTAAGAATGGGGGGTAGGAGTGTTGGCTCCTACTGGTACCTGCCTTAATGCTGAGGAGCTGGGATGTGGAGAGTGAGTATGTTGGGAAACTGTATTAGAATGATGGAGGGGAGATGGCCCCACGTGTAGGGCTGGTGGGGCAGCAAGGGGTCCTGAGATCTTGGAAGAGATGCTAAAAGTTTGCCAAAGAAGCATGCAAGCACACCAAGGCAAATTAGACTTCTGCACAGTTTTGCCAAAGACCTCTCCCTAGTTTTAGAACTATTAACTGGCTTATTAAGTCTTTCACTTTGAAACCTCTAATAAAGGAGTACGCTGCCAAGCCCCAAAGAGCTTTTCAAAAGATACCTTCTTAAAAGTCTCAGTGATGAGGGTAAGTGTCATCAGTAATAAAACATGGTGCTATGTTCTGTGAAAGCCTATGCTTGGAAGTGGATATGTGATGTTTTCAACAATCTTGTATAGTTTCTCCCAAGTCATGCATCAATAATGCATTAATAGTGCTTTAAATAACTCCCAAATCTGTTATCATTAAAAACAGTTGTCTGTCTTGAATAGATATCTAATTTTGAAAGGACATAGCTTCACTTTCAAATATGAGACAGCTGTAAAAAATTATATGTATGTACATATTTATGTACAGTAGACTCTTCAAAAGAATTCTCAATGGAGAAAAAAAATATCAATCAGTTCTTCAAAGACATGATATAATAGTCTGACATATATATTTATATATATAAAATAATTCACCCACATAATTTATCTGATCATTTGTATGAGAGTCTATTATGTTCAGTATAACCAGTATATTTAGTTATAGAAATAAGCTTTTATATGTAAGAAACAATGATGAATAACAATGCTTAAGTCTTCCACTGAAACAATTTCAGTATAGTTTAATGGACCTCATGCCTAACATTTCAAAAATGAATCATCCTGCTGGCAAAACAATCCCATACACAACTAACAAAGGAACAACTTTTCCTCCCTCCCTCCCTCCCTCCCTTCCTTCCTCTCCTCCATTTTTCTCTATCTCTCCCTCTCTCATTCTCTCTCTCCTTTCTTCTTTCTTCACCAGAAGTGTTACTACCCAGCATAGAACCAATGGAGAACAAACAGCTAAAAATCATGCATCCGATATCTAACCGTATTGCTTGGATGTCCAGTATGATGCAAAGTGCTGCAATAGGTGCAGATACAACTGTGGTTTAGACCTAAACCCTACTGTCATTATTTATAGGCTAGTGTGGACCCAGACAAGGAGAGAGGGCATTTCAATACAGCACAAGGAGGTCCGAGAGGCATGATATGCTATCAGAAATCATGGGAGAGTCACACAATCTGTGCTTGGGGGTGAGGAAGACCTCCCGAGGATGTGGCATCTAAGTGGAGACCTATGAATGAATAGGAGTCACTGCTTGTGTTGGAATTGGGAAGGGAGAAAGGGACAAAAAATATTCTGGGCAGAGGAAATATATATAAAAACTCAGAAGCAAGAAAGAGCACAGAGCTGGGGGCATTGGAAAGCCATGTGCAAAAGAATGGAACTAGACTTCTATCTGTCACCGTGTACCAAAATTAACTCAAAATGATCAAAGACCTAAACATAAGATCTGAAACAATAAACTGAAAACATAGGTACTAAATTTATGGACCCTGGGTTCAAAGAACATTTTATGAATTTGACTCCAAAGGCAAGGGAAGTAAAAGCTAAAATAAATGAATGGGACTATATCAAATTAAAAAGCTTCTGCACAGCAAAAGAAACCACAGACAAAACAATGAGGCAACCAACTGAATGGGAGAAGATTTTTGCAAACAATGCCTCCGATAAGGGACTAATATCCAAAATATATAAGGAACTCATAGAACTCAACAACAAAAAAACAAACAACCCAACTAAAAAATGAGCAGACGACCTGGAGAGACATTTCTCTAAAGAGGACATAGAAATGGCCATTAGGCATATGAAAAAATGCTCAACATCACCAATCATCAGAGAAACGCAAATAAAAACCACGATGAGATATCACCTCACTCCAGTTAGAATGGCTATCATCAACAAAACAAATAGCAACAAGTGTTGGAGAGGCTGTGGAGAAAAAGGAACCCTCATACACTGTTGGTGGGAATGCAGATTAGTGTAACCACTATGGAAGGCAGTGTGGAGGTTCCTCAAAAAATTACGAATAGAATTACCGTATGACCCAGCAATCCCTCTCCTGGGTATCTACCCAAAAGATTTGAAAACATTTATCCATAAAGACATGTGTGCTCCAATGTTCATTGCAGCTTTATTTACAGTGGCCAAGACATGGAAACAACCAAAGTGTCCTTCGATAGACAAATGGATAAAGAAGTTGTGGTATATATACACAATGGAATACTATTTGGCCGTAAGATGAAATTGTACTGTTTGCGACAACATGGATGGATATTGAGATTATAATGCTAAGTGAAATAAGTCAGATAGAAAAAGTAGAGAACCATATGATTTCACTGATACATGGTATATAAAACTGAAAACAACAAAGAACAATACAAACAAATGAAGAAACAAAATCTCATAGACATAGACAAGTTTAGTGGTTACCAGAGGGTGAGGAGGGAAGGGAATTCCAGAAGAGGGTAAATGTGGTCAAATATATGGTGATGGAAGAACTGATTCTGGGTGGTGAACACACAATGCGATATATAGATGATGTAATACAGAATTGTACACCTGAAACCTATGTATCTTTACTAACAATTGTCACCCCAATAAACTTTAATTAAAAAAAAACAAAACGAAAGAAAGAGTACAGGGAATATAAAAGAAACTCAGAGTTGGATGTTTGCAGGTAGATGGGTCAGTGGGTGACTTCATTGGCAGAGCGGTGAGGTGATAAGGTGGAGAGATTGTCTAATAAATGCTTTGGAGTTTGGACTTTAAGAAGAGTGAAAATAGAAATGCTCATGAATGCACATATTTAATCATGTCCAGTTTACCTAAATATCTCGAATGTCTTCTAACCTCGGTTTTTAAGTGCATCCTTGAGAAAATCAAAAGTAGCTTTGCAACAGGAATATAAGGAGGCATCTAGTTTGTAGAAGAGCCACAGGTTTTTGTTTGCTGTTTTTCTACAAATGGTTAAAATAATGTTACAATACTCAAATGTCGACTCAACAGACTTGAGAAATATTTTGGAATCAAAATGTAAGCTGTTTAACCCTGAATTATGTAATATTTGAAATTACATAAAACTTCCCCCAGCTGGGGTTCAGAGAACCCTTAAGACCTCTGTGCATGCTTCAGCAATTGCTGCCAAAGGAAACTCCCTGAATAAGTGGAGGCATGCCATGAGGAACCGGAAATTAGGAGTTCTGGAAGGAGGTATGTAAGTTTGCACAGACACATCTGTCCAGATCCCACGAGTAACTGGGTTGATGCAAAGATGAAATAATAAGTTTTTTTCCTTTTGATTAAATTTCCACTGGAGTTTGTTTTCGAGCACCATCTAATGCAATGACACTTGAATATTCCCAAATGAAGAGAAAATCACCTCCATTGCTCTGTGGATAGCACTGCTCAGAGCAATGGTTCTTAGCCTATTTTGAATGTATGGGACATTTTAAGAAATCATTTAATCTTGACCCTTGACCTCTGAATCTGTAATATCTATCTATCTATCTATCTATCTATCTATCTATCTATCTATCTATCTATCTATAAATGTAATCACATACACATAAAATTCTACGTAGAGTTTCAGAAGGCTCACAGATTTCCAAGGTCCATCCATGGACCCAGAAAAATAATACAATAATAATAGTAATATTGACTGATGCCCTATCTCGTTTCAGCCTCACAAGAATTATTTGATATTGTTGCTATTATCCCCATTTTAAAGATGAGAAAAAAGAGGCTAGAGGCTTTAAATAATATGCCAAAGTTGCTGAGGTAGAATGATGGCACCATCATTAAAACCTAGGCGGCCTATCTCAGAATGATATGGAAATAAGACTACACTCAGAGTCAAGAGACACAGTTCTCATTCTGGTTGTGCTCTTCAAAGTCATAACAAGACAGAATAAAAGTTTTAAAATCATTTGAAGCAATCAGAAAATGCACAGAAGGAAAACAATATCAAAATCACCCATAATCAGTGACCCAGTGACATATGTGAACATTGCAAAGTTCAGTTGAACGACTGTCACGTGCAGAAAACTAGACTTAGAGTTTTACAAACATCATCTCACTTGGTCCTCGTGGTATTAACCTATGAGGGATCCTACTTTAATCCCTACTTTGTAAAGTAGGACACAGACTTAGGGTGAACAAAAAATTGATTCAAAATTATATAGTCAATGATTATGTGATAAATCTAGAAATTATAATTCAAACTATTTCACTGTAAACTCATGCTCTTAAACAATTTGCCATATTGACTCATTTCCTAATATACCTTTCCAAGTATTTATTTCTAGACATAGATATCTATACATAAATGAATATTTAAAAAATAAAGTATAGTGAACACATAATTTTATAACAATATATTAAAGCTTTCCATATCAATATAAACATTAGTTACAAATATATTTCTATAGACTACTTTTTAATGGCTGTGCAGTATTTCAATGACTGGATAATCATGATTTGTGGACTACTTTAAATTTAAATAGTAATATTGCCTGCAAATTTTCACTTACTTCTATATAAAATTCTTTTTCTGTTCCCTTTTATGTTAAATGAAGATAACAGCATGGTTCTATCCATGACAGGTTTAGCATGAGGGCTGAATCAAATAATATGTAAGAGTAACTCCAATGAAGGGAAGCGATGCATTATTATTATTAGTTCTCCTTTGAGAAAGGAAATCTGTCTGAGTAGTAGGAAAATGAGATGGTCACTTTGGGTACACAAATGATGACATTGTGAAAATTCTCTACTGGTCTACTACATCAACTGTGAGCTCCAGGCTTGATTATATCTTACAAATAAAAATATGTAAGAAATTATCATTTTGTTTAAGAACGAGATAGTCAGATTGCCAAAGATACTGGCTGACGACATAGTTGGTTTACAAAAAAAATAAAAATAAAAGGTTATAATACATACTTTATCACTCATGCAATCTCAGAGTTGCTTGGGTGATAGAATGTGATTAAAAAGAAGAGTTATCACTTTGTTGTACAAATAACAATGTATCAGCAAATGGTTCTATGAATAGTTTGTTTAGACTTATGTCGTAGTAGCAATATAAATCACATGACCAAAACTGAATTCGTACTTGCCATTTGGTCTTCTTTAAAAATCTGACACAAATATATAAATTACTAATCAACATAGAGGTATGTTGGGGATTTCTCATTAGTAGACTCAGAAGGTTATGATCACATTTGTCTATAGAAAAACTGGCAAGACAGCCCTAACTCCACTTGAAGTGGTATGTTATTGGTGTGCGTAATCAGAGAGAGAGAGAGAGAGAGAGAGAGAGAGAGAGAGAGAGAGAGAGCACTACTAAAACTGAGATCTTCTCTCTCTACTCCTCACCACATCTTGCCCATCAAATCCTTCCCTTGGACTCTCTATTACTGTCAATGGCATCTCCATCTTCATTACCTAGCAAAGTGCAGTTTGCATAAAAGTTGCTCCTCAAATACTGAATCAAGCTTAGAATCATAGATTGTATATCTGGAAGGACCATCTAGACATAATTAGGATTAACTGGTGTTATAGATTATTTCCATTGACAATTAGGCACATGGAGACTTGAAGGATTAAATGACTTATCCAGAGTGTCCCAAGCAAAACCAAGTTTTCTAATTCCTTGGACAATAAAATTGTATCAAAATGATGACACAATTTAAAATATCTCTTTTCTCTTTTTGCACAAATAATTCCTGTTCAGAACTTAATGTTAAATTGATTTGATTTTCATTATAAGGGCTTGATTAAACCTCAAAAATTATCAAGCAGCTGCAGGCCTCATGGCCATACTTGACATAACCTGAGGCTGCTGGACCATCAGACTGTGTATTTGTATTACTGAGGCAGAAACAACGTTGTACCGGTCTGCGTCTCGGTCCGCACCCACGGCCCACATTCAGGAGCTGCCAGGAGATTACCAGGCATATAGATTATCAGGGCCAACCATATTGTACAGATGTTGATGTGAACAATACCAGCTCCATCTCTGTGTCCTGGATTTGATTTCAATTTTAAGTTTCATGCTGTGATCTTTGACTAACTTCACTGTTTTTAGTAAGCATATCAAAGCTTTCTAGTTGATGATTATCTGTGTTCTTTAAAACGTAGCCATACTATGTGTGATGTCGGAAGAGTGGTAGATTGGGGAAGGGGGGTTGTCACTTTATGAGTGGTATAAATGTCTATTACATTGTTTTGTACATCTGACTAATAATAATAATAATAATAATAATAATGAAACATAGCCATAAATATTTTTCTTAGTAACAGCCAGAGTGACATGACAACTGAGATGAATATCAAACTGGTAATAGTATTGATTATGAGCAATCATCTATCACAAGACCACCAGGAGGTATGGCTCTTGGAGCTACTAGTTTCTTGTCCCTTTGTCTTGTCAATCATTAGCACCTGAGTTATACTATAAAAAATGTACTGTAACAGGGATCTGTTAATGGAGAATAATTTGTGCAAAACTGCTGGGCCATCTGTCCACTCCAGCCCAATCCTCCTGTGAGTAAATTACCCTAGAATAAATTCTGTTATATTTTATGGAGTTGCCTCCTTCCTCTTACAGTATGAAGATACTTTGTCATTACAGTGACCATTACACAATTGCCCTACTGTCAGACACATATTCACATGATTTTAAAACTATGTTTCAAAGCAAAAGATAAAATGTTTGGCCAATGAATATTTTTACCTACGTAATTCTGCTTAGAGTACACTTTAAATGAGGACAACATTGTTATGTCATTATATTCATAGGAAAATAAGTTCTGCTACCAAAGTCTACAATGTTTTCCAGATTTGTAAATTAACAAACCTGATGAGATGCATCTGTTTTCATATGCAGACAACATAAGAAGAGTGAATTACAGAGTACTTTATAAGTGCATACAAGTATCCCTAAAGAAAATGCTAATAAGCGAAGGGAAGGCCCCAAGCCAGGTACCTGAGAACAGAAGAAAGGGGGCTGAGTCGGTTCACATGAAAGTGAATCAACATTAGCCTGGGGCACCCAGGTCAGGAGGAATGAAAAGACAGAAGATAATAAGAGGCATAAGAAGGGAGAAAAATGAAATGTGAGAAAGGCCACAGGGAAAAAATATTATATATATATATATATATATATATGAAAACAAGAGAAAGCAAGACTAGAGCTCACCACAACAAACAAAAGGCTGAAGAGGAAATAGTATCAATTTTTAAAGTTCACATAAGAAAACATACCTACTTTTAATCAGATCCTCTCCGTTTTCCCTTACAGCAATATTCCGTTTGGCTGGGCAGCTCGCTAACTGATTACATATGCCACCTCCTCTGTAACTTTCCTTAAATTATCCCTGGTTTGAATATCTTTTGGAAAACTTTAGTAAATGAAAACATTGTTTTTTCTCCTTTTGAGTAATTTCTATCATAACCTTCAAGTTTTAGGATTTGAAGAACTCTTTTTAGTTGCAAATAAATAGGTTTATACAATCTATAAATATTTCATAGCCATTAAATTTATTCAACAGAGATAGTTGACTGGTTCCTGTGTGCCAGGCCCTGTTTTAGGTGCTGTGTTCTGGCCTGCTTTCCAGTCAAGTGGCTATAAACACCTTTACATAAACTATCAAGTATCATTTATTGTTTTAAAAATGTAAATAAACTTTATTTTAAAACAGTTTTAGATCTACAGAGAAGTTGGAAAGATAGAGGGAAGAGTTCTCATATACCTTTTACTAAGTTTGGCCCATTGTTAACATCTTACATTAATATGGTACATTTGTTACAACTAAGGACTCAATATTTGTATGTTACTGTTGATGAAACTCCACTCTTGATTTGATGTCACTTATTTTTCCCTACTCCTTTTTACTGTTTTAGGATGTCATACAGGACACCACACTACATTTAGTCTTCACATCTCCTTAGTCTCCTCTTGGCTGTGACAGTTGCTCAGAATTTCCTTGTTTTTAATGACCTTGACATTTTTGAGGAGTACTGGCTAGGTGTTTTGTAGAATGTTCTTCAACGTTGGTTTGTCTGATGTTTTTGTTATAGTTAGACTAGGGTTATGGGTTTTGAGAAGACAGCCACAAAAGTGAAATGCCTTTCTCATCACATTATATCAGAGGGTATATGACACCAAAGTGCCATATCACTGTTGATGTTAATTTTGATCACTGGGTTGAGGTAATGTTTGCTAGATTTTTCCACTGGAAAGTTAATATTCTTCTCTTATCATATTCTGTTCACTAAGTGAGTCACTAACTGCAGCTGACACTCAAATGTGGGGTAGGGTTGGGAATGGGGGTAAATTAAGCTCTATCTCTCGGAGGAGGAAGTATCTACATATATTATTTGGAATTCTTGTATAAAGAAAATGTGTGCCTTCTATTTCTTTATTCAATCATTTATTTATGTGGACTAATGTATACTTGTTTTATACTTTGGGCTAGCTCTCCAATAATATTTATTTGTTTTTGCTCTAATTGTTACAGCATTGGCCATTGGGAACTCTTCCAAGTTGGCTTCTGTGTTCTTTGATATATCCTTTTGTGGCTTGAGTACTTCCTTACTCTCTGGTACCACAAAATACCTCAGGCTCTCCTTGTATATTTTCTGGGCTGGGGAGTCATAGAATCAATCAGTTTTCTAATGATCCCAGTTCCTTTATTGAAGAATAGAATTAGAAACCAAGATAAATTGTCTTCATTATAAAACTGTAAAGATTCTGTTTTTGCCTTTGAAAGACTTTTTTTTTTAAGGCCTAAACTGTCTTGCACGGGAAAAAAAATAGCTCTTTCTACTCCTAAATGGTCTAAGATAGATAAAGGACTTTTTTTTTTCCCCTTGAACACTAGTCAGAAAACTGATGGTATTTGGTTAGACAGTCAATGAGAATAATATTTATTATTTAAGCTATTTAGAAATATTAATGGGAAAATCATTTAAAAAAATATTCTGATCAATAAGAACCCCTGAAAACTCTGACCATGGCTGGATCTTCCAAACTACTACAATCTTAACCATCAGTCAGCTTCACAATTCGTGAATGGAATAAAGAATAAAGTAAATGTTGAAAACAGACTTTGTTATTTGGTTTTCATTTATAAACCCATCTTTATTCAATGAGTCAATATTTTAATTATTGAAGTAATAAATAATTACTCCCACTTACTGCAAACTATTCACTCTGTTAACTGCTTTACATACACTATATTCATATTTGATAATGCACTAGAAGTAAAATCTGATCCCTGAAGCCAAAATCATTTGCAGAAAACAAAAGAAAACAACAAAACCCCCCTCACCTCTACCTCATTCTCAATAATGAAAAGCAAAAGGCAAATATTAGATTTTAATCTTGTTTTGTTTTTTAACTAGGGAAATTTAAGAAAGAATAAAGCAGGTGAAAATTTGGGACAAAATATAATTCTTGAACCTTACAGAGGGTCAAGCCATACTCTTTAACCTTCTGATAAAAAAACTGGTGTTCACAAGTCCTGACAGCTTTCCCACATCTTCACGCTGCTGGTTAATGGCGGAAGGGAGATTGGAACTCAAGGCTCTTGGCTCCCAGTTCAACTTTCCTCTAATTCTGTTCTCTAAGTCAACTATTCAGGTCAGCATCACATTGGAGCCCAAATGGTAGCTACCAGAAAGTGAATGTAGAGCAAGAGAAGGTGTGAACCCTAAAAATGCTGTATACAGACAGATGCAACCTTCTCCTGGCTACAAAATACAAGCATGTGTCATTAACTTACAGGGTATTGTGACAGTCGATATGAGATGACTGTCTTCTCTTCTTCCTTTTTTTCTCTCCTTCCTTCCTTTCTTTCTTCCCTCCTCCTTCCTTTCCTTCCCTCGCTTCTTCCTTTACTTGTCTCTTTTTTCTTTTCTATTTTCCCTCCTTCATTGTCTCCTACTTGCTTCTACCTCTGGGAGGGGGCCCCACCTTAGAGATCCTATAAACCCCAACATCAGGGCTAGGGCTGATAGCAAGTGTCCCCTAGGATGCTGTGAGGTCAAGGAGCTGCTGGATTTAGCTGCTTGTTAAAAACTAATAAGTATACAGTACAGGGGTGTAAATGTCTAACTATTACATTGTTTTATACACCTGAAACTAATTTAAAAAAGAAATATAAAAAAAAAAGCAATAGGTAATTCTACTGTGAAGATTTCCTTAGGGAGACAGTACTGAACTCTGCAGGCTTTTCCATTCCTAGAGGCAAATTTCCTCCAAAAATAATCAGGGACTTGCCTGGAAACAGGCAGAGTAATTGTTTCTTTTGGTTTTATTTGGACTCAGGGACAGAACGAGAGGTATCATCTACATTTAAAAATGTAGTCTTGTCCCCTAGCATCCTGACACTGGCTCTTCCCACTGTGTGAGAGACACACAGAGAGAGAATAACACACACACACACACACACACACACACACACACACACGACATAGATAGATAAATGGATATATAGAGAGACCAAGCATAGGTAAAGGGAAAAGGGACAGTTTTTGTGTGTGTGTGTCTGTTTTTAAATATTTAATCATTTATGGACTAGTATTGTTTTAAATACAATACATGTGATTTTAATTTGATTTAAATACTCAAAAAATGAAGTAACGTGAAAAATGAAACATAAAAAAATACAACTGTTGACGTATTTATTATATTAAATTCAATAGAAATAAATTACTCCATAAGTTACTGGCTATACAAGTTTCTAAACAGTCTTGATTTCTGTATTTATCTTATTGTACAAACCCCAATAAAGATCAGCCCACAGATTGGCTGTGAGTAGCACCGCTATCAGCATGCGTTCTCCATCATGCCTTCGGCTGACAACCACACCCACGCCCCAGGCTGTACCAATTCAATCAGAACACGGGGGTGCCAAAAAATTGTATACAAGTGGACCTTTTGGTCAACGTTGCTCAAGCAGTAGTTCACCATAATCAGAAGTGTCTGGACGCTGATGGTAACCACTTTGAGCACCTCTTGTAATCGCAGAAGTCAAACATGACTTGTATTCCTCTTTTGTTATCGGTATATATTGAGTATTACAATTTTAATAGTTTTTTTCTTTCTTAAAATGTGTATACATTTTTTTTTTGCACCCTCTGCATTTAGGAGTGGGGTCTATATATCTCTGTTTTTAAAACAAGATCTCCAAGTGATTCTAACATGCAGCTTTATACAGAGATGCGGTTGCTACAGTACATCATTTGGAAAGTGACTCTTGTCCTTAAATAAGCCGTTTAATGTTTGGTGACAAAATTTTTGGTGAAAGAGGGACTTCTTATTCCTGTCCTTTCTTAAAGGCTCACTTAATCTATGACCATGTTTGTTAAAGGAATTTATCATACGGCAGAAAGTAGGCATTAGGGTATTATGAGACCGAAGGGGTAAATAGACAGGTATGATATGAAAAGGATGACCCTTTTAAGTACTAGCCCTTATAGCTTTGCTGGGATCATGCTTTCAGGAAATAATAAACACATTTGAATCCCCTTTGATGTCAAAGTCAAACAGGGATGAGATCTAATTCCCATAATTGAAGATTCATTATTTTATTCACTCAACAAAAGCAGTTGTACAGGCATTAGAAACGCCTTAGGGTGTTAGACAGAGCCCCTGCCCTCCTGGGCTTAACGATCACTTTTATTTTAGAAAGAGGTGTGTTAGTGACTTGGTCTATAAGATGTAACTCAATCTGGTTGAATTAATTTTACTTAGGTCCCGCATATCGTAATGAGTTAGGACCATACAAGGATTAAGTTTATCGAAAGATCAGGCTTTAACTTGTCCAGTACTTATTGCCTACAGGCTTTCTTCCTGCAAAACTACATGAAAGCAGCTATAGCTGAATGATTAAGGTTATGGAACCTGACAGAGGGCTGAAGTGGGCAAAAATGTCACTCATCCACCACATCATGTAAGCTGTGACCTCAATCCCCTTGATTATGTCAAGGGAGGGGCTGGTGCTACCCCACCCATGAATGCGGAGGTGAAAACCATGCCACTGACGAGCCTTATTATATAGCTGCAACCACACAGTGTGGATCCCAAGATGTTTGCTTCCCTAACCCTGAGTGCTTGGCTTACAAACCACGGCCAGAGCTAAGGCTCCATCTATCATATTGCTGTTGGATCTCAGCCCCTGACTGTGCCAGGGGAGGAGCGGGGATTTCCCAGTCATTCAGTTTAAAGGTCTGAGGTTCTTCTTCTGGACAGCGAAACCTAGACTTTCTGGAGTCTCTGTGTACTACCCCAGCATGCGACAGGCAGTGGGAAGATGGCACACCTACTACTGCTCCTATCTTTCAGAACTTCGTTTTATTAAATCCTGCTCTCACTGCTTGGCTATTTCCTAGGTTTCTATGACATCTACTGACAACAGCAGGCATAGAGAGGCCACGACTCAGGGGCAAACTTTGCCAGAGGAGTGAAGACCTTGAGAGATGTCAGTCAACCTAAGGTCCTTAGGATAGTCTCCATGGATTGTCCTTATAGGATAAGAAAAGATCTCAGGGAAATCTTCCACAGCTAAAACAGGGGCAGAACAATCTATCCACCTGCAGTTTAGTGGAATCAGTGGGTATCACCCAATTCCATAGGTGTATGATGTGGAAAGCTGCCAGTACAGAATGAGTACTGGCTCATTGTTACGGGAAAAAAGTTATTGAGAGGCAATTACATGCTAGAAACTGTAATCAGGGATACAAAGATAAAGATTGGAGTCTCTGTTCTTAAGTAGTTATGCCTTGTAAAGGAGTCCAACAGTAAAGTGATGTCATAATAGGTTATGCATGCAACACTATGGAAGCACAGAAGTAGAAAGAGCAAACACGGAGAAAAGTCAGGGAACACGTCAGAGAGGTGACATTTGAGGTATTCCTCTAAGGGTGGCTCTACAATCCATTTGAGGAAATCTCACACAGGACCCTCCAAGCTGTGTTCAGTTAAGATACATCTGTTTCTAGATGACACATAGAACTTTTCCTGGAAACCTGGGTTCTACATATGTGGTACACTCTTTTTTTTTATTTGCAAAGGAAACATCTTGAGACATTCCAGAATCCCTAATTTCACAAATATTAATTAAAATGTAGAGGCTGAATAATCAACCAGGATTACTCACTGATTAAGTACTTGCTTCCACATATGAGTCATGCGGCAGCACACATAGATATGATCAAACTCTCAAAGGCTGCAAGTGCAAAATGCCATGAATCTTGTGTGCTTTAGAGAAGAATCTTCCAGGATTATCCCTGTGCTCCAGAGAGACAGCGATGCTGCACGCCAGAGCGTGAGGCAGTCCTTGTTTCCCAGGAAGATGAGCAGGGCCTGGTGATACAGCGTGGTGCACACTTGGTTACTTGGAAGACAGAGTAGAGGCTACATAGAAGGAAGAGATTGATGTCCAGCCTCATGTTACATGACCTTATGAGTCATCACAGGGCAAAATGGATTCCTTTCAGCTGGAAAAAATTAATGCATGTCTCATTTATCGAATACACTCACTGTTTTCTTGGCATAGTGCTAAGTAAGAGTTTTTATAAACACATTAGCATATATTTGTCACCCAAACCCTGTGAGTTAGGCACAATTATGTCCCCACTTCTGAGACAAGGAAACTGAGCTTGGAGAAGTTAATTAATGAACTCAAGGTCATACAAACTGGGAAGTGATAGAATTGGGGGTTCATCCAGGACTGCCTATCATGAAAACCTCTGCTGTCAGCTTTTTGAACTTTCTTTATCCTTAGTTAAAGACAGAGGACTATTAGTGGAGTTTATGCAGAAAGGGGAAAAAAAACAAAAATGATATCCTTGGGGATTTGTGACTGGATGGGGACATGCTCCTCTACCAAGGTCTTCACGATGCTTATTTTCTGAGGGGCCCCAGGAATTAAGATAGAGGCTCTCATGCCAAGCGTTGTTAGGAATCTGGTTTTTGTCTTTCACGGGTTACATGGCTCATGACAGGAATTAAACATGTCAGGGCTGAATATATGTTACTAGAAATAGATTACTTCAGGAAGTCATATTTGTACAGTTTAAATAGAAGTGAAGAAAACTGGAAGCAAGATACAGCATTCTAATCTGTGGTTGAATCATGCACCATAATTAAGCCTTCTCATTTCCTACTCTTTCCTTCTTCATTTTGCAAATGTCTCCATCTGTAACTCATCTCTTTTTGCAGCAACATTACACCCTCATATTTCTTTTTCTTGTGTTGCTATTTTCTCCATAAACTCTGTCTTCTAACTTTTCTAGGAAGATCCTATTGATTATTGAAATCTTCAAAGAGTAAGGTGGATGAGACAGTTCTTGAAGAAACATTAAGAATTCATATTACATAAATCAGGCCCCCAGTGAAGCTGTATGGTTGTCATTAATAGTTGACGTTAATAGGAACATTATATACATAAATTTGTT